>NC_136869.1:2349034-2949034 GCF_951799975.1 Gobius niger
CATTTTGTTAGGTCTTCCATGACCTTTTTGCTCCATGATCCTCAGGGTCTTCATTCTAAATGACTGTTACTGCGACGCACTGTGCGAGGCTCTGCTTATGCAGCTCAACAACCCGACCATGTTTTTTTAACTCATTAACTGTCCGTGAGAGTAAATCCTACGCTGACAGAAAAGACAAAGGGACAGAGGGATGTTGTTCATCCAATTACACAATGGAGATCTTTTTTTTTCACTCAAACTTGACTGTTTAAGTGGCGCTAGCCCACAGTTAGCTTTGCCCGTTAGCCTGTTAGCTTCTTCTTCTTCGTGATTCCATTAGTGTGTATTGGTGACTCCAGTCCGGTGGCATTCAAGTTGCAAGTGTGGTTTTCTGTCCAGAGACACCAGGGGGAGATGAGAGACCCCACAATCATCCCATTAACACCTGTATTACCCCCAGAGGGACGACGGAGAGGATTTATTAAGGTAAACAAGTGACTTAGTTCTGCTTTAAGGGCATGTGGTCCTAAACTTTTGATCAGCAAAAACAGACTAGGGATGTCACGGTAACCGGTGTAGCGGTAAACCCCGGTAAAAATTTTGACGGTGAAAATGACCGTCTTGTTTTGTGTTTTTATTATTATCTTGGTGAATAACCGCACCCGTGATGTAGGCACGGTGAGCCTCACCAGCCACCGTCCCATCTGCTGCAGTTTCCGCGCATGCGCACTTTGTTGTTTACAACCCAAACAAAACTTTCTCGAAGCTGGAATCATGTCCGACACGACAGCGCAGGATCAGCCTCAGAGTTCAGTTTGTGGAGCGTGCAGGAAAAAGTGTCTCCAAAGCAGCAATACTTCGAACCTCTGACTCTCCTGCGTGACCGTCACAGCTCTATAGCAGTAAGCTAACGTTAGCGTTTTAGCTGAAATGCTGATGTGGGACTTTGGGTTGAGGGAGAATGTAACGAGTCGCCCCATAGTGCGGCTGCAGCGCCACCGCCAGCATAAGCCGTGTCCGGATACCTCCGCACAACGGCACAATGCGTTACGGGGCTCCCAGTGGCAGATTCACTCTCGCCGCAGTTTTATGAATGACTAATGATGGCATTTTCCCAAATCTGCAAAGCGAAAGCTCACTGGAAGGACAACAACAGTTTTCCTGATATAGACGGTTTATCTTCGTTTCTGACGCTATAAATGTAAAACATGTAAAACCCTCGAAACATCAAGAACACATCGTTATAGTTCCTTTACTTTGATGTGAAAAGGCTTTGTCTGTATTTTTTTTATATAATAAGCACTGTTAAACCTTTTTGAAACAATTTCAGTTTGTGCAGGACTATCAATGCTTTCTGAACATATTAACACACATTTTGTTCGAACGGTGAAGGCGGGAGCGGTTCATGATGATTTCTTGTCTTTGTGAACTCACAAATACCGAGAGAATCCAGCTCGTTGGTGAGGCAACAACAGCATCGTTTGTAAATTGATTAAACGAATCTAATCCATTTTGTAATGAGGCTGTAACGTTTACGCTGCTGTGACGTCATGTGAGCGCCTCCTACTGTACAGGCTCACATGAAGCAGTGATAACATCTGTCTGATGGAAACAGTACATTGCGTCCGCTCCTGATAAGAGCCTGACATTTGCAGCGGCGGGATAAGAGATAAGAAGGAATTAACTTGAACACAAAGGTATCGGGCGATCGGAAACGTGAGCGGAATGTCAAAGGAAGACAACATTAAAGCAAAAAAGAGCGGCTTTATTCAAAATGGCACCGTCGCTGATAACTCTGAGGCTCCACAGGACTCGGAGCCGTCGCTGGAGATCAGGCGCTCTCTTAACCATCCACTAGGCTTTAAAAATATGATCAATGTGGAGATTTGCAGCTCCTTTTCTCCCTTAAAGGAATAGGCCACAGTTTTTACATCCTGAGATATGTTCTTACCTGAGCTTTGACGAGTTCTTTAGGACCTGTCTGATCTTCCCCCGTGCCTTCAGTCACGTAAACACAGCGCAGACGGCGTTAGAATACCAGGAGTACTTCGAAATCCGCACAGTAAAGTGAAGATTACTGCGCGGATTTCGAAGTACTCCTGGTATTATTACGCCTTACAATATAGATCCCCCTTTTTTCCGCTTAGAAAATCCACATTGTTTAATTTTGTGTAATTATACTTTGTAGTGGAACACTTCACGTAACCATATTTAAATAGGGAAAACGTGGAAGAGCTTGGTAGCTTCTATCTTGACCTGTTTTGGAGCTATAGAGGAGAGAGGGAGAGGCTAAATGCTAACGCCGTCTGCGCTGTGTTTACGTGACTGAAGGCACGGGGGAAGATCAGACAGGTCCTAAAGAACTCGTCAAAGCTCAGGTAAGAACATATCTCAGTATGTAAAAACGATGGCCTATTCCTTTAGTATTTTAGTTTTAATGTCAGAGACTAAACTCTCTCTTTATGATGTTTATTCTCTGACGTTCTTTGAGCCAGAGATACATCCAACATGGCCGGTCTTTCCCATGTTGTTCATACCGTCATGTTTGGTATCCACGTGTAGCACGAAAGGCTGTGGCCGAGATGACACTGTAATCCAAATATGGTCATTTCCTGCCAACATTTGCTTCTAACTTTAGAGCCTTTATAGAAATGTAGTAAAGTAGTAAAGCACTAGAGTCCAGTCTCTGTAGTACATGTACTCTGTCTCTGACCTCGTCCGTCTCGCTCTCGTCGGGTCGGACTTAAATATTTGCTTCAGTTTAAACAGATCATGTTTGTGTTTGACTTTGAGCGAGGACCGTCCCCTTCGTGTTTACGGGACCTAAATGTCGACAGAATCCGTCAAAAATGTGAGAAAAAAACTCCCCAAAAAGTCCGGCCCAAAAACAGTCCGGGGGGAGTCATGATTTCAGTTTTATGTGTTCATGAAAAAGGGAAAAGACTAAACATGTAGACTACACACATCAGTTTAAAACCTTTGTCGTTTGTACATTAAAAAAAGGCATTTCTGATGGAAGCTCATGTGCGGTATCTGCTTTCTAAAACACGCCCCAGGATATACGAGTTTGGCCAGGAGAGCAGGACTTCCCTCCCTCAAAATTATCTATCTGACTTTCTTCAGACCTGTGCTGGAGGAGGCCTCATTTGAAAGCTAAGACCCAAAAAACTGATCTTTTTCCTCGCGTTGTTGCTGTGTTGTGTCACCTTTTGTATGTTTTTTTTTCTTTTGGTGAATTTTTGTCACTTTTTGGTTGAGTTTTTGTCAATTTTTTTTCAAATTTTTTGTCAATTTTTGGTCATTTTTTTGTCACATTTTTGTTGATTTTTTTGTCCATTTTTTGTCAAAATTTGGTCAATTCTTGGTCGAATTTTTGTTGAATTTTTGTCACATTTTTTGTCATTTTTTTGTCATTTTTTTTGTCATTTTTTTGTCATTTTTTGTCACATTTTTTGTCACATTTTTTGTCATTTTTTTGTCATTTTTTTGTCATTTTTGTCAATTTTTTGTCACATTTTTTGTCACATTTTTTGTCACATTTTTGTTGATTTTTTTGTCAATTTTTTTGTCAATTTTTTGTCAAAATTTGGTCAATTCTTGGTCAAATTGCTGTTGAATTTTTGTCACATTTTTTGTCATTTTTTGTTGATTTTTTTATTGATTTTTTTTGTCAAATTTTTGTCAATTTTTTGTTGAATTTTTGTCACATTTTTGTTGAATTTTTGTCACATTTTTGTTGAATTTTTGTCACATTTTTGTCAATTTTTTGACAAATTTTTGTCCATTTTTGTTGAATTTTTGTCACATTTTTGTTGAATTTTTGTCACATTTTTGTTGACTTTTTGGCCCCAGACCTGCAGAGCACAAATTCCTGAGTATAAAAAAAAAAGAGTTAGTCTCTCTAGCCCATTCCAGAGCGGAGCTAGGATTAAAACAGAATGCTCACTCCAACCACTAGGGGGCAGCTGGAATTTAAAAAAGGAGAGACTTCCACATGTGTTTCTCCCGTCTGAAGCCACTGCTGTCTCCCACACAGGAAATGACCATATTTGGATTACAGGATCTTTCGTGCTACACGTGGATACCTAACAGGTCAGTATTTGTGACTGGATAAGCGTGGGAAAGACCAGGGAGCGACACAGACATGTTGGAGTCACTTCCTGGATAAATGTCCGGCTCAAAACCATAAAACGTCAGAGAACAAACATCGTAAAGAGAGTTTGGCCGTGTTTTGACTTTAGAGCCGGTGGTCGGCCCAGGCTGGCGACCTGTGGTGAAGCGCAGGATAAAGAGGAGGGAAGTGGGACCTGTGAGGGCTCGTCGCTGACGCTGGAGCTGCAGGCCGACTGCAGGACGGGGTAGACTCTGGACCAGCCTCGCTCGGTGCAGTTACGGCTCAGACTTCCTGCAAAACACACACGTTTTTACATGAGCCGGACTGTGACAAACGACTTCACACTTCAGGTCCTGTTGTAATCAGGAGTGCAAGACGAGATCACAGCAAAAACTCGACCAACACTGGTACAACACTGAGATTAAAAGACTTTCCCTTTATATGAACCGCCTCGCTTCAGTCACGTCAGTATTCACTTTGACAACTCGTTTTTATTTTATTTCGGCGCCTTCGGATCTTATTTCAGTCCAGATTTTGTTTCATTGGTCGCGGTCGGAGTCGGTGATGAGGGGATTTCGCGGCGGCGGAGGTCGATCACAGGCAGAACGGACGAGTTAGGACACACATCCCGCACGAGTCGATGTAACAGAGAAATGTTTTAAAGCGAAGCACAGAAGAGACAAAGAAGAGGCAAAGAAGAGGCAAAGAAGAGGAAAAGAAGAGGCAAAGAAGAGGCACAGAAGAGGCAAAGAAGAGGCACAGAAGAGGCAAAGAAGAGGCACAGAAGAGGCAAAGAAGAAGCACAGAAGAGGCACAGAAGAGGCAAAGAAGAGGCACAGAAGAGGCAAAGAAGAGGCAAAGAAGAGGCACAGAAGAGGCACAGAAGAGGCACAGAAGAGGCACAGAAGAGACACAGAAGAGACAAAGAAGAGGCACAGAAGAGGCACAGAAGAGACAAAGAAGAGGCACAGAAGAGGCACAGAAGAGGCAAAGAAGAGGCAAAGAAGAGGCAAAGAAGAGGCAAAGAAGAGGCAAAGAAGAGGCACAGAAGAGGCAAAGAAGAGACACAGAAGAGGCAAAGAAGAGGCAAAGAAGAGGCACAGAAGAGGCAAAGAAGAGGCACAGAAGAGACAAAGAAGAGGCAAAGAAGAGGCACAGAAGAGGCAAAGAAGAAGCAAAGAAGAGGCACAGAAGAGGCACAGAAGAGGCACAGAAGAGGCAAAGAAGAGGCACAGAAGAGGCACAGAAGAGGCAAAGAAGAGGCAAAGAAGAGGCAAAGAAGAAGCAAAGAAGAAGCAAAGAAGAAGCACAGAAGAAGCAAAGAAGAAGCACAGAAGAGGCAAAGAAGAGACACAGAAGAGACACAGAAGAGGCAAAGAAGAGGCAAAGAAGAGGCACAGAAGAGGCAAAGAAGAGACACAGAAGAGACACAGAAGAGGCACAGAAGAGGCACAGAAGAGGCAAAGAAGAGACACAGAAGAGACACAGAAGAGGCACAGAAGAGGCACAGAAGAGGCAAAGAAGAGACACAGAAGAGGCAAAGAAGAGACACAGAAGAGGCAAAGAAAAGGCAAAGAAGAGGCAAAGAAGAGGCAAAGAAGAGGCAAAGAAGAGGCACAGAAGAGGCAAAGAAGAGACACAGAAGAGGCACAGAAGAGGCAAAGAAGAGGCAAAGAAGAGGCAAAGAAGAGGCACAGAAGAGGCACAGAAGAGGCAAAGAAGAGACACAGAAGAGGCAAAGAAGAGACACAGAAGAGGCAAAGAAGAGGCAAAGAAGAGGCAAAGAAGAGGCAAAGAAGAGGCACAGAAGAGACACAGAAGAGGCAAAGAAGAGGCACAGAAGAGGCAAAGAAGAGGCACAGAAGAGGCAAAGAAGAGGCACAGAAGAGGCAAAGAAGAGGCAAAGAAGAGGCAAAGAAGAGGCACAGAAGAGGCACAGAAGAGGCAAAGAAGAGGCACAGAAGAGGCAAAGAAGAGGCAAAGAAGAGGCAAAGAAGAGGCAAAGAAGAGGCACAGAAGAGGCACAGAAGAGACACAGAAGAGGCACAGAAGAGGCAAAGAAGAGGACGCTACGCACAGGCATGAGAAGTGTCTTAAAAATGAAGATAACAGTGATATTTCATCACACTTCCATTAGATGGAGGAGGTTCCTTTTGTTTATATGGGACTACATGCACTTCTGTGTCATTTATGAATAATAAATCATGACAGGATATTTTAATTCATTACAATCATTTAATATTGTGGGAATTCAGCCCAATCATGAAACAATTCAACAATTCAATGGGCCGGGGCCTTTCTGTGTGGAGTTTGCATGTTCTCCCCGAGTCTGTGTTGGTTTCCTCTACCACTAAAAACATGTACAGTAGGTGAATCCTCCAGCCAGGTGTTTCGGACTGGCAGCCTGGAGATGGGTCCCCGAGCGCCCCGATGGGTCAAATACAGAGAATGAATTTCTCTATGGGATTAATAAAGTATAACATAACCATAACCTTAACCTTTAAAAAATATATATAAAATATCATGAGACTCGGCCCCTCCAGGATCCTTAACGTGGCGGAGGAGTTTGAGCCCGAATGATCCTGGAGCTCTGTTGTCGGGGCTTCGTGCCCCTGTAGGGTCTCCCAGGGCAAACAGGTCCTATAGGTGACGGGTCAGACAAAGGGCGGTTCAGAAGCCCCTTATGAGAGACCAACAGGCCCGGTTAGAACCATGAGGCCGTCCTTCTGTGGACCCACCACCTGCAGGAGGAACATAAGGGGCTGGTGCAATAGGATTTGGGCAGCCACGGCCCCCACGACCCGGAAACGGACAAGTGGAAGAAAATGGATGGATGGATCATGAGACTCGGGTCTTTGAGTTTCCCCTGAACGTGCCACATGTGTCAGTACACGCTGCACATGAGGACCAGGAGCCCGACCTCTGCAGATAAACTGTTATAAACAAGTGACAGTGGACTCAGCTCTGAGCGAGAGCGAGGAGAGTGTGGAGGAGCAGAGAGGGTGTGCAGAGTGAAAACTGTCGCCAAACACAAGAAATCTGATCAACTAAACTGTAAAACTGTACAACTGTAAACACAAAACATGCCAGCTCTCTCTGGTATCAATACAATCAATACTGGGACGATCTGCCCAGCCCTAAAATGAGACTTTTTCGGGATTTTTGATATAGTTTTATATTAAGCTGTTTTTTAGTCCCAAAAAAATATAAAAATAGAAATTGTGTTTCAACTTAACCCCTTAACTCCCACCTGAACCGAGCACATTTTCTCCAGTTTGGCTTTACCCCAATCCAAAAGCTTCGGAAAAAAGCAGTGAAAAAAGCAAGAAAACTGAGACGAAAACAATGATGGAAATGTGACAAAAAAGTGAGAAAACATCGATGGAAAAGTGACGAAAAATTTATGAAAAACAGGCAAAAATGTCACAAGAAATTGACAAAAAATTGACCAAAAAATGAAAAAAATTTGACAAAAAATGACAAAAATGTAACAAAAATGTGATAAAAATTTGACAGAAAAAGAAACTTAGTTAATAAAGTTATTCTCAACAATGGGATGAAAATGCATTTTGAGGGAATGGCTCTTTTACAATTTCCACAAATAAATATATTGAGCAACATTGAATCGATGCAATATTTAACCATGTTATTGAGAAGATTAGATTTTATTATTTTTTATCCCAGGAGAAAGTTTACATGTAAATCCATCTGAACATTTGAACGTTTATCTTTAAGTTCCCACAGACTCAGACTGAACTCGGATCTGCACGATGTTCCTTTAAACAGTTCGTTTCCTAATGGAAGATACAAACAAGGCGTGATTTAAACAAAGCGAAGCCTCTTACGAAATCCGATCATTCACAGCCGCTTATCTTCCACAAACTTCCCCCGCGTGAAGCAACGGAGATAAAGCAGTGTGGAAATCCAGCGCCTACGGAATCTGAGAGCGGACAGAGCCAGGGTTTAATGAAGACTTGCTCACAGGGTTTAAATCCTGTTTAGTTCTTAACCTCTTAACTCCCACCTGAACGGATCCTATTTTCTCCAGTTTGGCTTTACCCCAATCAAAAAGCTTATTGGGAAAAAAGCACCAAAACAACCACAAAAAATTAGAAGAAAACAAGGATGTAAACGCAACAAAAATGTGACAAAAATGTGACAAAAATGTGACAAAAATGTGACAAAAATTCAACAAAAATGTGACAAAAATGTGACAAAAATTCAACAAAAAATGTGACAAAAATTGAGCAGAAATGTGACAAAAATTCAACAAAAATTCAACAAAAATTCAACAAAAATGTGACAAAAAATCAACAACAACTAGAAATGCAATGGCTGCGCCATTGCGATTGACTGCGGAATTGCGGGAAGCGAATGCAGACATTGCATAAACTGTTCAAATCGCATAAAATGGTTAATTTGCATAATCTAATTTGCATAAACTGGTAAAATGCATAAAATGTAATGTTGCATAAACTGCATGAAGTGGTAAAATGCATGAATGGGTTAATTTGCATAAATTATGTAAATTGCATAAACTCTTTAAAATTCATAAATCCTAAATGGCATAAACTCTTAAGTTGCATAAACGGTTTAAAATGCATAAAGTGGTTAATTTGCATAAATTGTTAATATTGCATAAACTTTTAAATTCCATAAACTGGTCAAACTGTTGAAATGGCCTCAGTGTTTGATTGGCAGAAGCTGCACAAATGGCTGAAAGGCCTGGAGTTTCCCCATTGGCTGGATTCCCCCATACACACCAATGCAAACATTTCAAACTTTCGTATAAAAAAACTGGAAAACTGCTGAAGGCCAATTTTTTCTCAAAACCCACAAGTTGCAGAAGCTGAACATGCACAAAGTGCAGAAATTGCATAAAATGCAGAAAAAAGTGCAGAAAAGCATGGATTTGCGGCAGCCCCATTATAAGTCAATGGGAAAAATCTCCGACATTTTGGCCGATTGCGGAAAAACCGTAAATTGCAGAAGTCCCAAAAGTAATAGCACCTTCTCCTCAACATGCGGAACATTTTGATGCATAACTTGCATAAATTGCACAAAGCATGAAGGTGCTGAAAGCTCTAGAAAATCGGGAAAAAGATGGAAGAGGAATAATAATAAAGAACATGAAAACCAACAATCCGCAGTCAATCAATAAAAAAAATAAAAAAATAAAATAAAAAAAAAAACATACAAAAGGTGACACAACACAGCAACAACGCGGGGAAAAGATCCGTTTTTTTGTTCTTAGATTTCAAATGAGGTGCTACACAGGCCTATGTGATGACCAAGGAGGACAGAATGCATTTGGTTTAGGCGGGTGGGAAGAGGTTAAATGTGTTATTTTGAAAATGTGGCCTTGGTTTTGGGTTCAAAGCTCAATAATTCAGTCTGAATGGCTCAATCCCTGAGGCGCTGGACACGTCCGACGCACAAATCAAACAAGTCGAATGGATTTAACTTATAGGAGCATAGGAGATTATACATTATGAAAGGAAGCAGCTAAACTCATACGGACATGTCCCCCCTCGTCGTACTTCAGTATCGGGCCTGGGAACATGCATTTCTCTGAGGAGCTGACGCGGTTTTCATGGTTTTACTCCGGTATAAACCTGCTGTTCTTCAGGGACTGACCGTTTTTGCCGAAGAGCCTGAGCAGAGGGGAGGGGCAGGGCAGGGTGACCACCTGACCCACCGGCGCGCTCCGCCAGCACAGGAAGTCGTCCCACTCGCCGCCGCAGCCTGTCGACCACAAGCACACGGGGGCGGAGTTTTGTCTTTGTCAGATATTTCACACTCAAGTCATTTTAACTTAATAACATGATAATAACATGATAATAACATGATCATAACATGATAATAACATGATCGTTGTGTGAAGCACCTGGTTGTTGCCGCGGCGACAGCTGCAGGACCCTCTCACAGTCTCCTCGGTTCCTCTGCAGCTCCCAGTAAAACTGACAGTGAGGGAACCTGCCCCAGACCTGAACAAGCAAACATCAAAATACAAAATATTTCATTTTATTTATTTATTTAATTCAAAAGTGATGTTATGCAATCACAATAAAACCGCCAACACAGTATGAATGAAACGGAAACAAGTCTTATAGTATCTGCCCTTTTGTTACTTCACACTTCACACTGTTGTCCAGGGCTGGACTGGGACTGAAAAACAGCCCTGGACTCTGACCAGCCTGGCCCAAATTAGCGTAATTGTGACACTTCCACAAATACATATTTTAACCTCTAACCTCCCGCCTTAACATTAACGAGTGCATTGTCCCCAGTTCGGCTTTTTATTATTATTTTTTGGATTGGAATCATCAGCAAAAAGAACGGGAAAGGTGGTCGTAGAAACAGAAGCAAAATCATTCATATAAATAATCAATAATAATGGTCCCAAAATTGAACCTTGTGGCGCACCATACTGCACGGAATTCCTTTTAGATTCATGTTTCTTTATACTGGGCTTTACCCAAATCTAAAAGCTTCTCGACTGGAGATCAACAATGTAGCGCCTCATTTGAAAGCTAAGACCTGCAAAAGTGATGGAAACTTTTCGTCACGTCGCCACATTTTTGTTATATTTTTGTTGTTTTTTAAATTATTTTTTCTATAATTTTTTGTTGTGTTTTTTTGTCCGTGTTTTTCTCATGTTTTCATCCTCTTTTTCTCGCTATTTTGATATTTTTGCTCGGTTGAGGCCGGACCGGTGGCCCCAGAGCCAGTGGCCCTTCTGTGATCTTCCAGAATGGACACATGGCCAGTCCGCCCCTGCTGTTGTCCTTTGGAAAATGGTATGTATTTATGTCTACATACTGTATGTATATATATATTTACAGTATTAACAGATGTTTTTGTATTCTATATTCATGTTTTTCAATATATAAAATACAGAACCTTCGTATTCTTGAATGTTTACAAATGGTCAAAAAGAAACATACCGTCATATTCATGTTTGTTCAAATCAAATATCCCACGTTATTCATGTCCAAGTTCTTCATACTTTTTTAACACTGTAGCTTTTATGTGTATTTTAAAGTAAAAATATACACACGTTCAACAGTTATTAGTCTATAATCAGTGATGGTCAATGACGTCTCTCACAGGTCCAGGTTATTTCTCCACGTTGTGACACGGAGTAGAAGCTTATTTTTTGTCTCAACTTATAAAGTACTTTCCCACCTTCATCAGGACCAAAGCGCTTGAGGAGCCAGTCACACATTCACTCTCTCATTCACACACCAGTGTACACAGACGCTGAAGTGTCTTGCCAAGGGCACAATGACAGTGTACAACTGAGGGATTCAAACCAATGGCTGCTCTGCTTTATGACCACGACACTGGGGGCCATTGCTGTAGTTCCTCCATATCGCCACTAGGCCCCCATTGAAAAGCATTGGAGTTTAGACACGTTAAAAACAACTTTATCGCCTGCTTTCAATGTTTTCAACACTAGACTAGATCTTCCTCCTGTGATAACGCTGGGTTAGTCACAGTTAAAGAAACCAGACTGGTTTTCGTAAGAAGAATTTTTGAAATCTCGTACTTAATGAGGCTCGGACTGTTAGCATTGGAGCAGCGCGAGCTACACGACAAACAAGGGCGGAGTCTACAGTGAAGATCCCGCCCTTATGTCCTTTTTAGGAACATGCTTCGTCAGAGCTGGGGAGGAGGAGTCTGTAAATCCCCCATGAATTCCCCCCTCGACCGTGGTCATTATGGTGAAAGGGGAGGAGTGAGGAGGAGACGTCCATTATATTTTACAGTCTATGATTCAAACCCCCCGACCTCCCGATCATGAGACGACCCGCTCGACAAAGCGCTTCACTCAGGGAGGGGGATTTTCATCCATTCACTCCACACATGGTGATGATAAGCTGCGCCACCGGACCCTCAACCACCACTGTTATTCCCTCACACATCTTTCACCCCTATTGTACATGTTTTAGAACGTGCAAACTTAACACAAATTCGCATCCATCCATTTTCTTCCTCTTTGTCGTGGGGGCAGCAACAGAGACGCCCACACTTCCCGATCCACACACACCTCCTCCAGCTGTTCTGACCCGAGGCGACACCAGGCCAGCTCGGAGACACAGTCCCACCAGCGTGTCCTGGGTCTTCCACGAGGCCTCCTCCTGACTGGACATGCCTGGAGGCGACCAGGAGGTATCCGGAACAGATGCCCTATAGCCACCTCAGCTGCTCCTCTCAACCTGAAGCAGCAGCGACTCTACTCCGCCTTTCTCTTTATTTTAACAATCTCGTTTCAGTCATGTCAGTACTCACTTTGACAACTCTGCAGTGACTTTGCTCCGAGCTCCTCCTGGTTGACTGAGCTCCTCACCCTATCTCAAAGGAAACTCATTTCAGCCGCCTGTATCTGCTATCTTGTCCTTTTGGTCATTCCTCAAATCTCACAACCAAATAAATCGAGAGCTTTGCCCCCGACTCAGCTCCCTCTTCACCACGACAGTCCGATACAGCGACCGCATCACTGCCGATTAAAGAGGGGGTATTCTGCTTTTTTCAGTCACATAGCACCAGTCTATATCACACTACAATGATGAGCAAACCTTCTGTTGGTCTGTAAATGCAGTAAATTAGAACAACTGCCTTGTATAAAATTGCTCTCTCAAAATGGCTGTAGTGAATGTCTTGAAATAGGCCTCTGTCTCTTTATGGAGAGACACTACAGGCAAAACTAAATTTTTTCAATTTTTAGGTTTTGGCCCAAATTTGTCTCTGAACATATAAGCTTTCACCCGGAAACAGAAAATAAACCTAATCTTCACAATAACATGTTTAAATATTGCACTGATTCAATGTTCCCCCATAGACTTATATGGGAGAATGCAACTTCAAGGGCCTTTTTCTCAAAACACATTTTTCTGTCATGGTGGCGACACTATGGCCACGTCAGTCGGACCTAAAGGCTTCACATTTTCCAGCCTTGGACTGAACAATATTTGGAAGATTTTTTCAGAGGGATTTTTTTTATTATTTAATCCCTAAGCCCCATTTATTGAGTTTTGAATGTCAAAAAATAAAGTGAAAATTACATTTTTACAAATTTTCACACTAACAAACAGCTCATTTTAAAACTAAACAAGAAATCCTAAATCCCCTCTGAAAAAGTCTTGGCAACTCATTCATCAATAAAATAAAACCATAAATTTGAATGTAGCTCTATCCATTATTCAGATTTCGACGCCGAAAAGATGGGAAATTTGGGGCATTTTTAGGCATAAAACACCTTGTTCGTATATGAAAAGTTAAATGACAGAAAACTTGCAATGTATTTTGTTCTCACATTTATGCCAGTGATCGACAGCAAAAGTTTCAAATTGATATCTGTAAATATACATTTTTTCCCTATTCACCTGCAGTGTCTCCTCTGAACCTCTGAGCCTTTAGACACGCCCCCTCCACACGCTGTCTGTGGCATCAGTGGGGAGGGGGTTCTGCTGAGGAGCAGTGGTCGGTTACTCGGCTGGTGACGAAAGCTCGGAGGCGTCTCCAGGAGGTGGGGGCGTTCCTAGGAGGACTCAGGCAAACCTATCCCTAAAATGGCCGCCATCAGAGTTTTTACAGATTACTCAAAAATACGTGAATGTGCCAAGGCAACACTTCAGGCATGTTTTTAATGAGGGAGTGACAGAATAACATGATGTAAAGCTTGAAAAAGTCAATTTTGCAGAATACCCCCCCTTTAAGGTAATGAACAGAATCGGTGACAAAGTGCAGCCCTGTGGAGACCCCACATGCACTGAGGAACAGGCCTGACTCACGGCAAACACTGAACCAAGCTCCTGCTGCGGCAACAACTTACACTCGGTTTATAATAAAGAAAATTGTACAAATGCCGTGAAACAAACAAACCTCGCCGTACGTGAACGATTCTATTTATTTGAGAATTCGCCGAAACGGAACAATCCACAAAGGTCCGAACTGTCCCTGTCGCTCGCTCGTTATTATTACAATCAATATCATTAGCTCCTTCTGAAACTTTATAAACATCTGAGTCTGCGGCCCCACTTCCCATCATGCCTCGGGGCTGGCACGTTACCGCGGCGACGCACGCACACAGGCGTAAACAGAGCGGGAGCTGTTTACGTTCCAGGCAAACGAACCCCGTGTCGGTTTCAGCGGCCGAAGTATTTACATCTATGGTAGAGAGCGAGTATTCAGAGTCCGTGTCGTGGCCTGAGCTCCCCCGTGTACGGCAACACGACGGGGACAAAAACGCCACCTACTGGTCGGATTATGAGGTTTTGAACATGAACCAAACGCATAGTGGAGTAAAAGTCCTCGGTACAAATGCTCACGTCTGCTCCAAACCTGGTAAACAAAAGCACAGCCGAGGCTTTGTGCTCAGACGCTCATGTGATGTAGAGGGACGTTTTCCCACAATGCATTTTTCTCACGTTGGTCCAACACGATTCTTAAACTACACTGTAAAAACGAATCTGTAAATTTTACGGTAAAAAAAAACTGGCAGCTGTGGTTGCCATTTTTTTTTACTGTAAAAGATACAGGATCCTTGTTATTCAGTTTACAGTTAACCTCTTACCACCCGCCTGAACCAAATGCATTCTGTCCTCTTTGGCTGTTGTATAGGTCTGTGTAACACCTCATTTGAAAGCTAAGACCCACAAAACTGATCTTTTTCCTCCAGTTGTTGCGATGTTGTGTCACCTTTTGTATGTTTTTTTTTTTTTTTTTTTTTTTTTTCATTTTTGTGACATTTTGGTGAATTTTTGTCACTTTTTGTTGAATTTGTGTCATTTTTTGGTTAAATTTTTGTCAAATTTTTATTGAATTTTAGTTGAATTTTAGTTGAATTTTAGTTGAATTTTTGATGAATTTTTGTTGAATTTTTGTTGAATTTTTGTTGAATTTTTGTTGAATTTTTGTTGAATTTTTGTCACATTTTTGTCACATTTTTGTCACATTTTTGTCACATTTTTGTCGATTTTTTGGTTGAATTTTTGTCACATTTTTGTTGAATTTTTGTCATTTTTTGGTTAAATTTTTGTCACATTTTTGTTGAATTTTAGTTGAATTTTAGTTGAATTTTTGTCACATTTTTGTTGAATTTTTGTCATTTTTTTGTTGAATTTTTGTCATTTTTTGGTTAAATTTTTTGTCACATTTTTGTTGAATTTTTGTCACATTTTTGTTGCGTTTACATGCTTGTTTTCTTCTCATTTTTTGTGGCTGTTTTGGTGTTTTTTTCAAAGAAGCTTTTTGATTAGGGTAAAGCCAAACTGGAGAAAATGGGATCCGTTCAGGTGGGAGTTAAGAGGTTAAGCGCTGTCTCTTTTGTTTTTATTACAGTTTACTGCTGTCAATTTAACACCCATTTCTTGTGCAATTTATGGTAAAAACTTTTAAAACACATAAAAATCTGTATCTACTTTCGACTTCCTAACCTGATTTAATGAGTTTGGACTTTTACCATCAAGGCGAAATTTCAATTTCTACAGATTCTTCCACTAATAAATGAAGCTGGGATAAAAGGTTTAGGTACTACCAGTATCAGGGGAAAATGAAAGTATCGAAAGCAGGTGCTGGAAAAATATATATTTCTTTAGATCCAAGTTTTGAAGCTTTTTTGTCTTTTTTTTTAATCAATTTTTTGTCATTTTTTTGTCACATTTTTTGTCTTTTTTAATCATTTTTTTTTGTCATTTTTGTCACATTTTAGTCACATTTTTTTGTCTTTTTTTTAATCCATTTTTTGTCTTTTTTTTGGTCAATTTTCTGTCACATTTTTGTCAGTTTTCTCACTTTTTTGTCACATTTCCATCATTGTTTTCGTCTCAGTTCTGTCGCTATTTTCATAGCTTTTTTCCAGAAGCTTTTGGACTGGGGTAAAATGGACTGGAGAAAATGTGCTCGGTTCAGGTGGGAGTTAAGGGGTTAAAGAAGCGTTTTTTCAGCTCAAATATTTATTTGTTTTTTTCCACATTTTTTCCTCTTTTTTGCTCATTTTCATGACTAATATTTTCACTGTTTCCCCTATTTTTTCTTTATTTTGTCCCATTTTTTAAACCCAATTTCTAATAAATAATAATAATAATACATTTTATTTATATTGCACTTTACATTTCAACGAAACCTCAAAGTGCTAAATTTCTCCCAATTTCCTTCAAATTATTCCCCATTTTTCACACATTTCTTGGCATTGGAGATGAACCCGATATTTGCAGATGTTCCACACATTTTTGAGCCCTGCTAATAAACAGCTTATTTTAAACTAAACAACAAATCCAAAATCCCCTTTGAAAAAGTCAGATTTTGTCATAAAAAACATACAGACAATGTTGGGCCTTTATTTTTATATGAAAACAAAAAAAAAATTATTATAATCTACAGCAGAAGTTTCAAATTGATATCTCTACATTTAAGAAGTTATTCACCGTAAATGTAGCAGATTAACCTCTTAACTCCCGCCTGAACCAAGAGGATCTTTTTCCTCACGTCATCAGATTTTTTTTTCCATCATTTTTTTGTTGGTATTCAACTCATTTTTGTAACTTTTTTGTCATTTTTTCGTCCATTTTTTGGTCACATTTTTGTCACATTTTTGTCACATTTTTTGTCATTTTTTCGACCATTTTTTTGTCAATTTCTTGTGACATTTTTGTGACTTTTTTGCCACTTTTTATTAACAATTTTTCATCACTTTTTCGTCACTTTTTTGTCACATTTTTGTAATTTTTGTGTCAAATTTTTGTCAAATTTTTGACATTTTTTTGTCAATTTTTTATCAATTTTTCGTCAATTTTTTGTCACTTTTTTGTCACTTTTTTCTCACAATTTTGTCACATTTCCATCATTGTTTTCGTCTCAGTTTTGTTGCTATTTTCTCACCTTTTTTCCAGAAGCTTTTGGATTGGGGTAAAGCCAAACTGGAGAAAATGTGCTCGGTTCAGGTGGGAGTTAAGGGTCATTTTCCTTTCATTTAACGCTAGTTGAAAATATGAGTGACGATGAAAACACGACTGTTAAACATCATTATTCAAGTACTTGCTATAAGAATAAAACGGGGCTTTGGTCGTGGGTGGGAATATGGGATTAAGTCCAAAAATAAATCGTTTTAATCTGTGAAATCTGGGCCGACGGTGGACACGCACAGGACGGGTGTTTGTTACTCAGTCGCCTCCTGACATTTTTATCCGTTTAGTGCATTCTCAGACGGAGAAGTGTTTCTAAAAGGAGAGGCAGGAGTGAGTGTGTAGGAGGAGGATGTTTCACAGACCTTTGTGTTTGGACAGAGCTGGACGGCGGTTTGTGAAGTGAGAGGGATTAGAAACAGCGGACGCGAAAGCCTCACGTTTGTCATTTAGAAATGTAGAGTCTGTTACTGAGCGTGTGAAGAGGAGGGAGGGGATTATGAGGAGGCAAATGCACTGACATCATTATGGACAGTGTGGGGGTAAAGTATTACAAAAGTAACAGAGGAATGTTACTTTACATACCAAAGCAAGTTGAACTAGAAATGCAATGGCTGCACCATTGTGATTGACTGCGGAACTGCGGGAAGCGAATGCAGAAATTGCATAAACTGTTCAAATTGCATAAATTGGTTAATTTGCATAATCTAATTTGCATAAACTGGTAAAATGCATAAAATGTCATGTTGCATAAACTGTATTCACCTTATTCCGCCCCGCCCACTTTTGCCACTTTTTGCGTTGTCTCGGTGCCTCGTTTTCCAGACACTTCCG
This sequence comes from Gobius niger, assembly GCF_951799975.1. NCBI lineage: Eukaryota > Metazoa > Chordata > Actinopteri > Gobiiformes > Gobiidae > Gobius > Gobius niger. The sequence goes on from NC_136869.1 coordinate 2,366,870, forward strand.
GTCGAGCGCGAAGTCCATTCATTTAAACGGAGAATGAGGGAAAAATCAAGTCGATTGATTTGTGTAAAATGGCCAATGTTCATTTGCACCGACATGTCGACACTGCACCGTTTCTCAGAACACCCGAAAACGGCTTTGTTTTCGTGTAGTGACTGATTTTATGTGGACTTCTCCAGCCCCATGTTAACACATAGGAGAAAAGGGGTGGGCACTATTCATGGCGGCGCCCACACGAGCCTCCGGAATAAGGTGAATAAACTGCATAAAGTGGTAAAATGCATGAATGGGTTAATTTGCATAAATTATGTAAATTGCATAAACTCTTTAAAATTAATAAATCCTAAATGGCATAAACTCTTTAAAATGCATAAACTGCTTAAATTCCATAAAGTGGTTACTTTGCATAAATTGTTAATATTGCATAAACTTTTATATTCCATAAACTGGTCAAACTGTTGAAATGGCCTCAGTGCTTGATTGGCAGAAGCACAAATGGCTGAAAGGCCTGGATTCCCCCCATACACACCAATGCAAGAATTTCAAACTCTCGTATAAAAAAACAGGAAAACTGCCTAAGCTGAACATGCACAAAGTGCAGAAATTGCATAAAATGCAGAAAAAAGTGCAGAAAAGCCTGGATTTGCGGCAGCCCCATTATAAGTCAATGGGAAAAATCTCCGACATTTTGGCCGATTGCGGAAAAACCGTAAGTTGCAGAAGTCCCAAAAGTAACAGCACCTTCTCCTCAACATGCGGAACATTTTGATGCATAACTTGCATAAATTGCACAAAGCATGAAAGTGCTGAAAGCTGGAGAAAATCTGGAAAAATGTGCTATAATAAGCATAAAGTAACGAGAAACAATGGTTGACTGCGGAAGGATTCTGCAGTCAACCAATAAAGCTCGGTTTCGCCCGGGGGTGAGGCTAAGGTAAAGTGAGAGGCCAGACCGGTGGCCCAGGAGCCAGTGGCCCTTCTGTGCTCTTCCAGAACGGACACATGGCCAGTCCGCCCCTGCACCAGTGCACGCAGACACTGGAGGAAAGGAGGGTGAAGTGTCTTGCCCAAGGACACAATGACAGTGCACCTGCGGGATTCGAAAAGCCGACCCTCCGCTCTACTTTCCGCGCCACCACCGCCTCGGACGATTTCCCCTCACAGTCATAAACCCCAGGGCCTAAAGTGAGTTCTGCTGAGACATTATCAAGGAACTGACAGTGTTTTAGTTCTTTAACATTACATTTGTGTAATAATATTCTTCAGTATCATCTTGAAGGCCAGAGATTCTAGGACAGAGGTCAGTCAAAAGAAAACATGAGGGAACGGGGGAAAAGTGAATGAAAAGGAAATCGCTGAAATTATGACTGTTTTCAGTTTATATTTTGCCAAAAGTAACTCGGCTAAATTTTTGAAACAGTAACATGTAATACAAACATATGACCAGTGTGAGGTAGTAACTGAATACTTGTACTGCAAAAAGTGGATTCTAGGCAAGTAAAAAATGTCTTACTTTAAGAAATAAGTTCTTATTTTTTCCCTAAAAAGTAATAATGTTTTGCCGAGCAAGTTTTCTTGAGAAAGAAAAACTTTTTGAATCTTATTCAGCTTTAGACAAAGAATATTTTTCTTATTTTAAGAAGCATACATTTCCCTCTACTAAAAACATGTGCAATAGGTGAATCCTCCAGCCAGGTGAGTCTGTTTCCACATCATGGAACCATATTTATTAAGAACATTTTGCTCAAAAATGTGTTTAATTTAGAACATTTTACTTAAATCAAGCAACATTTAAGTAAAATACCCACAATTATTCACTAAACAAGAATGTTTTCTTTAAATTATTCCATTTTCTGAGGACATTTTGCTTAATTCTAGTCATTTATTTGCTTCAATTTTGTGTTTCTTTCTTGTTTTATGATGAGAATAATGCTGACCCCATTGGCAGAATTTTTTCCTTCAAACAAAACAAAACGTCTTATTTTAAGATTTTTTTCCTTATAAGGGTACTTTTTGCAGTGTAGTAACTGAGTACTTGTACAGCATTCAGAATACAGTTACTTTCCTCAAATCAAAGGAACACGTTGCACATTAATAATACAGAGAAGATCGAAACGAGCAGGGAAATGTTCACTCTGTAATGAGTCACTTTTTCCTCCAAAACACAGATAAATATTTAAAACCCGTTTCTCCTCGATTCATTCAAACACGTCATGTGATTCTGCTGCATTTGCAAAGCTCAGAAAAAAGTAAATACAATATTACATTTCGAAGCTGTGAGGGAGAAAACTCGTCTTCAAAGTGCACATTCCTCCCATTAAAGTGCAATATTTTAAACAGATTTGACCAAAAAATAGCAACAAAACAAGGATGAAAATGTGATGAAAACAACAAAAAAAGCTACGAAAAAGCTACAAAAAATGACAGAAAGATGCGATCACTTTTGTAGGTCTTAGCTTTCAAATGAGGCATTACGCTGTCGCTCTCCAGTCGAGATGCTTTTAGATTTGGGTAAAGAGAAGTGACTGACCGTGCGCGTGAGGCCGAGGCAGAGCGCGAGCAGCAGCGGAGTCCTCATCCTGCAGCATCGGAGCCGCACCAGACACGAGTGAAGAGAGTCCGGGAGAACCACGAGGGCGACGAGGAGGAGGAGGAGGAGGAGGAGGAGGAGGAGGAGGAGGAGGAGGGTCCAGAGAGAGAGGAGGAGGAGACAGACACGAGTGAAGAGAGTCCGGGAGAACCACGAGGGCGAGGAGGAGGAGGAGGAGGAGGAGGAGGAGGAGGGGGAGGAGGAGGAGGAGGAGGAGGAGGAGGAGACAGACACGAGTGAAGAGAGTCCGGGAGAACCACGAGGGCGAGGAGGAGGAGGAGGAGGAGGAGGAGGAGGAGGAGGAGGAGGAGGAGGAGGAGGAGGAGGAGGAGACAGACACGAGTGAAGAGAGTCCGGGAGAACCACGAGGGCGAGGAGGAGGAGGAGGAGGAGGAGGAGGAGGAGGAGGAGGAGGGTCCAGAGAGAGAGAGGAGGAGACAGACACGAGTGAAGAGAGTCCAGGAGAACCACGAGGGCGAGGAGGAGGAGGAGGAGGAGGGGGAAGTGGGAGGAGGAGGGTCCAGAGGGAGAGGAGGAGGAGGGGGAGGAGGAGGGGGAGGAGGGTCCAGAGAGAGAGGAGGAGGAGACAGACACGAGTGAAGAGAGTCCGGGAGAACCACGAGGGCGAGGAGGAGGAGGAGGAGGAGGAGGAGGAGGAGGAGGAGGAGGAGGAGGAGGGTCCAGAGAGAGAGGAGGAGGAGGGGGAGGGTCCAGAGAGAGAGGGCAGAAAGAAGAGAGAGTCCACAAGAACAACGAGGGAGGGTCCAGAGAGAGAGAGAGAGGAGGAGACAGAGGAGAGAGAATGGAAAGAAGAGAGAGAGAAGGAAGGGTCCAGAGAGAGGGGAGAGAGAGAAGGGAGGACATACAGGGAGAGGGGGAGAGAGAGAGGAAAGAAAGAAGAGAGAGAGAAGAGAGAGAAGGGAGGAGATACAGGAGAGAGAGGACAGAAAGAAGAGAGAGAGAAGAGAGAGAAGGGAGGAGATACAGGAGAGAGAGGAAAGAAGAGAGAGAAGGAAGGGTCCAGAGAGAGGGGAGAGGAGACAGAGGAGAGAGAGGAAAGAAGAGAGAGAAGGAAGAGACAGAGAAATAGAGGGACAAATTGTGTTTTTACATTTTTTATAGATAATTTCATATCATAACTAATTGCCTACCGTCATTACTGTGTATCATCATTGTAGTTTTACACATCTGATCAGGACTTTTACCACAAGAACAAAAAAGGACTTGTTATGATTAGTCCCAAGAAGTCACAGGAATATGATCAATAGAGACCCTAACCCGAAACCTAAGTCCTAACCCTAACCCTAACCCTAACCCTAACCTTAATCCTAACCCTAACCTTAATCCTAACCCTAACCCCTAACCTTACACTACAAAAAGTAAATATCAAGCATTGGCTTAAATGACTTGAATTAAGGAAATGTATCTTGTTTTGAGCGGTTTTCACTCATTTAGACACTTTTCCTGATCAGACCAAGTTTACTTTTGCTTGTTTGAGGACATTTCAGACCAGTTCTAGGGTAAATCTCGCTTGAAATTAAAAAAAAAAGTATAACTGCCAATGAGATAAGACCAATTTTTTTTACCCCATTGGAGAAGAAAATGTATACAAAAAACGTATACAGCTCAAAGTATACAGCTCAAAGTATACAGCTCAAAGTATACAGCTCAAAGTATACAGCTCAAAGTATGCAGCTCAAAGTATGCAGCTCAAAGTATACAGCTCAAAGTATGCAGCTCAAAGTATGCAGCTCAAAGTATGCAGCTCAAAGTATACAGCTCAAAGTATACAGCTCAAAGTATACAGCTCAAAGTATACAGCTCAAAGTATACAGCTCAAAGTATACAGCTCAAAGTATACAGCGCAACGTATACAGCTCAAAGTATGCAGCTCAAAGTATACAGCTCAAAGTATACAGCTCAAAGTATGCAGCTCAAAGTATACAGCTCAAAGTATACAGCTCAAAGTATACAGCTCAAAGTATACAGCTCAAAGTATACAGCTCAAAGTATACAGCTCAAAGTATACAGTTCAAAGTATACAGCTCAAAGTATACAGCTCAAAGTATACAGCTCAAAGTATACAGCTCAAAGTATACAGCTCAAAGTATACAGCTCAAAGTATGCAGTTCAAAGTATACAGTTCAAAGTATACAGCTCAAAGTATACAGTTCAAAGTATACAGCTCAAAGTATACAGTTCAAAGTATACAGCTCAAAGTATACAGCTCAAAGTATGCAGCTCAAAGTATGCAGCTCAAAGTATACAGTTCAAAGTATACAGCTCAAAGTATACAGCTCAAAGTATACAGCTCAAAGTATACAGCTCAGAGTATGCAGTTCAAAGTATACAGCTCAAAGTATACAGTTCAAAGTATACAGCTCAAAGTATACAGCTCAAAGCATACAGCTCAAAGTATACAGTTCAAAGTATACAGCTCAAAGTATACAGCTCAAAGTATACAGTTCAAAGTATACAGCTCAAAGTATACAGTTCAAAGTATACAGTTCAAAGTATACAGCTCAAAGTATGCAGCTCAAAGTATACAGTTCAAAGTATACAGCTCAAAGTATACAGTTCAAAGTATACAGCTCAGAGTATACAGTTCAAAGTATACAGCTCAAAGTATACAGCTCAAAGTATACAGCTCAAAGTATACAGTTCAAAGTATACAGTTCAAAGTATACAGCTCAAAGTATACAGTTCAAAGTATACAGCTCAAAGTATACAGTTCAAAGTATACAGTTCAAAGTATACAGCTCAAAGTATACAGTTCAAAGTATACAGCTCAAAGCATACAGCTCAAAGTATACAGTTCAAAGTATACAGCTCAAAGTATACAGTTCAAAGTATACAGTTCAAAGTATACAGCTCAAAGTATGCAGCTCAAAGTATACAGTTCAAAGTATACAGCTCAAAGTATACAGTTCAAAGTATACAGCTCAAAGTATACAGTTCAAAGTATACAGCTCAAAGTATACAGTTCAAAGTATACAGTTCAAAGTATACAGCTCAAAGTATGCAGTTCAAAGTATACAGCTCAAAGTATACAGTTCAAAGTATACAGTTCAAAGTATACAGCTCAAAGTATGCAGCTCAAAGTATACAGTTCAAAGTATACAGCTCAAAGTATACAGTTCAAAGTATACAGTTCAAAGTATACAGTTCAAAGTATACAGTTCAAAGTATACAGCTCAAAGTATGCAGCTCAAAGTATACAGTTCAAAGTATACAGCTCAAAGTATACAGCTCAAAGTATACAGTTCAAAGTATACAGTTCAAAGTATACAGCTCAAAGTATGCAGTTCAAAGTATACAGCTCAAAGTATACAGTTCAAAGTATACAGTTCAAAGTATACAGCTCAAAGTATGCAGCTCAAAGTATACAGCTCAAAGTATACAGTTCAAAGTATACAGCTCAAAGTATACAGCTCAAAGTATACAGCTCAAAGTATACAGCTCAAAGTATACAGTTCAAAGTATACAGCTCAAAGTATGCAGCTCAAAGCATACAGTTCAAAGTATACAGTTCAAAGTATACAGCTCAAAGCATACAGCTCAAAGTATACAGTTCAAAGTATACAGCTCAAAGTATACAGCTCAAAGTATACAGCTCAAAGTATACAGTTCAAAGTATACAGCTCAAAGCATACAGCTCAAAGTATACAGTTCAAAGTATACAGCTCAAAGTATACAGCTCAAAGTATACAGCTCAAAGTATACAGTTCAAAGTATACAGCTCAAAGTATACAGCTCAAAGTATACAGCTCAAAGCATACAGCTCAAAGTATACAGTTCAAAGTATACAGCTCAAAGTATACAGCTCAAAGTATACAGCTCAAAGCATACAGCTCAAAGTATACAGTTCAAAGTATACAGCTCAAAGTATGCAGCTCAAAGTATACAGTTCAAAGTATACAGCTCAAAGTATGCAGCTCAAAGTATACAGCTCAAAGTATGCAGCTCAAAGCATACAGCTCAAAGTATACAGTTCAAAGTATACAGTTCAAAGTATACAGCTCAAAGTATACAGTTCAAAGTATACAGCTCAAAGCATACAGCTCAAAGTATACAGCTCAAAGTATACAGCTCAAAGTATACAGCTCAAAGTATACAGCTCAGAGTATACAGCTCAAAGTATACAGCTCAAAGTATACAGTTCAAAGTATACAGCTCAAAGTATACAGCTCAAAGTATACAGCTCAAAGTATACAGCTCAGAGTATACAGCTCAAAGTATACAGCTCAAAGCATACAGCTCAAAGTATACAGCTCAAAGTATACAGCTCAAAGTATACAGCTCAAAGTATACAGCTCAGAGTATACAGCTCAAAGTATACAGCTCAAAGTATACAGCTCAAAGTATACAGCTCAGAGTATACAGCTCAAAGTATACAGCTCAAAGTATACAGTTCAAAGTATACAGCTCAAAGTATACAGCTCAAAGTATACAGCTCAAAGTATACAGCTCAGAGTATACAGCTCAAAGTATACAGCTCAAAGTATACAGTTCAAAGTATACAGCTCAAAGTATACAGTTCAAAGTATACAGCTCAAAGCATACAGCTCAAAGCATACAGTTCAAAGTATACAGCTCAAAGTATACAGTTCAAAGTATACAGCTCAAAGTATGCAGCTCAAAGCATACAGCTCAAAGCATACAGTTCAAAGTATACAGTTCAAAGTATACAGCTCAAAGTATACAGTTCAAAGTATACAGCTCAAAGTATACAGCTCAAAGTATACAGTTCAAAGTATACAGCTCAAAGTATACAGCTCAAAGTATACAGCTCAAAGTATACAGCTCAAAGTATGCAGCTCAAAGTATGCAGCTCAAAGTATACAGCTCAAAGTATACAGCTCAAAGTATGCAGCTCAAAGTATGCAGCTCAAAGTATACAGTTCAAAGTATACAGCTCAAAGTATACAGCTCAAAGTATGCAGCTCAAAGTATGCAGCTCAAAGTATACAGCTCAAAGTATACAGCTCAAAGTATACAGCTCAAAGTATACAGCTCAAAGTATACAGTTCAAAGTATACAGCTCAAAGTATACAGTTCAAAGTATACAGCTCAAAGTATACAGCTCAAAGTATACAGTTCAAAGTATACAGCTCAAAGTATACAGCTCAAAGTATACAGCTCAAAGTATACAGCTCAAAGTATACAGCTCAAAGTATACAGCTCAAAGTATACAGTTCAAAGTATACAGCTCAAAGTATACAGTTCAAAGTATACAGCTCAAAGTATACAGCTCTAAGAATACAGTTCAACGTATACAGTTCAGCTGCTTTTATTTTGGAGGCTGACAAAGTTTAATAAAGATAAAACTTTATTGATCTGACAATGGAGAAACTTCCTCATTACATTCAGATCTGAAGAAAACAGAGATCAGGGTTTGCAAAAGGAAGAGGAAATGTGTCTTTTATACAATGACGACCAAAAACAAGATTTACAGTCACAGTGCAAGTGTTTGATAAAGTGACGCTGGTACAGAGATTATTGCACACGTTACTTGACAGGCTTGTTCAGTCTGACAGCAGTGGGGATAAAGAACCTGCCACTGAAAGAGCTGCTCAGCTCCTCTACAGTTCCGTGCAGTGGGTTGGCTAACACCCTCCTGTCCCCCACCTCCTCCACAGAGTCCAGGGGGTCCAGGACGGAAACATTGGATTTGTTTTTCCAGCAAATTGTGACTTTTTTCTGCCAGATTTTTTTTTTTTTTTCCTCTCACAAATTTACGCTCCCTTTAACCTCTTAACTCCCGCCTGAACCGAGAGCATTTTCTCCAGGTCAGCTTTACCCAAATCCTGTAGGCCAGTGTAACGCCTCATTTGAAAGCTAAGACCTACAAAACTCAGCTAAACGGATCTTTTTCCTCACGTCATCAGATTTTTTTTCCATCATTTTTTGGGTTGGTTCAACTAATTTTTGTAACTTTTTTGTAATTTTTTTTTTTGTCAAATAGTAAATTTTTTGTCACTTTTTGTAAATCTTTTGTCCTTTTTTTGTCCATTTTTTGTCACATTTTGGTAATTTTTTTGCCACTTTTTCATCATTTTTTCGTCATTTTTTTTGTAAATTTTTTGTCCTTTTTTCGTCATTTTTTTGTCCTTTTTTGTCACATTTTTGTCATTTTTTTTTGCCACTTTTTCATAATTTTTTCATATTTTTTTCATCATTTTTTTGTAAATTTTTTGTCCGTTTTTCGTCATTTTTTGTCACATTTTGGTCATTTTTTTGCCACTTTTTCATAATTTTTTCATAATTTTTTCGTCATTTTTTTGTAAATGTTTTGTCCGTTTTTTGTCCGTTTTTTGTCAATGTTTTCTCACTTTTTTCTCACATTTCCATCATTGTTTTCGTCTCAGTTTTGTCGCTATTTTCTCACCTTTTTTCCAGAAGCTTTTGGATTGGGCTAAAACCAAACTGGAGAAAATGTGCTCGGTTCAGGTGGGAGTTAAACGGTTAAACATCTTTTATTTTCCGTCACTAGATGGCCCTAATGCGCCGCCGTAGTCAGGCTACTCCGTTAAACAGTGGACAGTCATCATCCAATCAGAGACGTGCTATGTTTCACTCGTGACTTGTGATTGGTGGATGCACTAATTATCCTACGAAACCGGAAGTTAAAGTTGTAGCTCGCGGTGGTGCTCCGTGCAGCTACTGGAGTCTGTTTTCAACAAACACTGGATTAAAGGAGATTATTTCTTTCCTTTATTTGATCTAAAGGAGACTTGTGCGTCACGGGTGAGTTTAAAGCTCGTTATTTAAAGAGTTTAATTGACTCGTGGCGATGTCTGTCCTGATTCTGTGGCTCCTTTTGTTTAAGACTCTCCACATTCGGGTCCAAACCTGTGACTGAAGTGTAGAAAGTTGTGGAGATAAAAGTGACCGTGTGGCTCATTGTTGTGAACGTGAGGCGCCTTCAGCAGAAACAACACGAGCCTCACTCCTGTTTCCTTCTGTTGTTCCACAGGACACACTTTACTTCAGACGAGGAGCACGGGACACACAGGCAGCACAATGGTAAGGACTTTATTATCACTGCTGGACACGAGCGCTTTCACAGCAGTCATGTCTTATAGAGATTTTAGTCTAGTTTTAGTCGACTAAAATTGCATGTCAATTTAGTCGACTTTGCATTTCTAATAGTCATTATAATCACATTTAATCTTGTTCCTCGACTTCATGGAGCTGCTCCACATGAATAAAGCACAGAGCTGTTCAATTGGCAGTGAGTATTAAAGAGGGGGTATTCTGCTTTTTCAGTCACACAGCACCAGTCTATATCACACTACAATGATGACAAACCTTCTGTTGGTCTGTAAATGCAGTAAATTAGAATAACTGCCTTGTATAAAATTGCTCTTTCAAAATGGCTGTAGTGAATGTCTTGAAATAGGCCTCTGTCTCTTTAACCCCTTAACTCCCACCTGAACCGAGCACATTTTCTCCAGTTTGGCTTTACCCCAATCCAAAAGCTTCTGGAAAAAAGCTGTGAAAACAATGATGGAAATGTGACAAAAAAGTGAGAAAACTTTTAGGGACGGACATTGCAAATTAGCCTTGGCTATAAATGTTGTAGTGTGGTACATGTTTATTGTTCACACATGTCCCTATCAAATAAATAAATAAAAATAAAAACATTGGCAAAAAAGTGACGAAAAATTTATGAAAAAGTGTCAATAATGTCACAAGAAATTGACAAAAAATGGACGAAAAAAATTACAAAAATGTGTTAAAAATTACAAAAAATTGACAAAAAAATGACAAAAAAGTTACAAAAATGAGGAATAAAAAAAATGATGGAAAAAAAATCTGATGATCTGATGACGTGAGTAAAAAAAGATCCTCTCGGTTCAGGCGGGAGTTACGAGGTTAAGAACCTCTGACTCTTTCCGACACGCCCCCTCCACACGCTGTCTGTGGCATCAGTGGGGAGGGGGTTCTGCTGAGGAGCAGTGGTTGGTTACTCGGCTGGTGACGAAAGCTCGGAGGCGTCTCCAGGAGGTGGGGGCGTTCCTAGGAGGACTCAGGCAAAGCTATCCCTAAAATGGCCGCCATCAGAGTTTTTACAGATTACTCAGAAATACGTGAATGTGCCAAGGCAACACTTCAGCCATGTTTTTAATGAGGGAGTGACAGAATAACATGATGTAAAGCTTGAAAACGTCCATTTTGCATAATACCAACCCTTTAATATAGAGACTGCAGTTACACGTATGACCTGAGGTGTCAGTAGTGAGTATAAAAATGACCAACTTGCATCTAGTCCAGGGGTCGACAATCTTTAGTTTGTGCCAGACACTCATGACAAAAGGCGTTGAACATAGACGACAACAGATATTGAGTCAGACCGATCCAACAGCAGAGACTTTAGTTCTTCTTTAGTTTGTAGGTGCGGGAGTAAATCTGCAGTGGCTCCAGGCTGCATGTTTAACCTCTTAACTCCCGCCTGAACCGAGAGCATTTTCTCCAGTTCAGCTTTACCCAAATCCTGTAGGCCAGTGTAACGCCTCATTTGAAAGCTAAGACCTACAAAACTAAATTGATCTTTTCACTCACATCATCAGATTTTTTTTCATCACTTTTTTTGTTGGGCAGTCGTCTCCTTTTTGTCAAATTTTCGTGACTTTTTTGTCACTTTTTCGTCAAATTATTTGCATTTTTTTGTCAAAATTCGTATCACTTTTTGGTCAACTTTTTGTCACTTTTTCGTCCATTTTTTCCTCAATTTTTCGTCAAATTTTTCTCACTTTTTTGCATTTTTTTTGTCCATTTTTGTCAATTTTTGTGTCACTTTTTCGTCAAATTATTTAAATTTTTTTGTCAGATTCTTGTCACTTTTTCGTCCATTTTTTCTCACTTTTTTCACATTTTCATCAATGTTTTCGTCTCAGTTTTGTTGCTATTTTCACAGCTTTTTTCCAGAAGCTTTTGGATTGGTGTAAAGCTGTAGAAAATGTGCTCGGTTCAGGTGGGAGTTAAGGGGTTAAGTGAAGTTAAACTTTAAAGTTAAGTGTCAGTCAATGTATCAAATACACACTGTTAGAGAACAATTGCCTAAATATCCCTTTAAACCCGATAAGCCGTTTACAGGAAGTCGGTCTAAATCTAAATAGCAGTTTATTTAAAAAATCAAGATTATTTCACACCTCGACAAGAAATCTCGTGGTAATTCATCCCCACTCTGTTTGTTTTGACAGGGAGACGCCGACCCCAAAGGCAAAGGCATTTGTAGAAAGAACCGGCATCGCTGTGAGCAGTGTGGGAAGTCATTCAGCCTCAAAAAAACACTAACGCAGCATCGGAAACGCCACGCTTGGAAAAAAGTGCTCTCCTGCCCCACCTGTGACAAGACGTTCACCACAAAGCATCGCCTCACCGTCCACATCCGAGTCCACACCGGAGAGAGGCCGTTTAAGTGTGACCAGTGTGGGTCGGCGTTTAAACGGAGGCATGCGTTAAAACTACACTCAGTCGTTCACACAGGGAAACAAGACTTCGGCTGTGATGAGTGTGGGAGAAGTTTCAGGCGATCGTCAAATTTAGTAGCTCATAAACGCATTCACACAGGAGACAGGAAGCATCAGTGTGACCAGTGTGGAATGGACTTTCTGCATATAGCTGTGTTAAAACGACACAAACTCACGCACAGTAAAATAAGCTTTCCTTGTGATGAGTGTGGGAAAAGCTTCGCGAGAAAAGACGGCTTAGACTGTCACAAACGGCTGCACGTGGGGCAGGACGTTTACTGCTGTGAAACATGTGGGAAAGTCTGTCCCACCCTGAGTATATTAGGAATACACGAAGCCACTCACTCGACTGAACTACGCTACGGCTGTGGCCAGTGTGGGAGAAGTTTCAAGTGGGAAGGTTCCCTCAAACACCATGTGCGAGTCGTCCATGAAAATAAGAGATACCCGTGTGAGCAGTGTGACAAGTCTTTTACTGGCAAGAGTCGTCTGAAAGATCATCAGAACCTTCACACAGGGACAGTGTTCTCCTGTGACCAGTGTGGGAAAGAGTATTCTAATAAGAGCTGCTTGAAGCTTCACCAGCGCGTCCACACTGGAGAGAAGCCCTACACCTGTGACGTCTGTGGAAAGTCTTTCGCTCTGTCGGGTTATTTGAGAAACCACCGTCTGGTTCACACGGGAGAGAAGAAACACGTGTGTGACGTGTGCGGGAAAGCTTTCGCGCGACCGGGAAATTTGAAAGAACATAAACGAACTCATGTGGAGAAGCCTCATGGATGTGGTCAGTGCAGAAGAGCCTTCGCTCGTCCCGAGGAGCTGAAAACTCCCCTTCAGACTCACTCAAACATGCCCAAGATGATTCAGATCCAGGTCCCGCTGACACTACTGGAAATCCGGCTTCAGTGAGACCAAAGTGAGGCTTGAAAAGAACCACAGACTGTCCCTTTTTCCCTTTGTGTTTGTGTGACTGTTTGGGCTTTTACAAGGAGATGGTGATAGACTGTGGAGGGAGCTGTGCAGGAGGAAGAGGAAGGACGAGGTGGAGCTGACCAGTGCAGGACACCACGCTCTGAGACGGGGACAAGCCCAGGAGGCGGTGCACCGTTTCAGATGATCAGAGGAGACAGAGGGCAGCTACAGTTTCTCCATCCTCCAAGGTCATGCGGGTGGAGTGGCTGAAGGACAACGAGATCATGGACCCGGCCGAGGACAGGAACTTCTACATCACCGTGGACACAACCTGATCATCAAGCAGGCGCCACACGGCCAACTACACCTGTGTGGCCTAGAACATCGTGGCCAAGCGCAAGAGCTCCACCGCCGTGATCATCGTCTACGGATTTCCCATCAACCAGTGCTCCTCCTGTGACCAAAACAGTGAAGATGGCGGCCGCGACACAACCATCTTTCACCAAAAAAAAAAAAAAAAAAAAAAGAGTGGTGCCACTGAATGGGTGCTGCTGCCGGATGCTCTCTCATCGAATGCAATTTCTCCATCTGTGAGATCAATAAAGTACCATCTTATCTTATCTTATTATTTCAGGTCTCAGATGTAAAAGTGTAGCGGTCAGAGTCAGATGAACAACATTTTAGGTCATCGACAAAATAGTTGTGAGCAGCTTAATGTCCATAGATAAACATTAGCCAGAAGAATATGACACAGTCCACTACATTAGAGGCGGGCCGATATTTGGGGATTTTACAATATCGGTTATCGGCCGATCTAGCGCCGAAAAAAGCCAATATTTCCAGGACCAAAAATGATAGAGATGTCATTGCATAAGAAAGAGCAAAGTCAGGGCTTTAAAACAAGTCCCCCACACAACTCCCCAGGCCTCAGGGAACAGAGAAACATTTAGTGTCACTAAACCTCCGTCAATATGGACAATGTGGACAATGTGGACAATGTGGACGTGCTGCAGGTCGTTTTGAAGGGCAGGATCTGGAGAATTCAATCCCTGAGTTAGTTTCAACCTCCACTATTGTGTTTTTGTTCGCTGCGCCAAATGCAGAAGCTAACAACAATATGCTAATGCTAAAGCTAACGACAACAAATCAAAGCTGAGACAGAAACTTATGATTGAATCCCCTAAAGTAATTGAATAAAATCAGCCATTGCTGGAGCAGCCGAGTCTTTGTGTTTACAGGATTATAGACCAAACATCTGGGAAAATCATGAAAAAATATCGGCCTCAGAAAAACCCAGATCAGTCGACTCCTAAACAAAACCTCTGCATAACACACGTCCAACTCCCGTGTCTCGTTCAGGTAAGAAAAGGAAGTGAAAAGACTTTAGTCGATCCATAACAGATGAATCTGAGTTTAAATCACATGATTTAGTTTAAAATACATTAACACAAAACAAACTGTGTGTGTACATACTGTATATATTGACATTTATGTTATAAACTCTAGATAGAGGCTTATTTCTCTTGTGTTTGACACTTGATGTTGTTTATTATAAATGTTTGTTTCTCGTGGAAGTTTGTAAACTGGTTTAGGCATAAAACGTTTTCAGCCTAAACCATTTCGGTCGTTTGTCCACGAATAATTGGAAATGTTTGTTTAATGTTTAAAGGAATGAGGAGTGACCGAATAAACTACTACGACTAAGACTACTTTCATGACTACTACTACTTGTTACATGACTACTACTTGTTACATGACTACTACTACTTGTTACATGACTACTACTACTTGTTACATGACTAGTACTACTTGTTTACATGACTACTACTTGTTACATGACTACTACTTGTTACATGACTACTACTTGTTACATGACTACTACTACTTGTTACATGACTAGTACTACTTGTTACATGACTAGTACTACTTGTTACATGACTAGTACTACTTGTTACATGACTACTACTACTTGTTACATGACTAGTACTACTTGTTACATGACTACTACGACTACTTACATGACTACTACTACTTGTTACATGACTAGTACTACTTGTTACATGACTACTACGACTACTTACATGACTACTACTACTTGTTACATGACTACTACTACTTGTTACATGACTAGTACTACTTGTTTACATGACTACTACTTGTTACATGACTACTACTTGTTACATGACTACTACTTGTTACATGACTACTACTACTTGTTACATGACTAGTACTACTTGTTACATGACTAGTACTACTTGTTACATGACTAGTACTACTTGTTACATGACTACTACGACTACTTACATGACTACTACTACTTGTTACATGACTACTACTACTTGTTACATGACTACTACTACTTGTTACATGACTAGTACTACTTGTTACATGACTAGTACTACTTGTTACATGTCTAGTACATTATATTGTTCAAATACTTCAATGATTAAGCTTCAACTTTTTGATGAATGTGGATAAAACATAAAAACGAGCCAGTCTTTCACTGAATATTATTTAACCACGAGCTGATTATGATGCACAAACTTGTGACAAATATTTTTTTCTTTATTAGATCAAGAAGAAAATACATGTTTACAACGACAACACAAAAAACACAACAAATAAACAATGAAAACCAAATAAATAAATAAATACATACCATTAATGAAACGTTTCCCGTATATTGACAGTTTTGATGATAGTTTTTAAAAATAGATCAGATTCTTTATGAAGAACTAGAAAGGATGGTTTATAGTTACTAAATGTATTATGAATGTGAAATTTGATGAAAAAATAATAAAAGGTTAAAGAGGAATATTTGATCAGGGTCCATATTGGTTTGTAACAAATACTGTTTTACATCTTACTTTTCTGTGGTGCCGTTTCTGGCCTCACTGAGCAAAAACTACAGCTGATCTGGATGCGCGATGCCGCCCCAGTCCGACAGATGGCGCAGCATCGAACCTTCATCACCCGGAAGTTAAAGTTGTTGCTAACGGTGATGCTCCGTGCAGCTGCAGACAGTTTATCAACAAACACTGGATTAAAGGTGATTATTTTGTCTTTATTCAAACCAGAGGAGGCTTGTGCGTCACGGGTGAGTTTAAAGCTCGTTTTTAAAGAGTTTAATTGACTCGTGGCGATGTCTGTTCTGATTCTGTGGCTCCTTTTGTTTAAGACTCTCCACATTCGGGTCCAAACCTGTGACTGAAGTGTAGAAAGTTGTGGAGATAAAAGTGACCGTGTGGCTCATTGTTGTGAACGTGAGGCGCCTTCAGCAGAAACAACACGAGCCTCACTCCTGTTTCCTTCTGTTGTTCCACAGGACACACTTTACTTCAGACGAGGACCACGGGACACACAGGCAGGACAATGGTAAGGACTTTATTATCACCTCAGTCATGTCTTATAGAGATCACAGGAGGACTCAGATAAGCTGATAGTCAAAGAAAATCCGCCTGTTTTCAAAGCTTCCATGTTCCGGATCAACCCAGGCTCTTACAGGCTAGTTTGGAAATGGCATGAGTGTTTGCTTTCAAAACTACATGAACAGGGCTACACAGCTTTTTAACTTTAAAGGGATGTTTCAGGATTTTTGACATAGGGTCTCATTTCCTAGTTATCCAGAGTGTTGCTGATTTCTGGAGATATATTTTTTTGTAATTCATGCAGTTCTTATATTTGAAGAGTTTCGTGGCGCTAGGCTAGTGCTAGGCTAGTGCATGTCTATGGTATCAGCTAGCCTGCATTAAAACCAGTGTGACCCGCTCCACAGAGCACCTGAGGCAAACCACTTATAACACCAGACCAGGGGCGGACTGGGACTGAAAAATGGCCCTGGACTCTGACCAGCCTGACCCAAATAAGCGTAAATGCGACACTTCCACAAAGACATATTTTTACCCCTTAACTCCCGCCTTAACCCCTTAACTCCCGCCTGAACTGAGCACATTTTCTCCAGTTTGGCTTTACCCCAATCCAAAAGCTTCTGGAAAAAAGGTGGGAAAATAGCGACAGAACTGAGACGAAAACAATGATGGAAATGTGACAAAAAAGTAAAAAAAATTGGCAAAAAATTGACGAAAAAATGACAAAAATGTGACAAAAAATTACCAAAAAATTGACCAAAAAATTTGAAGAAAAAATGTCAAAAATGTGACAAAAATGTGACAAAAAATTGATAAAAATGACAAAAATGTGAGAAAATGTGTCTAAAAAAATGGCACTTTGGCTTTTTTGTTGTGTTTTCATCTCTTTGGTCACGTTTTGTTGTGTTTTCGTCACGTTTTTTTTTTGGGTCACACTTTTGTTTTGTTTTCATCCTCATTTTCGGCGCTATTTCAATGCTTTTCTTTTAAGTTTTTAGATTTGGGTAAAGCTCGGTTAAGGAGAAAACTGAGAGGCCAGACCGGTGTTCCTAGAGCCAGTGGCCCTTCTGTGCTCTTCCAGAATGGACACGTGGCCAGTCCGCCCCTGCACCAGACTGACCATATAAATGTCTGTGAATATAACTGACCTGCATCACATGAATGATCGCATTTTGAGGGACTATTTTCTAGCAGATCACTCCACCGCCGCGTAGCTTATACAACCACGAAGCTGATGCTGCTCAACTATAAGGTATTTTAAATGATTCTATGGACACAGACGTTTACATGGTTAGTCTGGTGTTATAAGTGATTTGCACGGCCCTGACACTGACGCACAGGAGGCTTTAAACATTAACCAGATATCGGTTCTTAGTTAGACTGACGTTGAATCGTAGCTTCAACAGCGGAGACTTCAGTTTGTAATGAAAGAGAAATTAACGAGGTCCAGTCTGCAGGTTTAAACTCTTAACACCCGCCTGAACCAAGAGCATTTTATCCAGCTCTACCCACATCCTGTAGGCCAGTGTAACACCTCATTTGACCGCTAAGACTTGCATCTCATTTTCGTCACATTTTCATCGCTCTTTGTCACATTTTTGTTACATTTTCACTTTTTAGTCAAAATGTTGGCAATTTTTTTTCACTTTTTTCACCCACTTTTTTGTCAAATTTTTGTCACTTTTTTTTAAAACTTTTTTAAAACTTTTTTTTCTCTTTTTTTTTGTCAAATTTTTGGCACTTTTTTTAAAAACTTTTTTAAAACTTTTTTTTCTCTTTTTTGTCACATTTTTGTCACGTTTTTGTACATTTTTCGTCACTTTTTAGTCCAATTTTTATTCACTTTTTCCCTCCTTTTTTCCCTCTTTTTTTGTCAAATTTTTGACACTTTTTTTTCTTTTTTGTCAATTTATTTTTCACTTTTCTCACTTTTTTGTCAAAATGTTGTCACTTTTTTTTGTAACTTTTTAAAACTTTTTTTTCTTTTTTGTCACATTTTTGTAACTTTTTGTCTCGTTTTTCTACATTTTTCGTCACTTTTTAGTCAGAATTTTTTCACTTTTTTCCCAATTTTTTCTCACTTTTTTTGGTCACATTTTCATCCTTGTTTCCGTCTCAGTTTTGTTGATATTTACACTCTTTTTCCAGAAGCTTTTGGATTGGGGTAAAGCCAAACTGGAGAAAATATGCTCTGTTCAGGTGGAGGTTAAGGGATTAAACACTGAGGCGCGAATGAACTTGAAAACTTCTGAAACTGATCTTACTTTTTTAAGTGCCAGTTAAGTACACACGGTCAGAGGACGAATATCCCTTAAGCTTTGTCTGCTTATAACTAAAGCCTGTAAAAAAAAACTTAATCTGAACTCATCTCTTCTGTTTGTCTTGACAGGAAGACGCTGACGCCGCCCCCAAAGATAAAGACACATGTGGAGAGAAACGGCACCGCTGTGAGCAGTGTGGGAAGTCCTTCAAAAACAGAATAACACTAACTCTGCACCACAGACTCCACACCGGGAAAAACCTGCTCTCCTGCCCCTTCTGTGACAAGAAGTTCATCACAAAACAGCAGCTCACTCTCCACATCAGAGTCCACACCGAAGAGAGGCCGTTTAAATGTGACCAGTGCGGGTCGTCGTTCAAACAGAAGAATGCGCTAACACAGCACTCGGTCGTTCACACGGGAAAGCGAGACTTCAGCTGCGACGAGTGCGGGAAAAGTTTTGGACAATTATCAAATTTACGAGGTCATCAACTCACGCACACGGGAGAAAAGAAGCATCGCTGTGAGCAGTGCGGGAAGGCCTTTCTGAGTCAGGCTGTGTTAAAGCGACACAAGCTGACTCACAGTAAAAGGAGCTTCCCGTGTGATGAGTGTGGGAAATGCTTCACTAGAACTGACAGTTTAGAACGTCACAAGCGGATGCACATCGGGCAGGACGTTTACTGCTGTGAAACATGTGGGAAAGTCTGTCCCACGCTGAGTCTTTTAGAAACACACGAAGCCTCTCACTCGACAGAACGACATCACGTCTGTGGCCAGTGTGGGAAAACATTCAAGTGGAAAGGTTCTCTCAAGACACATGAGCGAGAAGCCCATGAGAACAAAAGGTTCCAGTGTGAGCAGTGTGACAAGTCTTTCACCTGTAAGAAGTATCTGAAAACTCATCAGAACCTTCACACGGGGACAGTGTTCTCCTGTGATGAGTGCGGGAAGGAGTATTTTGATAAGAAGAGCCTGAAGCTTCACCGGCGCGTCCACACTGGAGAGAAGCCCTTCACCTGTGACCTCTGTGGGACGTCCTTCTCTCAGTCCGGACATTTGAAAAATCACCGCCTGGTTCACACGGGAGAGAAGCAGCACCTCTGTGACGAGTGCGGGAAAGCGTTTAGTCGATTGGGGACTTTGAAACTACATAAACAAACTCATGTGGAGAAGCCTCACGGATGTGGTGAGTTTTTAGCTCCGAACTCGCCTTCAAACTCAACATGAGACCGAGAAATGGTGAAAATCATGCCCAAGATTATTGTGCGGGACCAGTTTGGGAGGGGCTTAGAATGAACAAGGTGCAACGCTCTGAAACACCAGCGATATCAGAACCGAACGGCCAAACCAAAGCTGGAGACCCGGGTCATATAAACAGTAAAGAAGTATTTCATTTAACCCCTTAACTCCCGCCTGAACCGAGCACATTTTCTCCAGTTTGGCTTTACCCCAATTCCAAAAGCTTCTGGAAAAAAGGTGGGAAAATAGCAACAAAACTGAGACGAAAACAATGATGGAAATGTGACAAAAAAGTGATGAAAAATGGATGAAAAATTGGCAAAAATGTCACAAGAAAATGACAAAAAATTGACGAAAAAATGACAAAAATGTGACCAAAAATGGATGAATTTTTTTTCAAAATGTGACAAAAAAATTACAAAAAATGACAACAAATGTGACAAAAATGTGATAAAAAATTGCCAAAAAAATTACAAAAATGTGACCAAAAAAAAGATAAAAATGTGACAAAAATGTGACAAAAAATGACAAAAAAGTTGCAAAAATTAGTCAAATGCCCAACAAAAAAATGATGGAAAAAAAATCGGATGACGTGAGGAAAAAGATCCTCTCGGTTCAGGCGGGAGTTAAGAGGTTAAGAGTGAGTAAAGACAATATTTATTATTGGACTCAAACACTTTTGACTTTTCATGTTTGTCTGAAACCAGGCCTGGGTGTGATTTGTTTTGGAGAGACAGAGAAGGACCCAAAGAGAGAGAGTCCATCTAAATGTGCTGTTTGAAAAGCATATTTAAGTGCCAAGAAATCCAATGGTCAAATGGTGCTCAGTTGGAATGCTCAGGGCTGAGTATCTCTACCTATCCCCACAAATGTCCTTTGGATTTATTCGAAGCTATAGACCTCCATCAACCACGTTTTTATGACCAGTTTAAAGGAATAGGCCACCATTTTTACATACTGAGATATGTTCTTACCTTAGCTTTGACGAGTTCTTTAGGACCTGTCTGATCTTCAGTCACGTAAACACAGCACAGACGGCGTTAGCTTTTAGCCTCTCCCTCTCTCCTCTATAGCTCCAAAACAGGTCAAGATAGAAGCTACCAAGCTCTTCCACGTTTTCCCTATTTAAATATGGTTACGTGAAGTGTTCCACTACAAAGTATAATTACACAAAATTAAACAATGTGGATTTTCTAAGCGGATAAAAGGGGGAACTATATTGTAAGGCGTAATAATACCAGGAGTAGTTCGAAATCTGCGCAGTAATCTTCACTTTACTGTGCGGATGCCAAATTACTCCTGGTATTGGAGGGAGAGGCTAAATGCTAACGCCGTCTGCGCTGTGTTTACGTGACTGAAGGCACGGGTAAAGATCAGACAGGTCCTAAAGAACTCGTCAAAGCTCAGGTAAGAACATATCTCAGTCTGGAAAAACGGTGGCCTGTTCCTTTAAGAACGTCATTTGGAAAAATAAATCATTACGGGTGAATATAAACCTACGAGAAAGTGTTGGATTTAATTTTAACGCTATGATCTTATTTTGTATTCAGATATAAATTATTTGCACTGAGCACTTATCCTAATACAGTTACATCACGCAGTATTAGGTTTATTTACAAATACGTCGCTTCCTATGTCTTGCATCCATCCATTTTCTTCCACTTGTCCATTTCCGGGTGGTGGATCACATCCTTATGGCTCCTCCTGCAGGTGGTGGGTCCACAGAAGGTCGGCCTCATGGTTCTAACCGGGCCTGTTGGTCTCATGAGGGGCTTCTTCTTTTGTCTGACCCGTCACCTATAGGACCTGTTTGCCCTGGGAGACCCTACAGGGGCACGAAACCCCCGCCAACAGAGCTCCAGGATCATTCAGGCTCAAACCCTCCACCACGATAAGGTGGCGGATCCAGAGGGGGCATATCCTACATGTTTACTCTAATATAGTTATATGGATATTTATCTATAAACTGTTGTCTCCTCATATAGGACAATTAAGGGAGGATAACTACATACTAGGAGCTAGAAGAGATGGATCTGTGTCTTAGGAGGGAGGAGGGTTGGAGGCCATCTTTATTTGGGAGGGCAGTAGAACAGTAAGGCACTAACAGGGGCCAGAGGGTCAGAGGAGGTAAGACTGTCCAGTGGAGGTGATAAATGGGCACCACAGACGCCCACATGCCTCTCCTGGTGGAGGTGCTGTACGCTCGGCAACACTAGTCTTGCCAACCAGACTCCGCTTCTTTACAGAAGAGGGTCTGGCAACACTCCATTGCGCTTTCAAAGGAAGTGACGCAGCGATATGGAGCCTGCCGACCAATCAGAGCAGCTCCCTGAACGGGCGTCACGTTGTTGCGCCTTTGTTTTGTAGTTTTTCAACACAAGCTTCACGTAATGCTCCGGTTTGCTTGTATTCTTAAGTTTCTCTGACATAAACGACAGAAGTCATTTACTGAACTCCGTGTGGCAGGAGCGCCATTGTTAACGTCCGAATGATACAACTTTCTTGTGGCCGTTTCTGTCGTCACATCCGCTGTGTTCTCATTGGCTGCTGCGCTTCGGTTGTCCCACATTAGTCCCGCCTCCAGCAGTAGCTTTTCTACGACAGGCCAGACTAGTCTCCCGTTTATTCATTAATAAACCTCGGAGATTAGTCTGGATGCCAGGCTACGGCAAAACCCCCCACATGAAAAAGAGATTCTTGTGACTTTGAGCTGCCAAACGTGTGGTAACCTCCTACATTTTTGGGTGTAAAAGATTAGTACAAACAGGTCTGTGCCTTTGCCTTTTCTCTGAGAAAAAAACTCTTTGGTAAATTTTCTGTCCGAGCTGCCCATGAATGGAATCTCACCCCCATCACAATATCAATACATATTATTCATTTAAAATACTGTTTAAAAGGATCAGCTCTCGCCTGCGTCGCCCCCCCACGTCGCCCCCTGCGTCGCCCCCTGCGTCGCCGCCTGCGCCGCCCCCTGCTGGCCTCTTGTCTCTGTAGTTGAGTTTGTAACAGTCTTGTTGTAATGTCTCATGTTTGGTTTGTGTTATTGTTTACTTTGTTCAACTTTATGGAATTGTACATAATATAAATTGTACATATGTATGTCTATAATTGTAATTTGTTCTCTTCAGGATGACACATAACTGTCCAGGGACGAGAAATAAAAAAATGGCTCTTACGCATATTTAAAGAAATGTATATAATAATACACTGTCCCTATAATAAATAAATAAACAAACAAACAAACCTTGCAACATTGTTTAACTGTTTGTTTGGGATTTAGCAAGAAATATACTTTATGAAGATAATATAAATAAACGAGCCAGTCTTTCATTTAATATAATTTCAACATGAGCTAGTTTTGATGAATATCCCCCCACAGGAGCGCGCGATACCGCTCCAGTCCGACAGATGGCGCAGTATCGAACCTGCATCAGCCGGAAGCTAAAGTTGTAGCTAGCATTGGCTGCTTCGTGCTGCTACAAACCGTTTTTCTGGAGTCTGTTTTCAACAAACACGGGATTAAAGGAGATTATTGTGTCTTTATTCAAACCAGAGGAGACTTGTGCGTCACGGGTGAGTTTAAAGCTCGTTTTAAAGCGTTTAAAGCAGAACTACCTCACTTGTTTACCTGAATAAACCCTTCCCGTCGTCCCTCTGGGGGTAATCCACGTTTTAATGGGGTGATTGGGGGGGGTTTCATCTCCCCCCGGTGTCTCTGGACAGAAAACCATAATTAAAACTTGTCTGTCACCGGAACAGAGCAACAAATACACACTCATGGAATTAGGAAGAAGAAGCTAACGGGCTAACGGGCAAAGCTAACTGTGAGCTAGCACCACTTTAAACAGTATTTACAGCCAAGTTTGAGTGCAAAAAATGATCTCTATTTTGTAACTGGATGAACAATATCCCTCTGTTACTTAGTGCTGCTTTAATTGACTCGTGGCGATGTCTGTTCTGATTCTGTGGCTCCTTTTGTTTAAGACTCTTCACATTCGGGTCCAAACCTGTGACTGAAGTGTAGAAAGTTGTGGAGATAAAAGTGACCGTGTGGCTCATTGTTGTGAACGTGAGGCGCCTTCAGCAGAAACAACACGAGCCTCACTCCTGTTTCCTTCTGTTGTTCCACAGGACACACTTTACTTCAGACGAGGACCACGGGACACACAGGCAGCACAATGGTAAGGACTTTATTATCACTGCTGGACACGAGCGCTTTCACAGCAGTCATGTCTTATAGAGATCACAGGAGAAAATATAATCCTCTGTTAGTTGCGTGTAATGCAGAAACAAATCCCAATCCAATCCCAAACTTCGCTGCTAAGACATAAAGTTACTGCTGTTGATATTTAAGACCATAAATAACAATAAATCACAGATAAACTGAACATCTTTGGGCTCTGTACTTGTCATGATCATGGTTCAGATTCAGAAAACTCTCAATCGTCCGCCTGCACGGTCACTGTGCTCAATAATCGGTCTGTGAATGAAGTGGCCACAGAGTTCATCATTCACTCTTTGGAAATGCAGCAAGTTGACTCTAAATGTAGCTCTTCTTTACTTTAAAAAGATCCAAAACTGAGACACTCAAAGAGAAGTGTTGGTCAAAGGCCTTTATTGCCTCATGGCCATTAGATTAAAACATTACCTCCGTGTTTCAGCCGTGTTAGGCCTCGGTCAGGGCAGTGCTCGAGTATGTGTAAAAACGCAGCTTTTATCACCAGTCGTATCCACTGCTGTAATGCCCTGCTCTCTGCTCTTCCTAAAAAGAGGATCTCAGGTTTACAGCAGCTCGAGTCCTGAAGACCAGGAGGCGGGACCACATTACACCGGGCTCCCCGTGTGTTTCAGGATCGATTTTAAAGTTCTTTTAGTGGTTTTTAAATGTCTTGATGGTCTTGGTCCTTCTTATCTTTCAGAACTGCTTTTACCTTATGAACCTTCACGGCCCCTTCGCTCCTCCTCAGGGGTCTCCTAGTTATTCCTTAAGTCAACAAAAAGACTCAATATTATGGCCCTCGCCTCTGGAACCACCTGAGGAGGAGCTCAGACCTGAGGAGGAGCTCAGACCTGAGGAGGAGCTCAGACCTGAGGAGGAGCTCAGACCTGAGGAGGAGCTCAGACCTGAGGAGGAGCTCAGACCTGAGGAGGAGTTCTAGGATCAAAAATGACCTCCTTTGTTTTGACTGCATTTAGGGACAGGTGGTGGTCCTCACACCAGGAGATGAAGGAGTCTATCTCTGCGTAGTACGAGGAGGGGCAGTGATCTGCGTACAGGAGGCTCACAGTCACGGTGTCATCAGAGAATTTGATTGTCTTGATGTTTGGAGCAGAACTTCGACAGTCATTTGTGTAAACAGTGAACAAAATAGAAGAGCACACAGCACCCTGCGGCACCCCTGTGCTACAGTTTTTCACTTTCGAGAGGGTGCCATTGACTCTAACCTGTTGCTCTCTGTTTGTTAGAAAGGACAAAAACCACTTCACTAGGGCTGGATTCACTTGTAGTCTCTGAGTTTCTCCGCAAGTAGATCTGGGTGCACAGTATCAAAGGCCGAGCTGAAATCGGCAAACAGGGCCCTTGCATAAGAGTTTGGAGTCTCTAGATGTTTGCAAATGATGTGTGACTGACTGAGTATTGCATCTGACGTACTGAGACCTTGTTTAAAGGCGAATTGCAATGGGTCTAGTAGGTCAGAGGCCTCAGATCTGAGTCTGTTGGCCATTCGTTTTTCGAAGCATTTCATGACCGCGATAGTTAAGGCCACAGGCCTCTTTGTTGGAGGCTGGGCAAGACACCTTTGGAATAGGTACGATTGTGGATTTTTTCCAAATTTTAAGCACCGAGCACTTGTCCACAGACATCTGGAAAACTGGGCTCCACGCCTCTGATAATTCCTGGGCACAGTTCTTGATTAGATAGGGGGATAGTCCATCTGGCCCAGACGCTTTCTTGCTGCATACCTTTTTAAAAAGGGATTGTACGCAGTGTTCATCCATTTTAAAATCGCTGTATAGCTCTTCACCAGAAGAGAAAGTGGTCTCGAGGTCACTATTGCTTTCATTGTCATGTCTTAAGAAATAGTCATTAAGATTGTTGGCAAATTCTTCCTCATTAAATATGGCCAGCTTGCTTGTGTTATTTGTCATGTGTGCCATTTGTTTCAGTGTCCCACAACTTATTGTTGTCTTTAGAATTGATGCTCTTCTCTAAAACCTCTCTGTGCTTCTCCCTGGCCTGTTTTAACATTTTGTTAAGATACTTTTGCGCTACAGCCGTTTGCACTTTATCTTTGCTCTTAAAGGCTTTTCGCGGCTTTTGCTGCGTTCCCATCGGGAGGTGCATTGGCAGCGCAAATGATAATATTGCTAAACTCTCGCGGAAGGTAAAAGGGACGCAAGGATAGGCATAGCAGCTCCAAATCCGGACAGCAAAGCGTCTCTCGTGGTGACCTGTGTGCACCACTCATTCTTGACATAAACACAGACCGGGGAGGAGGCGGACCTGGAGAATCCCGTTAAGACAATTACACATGATTCTCTGTATTCGTGACAGTGTCGGGTCATCAGGCGTAGCTCGTCCATCTTGCTTACAGACCTCACATTGCTGAGAATGACAGATGGAGGCGGTGGTCGGCTTCCCCTTCTGCCTCCGCGTCTCCCCCTCTTCCTTGGCCTGGCACCGCTGGCTGCTGGCTTCCTCCGTAGTTCGTCCGGGAGTCCGCTGGGGGGGGTGGATCCCGTGTGTTTTAGGGACAAGAAGAGCGTCTCTCGAATAAACCAGTTTCAGATTGCTACTTTTTGCTGTTGGCGAAAGAATGATTGTGCTGCTTTTGCACATGATGGATCAGCTGCTGGTCCAAGTAGGGAGATGAAAGTTTCCTCGAAGCTTCGGGTTAGCTGGTAGCTCTCACCTCGTCCAGCTTTACTTTAACCTTGAATCGATGGCCTTCAGAGAGAAGTACTGGCCGCATACTGACAACTGTTCACATTCACTCTACACACCATCAAGCACTATTTACTGGTTGGCCTAAAATCTCATTAAAACAGCTACAGCTCCGTGGCGGTAAAACCCTCTCATTATTGCCTCTTGTTTAGAGCAGGAGCTGTGGAGGCGGAGCTTCTGTCCCGGACGAGTCTGACCTTTACTCACATGAATAACTTTGTTTTGACAGGAAGACGCTGACGCCGTCCCCAAAGAGAAACGGCATCGCTGTGAGCAGTGTGGGAAGTCATTCAGCCACAGAAAAACACTAACTGTGCACCAGAGGCTCCACACCGGGAGGAACCTGCACCGCTGCCCCCTGTGTGACAAGACGTGTACCAGAAAACCGGACCTCACTCTCCACATGAGAAGCCACAGTGAAGAGAGGCCGTTTAAATGTGACCAGTGTGGGGCGTCGTTTAAACTGATGAATTCACTTAGACACCACTCAGTCATTCACACAGGAAAACGAGACTTCAGCTGCGACGAGTGTGGGAGAAGTTTCACAAGATCGACACATTTACGAAATCATCAGTTCATTCACACGGGAGAAAAGAAGCATCGATGTGACCAGTGTGGGAAAACCTTTGTGCAACAATCTTACCTAAAGCAACACAAACTCACTCACACTATCAGGAGCTTCCCTTGTGATGAGTGTGGGAAAATCCTCTCCAGTAAATCAGGCTTAAAACGTCATACACGGATGCACATCGGGCACGACGTTTACTGTTGTGAAACATGTGGAAAAGCCTGTCCCTCACTGGGTGTTTTAGGATTGCATGAAGCTTCTCACTCGACAGATCGACGTCACATCTGTGGCCAGTGTGGGAGAGGATTCAAAAGAAAAGGTTCTCTCGTAAGACATGAGCAAGCGTCCCATGAGAACAAAACATTCCAGTGTGAGCAGTGTGAGAAGTCTTTTGCCTGTCAGACTTATCTGAAAAATCATCAGAACCGTCATAAAAGGACAGGAAAAGAGTGTCTCAACCTGAAGCTTCACCAGCGCACCCACACTGGAGAGAAGCCCTTCACCTGTGACGTCTGTGGAACATCTTTCTCTCTGTCAGGAAGTTTGAAAAGACACCAACAGCTGCACACAGAAGACACACGTCTGTGATGAGTGTGGGAAAGCCTTTGTTCTGTTGGGACATTTGAAAGAACATAAACAAACTCATGTGAAGAAGCCTCTTAGATGTGGCCAGTGCAGAAGAGCCTTCGCTCGTCCTGAGGAGCTAAAAACTCACCTTCAAACTCACTCTGAAACAAACTCGCTCTGAAACAAACTCACTCTGACACAAACTCACTCTGAAACAAACTCACTCTGAAACAAACTCACTCTGAAACAAACTCACTCTGAAACAAACTCTCTCTGAAACAAACTCGCTCTGAAACAAACTCACTCTGACACAAACTCACTCTGACACAAACTCACTCTGAAACAAACTCACTCTGAAACAAACTCACTCTGACACAAACTCACTTTGAAACAAACTCGCTCTGAAACAAACTCACTCTGAAACAAACTCACTCTGACACAAACTCTCTCTGAAACAAACTCTCTCTGAAACAAACTCACTCTGAAACAAACTCACTCTGACACAAACTCTCTCTGAAACAAACTCTCTCTGAAACAAACTCACTCTGAAACAAACTCACTCTGACACAAACTCACTCTGAAACAAACTCACTCTGAAACAAACTCTCTCTGAAACAAACTCTCTCTGAAACAAACTCACTCTGAAACAAACTCACTCTGAAACAAACTCTCTCTGAAACAAACTCGCTCTGAAACAAACTCACTCTGAAACAAACTCACTCTGAAACAAACTCACTCTGAAACAAACTCACTCTGACACAAACTCACTTTGAAACAAACTCGCTCTGAAACAAACTCACTCTGACACAAACTCACTCTGAAACAAACTCACTCTGAAACAAACTCACTCTGAAACAAACTCACTCTGAAACAAACTCTCTCTGAAACAAACTCACTCTGAAACAAACTCTCTCTGAAACAAACTCACTCTGAAACAAACTCGCTTTTAATGTGTGTGTTGTCTTGTTGCACTCTGAGATTCTCTGAATGAAAAGTGCGTTACAAATAAAATGTATTATTATAATTATTATAAGCCTATATTATAAACACAATGTGCCACCGCAGTGACGTGTTTCTCCTCTTTCTCAGTTCAACACACTGAGCACAACTTGGTCCATGTTTGGTCCATGTTTGGCCCATGTTTGGTCCATGTTTAGTCCAGGCTCAGACCTTCTCGCTGCTCTTCAGGAAACAGGAGATCGCGTGTTTATATTTAGTTAGATAGTTTTGGTCTTCTGGGTTTCCAAAAGTGTATTTCAGTCATTCTGCAGCCGTTTCTAAAAGAATAAAAAGTGTCAAGGAGCTCAGGGGCAGCAGTTTCTCTTCCTGTTCAGCTGGGTTAGCGGTTAGCTGTTAGCGGTTAGCGATTAGTGCGTAGAGAGAAAGAGAGGGAAGACTGAGGTGATGAAGGTTTGGGTCCAGTATCATGTCGAGATGCTCTTCTTTGCTGAGTGGCATTGAAAGTTCCACTGCGCGTTCTTTGGACTTTGTATTACATCATTTTACAGAATTTAAGCCTAACCTTCAGGTACTTTGATTATAAACAGTTTTAAATGAGAAATGCACGTTGGAAAATGTGCCGATCGTTCTGTGCATGGACAGTAATAAGAGAATAAAACAGATGAATAATTATTCTCCAGAAGATGGTGCAAGACTCGTGGAGCGGAGGAAGAGGAAGTACGAGGTGGAGCTGACCAGTGCAGGACACCACGCTCTTCAGCGGATCAGAGGAGACTGAAGACAGAAGGCCTCGTTTCCTCCGGGTGCTACGGTTTCCTCGAATCTCCAAAACATGCTCGCAGTGACTCAGGACTAACACACACACACCTCCACACACACACACACACACACTCACACACACTCCACAAGCCGTGTGTTTCGACAATACACTGGGTTTACAGCAAATTAACCATGTGGTTCTTAAAGGAACAGGCCACCGTTTTTACATACTGAGATATGTTCTTACCTTAGCTTTGACGAGTTCTTTAGGACCTGTCTGATCTTCACCCGTGCCTTCAGTCACGTAAACACAGCGCAGACGGCGTTAGCATTTAGCCTCTCCCTCTCTCCTCTATAGCTCCAAAACAGGTCAAGATAGAAGCTACCAAGCTCTTCCACGTTTTCCCTATTTAAATATGGTTACGTGAAGTGTTCCACTACAAAGTATAATTACACAAAATTAAACAATGTGGATTTTGTGGAAGGCACGGGTGAAGACCAGACAGGTCCTAAAGAACTCGTCAAAGCTCAGGTAAGAACATATCTCAGTGTGTAAAAACGGTGGCCTGTTCCTTTAAGTTTAATTTATCAGCAAAAACAAAACTATGCTCAGCTGCCTTCATTTGTTGCTACAATAACACAGTGAGACTGTGACATTACACACTGTGTTACCGTGTGATCGATCTAATTATAAAGCATTTGTGTCAATTTCATGAACTTGCAGGATAGTTTTATAGCATTTTTGTGAAAGTGACCCTGCAGGAAGTGAAATGTGCCCATAGACATGTCCCTGTGAAGAACTGGGAGGCTACAAATATGTTTAGGGATGAGTTTGTACCAACACCAACACTTTAATGTAGTGGTTTTCTCTTACATTGTTTGAAATGAAAAGATCAGAGCCTTTAAATTAATATATATTAGTGTGAAACTGTGAGTTCATAGAGGCTCCAGTTGAAACGGTCACATTTATATATCGCCTTTCGACCTGCTTTAGGCACACAGCCTTTTACATCAAGGAACCACTTTTTTATTTTTATTTTTATTTTTTTTAAATTTCCACATTTTTTTTCTAATTTTTAATTTTTGGATTTTTGTCGCTTTTTTGATGGATTTTGTCACTTTTCTGCTGGATTTTTGTAATTTTTTTGATGGATTTTTGTCGCTTTTTTGATGGATTTTTGTCTTTTTTTGATGTTTTTTTGTCATTTTTTTGCTGGATTTTTGTCATTTTTTTTTATGTTTTTTTGTCTTTTTTTTAATGGATTTTTGTCACTTTTTTGCTGGATTTTTGTCTTTTTTTGCTAGATTTTTGTCTTTTTTTTAATGTTTTTTTGTCATTTTTTTGCTGGATTTTTGTCATTTTTTTGATGGATTTTTGTCACTTTTTTGATGGATTTTTGTGTTTTTTTGATGGATTTTTGTCATTTTTTATGTTTTTTTGTCTTTTTTTATGTACACGCACATATTGTTGTTTTCTTCAACTTTTCTGTAATGTTTTTGCAAATTATTCTTTTCAATCTGTTTGCATTTGTTGAAAAAATAAAACCAGTTGTGTCGTTTGGGAAGACTCGTCGTCACTCCATTGTATTTGTGTGACTTTGTGCGTTCATTATTATTCTCAGGTCTAAGATGTACAAGTGCAGACAAAGTAAACAAAACCCTCAACACAACGAGCCAATCGTTCACTGAATCAGCTCATGTTTGTGTGAGGATGTAATGCCGCTCCAGTCCGACAGATGGCGCAGTATCGAACATTCACCAACCGGAAGCTACAGTTGGAGCTAGCATTGGCTGCTACTGGAGTCTGTTTTCAACAAACACTGGATTAAAGGTGATTATTTTGTCTTTATTCGAACCAGGAGAGACTTGTGCGTCACGGGTGAGTTTAAAGCTCGTTTTTATAGATTTTAAAGCAGAAATAAGTAGCTTGTTTACCTGAATAAATCATTCCCGTCGTCCCTCTGGGGGTAAAACAAGTGTTAATGGGATGATTGGGGGGTCTTTCATCTCCCCCTGGTGTCTCTGGACAGAAAACCATAATTAAAACTTGACCAGAGCAACAAAGACACACTCATGGAATCAGGAAGAAGAAGCTAACAGGCTAACGGGCGAAGCTAACTGTGAGCTAGCACCGCTTTAGCGGTATTTACAGCCAAGTTTGAGTGATAAAATGATCTCTATTGTGTAACTGGATGAACAATATCCCTTTGTCTTTTCTGTCAGTGTAGTATTTACTCTCACGGACAATTTTCAGTTTTGTTGCTATTCCAGAAGCTTTTGGATTGGGGTAAAGCCAAACTGGAGAAAATGCTCTCGGTTCAGGCGGGAGTTAAGGGGTTAATTGACTCGTGGCGATGTCTGTTCTGATTCTGTGGCTCCTTTTGTTTAAGACTCTCCACATTCGGGTCCAAACCTGTGACTGAAGTGTAGAAAGTTGTGGAGATAAAAGTGACCGTGTGGCTCATTGTTGTGAACGTGAGGCGCCTTCAGCAGAAACAACACGAGCCTCACTCCTGTTTCCTTCTGTTGTTCCACAGGACACACTTTACTTCAGACGCAGCACAATGGTAAGGACTTTATTATCACCTCAGTAATGTCTTGTAGAGATCACAGGAGAACTCATAACAAGCTAATACTCTGTTAAATCAGTCCCACACACATATAGTAAGTAAAGATAAAATGAACATTGTGTTGTACAGAGCCATAAACGTCAATGGGTGCCTGAGAGCCCGTGCCTGTCAATGACCCAGGACCTCATCATGAACAGATAGTTCATGGCAAACCCGAGAGGAGATAAAATCTGGCTCAAAAAGCCCCGTCAGTGAATTTCACTAGGGATGCACCGAGACCTCTTTTTCTAAAACCGATACGAGTACTTGGATTTAAGTACTCGCCGATACCGAATACCGATACGAGTACAAGGCATTTTCTTCAACTTTCTTACTTTTTTCACAGCAGATTGGTTTGTAATGAATTAATTTACTCATGTACATTTCCTTAAGTAAAGTAGGCGACACATTTAAGAGCAGTTATATGAGAATTGTGCTGATGCCATTCATTTATTTTTATTTTTTTTCATTTAATATAATGTTTAATTTTTATGTCTCTGTCCATCATAGACAGAAAAGTCCATGTCCTAAAGCTCCTCAATGCCTGAGCTTTATTCATTTATGTGTTTTTATTTAACAATAGTATTGAGATGTTCCTTAAATGGTCTCTTTTCGTCTTTACTTCAGCTCCTGTAGATTTTCTCGTGTGTTTATAGTAACTTAGCGAGAAGCTACAGCGTTTTCATTGTTCTGCTGCAGCTCATTTTCCCTCAATATAAACATGCTGTATGTCTTTAATCTGGATTTTCTGAGGACTTTTTAGTCTCTGGGTTAGTTTTTCAGATGAATAAACCCTTGGGCATAAAACGGCGTCAGAATGGCCAAAACTGCTAGCCGCGAGTTAGCAACGTTAGCAACGTTAGCCTGTATGTTGTAAACACTGCAGACGCTGCAGCGCTAACAACATTAAGCTCTGGTTAAATCCAGCTCAGACTCTGGTTTAGAGAGCGCAGTCTGTAATACAGTCAGCTCTATGTGGATTATTGTGTTTACACTAAACAATTCTCCAGTTTGTTGCTTCTTCTCTCCTCAGCTGAGAGCTGCGCCTCGTAGCTGCGCCTCGTAGCTGCGCCTCGTAGCTGCGCCTCGTAGCTGCACTGGCCACACGTCAAATGGTATCGGTTTCTGGTATCGGGACCTCATGAATGAGTACGAGTATGAGTACAAGCCGGTAGTATCGATATCGGTGCATCCCTAAATTTCACACTCGTAATCCTCCAAAGCGGAACCAAGGCTGCGTTCAAAACCATCAAATTACAGCCTCTAAGTCAGACCTGGGCAAAACACGAAATGACCAGGATGTTCACTCCAGCCACAGTCACATGAACAACTCTGTTTGTTTTGACAGGAAGACGCCGTCCCCAAAGATAAAGACACTTGTGGAAGGAAACTGCATCGCTGTGAGCAGTGTGGGAAGTCATTCAGCCACAAATATACACTAACTCTGCATCACAGACTCCACACCGGGGAAAACATGCACTACTGCCCCCTGTGTGACAAGAAGTTCACCACAAAACAGCAGCTCACTGTCCACGTGAGAGTCCACTCTGGAGAGAGGCCGTTCACATGTGACCAGTGTGGGTCGTCATTTAAAGATCCGAGTTCACTGAAGAAACACTCAGTCGTTCACACAGGGAAACGAGACTTCAGCTGCGACCAGTGTGGGAGACGTTTCGGCCGATTATCAATTTTACGAGCTCATCAACTGATTCACACGGGAGAAAGGAAGCATCGCTGTGACCAGTGTGGGAAGGCATTTCTTGACAAAGCTGCGTTTAAAACACACAAACTCGTTCACAGTAAACGGAGCTTCCCGTGTGGTGAGTGTGGGAAAAGCCTCTCCAGTAAATCGAGCTTTGAACGTCACAAACGGATGCACATCGGAGAGGACGTTTACTGCTGTGAAACATGTGGCAGACCTTTTCCATCACTGAGCGTTCTAGAATTACACAAAACCTCACACTCGGCAGATCGACGTCACATCTGTGGCCAGTGTGGGAAGAGATACAAAAACAAAAGCACTCTCAGAAGACATGAGCTCGTCTCCCATGAGAATGAACGGTTCCAGTGTGAGCAGTGTGACAAGTCTTTTTCCAGTAAGCAGTATCTGAACGTCCATCAGAACCTTCACACGGGGACAGTGTTCTCCTGTGACCAGTGCGGGAAAGAGTGTCTTAATAAGAAGAGCCTGAAGCGTCACCAGCGCGTCCACACTGGAGAGAAGTCCTTCACCTGTGACGTCTGTGGAGCATCTTTCTCCAAGTCAGGACATTTGAAAAGGCACCAACTGGTTCACACAGGAGAGAAGAGACACGTCTGCGATCAGTGCGGGAAAGCATTCGGTTACTTGGGAACTTTGAAACGACACAAACGAAGTCATGTGTAGAAGCTTCATGGACCAGAGCGTTCAGAGCCAAGCGGCCAAACCCAGGGAGCCTTAAACTCATATATTAGTGGGAAACCCTGTGAGTTCATAGAAGCTCCAGTTAGGGCTGTGCAATTAATCGAAATTCCATTACGATTTCGATTACAACAGTAAACGATTACAAAATTAGCATAATCGCAAAAAATCGATTATAATTTGTTTGTTTTTTTTATTTCCACATTTTTTTTCGAATTTTTAATTTTGGGATTTTTGTCGCTTTTTTGATGGATTTTTGTCGCTTTTTTGATGGATTTTTGTCACTTTTTTGCTGGATTTTTGTCTTTTTTTGCTGGATTTTTGTCATTTTTTTGATGTTTTTTTGTCATTTTTTTGATGGATTTTTGTCACTTTTTTGCTGTATTTTTTATCACTTTTTTGCTGTATTTTTGTCATTTTTTTTATGTTTTTTGTCTTTTTTTTAATGGATTTTTATCATTTTTTGCTGGATTTTTGTAATTTTTTGATGTTTTTTTGTCACTTTTCTGCTGGATTTTTTTAATTTTTTTGATGGATTTTTTTCGCTTTTTTGATGGATATTTGTCATTTTTTTGATGGATTTTTGTCTTTTTTGATGGATTTTTGTCTTTTTTTGCTGTATTTTTTATCATTTTTTTTAATGGATTTTTGTCACTTTTTTGATGGATTTTTTTAAAGGCAACAAATAATCGTTTGAATAATTGTGATTTCAATTATGACAAAAATAATCGTGATTATTATTTTTTCAATAATCGAGCAGCCCTAGCTCCAGCTGCAATGATGTGGTCACATTTATATAGTGCCTTTCGACCCGCTTTAGGCACTCACAGCGTTTTACATCAAGGAACCACTCCTCGATGACAGTGTGCGCCTGCAGAATCCAGACTGCCGAACCTCCACCACACAGATCGTACGGCGTTGTGTTGTTTTCTTCAACTTTTCTTTAATGTTTTTGCAAATTATTATTTTCAATCTGTTTGCATTTGTTGAAAAGAATAAAATTGAATGTGACGTTTACCTTTGGCAAGACTCGCCGCTCCATTGTATTTGTGTGACTGTTTGGCCTTGGTCTATTTATTATTATTATATTATTGTTTTATTGCTATTATTTTATTAGTTTTATTTTTATTATTATTATTTTATTATTATTTTTATTTTAGTATTATTTTATTATTATTATTATTTTATTTTTAGTATTATTTTAGTATTATTTTAGTATTATTTTAGTATTATTTTAGCATTATTTTAGTATTATTTTAGCATTATTTTAGTATTTTAGCATTATTTTAGTATTATTTTAGCATTATTTTAGTATTATTTTAGCATTATTTTAGTATTATTTTAGCATTATTTTAGCATTATTTTAGTATTTTAGCATTATTTTAGTATTTTAGCATTATTTTAGTATTATTTTAGCATTATTTTAGCATTATTTTATTATTTTAGCATTATTTTATTTTTAGTATTATTTTATTATCATTATTATTATTATCAGGTCAAGAACAGAGTTGAACATGTTTTTTGTGAGCAGCTAAATGTCCGTAGTTAAGGGTAAATGTCTAAAACATATTGTACAACATCTTTAGTGTGAAAGATCATTAAACTTCAACGTTTTGGTCTTTCTGACGAACATGTGGAGATGAAACGAGCCAATCTTTCTTTGACAATATTACTTTAACCTCTTAACTCCCGCCTGAACCGAGAGGATCTTTTTCCTCACGTCATCAGATTTTTTCCCATAATTTTTTTGTTGGGTATTCAACTCATTTCTGTAACTTTTTTGTCACATTTTTGTCATTTTTTTGTCCATTTTTTGCCACTTTTTCAGCAATTTTTCGTCACTTTTTGTCAATGTTTTCTCGCTTTTTTGTCACATTTCCATCATTGTTTTCGTCTCAGTTTTGTTGCTATTTTCACATCTTTTTTTCCAGAAGCTTTTCGATTGGGGTAAAGCTAAACTGGAGAAAATGTGCTCGGTTCAGGGTTAACATGACCTGATTTTGATGAATATCCTCCTCTGTCATATTGGTGAAGAACAGGGTGAGAATGCGATACCGCTCCAGTCCGACAGATGGCGCAGTATCGAACCTTCATCAACCGGAAGCTAAAGTTGTAGCTAGCATTGGCTGCTTCGCGCTGCTACAGACCGTTTTTCTGGAGTCTGTTTTCAACAAACACTGGATTAAAGGAGATTATTGTGTCTTTATTCAAACCAGAGGAGACTTGTGCGTCACGGGTGAGTTTAAAGCTCGTTTTTATAGATTTTAAAGCAGAACGAAGTCACTTGTTTACCTTAGTACATCCCTTCCGTCGTCCCTGTGGGGGTAATACAAGTGTTATGGGATGATTGGGGGTCTTTCATCTCCCCCTGGTGTCTCTGGACAGAAAACTACAATTAAAACTTGACCAGAGCAACAAATACACACTCATGGAATTAGGAAGAAGAAGCTAACAGGCTAACGGGCGAAGCTAACTGTGGGCTAGCACCGCTTTAAACAGTATTTACAGCCAAGTTTGAGTAAAAAAATTATCTCTATTTTGTAACTGGATGAACAATATCCCTTTGTCTTTTCTGTCAGTGTAGTAACTTTTTTGTCATTTTTTGTCACATTTTTGTCACATTTTGTCATTTTTTTTGTCATTTTTTTTGTCACATTTTGTCTTTTTTTGTG
Source organism: Gobius niger (assembly GCF_951799975.1). Classification (NCBI taxonomy): domain Eukaryota; kingdom Metazoa; phylum Chordata; class Actinopteri; order Gobiiformes; family Gobiidae; genus Gobius; species Gobius niger. Next base: position 2,404,197 of record NC_136869.1, read on the forward strand.
TCCATTTTTGGTCATTTTTTGTCACATTTTTTGTCACATTTTTGTCACATTTTTGTCATTTTTTCGTCCATGTTTTGTCATTTTCTTGTGACATTTTGTGACATTTTTGCCTCTTTTTCATCAATTTTTCGTCACTTTTTTGTCACATTTCCATCATTGTTTACGTCTCAGTTTTGTTGCTATTTCACAGCTTTTTTCCAGAAGCTTTTGGACTGGGGTAAAGCCAAACTGGAGAAAATGCTCTCGGTTCAGGCGGGAGTTAAGAGGTTGATTGACTCGTGGCGATGTCTGTTCTGATTCTGTGGCTCCTTTTGTTTAAGACTCTCCACATTCGGGTCCAAACCTGTGACTGAAGTGTAGAAAGTTGTGGAGATAAAAGTGACCGTGTGGCTCATTGTTGTGAACGTGAGGCGCCTTCAGCAGAAACAACACGAGCCTCACTCCTGTTTCCTTCTGTTGTTCCACAGGACACACTTTACTTCAGACGAGGACCACGGGACACACAGGCAGCACAATGGTAAGGACTTTATTATCACCTCAGTCATGTCTTATAGAGATCACAGTAGAACTCAGAAATGGCTCATATCTGAGGGATCAACAAAAGGTTCTTATGATCCTATAGCACTAAAACATTCATCTCATGATCGTGAGGAGGTGGAGAATGTTGTTCAGTGGAGCAGAGAAAACAACCTGCTTTTGAACACTTCAGAAACACGTGAACTTGCTATTGATTTTTGTCACAATAAGAATCAGTTTCCTGTTTCTCTCCAAGATTCTGACGTGCAGATTGTTGAGAAATGTAAATTCTTGGGTGTGACTCTTTCTCATGACTTGAACTGGAGCTCACGCATGATGAACTCTGACAGCGACTCTTCTTTTCACGCAGGCTTCGAGAGTTTACCCAAAATACTAGGATTCTTTTGAACTTTTATTATTGTGTAATTGAGAGTGACCAGTTGTATTACAGTGTGGTTTGGTCTCACTCTGAAAGAGAAGAAGGCTTTGAACAAAGTGGTTCTCTCAGCCTCAGGACCATGGGCTGCACTTTGCTGCTCCTGGAGCCACATATAAAGCTCGACTACTGACTCGAGCTTAAAAACTAGCAAATGACGCCTCAGGCCCTTTTCTGAGACGCTTCCTTCAGGGAGAAGGTGTCGCTCCATCATATGTTCTACTGATCGACATATGAACTGTTTCTTTCCTCAAGCTGTGATCACTTTAAACAAGGCACTTTTATTTATTTATCTGTGTGGACTTTTATTGTACAATATTTTGCCCTTAGGCTTTTAATGTGGCCGTGTTTGTTTGTTCTGTTTTTTATATTGTGTCTTTTTACGTGTTTTACAAATCGCACTTTGAGCTCTTTGCACATTTTTTTTCCCAATGGCCAATAAATGAATCTGAATCTGAATGAATCTGAATCTGTTCACAAACTAGGAGTTTTTCTCGGTGAGACGTGCAACATTAAACGTAAACACAGTTAGGATAAAAATAAGCTATAAAACTTTAAACCATAAGGCTTTATTTATTTTATTTATATGTTTATTTGATAGGGACAGAACAAAAAGCATTGTTACCATAACCGATGCCATGCTCATAGGCCGTATAGCTAAAAGCTAGTTCGCAGACCTGGTCCCTAAGACATAAAATATTAACATTTACATAAATCATTACAAATAATACAGTACAAAATTGCATGTAAAGTGTTCCAGATCTGTGGCCCTTGTACCGCAAACGCTGTCTGTCCAAGAGCTGTTTTGCATTTGGCTGGTCTGCAGTCTCCACTGACAGCTCCCCTGGTGGTGATCCCGTGAGCTGCACATGTTTCAATCATTCCTGCAGCGATATCGGGAGCGAGGTTTTTGACACATTTAAAAACAAATTTAACAAAAGAGTACTTCATAAAATTTTCAAAACTTAAAAGATTATGCTTCTCTTGAATTCTGCAATAGTGCCACATCATGGGCTTTTTGTCAAGCACTTTTAAAGCTTGTTTGTACAGAGAGATCACACCTTTCATAGTGGACTGGTTAGCTTGGCCCCACACAGTGAGACAGTATGAAAAATGAGACAGGATCATTGCGTGAAAGTACAACTTGGCTGCACTAGGGGCACGCATAAGAATATTAAATAAGATAAAAAGACAAAGTAAAATATGGAAAGACAAACACAACTGACGGGACTGGATTTACATGTGGTGTGTGAAGTGATATAAAGAGATCCATCTTGGTCGGCAGCTTCAGTTTCCTCAGCTGCCGCAGGAAGAACATCCTCTGCTGCTCCTTCTTGATGAGGGAGCTGATGGTCGGCTCCCTCGAGCTTGTCCTGGGTGATGGTGAAGATGGGGGTGGGAGAGTCTGTCAGGGCGAGGGGGGTTTCCTGAAGTCCACGATCTTCTCCACTGCCTTCAGCTCCAGGTTGTTGTGGCTGCACCAGGACGCCGGCCGGGCCACCTCTCTCCTGTAGGCGACTCCTCACCGTCTGAGAAGAGCCCGATGAGGCTGGTGTCGTCCGCAAACTTTATCAGTTTAACCCCTTAACTCCCACCTGAACCGAGCACATTTTCTCCAGTTTGGCTTTACCCCAATCCAAAAGCTTCTGGAAAAAAGCTGTGAAAATAGCAGGAAAACTGAGACGAAAACAATGATGGAAATGTGACAAAAAAGCGAGAAAACATTGACAAAAAGTGGCAAAAATGTCACAAGAAATTGACAAAAAAATGACAAAAAAAATGGCTAAAATATGACAAAATGTGACAAAAAATGACAAAAATTTGATAAAGTTTTGATTAAAAAATGACAAAAATTTGATTAAAAAAATGACAAAAAAGTGATGAAAAATTGATGAAAAAGTGGCAAAAATGTCACAAGAAATGGACAAAAAATTGACGAAAAAAAATGACAAAAATGTGACCAAAAATTGATAAAAAATTGACAAAAGAATGATGAAAAAGTGGCAAAAATGTCACAAGAAATTGACAAAAAATTGATAAAAAATCGAGAAAAAAAATTGACAAAAATGACAAAAAAATGACAATGTGATAAAAATTGATTGATGAAAAAGCAAAAATGTGACAAGAAATTGACAGAAAATGTACGAAAAAATGACTAAAATGTGATAAAAAATTTGACAAAAAATGACAACAAAAGTTACAATAATGAGTTGAATACCCAACAAAAAAATGATGGAAAAAGAATCTGATGACGTGAGGAAAAAGATCCTCTCTGTTCAGGCGGGAGTTCAGAGGTTAACGGACCGGTGGAGCTGCAGCAGTTTGTGTGCTCGGTTTATGTTCTGAATGTGTAGTCGGGCTGGGAGCCTCTTTATAGCAAGACAAACAATACATGAACAGTGACAGGAACTACAGATGAAAAAGAGCAAATGAAATGTATATAAATATGAACTGTCCCTATGATAAATAAATGAATGAATAACTGTTTGTTTTGGCAGGAAATCGCTGACGCCGTCCCCAAAGATAAAGACTCTTGTGGAGAGAAACTGCACGGCTGTGAGCAGTGTGGGAAGTCATTCAAAAACAAACACACACTAACACTGCACCAGAGGCTCCACACCGGGAGGAACCTGCTCTGCTGCCCCCTGTGTGACAAGAAGTGGACAACGAAGGACGGCCTCTCTGTTCACATGAGAGTCCACACCGGAGAGAGGCCGTTCAAATGTGACCAGTGTGGGAAGTCATTCAGCCTCAAAATAACACTGACGCAGCACCAGAAGCTCCACACCGGGGAAAACCTGCTCTGCTGCTCCTTCTGTGACAAGAAGTGCACCAGCAAGAAGAGCCTCAGCGTTCACACGAGAAACCACACCGGGGAGAGGCCGTTCACGTGCGACCAGTGCGGGTCGTCGTTCAAACAGAAGAATTCACTGCAGCAGCACTCGCTCGTTCACACGGGAAAACGAGACTTCATCTGCGACGAGTGCGGGAAAAGTTTCGGACAATTATCACATTTACGAACTCATCAGCTCATTCACACGGGAGAAAAGAAGCATCCGTGTGACCAGTGTGGGAAGGCCTTTCTGAGTCAAGCCGTGTTAAAGCGACACAAGCTGACTCACAGCGAAAGGAGCTTCCCCTGTGACGAGTGTGGGAAATGCTTCACTAGAAAAGACAGTTTGGACCTTCACAAGCGGATGCACATCGGGCAGGACGTTTACTGCTGTGAGACGTGTGGGAAAGCCTGTCCCACACTGGGTCATTTAGAAAAACATGAAACCTCCCACTCGAAAGGACGGCGCCACGTCTGCGACCAGTGTGGGAAAACATTCAAATGGAAAAGATCTCTGATGCGCCATGAGCGAGTCTCCCATGAGGATAAATGCTCCCAGCAGAGTGACGCGTTTCTATCCAAGTGAACAGATCAGGTTTTGTTTTGTTTTCTGTCACGTGGAAATAGATCAGTTGAGTTTGTTTTAGAAATCCCCCAGGAACAAACTAACTCACTACATCACCGACACCGACTGATGTCCTGATCAATCTGTGTGAAAGGCTCACTTTGTGTTGAAGTTTTAACCTCTTAACTCCCACCTGAACGGATCCCATTTTCTCCAGTTTGGCTTTACCCTAATCAAAAAGCTTCTTGGGATAAAAAGCACCAAAACAGCCACAAAAAATGAGAAGAAAACAAGGATGTAAACGTGACAAAAAAGTGACAAAAATTCAACAAAAAAGCGACAAAAATTAGACAAAAATTCAACAAAAAAGTGACAAAAATTCAAACAAACAAAAAACACATACAAAAGGTGACACAACACAGCAACAACGCGAGGAAGAAGATCAGTTTTGTGGGTCTTAGCTTTCAAATGAGGTGTTACACAGGCCTATATAATAACCTAAGAGGACAGAATGCATTTGGTTCAGGCGGGTGGTAAGAGGTTAAATGATTTTTCCATTACATACAGTGAACTATTCTGCCATACAAAGGAAAAACGCAGTAACTGCATATTTTGTCAAAATTGAGTTAACAGCAGATTTGAACTTCTTCTCATCTGTACTATCTTGTACCAAAGTGGTTTGTTTCAAAACTCTTCCATTTTAGAGAAAATCCATAATTAAATTTGCAGTAACTACAAAACTGAGACAAAAACCAAGGAAAAGTGCAGTAACTGAACATTCCACTGTGGTTGTGGCCACGGCAACCAAGACTCCTTCTAAGCAAAGACTGGCTTGGCTTCATCAACCTTCACTGCCTTGAATTTCGAACACTCAACAAAATGATTATGACACTGTCACAGGGCAGATGATGTCGAAATGGCCACAAAATGGAACTAGCCACGGATGGAGTTTAATCAAAGTAAAAACGTATGCTCAATCATGGTTCATTGAATATTTTTTATATATTTACTTTTTCATTTTTGTACAAAGTTTAGAATTTAAGTTCAAAATGGATTTGTTTGTTTGTTGAATAAATTAGATTCAAGTCCAAATAGTTTGGGTTCTTATAAAAATGAGTTACATAGAGTAACCACTCCTAAAACAGTATATGGATTCCCCTTACCAACAAAAAATGCGTAACATAAACTACTTTTACATCTCAAATACTCAAATTATGATGGATATTTATGCAGATGATAATCTACCAACATAAATATAATTACCAGAAAGTTAAAAAAAACATCAATTGACACAACAGGCACGCAGACACTGCACTTTTCCTTTGTATAACCACAAGTATAATGTAGGCTCGTATAAAGGAAAAGTGCAGTATGTGCATTTTAAGGGACTAGAGTAAATTTAGAGTTTGTGTTTTATACCCACAATAATTCTACCATAAAAAGCTACAAAATAAAAAAGAAACTAAGTGATTAAGTTCAAAACAATTTCACTAAAAAGTCAGTTTTCTCAGTTTCACCCAGAGAGCAGTTACTGCGTTTTTCCTTTGTAGGGCAGTATTGAATGTTGTTGAAAATATTTGGTTTAAGCAGCCATGTTTGATTTGATCGGCAATCCAAAAAAAGGATAAAATTGTGAAACTCCAGTATTTTAAGTTAAATGTTTATGGAATGTGTGTTAAATTTACTTTACAAAAATGTGTCACTAAAAAGTTAAATCTAAGACGTCTTGATGTGATCGGTAATAATATTAAACTGATGATAGACTCGACTCATTGTGTTCATGTGAGTTCATCAAGGCCCCAGTTACCATGACAACTGTTATGACTGTTTTATTTATTTGTATTTATACCGCTCCAGTCCGACAGATGGCGCAGTGTCGAACATTCATCACCCGGAAGTTAAAGTTGTAGCTCGCGGTGATGCTCCGTGCAGCTGCTGGAGTCTGTTTTCAACAAACACTGGATTAAAGGCGATTATTTCTTTCCTTTACTCGATCTAAAGGAGACTTGTGCGTCACGGGTGAGTTTAAAGCTCGTTTTTAAAGAGTTTAATTGACTCGTGGCGATGTCTGTTCTGATTCTGTGGCTCCTTTTGTTTAAGACTCTTCACATTCGGGTCCAAACCTGTGACTGAAGCAGTGGCGGCTGGTGATGTGAAAACCAGGGGGGGCTGTTGCCTCTACCTACCTTCAATAATATTTTAGAAGAAACTTATAAACATGCGAGCGATCGCTGTTAATGTTTACTTCCGCAATTTTCGCCGGATGTTTTGGTGAATGGTGCAACAGCTGATGCAGACAGGCTTCTAACTCGGTTTTATAAAATGATAGATCTGTGACAGCGCAAGAGAAGCAATGCCCTGTTTATGGACATTGTTTTTGCTGATTATAGGATTTTAATAAAATGTTTATCAAATATGAAAATGTAAAATGCCTACCACGGCCAACGGATGTGACGACATCGCGATCGCTCGTATTGTTTAAGTTATCTTAGGTATTTAATATTATTATTTTATGTAGAATATATTCAAAACTTACTGTTTAGTTTTATTCAACAAAAAAATGAATAATTTCTGACTAAAGTGTAACGATGGTCACTATACATATTTGTGTTGTGCAACACTGATGGCGCTGAGGCCAAGCCTTGAATTAAAGGAATAGCTAGCAAGCTATCTTGAAAAGCTACCAAGCTCTTCCACGTGTTCCCTATTTAAATAAAGTTACGTGAAGTGTTTTCATGCGAAGTATATTTACACAGAAATGTAACATGTCGATTTTATAAGCAGATAAAAAGGGGGACTATATTGTGAGGCGTAATGATACAGGAGCACAGCGTCCGCGCAGTAACTCCTAAAGACTTCCCCCGCTCACTTCCGTCAGTAGAAGCTGCGTGACTTGTAGAGCAGCAGAGAACAGTTGAAGAAGCGTGGATAACTTGTGAACAATGCCTTTTACGTGCATCGTGCCGGGCTGTGATAACAAGCAGAAAGTATATAGTGTAGTAATGTTTCACAGATTTCCAACTCACCCCGGACGACGACACAGGACTCAGGACCTCGACCATGAGGTAGGAATGTGCAGCACTTTCCGAAAATATATTTTCTGCTTGTTGTAAAAGGCTTTGTACAAGTCACGCAGCTTCTATTGACGGAAGTGAGCGGGGGAAGTCTTTAGGAGTTACTGCGCGGACGTTGTGCTCCTGTATCATTACGCCTCACAATATAGTCCCCCTTTTTATCTGCTTATAAAATCGACATGCTACATTTCTGTGTAAATATACTTCGCATGAAAACACTTCACGTAACTTTATTTAAATAGGGAACACGTGGAAGAGCTTGGTAGCTTCTATCGTGAGCTTTTTTGGAGCTATATGACATGTGGGAGAGGCTGCGTATGTGCTCCGTTTGTGTGACAGAGCGCACGGACAAAGACCAGACGGGGATATATTAACTCGACTAAAGTGAGGTAAGAGCATATCTCAGTATGTAAAAACGGTGGCCTATTCCTTTAATGATATTTGGTGACGTTTTTATTACCATGTAAGAGCGCCATTGGTTAGATCTCGTGGGCGCTGTTCCTGCCGCCCCGAGCACAAAACTACAGATTTATGACGCTGTTACAGCGGCTTCAGCACAAGATGAACCAGGCAGACACAATGACACCTCCTTCACCTCCGCTCCTCCTCCCTCCAGTGTAAAAAACACCTGTACATAAGAAAGTTATGATTTTGCTAAACTTAAAACTTTTTATTTTATTTGCAAAATTGATAGGAGGGGCGGCGCCCACCGCCCATAATGGACCAGCCGCCACTGGACTGAAGTGTAGAAAGTTGTGGAGATAAAAGTGACCGTGTGGCTCATTGTTGTGAACGTGAGGCGCCTTCAGCAGAAACAACACGAGCCTCACTCCTGTTTCCTTCTGTTGTTCCACAGGACACACTTTACTTCAGACGAGGACCACGGGACACACAGGCAGCACAATGGTAAGGACTTTATTATCACCTCAGTCATGTCTTATAGAGATCACAGGAGGACTCAGATAAGCTGATAATCAAAGAGAATCAGCTTCTTTTTGACGATGATATGCAAAAACCTGAGCTGAACCTGAGTCTTTCGAGACTCCAACTCCAGAGTACAGAAGAAGACTCAAGAACCTTCATTTCAGAGGGACGACGTCTGTACAACTGAGTGTGGAGTATTCACGCTGATGGAGCTGAGTGTAACATAAACTGTATCGTGTGTCTAGCTGGACGGTGACGTCTCGTGCCCTTAAACTGATCTAAAGGCGGAGCTTCTGAGTCTGACATTTACTCACATGAATCACTTTGTTTTGACAGGAAGACGCCGTCCCCAAACATGAAGACACTTGTGGAGAGAAACGGCATCGCTGTGAGCAGTGTGGGAAGTCATTCAAACACAAACAAACACTAACACAGCATCAGAGACTCCACACCGGGAAAAACCTGTTCTGCTGCCCCTTCTGTGACAAGACGTTCACCACAAAACAGCAGCTCACTGTCCACATACGAGTCCACACTGGAGAGAGGCCGTTTACATGCGACCAGTGCGGGTTGTCATTTAAAAAGAAGAATGCTCTAAATCAACACTCAGTCGTTCACACAGGGAAACGAGACTTCAGCTGTGACGAGTGTGGAAGAAACTTTGGGCAATTATCACATTTACAAGTTCATCAGCTCATTCACACAGGAGAAAAGAAGCATCGCTGTGACCAGTGTGGAAAAGATTTTCTGAGTAAAGATAAATTAAAGCGACACAAACTCACTCACAGTAAAAGGAGCTTCGCGTGTGATGAGTGTGGGAACTCGTTCTCTAATAAACACAGCTTAGAACGTCACAAACGGATGCACATCGGGCAGGACGTGTTCTGCTGTGAAACATGTGGCAAAGCCTGTCCCTCACTGAGCGCTTTAGCTGCACATGAAACCTCCCACTCGACAGATCGACCTCACACCTGTGGCCAGTGTGGGAAAACATTCAAAAGCAAAGGCTCTCTCAGAACACACGAGCAAGTCTCCCACGGGAATAGAAGGTTTCAGTGTGAGCAGTGTGGCAAGTCTTTTTCCCAAAAACATGATTTGAACGTCCATCAGAACCTTCACACAGGGACAGTGTTCTCCTGTGACCAGTGTGGGAAAGAGTTTTCTAATAAGAAGAACCTGAAGTGTCACCAGCGCGTCCACACTGGAGAGAAGCCCTTCACCTGTGACCTCTGTGGGAAGTCTTTCTCTCAGTCAGGAAGTTTGAAAACTCACCGACTGGTTCACTCAAGAGAGAAGAAACACGTCTGTGATGAGTGTGGGAAAGCGTTTGGTCAGCTGGGGAATTTGAAACGGCATAAACAAAGTCATGTGTAGAAGCCTCGTGGATGTGGTCAGTGCAGAAAAGCCTTCGCTCGTCCTGAGGAGCTAAAACCTCACCTTCAAACTCTGAAACCAATTAAAACAAATGTGTGTGTCACCAGTGTGGGGGAGGGGCTTCAAATGTACAAGTTCTTACACAAAACTGTTCACTCCAAGAACCAGATCTTTGCATGTGACCAGTGTGACATTGTGTGCTACTAACCAGACTCCTTTAAATGCCACCTGTTTCCCACGCTAAAGAGAAGCAGCGAGAGGCGACTGGGCACAACGGCCTGAAACCCCAGAGTATAAAGAACCAAACGTCCAAATCCTCCTCGATTATTCACTCGTTGAGAGAATGTGTGTTCCTTTCTTCCTGTAAAACTGAAATTGTAAGACCCATTTTTAAATCAGGAAACAGAACAGACATTACATCTCGGGTCGCCCGTTGCATTATGGGTAATGGAATTTATTTCGGCTACAAAACAGTATTGACAGTTAGCGTAAAGCAACGAAGAAAGCTCTGATTTGGACCGTTTTGGAAAGTTGATGATTTAAAGTGCTTTTGTCGTCACCGTGGAGCTTGTTACAATATCAGCATCAAGTCTATTTTTACAACCTCGGCTGCGAACGGAGAGACAGAAACTGAAAGAACCGAACAGCCGCTCATATGTGGAGCTGCTTCAAAGTGACGACCAGTCCTTGTTCACAGAGTTGGAATAACTGTGAGAAAAACATTTCTGACCCTCGAAGGCGACAAAGTCCAGGGTCTGAAACTGTGACTCAAGTCACCGATATTTGGAACATTTAAACTGGAGTTAGAAATAAACACGTAGAGGAGTTGGGGTTTTTTTGTCAATAAGGAGCTGGACAGGAAACAAAATCTTTTTTTATTTTTATTGTGACCAGAGAGATCCACGTACACATATAGGCAAGGCCAGGGGTTCGCGAGACAAATTTGGGGGGGTCGCCAGAGCATATACAGTGGGGAAAAAAAGTATTTGGTCAGTTTCACATAGACATTCTATTGGATTTTGGCCAAATACTTTTTTTCCCCACTGTAGATAGAAATATATATTATAATATTATTATTATGGTATTGTAGCATGCATGCTGTTTTACCAGGGTGCCATTATTTGTTCTAAATTTGATTCATTTTATTTTAGCCATTGTTTTGTCTTTGTTTTTTCAGAATTATACAGGTTAATGTCCCTGTTTTTCCCATGGTCTGACCCAGGCGGGGGTCACGATCCTAATGAACTGTTATAATGGGGGTTGCGCCTCCAAAAGGTTGAGAACCACTGGGCTAGGCCTCTAGATTGACTTTATTTGTATGTTTTACGAGTGATCTGATGGAACAACATGGCTGATCGACACTAATGTGACAGACGGAAATGTACCCACGATATTCAACATCAACTCCGTTTCGAAACTTCCCTGCGAAAAAGTGGCGGTGTCTGTGTCGGGCTGATCCCAGGTCCTGTCGTCCCCCTGTCCACTATGGTCCACTGTGGTCCACTATGGTCCTCTATGGTCCACTATGGTCCACTATGGTCCACTATGGTCCACTATGGTCCGCTCCTGCCTACGGAGCCGTCGTCCTGACTTTTCCCTCGCTTTCAAGATATTGACAACATAAATATTTGCAAGAAATGTCACTTGATACTTTTGTCTTTAAACAAATGCCCGTCAGCCTTATGGGTCACGGTTATGGCTCGATACTATTCAGAGTTCAGGCTCCGCTGCCTGAACTCGCTCACACATTTCAGTGGCGGAGTGGTTTGTTTGGAGCCTGATTGACCCACGCATGCGCAGTCGAGATGGGTATTGGGCTTATTATAGACACATCAGTATCCCTGCAGTTTCTAAAGTTATTGAAAAGGATTGTTGCGGGAATATGTTACACCCGATGCGATTTGGCTTCCGATCCAAACACTCCACCGACACAGCACGTTGCTATTTCCTCGAGGTGCTCAAATCCAGTCTGGACAAGGAAGGGCTGGTTGGGTCCGTGTTCCTGGATCTACGTGAGAGACGGCTTTAACCACTCAGTGTTGCAGACAAAACTGCTGAATTTCAATCTCTCCCAAATACTGTGAATTGGCTTCAATCATCCCTCACAAAGCATCACCAGTGCATAAGAATGAATGATATAACTTCACTGTTCAGATCCTGTACTGCGGGGAACCTCAAGGGTTTGTTCTGGGGCCTTTGCTCTTCAGTTGGTACCTCAATGACTTACCTTCCACCTGAGATGTTGTGGAGGTCTTGATCTACGCTGATGACACAGTTTTCTTTACTCGTGGTTCCAATGCAAATTTTGTCGGAGCTGAACAAGCCCTGCCTTACGTTGAATACAGAGAAAACTGTCAATATATTTCTCAAACAAAAGAATTGAAGAATTTCAAAACAATGATCATATCATATATCCTGTACTGTATATCAACATGGTCTCGAGCCAAACACGGTATATCTATCAATCAATCAATCAATCAATCAATCAATCAATCAACCTGTATTTGTATAGCGCTTTACAACAGCACCCGCTGAACCAAAGTGCTTTCCTTAAGTGCAATATAATAAAAACAATTTTAGTACAAAATATTTAAGAAAGTATATTGCAGCATCCAACAATATAACTATAACTATACTTACTTATTTTTTTATTTTTTTTGAAAAGGAGGGACAATACATATTAATGAACATTTTTACAAATGTAAATTTGCCAGATTATAGCCTTAGGATAATTTCCATCTGCAGACGCCCTGGCAGGTTGATGTTACACACGAGTTAGTAAAAACATACAGAGACACGATATACAGACTATATACAGACTATATACAGACTATATACAGACTATGTACAGACAGGAATGAGAACAGTGATCACATCATGTTAAAACAAATAATAACAAGAGTGGACAACAGAGGAGAATATAGAAAATAGTAAATGCATCGACTGCATTGCACAAACCTCAAAAATGCACATGCCCTGACAGACCTGATATTGCACTGACCCATATTGCACCATTCTGTATTGCACTGACCCGCATTACACTGACCCCTATTGCCAACCCATGTTATGGGACTCTTATTGCACAACCCGTATTACACTGATAATTGTATCTCTTTTTTTTTATAATGCACTATCATGATTAACTAAATGTGATCACATGTGTGTGTCCCTCAGCCACACTTTTAAATGAGTCCTGAATGTAGGGAGACTCGTGCTTTCCCTCACTGACAGTGGAATACTATTCCAGAAGCTCAGTCCCTGATGTGACAGGACGTTCTGTGAAAAGGCAGTCCGGCTTAAATGCCAATTCACAATCACCTCTCACAGTGGCTCGAGTCACTCGAGACCCCGCAGCACTGCTAGACTTTTGTTTAATAAAATCACTCAATGGTGGAGGCGCCAGACCATGTATAACTGTGCTGTCCAGCTCTGTGTTCTCCCCTCCTCCCGCCCACAGCAGGAAATGCAACCAGGTGGATCACATGATCCAATCAAGGACATGGTGTTGCCTCTTGACACACAAAAGAGCAGAGACAGAGAGCAGTTGGAGCTGCTCAAATACTTGGACTAAAAGGACTGAATTGCAGTAAACCGGCCTTTCTAGAAACTGTGGAGGACAGCCGGTAAGGGCAAAATGCTCTGTTTTTGTTTCTGTTGTGTTTTGTATATCTCTTGGCTGATTTGGTTTAAGTTAAAACTGATTTGATATGCTAAAATAATGCCCTTGTTTAATTATAAATACTAAAATTGTGGTTAAATTGCCATTTATCTTCATGATATTTACATTTTGTTTGTATCTGTTTTTTCTGAGGTTTTTCACCTGCTGACAAGAGTCACAGAATCAAATAAAGCGAAAGAAAAGGAAAAAGATGTCTGTGTCTTGGAGTGAAATCCAGTTGGTTTATACCCCACGTTAGAAAGGCAGCCTCTCAAGTTGGGCGCTGCGAAGAAACTTGACAGTGAAAAACCGGAGCTGTGATGACGGAAGAATTCCAGTAACAGACTCCAAAATTCCAAATCTGAAAAGAAGAACCAGTAAATAAGAAATACTTACCTCTACTCACCTGCACCTGGTCCTACAATCAAGATGGCCGACTCCCTCATGCTTGTACAACTAAAAGCTAACAGAACCACGGCAAAGAGACAGTTCTCCCGCCTAGCAAACAATGTCCTACGTACGCACCCTGTTATGACAGAGGAGGAGCTAAAGGACAGTTTTAAAGCTCTATCGAGTGAAGCAAATAAAGTTTTTGAGGCCAATGATGATGTGGAGGACCAGTATAAATCAGAATCGGAGCTAGGGGACGATGCCCTCACCGAGCAACAGCGAGCAGACCTGGAAAAGACGCAACGTGAGTGTGAGAAGAAATTAAGTGAACTGAAAGATTTAATACTAACAACCCTGTGGACCGAGTTTGGAGAAGAGGAGCTAAAGATGGTCATACATACAGCTGAGTCGGAGGCTGAACGAGTGGCGGCAGTTGAACCCAATGAGGACAGAGAAGGCTATGGGTTCATGGTAGAGCAGCTGGAGAAGCTGGCGAAAAGGGCCAAAGATCTCCACAACCAGTGGAAATGCTGGGCCCCTCCTGCAGAGCGACGAGCACTCCAGTCCCGCGTCCGTGACCTACAGCAAGCGGTTCTCAACCTATCAATGAGAAGAGCCCAGTTCAGAACCAAAGAAGACCGACTAAGCTCCGTATCCTTCGGCAACGCAGCAACACCAGCCATACACCTGAAGGCGACCTCCCTGCCAAAATTTCCTGGTTCCAGACGGGAGTACTATCGCTGGAGGAAGGACTGGACTGCGCTACAGGAACAAGGTGACCCGACTGGATCGAGAGAGGTGAAAAAGTTTCAACTTTTGGACAGTATCGACGACCGAACCGTCCGGGATCTACGGCTGACATCGTATACCACCGGTGACGACATCTTCAGGGTCCTGGACAATCGCTATGGCAACAAAACATCCATTGCCATAGAGATTGTTGAGGAGCTCCAGAGGCTACCACCGGTCAGAAGCTACCAGCCAAGGAAGGTCCTAGAGCTGATCCAGTTGGTGGAAAAAGCACTGATTGACCTGAAGGACCTTGTTTAAACTGGTGCAATAAAAAACCCGCTTGTAACAAAGACTATAGAGAGAAAACTGCCGGAGACACTAAAGAAAGAGTGGCTTCTTTATGCAGCGGAAAATGGACCGGAGCCAGATGTGCGATTTGACACACTGCTGGTTTTCCTTAGAGGCCAAGAAGAACTTTATGAACAGCTGGATCAGCTGAGGGATGAGGACGCTCCCAAGCCAAGGCAAAACAGAACCACGATGCACTCTAGCAGCTTTTCCCCAGGATGTGTGGTGTGCGGAGGTGGTAAGCATGGCCGAAGACTGTACTTCTGTAGGAAATTCCAAGAAAGTAAACTCTCAGATAAAAAAGACGCTGTGAGAAGACTTGGTGCCTGCAACAAGTGCCTCGAGGTTCACAAAGAAAACGACTACTGCAAGGAAGAATTCCTATGCAAACGGCCAGAATGCAGTAAAGATACGATCCACCACTTCTACCTGTGTCCTGTATCAAAGCCAAAGGCCAGAGTTGGCACAGTGGGAGGGGTTAGTCAAAAAAGCTATACAAAGGCCCAGGAAGAATTCATCAACAAACTTCCCCCTGAACTGTCAAGAGAGTACCGCAATGTCTTCTGTAATTCTGTCACCAAGACATCGCAAGCGTTGAGTAATCAAAATCTGCTGGTGGAGAATGGCCTAAAAGAGTGGCCAGTCATCCTCATGCTGCTTGAGGTAATGACCAATGGAGGGCAGAAAATCGGCACCCTTATCGACCTTGCTTCAGACACTAATTACATCACACATGCAGCAGCCAACAGACTAAACCTGGAAGGTGAGGAAATAACACTCGTCGTCCATGGGGTCGGAGGGATGACATCCCAGGTCAAAACAAGACGCTACCTCCTCAAAATCCGAGTCCGGGCCAAGGATGGAACGTTCAAACCACGGCTGATAATCTGTTATGGACTTGACAGCATTGCAAAGGTTCATGATCATGTGTCTGCAGCAAAACTCCACATGTTCTTCCCTGAAGTCCCAATCAATGAGCTGGTAAGACCCAGAGAGGTGGAACTCCTCATCAGCCACAAGGAGGGGAAACTGGTTCCTCAGCAAGTGTCAAGTGTTGGTGACTTGGTGCTCTGGGATGGACCACTGGGGAAAACAGTCGCTGGCTGTCACCCCAAGCTATTCACATTCGCCACAGATGCCTGTGCCAGAACACACTTCGCAAGGTCCATGAGATCCACAACCACGAAGACGGGGAAACTCAACCACAGTTTATCTAAAGGACTGAAGTCCAAACTTACCTGTATCAAAAATCCTAGAAATGTGACAACTGAACCAACCAGAGTTCCAAAAAGTCCACAGTGGGAGGTACGACCAGCAGATGGAGCCAAAGCCTGCAGTAGCGGCATCCCCATTGCTCATCCCACCACCAGAGGCACCAGGGAGCGAACGGCCAGTTCATCCAACGGTAAGGTCATGCTGCGACCTTTTCATCGGACACCGACAAAAGGTCGAGTGGGAGGTGTGCTGTCCAGCTCTGTGTTCTCCCCTCCTCCCGCCCACAGCAGGAAATGCAACCAGGTGGATCACATGATCCAATCAAGGACATGGTGTTGCCTCTTGACACACAAAAGAGCAGAGACAGAGAGCAGTTGGAGCTGCTCAAATACTTGGACTAAAAGGACTGAATTGCAGTAAACCGGCCTTTCTAGAAACTGTGGAGGACAGCCGGTAAGGGCAAAATGCTCTGTTTTTGTTTCTGTTGTGTTTTGTATATCTCTTGGCTGATTTGGTTTAAGTTAAAACTGATTTGATATGCTAAAATAATGCCCTTGTTTAATTATAAATACTAAAATTGTGGTTAAATTGCCATTTATCTTCATGATATTTACATTTTGTTTGTATCTGTTTTTTCTGAGGTTTTTCACCTGCTGACAAGAGTCACAGAATCAAATAAAGAGAAAGAAAAGGAAAAAGATGTCTGTGTCTTGGAGTGAAATCCAGTTGGTTTATACCCCACGTTAGAAAGGCAGCCTCTCAAGTTGGGCGCTGCGAAGAAACTTGACAATAACCTTATAGATTAGACAGGCTGATTTAAATAATTTGAAATTAGCAAAGTTTAAAAATGTATATTTATCTAAAATTTGACAATGGTGGTATGACGAAGGTTTCTTGTCTAATATTTTCAATGCTCTTTTGTAGCATACTTCGATTGGCCCAATGGCAGCATGACTTGTATATGACCAACTTGTGATGCAGTACTCAATATGAGCCAGTATCATAGAGTGCAGGAATGTAATCGCTGCTGTATCCGTTAATGATGTGCGAATATGTCTAAAGTTCCGTATATTAACATTTACAGTTTTCACTACTTTTTTAACGTGTTTTTTGAAGGATAGTTCTGAGTCTTTTAGCACTCCCAAATACTTAAATTCCTCAACATTAGTTAACTCTTGTCCACCCAAGCAAACTTTTACTGCGGCCACAGTTGTTTTAGGTTTACTGAAAAACAAATCCACTTTTTATTAGACTAAATATCTTATCTCATGCTCCCTCAGTGTTTACAGGAGATGTTGATGACCTTAGAGGAACTGATCTGCAACGCCTTATCAGTCCAAGGCGTTGATCTATGGAGCGGTTTATCTATTCAACTTAAGGGCTCCAAAACCATTAAAGCATTTAAGAAAATGTATAAGTTAAACATGATAGAGAAGTATAGAACACTTGAATGAAGACCATTAGAAAAGAAGTCGATCGAGGAAACAGAGCATCATTTCTGTTTGTTGAAGTTTAAGTTTTGTGCTTAAGTGTTTCCATCGTTGGTATTAAAGAAAGTGTATAATGAGTCTCTTTGGACACAGAGTCACAGTTGTAAAAGGGTTTAGGCAGAATAAGTCTTGGCTTCAGCCTAAACCCCTTTCAGGCATCATTTAGATTAAATTCTTAATGTATGTGTTTTCTTAGTGTATAATGTCTTAGATCTTTGGAAAACATGTGACATGTGATTTAAATGTTCATAATGACCGAAGAAAATAAATTAACTAACAATACCACCTCTGCAATGTACTTGAAACAAACAGTATACTAAGCTTTGACAACGTGTCTGATATGCCCCTGGTTCACACAATCCTTACTGATGCTGCTCCTCCCCCTTACAAACATGTACAGCTATGCTCTCAACTAACTAACAGAGCGCTAAGAGATTTTCACAGCTTCTCACAGACAAAGACTGGTCCCGCTCACACTAACGGTACCTGACGGGTATTTGTCCAGCAGATGATGCCCTCTCCAGCACCTTATTTGTAACTGCCCAAATGTCGTTTTATTATGCAATCTTTATTAATAAACTGTCTTTTGTTATGTGTTTTTCATTTTGTTGTGTAATTTTAATTGTGTAGGACGACAGATGGAGATTAGCACGGCGCTAACTCTGGTGGAGCCGTCTTTTTAATGCAACTGCAAACTGTCCTCTTTTAACCTCTTAACTCCCGCCTGAACCGAGAGCATTTTCTCCAGTTCAGCTTTACCCAAATCCTGTAGGCCAGTGCAACGCCTCATTTGAAAGCTAAGATCTACAAAACTCATCTAAATGGATCTTTTTCCTCACGTCATCAGATTTTTTTTTCCATCATTTTTTGGGGGGGTATTCAACTCATTTTTGTAATTTCTTTTTCTTCATTTTTTTACCCACTTTTTGTCACATTTTTGTCTTTTTTTTTTTCTTCATTTTTTCGTAAATATTTTGGCTTTTTTTTCCATTTTTTGTGACATTTTTGCCACTTTTTCGTCAATTTTTTGTCACTTTTCGGTCATTTTTGTCATATTTTCGTCATTTCTTTGTCATTTTTTCGTCCATTTTTTGTGACATTTTTCTGACATTTTTGGCACTTTTTCATACACTTTTGTCATTTTTTCGTAAAATGTTTGTATATTTTTTGTGACATTTTTGTCACAATCGTCACTTTTTGTCAATTTTTTGTAAATTTTAATCATTTTTCGTCAATTTTTTGCCACTTTTTTGTCAAAGTTTTCTCACTTTTTTGTCACATTTCCATCATTGTTTTCGTCTCAGTTTTGTTGCTATTTTCACACCTATTTTCCAGAAGCTTTTGGATTGGGGTAAAGCCAAATTGGAGAAAATGTGCTCAGTTGTGGTAGGAGTTAAGGGGTTAAATAAACTAAACCTAAACTATTTCTTGAAAAGAAAAAAACTGAACAAAGTTATTCCCTGATGTTTACGTGACTTCTTCCGTTATGTCCGCCATCTTTGTTGTGAGCAGCTAAATGATATAAAAACGAGACAATCTTTTATTGATAATATTATTTGAACATGAGATGATTTTGTTAAATATCCTTCACTGACAATTAGTGAAGAACAGGGTGAGGATGTGATTCGGATTTTTGTTTTCATCGTTCTTTGGGTTCTTTGTGCGCGATGCCGCTCCAGTCCGACAGATGGCGCAGTGTCGAACATTCGTCAACCGGAAGCTCCAGCTGTTGCTAGCGGTGGCTACATCGTGCAGCTACAGACCGATTATCTCTAGTCTGTTTTCAACAAAAACTGGATTAAAGGCGATTATTTCTTTCCTTTACTCGAACTAAAGGAAACTTGTGCGTCACGGGTGAGTTTAAAGCCCGTTTTTAAAGAGTTTAATTGACTCGTGGCGATGTCTGTTCCGATTCTGTGGCTCCTTTTGTTTAAGACTCTCCACATTCGGGTCCAAACCTGTGACTGAAGTGTAGAAAGTTGTGGAGATAAAAGTGACCGTGTGGCTCATTGTTGTGAACGTGAGGCGCCTTCAGCAGAAACAACACGAGCCTCACTCCTGTTTCCTTCTGTTGTTCCACAGGACACACTTTACTTCAGACGAGGACCACGGGACACACAGGCAGCACAATGGTAAGAACTTTATTATCACCTCAGTCATGTCTTATAGAGATCACAGGAGGACTCAAAAACGAATATTTAGTGCGTATTCTGGTCAACCATTCACACAATAATGGGTGGGGCATTCAGGCAGTGGGGCATTCCGACCAGCACCCGTATTCAGGAAAACACAGGAAGGAACACTCCACATGCACGGCACATACAGAGCCGTGGGAAGATGTTTTAGTTAGGTGGCGCTGAGGGACAAAATTCACCCCCCAAAATACTTTTTTCTGTGCATAAATCCTATTTATTAACCTCTTAACTCCCGCCTGAACCGAGAGCATTTTCTCCAGTTCAGCTTTACCCAAATCCTGTAGGCCAGTGTAACGCCTCATTTGAAAGCTAAGACCTACAAAACTAAATTTATCTTTTTCCTCACATCAGATTTTTTTTCATCACTTTTTTTGTTGGGCAGTCGTCTCATTTCTGTCAAATTTTCGTGACTTTTTTGTCACTTTTTCGTCAAATTTTTCTCACTTTTTGTCAAATTTTTGTCATTTTTTGTAGCCTGGTCAACGCCAGACTAAAATCACAAGTGATATTTAGTCTGGGGACCACCAATTCATTTTCTCGTAGGAGAGGTGTGGTTTACAGGGCGCTACGAACGTCTATCATGCGTCTGCACGTAGCCGCAGCCAATCGTATCATCGTATCCGATGACGTACATTTTTTGTCACTTTTTCGTCACATTTTTCTCACTTTTTTGTCCATTTTTGTCAAATTTTTGTACATTTTTGTACATTTTTTGTCACTTTTTCATCAGTTTTCTCAGTTTTTCACATTTTCATCCTTGTTTTCGTCTGTTTCTATTTTCACCTTTTTTCCAGAAGCTTTTGGACTGGGGTAAATCTGGAGAAAATTGATCTTTTTCCTCACATCAGATTTTTTTTCATCACTTTTTTTGTTGGGCAGTCATCTCATTTTTGTCAAATTTTCGTGACTTTTTTGTGACTTTTTCGTCAAATTATTCTCATTTTTTTTGTCAAGTTGTTACCACTTTTTTGTCCATTTTTTCGTCAAATTTTTCTCACTTTTTTGTCAATTTTTCTCACTTTTGTGTCAAATTTTTCTCACTTTTTTGTCATTTTTTTCTCACTTTTTCGTCAAATTGTTCGCATTTTTTTGTCATTCTTATCACTTTTTCGTCAAATTTTTCTCACTTTTTTGTCAAATTTTTCTCACTTTTTTGTCACTTTTTCATCAAAGATTTCTCACTTTTTTTCACATTTTCATCCTTGTTTTCGTCTCAGTTTCTATTTTCACACCTTTTTTCCAGAAGCTTTTGGACTTGGGGTAAAGCTGTAGAAAAATGTGCTCGGTTCAGGTGGGAGTTAAGGGGTTAATATTGCCTGCAGTTCACAAACTATCCACCGGGGGGTCCTGCAGCGCCCTCAGCACCCTGGGTTCCCATGGCCTTGGGCACATACACAGATAACAGATGTGTGGCTTAAAAGTATGGACATTTCTGAAGCCTTGGAGCGTGCTGTGGTCAGGCCACTGTTAAAGAGAGGGTGTTATGCTTTCTTCACTCACATAGCACCAGTCTATAGCACACTACAATGATGATGATGCAACCTTCTGTTGGTCTAAAGGCAGTAAATTAAACGTCAAGCCCCCTTCAACACACTGTCTGCAATCATCACAACACTCCTCCTCTCGATTCCTTCGAACGCATTGAAACTACGATCAATCAATTAAGGCGAGACACGGCAGGTGAAAGTATTGATTTTTCACGCAGTGGTCGAAGTGGAGATTTTTATCTATTTTCCTCCCTTTACATCTTAGTTTTCATGTCAGATATAAAAATGACAAAACTCACCCGCATGATGTTTATTTCATGATGTTTTGTCTGTGAGGTGGAGGTAACAGGAAGTAGCTGCTGCGCCGCGTAGAAAGTCCGTCTTTCAAGCGGGTTTTCACTCATAAATATTGAGAGATTTGACATCCACGTGTCCTGCTAAGGGACCCCGTGATGACGCTTTCACCCAAATATGGTGTTTTTCCTCCTACGAGACGCTGGAGCGGAAAAGTGGAAGAACGGGCCGAGCATGAGCACTCGCTACAAAACTTCAGGGCTGGTTTTCTCTGAATGAGAGAAGCCGCACTCGGGCAGAGCCTGAGCCCTTATAGAAGCTCCCACAGACTCCAAACTTTACAGGCTGAGACACAACAAGATTCTGAAGGTTTTTTCAGGGGGATTTTTTAATATCTAATTCCTAGCCTGATTTATTCAACTTTGAAACCAAAAAAACAGGCGGAATTTGAGTTTTTACAGATTTTTTCACTGATGATTAGTTTATTGAAAAACTAAACAAAATATCCCAAATCCCCTCTGAAAAAATCTTAGTTACTAATATGTCAATAACATAAAACCATAACATTTAATCTGGCTCAATTCATTATTTTGATTTCGTTGCCCAAAATATAGGCAATTTTGGCCATTTTAATGCTCAAAATGCCTTATTTTTATGTGAAAACATAAAATGACAGAAAAAATGCAATACATGTTTTTCTCATATTTATATCTGTTCAGCAAAAGTTTCAAATTGACGTCTCTACATTTTTTTTTTCCCCTATTCACCTGCAGTGTCTCGCCTTAATCAAAGTTTATTTATATAGCACTTTACAGCAACACCAGGAGGACCAACGTGCTTCACAGAAAGATAAAAAACATTTTAAAAACTAGGAATGGTCCAATATGAAAATTTTCTGCAGATACTGATATCCGATATTTGCCTCGCTGCTGTGGCCGATATCCGATATTTGCCGATATTTATTTCGACGTTAAAAATCAATAGAAAGGCTAGCTCAAATGTGGTTTGTAAATTGTTCCATTATTGGAAAGTCTTATGCCTGGACACGTCTCTCACACCAGGATGAAACAAACCTTTTTATTAGAAAAATATTAAAAAGACTAAATGCAATGGTGGAGTGAAATTGTTTGTGGCTAAATATTTACTCAGACCTACTTATTATACTTTCACCCATTATTGATTGTATTCTTTATTTAAACATGTAGCCTACCATGATGTTTAAGCTACATGTTTTAACTTTAAATAAATCTGATAAACTTCTCACAGGACACACAGCTCAGTTTGAAGCTTTGGAAAGGCAAAAAATAGCATCATGTCACTTTAACAGCACCTTGTACTGAACTTATGGGGCCAGACTGAAGATGTAGAGTTGGTTTAGAGCTGTGTTGTTTTCGTCAATGAGACGATAACAATATCTTTTCGTTGACGCCCCTTTTTTTAATGACGATAACGTAACGATGACGAGCTCAAATGAGCTCTTTGGGGACGAGAACATGACGAGACGTTTACGAGTTTACGTCAATGAGACGAGACAAAAATGGGAGAAAGTTTTTCGTAAACAGACGAAAACTTGACAAAAACCTTTTTAATTTTCGTCTGACTAAAACGTGACTAAAACTATCACATTTTGAAATGACTAAAATGTGACTAAACCTAAAAGCATTTTCGTCCAAAAGACTAAGACTAAAACTAAAAGGGCCAAAAACAACACTGGTTTAGAGCTGGCAAAAAGCAAACAGCAGATTTACAAGATTAGCCTGAGCTTTGATCTGCTTTGTTTTCAAATGATTCCTGTTAATCCTGACTCAGAATAATGTCCATGGAGACACCTTAGTCCAGTTTGTTTCAGCAGTAACTTGTGTCTCTGCATCTCTGTGGTGTCTGAGTGTCCGCTTTGTTTAAACTTAGTAAAAACATATTCTCCTTTGGAGACGTGTGAATTTATGCTGGAGGTTCTTTATTTTTAGATAATTTGAATAAACTGTTGCCCCGTCAGGTCAGTGCAGCCCGTCTACTCTGCTGCTGCATTCAGGTGCGCTACCACATTATGATGCAGTAAATCATTCAAAGGAAAAAAATATTGGCCGATATTTTCCCATATCGTACCGATACCGATATGTGAAAAATGTCAAATTGCGACCGATAATATTACAACCTAGACACAATGCAGTGCTCTTAAGTATTAAAAGCAAGTTTGAAAAGATGAGTCTTTAATCTAGACTTATTGAGGGACAGGTCCGTGAGAACAGCAGACTGAGGGGCAGCTGATCCACAAAGGAACGATCGCCCACTGTTTGTACCGAGACCTGGGCACGTCCAGAACCATCTGATCAGAGACCGGAGACTCTGCTGGGGCGATGTGTGGTCACCAACTCAGTTAGATATAACGGAGCGAGACCATGAAGGGCTTTAAAAACAAGCGTTAACATTTTAAAATCAATCTGAAAACGGACCGGGAGCCGGTGCAGGAGGAGAGGACGGGAGTGATGAGGCTGAGTCTGGATGAACCGGGGAGAAGACGAGCTGCTGCTTCTGCACTAACTGTAACCGGTGGAGTGACGACTGTGGGAGACCGGAGCAGAGAGCTCCAGGTCTTGGCGTGAGAGAAAGGGCTTCACCTCGGTCAAAAGCCGCAGCTGGAAAAAGCCGGCTTTGACCACAGCATTTATCTGTCGTCAAACCCACAGATAAATGGGGCGATCCAGCAGGGTGCTCTGGTCCTCCGATCAAACGGTGCTGGACATGCCCAGGTCCCGGTACAAACAATGGGGCGATCGTTCCTTTAGAGTTGCAGCGCCTGCCCCTCAGTCTGCGTGTTCTCACAAATCTGTCCCTTTTTAAGTCCAGATTAAAGACTCATCTTTTCAAACTAGCTTTTAATACTTAGAACGCACTTATTTATGTCTAGTATGTAAAGCCTGTTGTGAGTGTTTTATTTTTCTGTGAAGCACTTTGTCTTTCTTGTGTTGTTGTAAGGTGCTATATAAATAAACTTTGATTGATTTGATTGATTTATGCTGATGTGGTGAGTGTTTTATGGAGCAGGAGCTGTGGAGGCGGAGCTTCTGTCCTGCAGTCGTCCAAGCTCCTGCTCCAGACTGGACGAGTCTGACATTCACTCACATGAACAACTCTGTTTTGACAGGAATACGCTGGCCTTATCCCCAAGGTTGAAGACGATGATGAAGTTCCCATTGTTGAAGACGCTGGAAACACTGGAAAGACACGGTATCACTGTGAGCAGTGTGAGAAGTCTTTCAGCTGCAAATATACACTAAAACAGCACCAGAGACTCCACACCGGGGAAAACCTGTTCACCTGCCCCTTCTGTGACCTGAAGTTTGCTGCACACCAGCAGTTCACCATCCACATCCGAGTCCACACTGGAGAGAGGCCGTTTAAATGTGAGCAGTGTGGCTCGTCATTCAAAGATAAGAGTACACTGAACCAACACTCACGCATTCACACAGGGAATCGAGACTTCAGCTGCGACGAGTGCGGGAGGAGTTTTGGACGATTCTCAAATTTACGAAATCATAAACTCATTCACACGGGAGAAAAGAAGAACCAGTGTGACCAGTGTGGGAAGGCCTTTCTGCAGAAATCTACTTTGACAAAACACAAGCTCACTCACATTAAATTGGACTTGGTTTGTGATGAGTGTGGGAAACGCCTCTCCAGTCAGTCAGGCTTTGAGCTGCATAAGCGGATGCACAGAGGAGAGAACGTCTACTGCTGTGAAACGTGCGGCAAAGCGTGTCCGTCACTGAGTAATTTAAGAAGCCATGAAACCACCCACTCGACAGAGCGACGACACATCTGCGGCCACTGTCTGAGAGGATTCAAGACGAAAGGTGCTCTGATGTCACATGATCGAGTCTGTCATGACTCATGAGAATGAAATGTACAAGTGTGAACAGTGTGGCCCGTCTTTTGCCCGTGAGCAGCATCTAAACACATCAGATTCTGATGGGCTGAAACAACTAATCGATTATTGAAATAGTTGTCAACTATTTTAGCATTGATTCATCGTTTTCTAGTAAACACAGACTTAAAAAGAGCAAAAAATACCAGAACATTTTTTATTTTTGATGTAAACCTACTTTGTTTTTCAAGTTAGGGTCTGTAGAGTTTTGTACATTGAAAATTTCATAGATATCTGTCTGTGTCTCATCCGATTTAATAAAGCAGAACTGGCACTACAAAATCACTTTACAACACAGTTTAAGTTTACACCATCAACATGTCCTCAAGAGATGCCACTTTAGCTTCATGTGATTAAAAATAAATGAAAAAATACAGTTTTCGTACACCATTCACAGCCAAGCGATTGACTGATTACCAAAATAATTGTTAGTTGCAGCCCTACATCAGAACCTTGATACAGGGACAGTTCACCTGTGACTAGTGTGAGAAAGAGTTTCATGATCGCATCCACACTGGAGAGAAGCCCATTATTCAGTTCTCCGGTCAAATCGACTGAAATTCATTGTATCATCAGTTATTTCAAATACAAAACAATATTAGTTTGCTCTTAAAGGAATAGGCCACCGTTTTTACATACTGAGATATGTCTTACCTCACTTTAGCCGAGTTAATATATCCCCGTCTGGTCTTTGTCCGTGCGCTCTGCCAGGCAAACGGAGCACATACGCAGCCTCTCCCACATGTCACATAGCTCCAAAAAAGCTCACGATAGAAGCTACCAAGCTCTTCCACGTGTTCCCTATTTAAATAAAGCTGCGCGGACGTTTTACTCCTCGTATCATTACGCCTCACAAAATAGTCCCCCTTTTTATTTGCTTATAAAATCGACACGTTACATTTCTGTGTAAATATACTTCACATGAAAACACTTCACGTAACTTTATTTAAATAGGGAAGAGCTTGGTAGCTTCTATCGTGAGCTTTTTTGGAGCTATATGACATGTGGGAGAGGCTGCGTATGTGCTCCGTTTGCCTGGCAGAGCGCACGGACAAAGACCAGACGGGGATATATTAACTCGGCTAAGGTGAGGTAAGAACATATCTCAGTATGTAAAAACGGTGGCCTATTCCTTTAAATGTCACTTTGGTTGGTGACTTCAATATCCATACAGACAGTAGATTCCTGCCTGGACACTTTCACTGTCTCAATATGTGAACTTTCCCACACTTGCAAAAGGCCAAGTTCTGGATCTGATTTGCTGCACTGGTGTTTCCCTCATCAACAACCAACCAATCTGCCACTTTTTAAAACACCCTCAACCCCTCAGATCACATTCAGAAATATTAAGAACATCTCTCAACACAGAAATAAATAATCTTCCAAACCAAGATAACCTGGTCACTCCACAGGAACTCGCCTCATTTTACAAGAATGAACTTGCATCTAAGTCTGGATTCCTTAGCACCGTTAAAACTGTGTCCTTCTCCCTGTATAATAAAGATCTTTTTCTTCTTCTGTGTGCCAGAAGTTCAACAAAATGTGACGAAAATTCAACCAAAAAGTGACAAAAAATCAACAAAAAAATGACACAAATTCAACCAAAAAGTGACAAAAAATCAACCAAAAATGTGACAAAAATTCAACAAAAAAAATACAGAAATTCAACAAAAAAATTACAAAAAATTCAACAAAAAAATCAACAAAAAAATTACAGAAATTCAACAAAAAAATTACAAAAAATTCAACAAAAAAATCAACAAAAAAAATTAAAAAAATAATTCAACAAAAAAATTAAAAAACTTCTACAAAAATGTGACAGACAGAAAAAAAAACAT
Organism: Gobius niger; assembly: GCF_951799975.1. Lineage (NCBI taxonomy): Eukaryota > Metazoa > Chordata > Actinopteri > Gobiiformes > Gobiidae > Gobius > Gobius niger. The sequence continues at coordinate 2,431,491 of NC_136869.1, forward strand.
AAAAACGGTGACACAACACAGCAACAACGCGAGGAAATAGATCAGTTTTGTGGGTCTTAGCTTTCAAATGAGCTGTTACACAGGCCTATATAATGGCCAAAGAGGACAGAATGCATTTGGTTTAGGCGGGTGGTAAGAGGTTGAACATCTCCTTTGGTTTATTATTATGGAATGTGACACTATAAACACAAATCTAAGAGGTTTTGAGGAGCTCTATAATGTAAAACTAATGTGATAAACTTGCATCATTTGATCATAAACGTATTATTTTCAGTCTGTTTGCATTTGTTAAAAAGAATAAAATTGATTAAAGTCATTCACTGATGTTTCTCTGTGATTCTAGCTGCTTTTCTATTCGTATTGACTGTTTGGGCATTTATTATGATCAGGTTTAAAGGGGGAAGGTGCAGCTGGCCATTTTATACTCGCTACTGCCACCTCAGGTCATACGTGTAACTGCAGCTTCTGTATTAAGCTCTTAACTCTCACCTGAACCGAGCACATTCGCTCCAGTTTGGGTTTACACAAATCTAAAAGCTTCATGAAAAAAGTAGCGACAAAAATAAGGCGAAATTAGGATGAGAAAAGTGACGAAAAGGTGACAAAAGTGAAGAAAATGTGAAGAAAAAAGTGACAGTGATAAAAAAAAGTGAAGAAAATGTGACGAAAATGTGACAAAAAAGTGAAGAAAATGTGACAAAAAAGTGAAGAAAATGTGACAAAACTGAAGAAAATGTGACAAAAAAGTGAAGAAAATGTGACCAAAATGTGACAAAATGTGACAAAAAAGTGACGAAAATGTGACAAAAATGTGACAAAATGTGACAAAAAAGTGACGAAAATGTGACAAAAATGTGACAAAAAGTGACGAAAATGTGACAAAAAGGTGACGAAAAAGTGAAGAAAATGTGACAAAAAAGTGAAGAAAACGTGACAAAAAGGTGACAAAAAAGTGACGAAAAAGTGAAGAAAATGTGACAAAAAAGTGACAAAAAAGTGACAAAAAGGTGACGAAAAAGTGAAGAAAATGTGACAAAACTGAAGAAAATGTGACAAAAATGTGACAAAAAAGTGACGAAAATGTGACGAAAATGTGACAAAAAGTGACGAAAATGTGACAAAAAGGTGAAGAAATTGACAAAAAAGTGACGAAAACGTGACAAAAAGGTGAAGAAAATGTGACAAAAAGGTGAAGAAAATGTGACAAAAAAGTGAAGAAAATGTGACAAAAAAGTGACAAAAATGTGACAAAAAAGTGACGAAAATGTGACAAAAATGTGACAAAAATGTGACAAAAAAGTGACGAAAATGTGACAAAAAAGTGAAGAAAATGTGACAAAAAAGTGACGAAAATGTGACAAAAAAGTGACGAAAATGTGACAAAAAAGTGACGAAAATGTGACAAAAAAGCGAAGAAAATGTGACAAAAAAGTGACGAAAATGTGACAAAAAGGTGAAGAAAATGTGACAAAAAAGTAACGAAAATGTGACAAAAAAGTGACGAAAATGTGACAAAAAGGTGAAGAAAATGTGACAAAAAAGTAACGAAAATGTGACAAAAAAGTGACGAAAAAGTGACAAAAAGGTGAAGAAAATGTGACAACAAAGTGATGAAAATGTGACAAAAAAGTGACGAAAAAGTGACAAAAAAGTGAAGAAAATGTGACAAAATTGTGACAAAAAAGTGAAGAAAATGTGACAAAATTGTGTCAGAAAAATGAGGAAAAAGTGAAGAAAAAGTGGCAACAAACCGACAAAAAATTAAAACAAATGTTTAAAAAAAGTAACTGCGATGCAACAAAAACGAAATATCTGTTTAAATGAGATTTGTAGGTCTTAGCTTTCAAATGAGGCGTTCCACTGGCCTATAGGTTGTAAGCTTTTAGATTTGGGTAAAGCTGAACTTGGTAAAGGCGGAGGTTTAGCTCGTGCATGACTCTAAGTAACTCTAACTTTTTGACAGTGCAGGATTTTAGAGGCAGTTCTGAACAGGTCTGAGCTCATTCTCCACATCAGGACATGGAGGAACATGGAGGGGAGGAAAATACTTAGTTTTGACATTTTTAGAAGTTTTTGGGAGTCACTGTGTGTAAAGAGACTTCTATTTACTATTTAATTGTTTTGTTTGTTCTGCACCCTGAGTGTTTCTAAGAGCTGAATGTAACAAGTGAATTCCTCCATTTTGAGATCAATAAAGGCTTATCTTATCTGGAATTGCTAATGGGTTTGAAACAAATGATGAGCTGTATGGGGTCAAAATCACGTCATTAACCGTCAGTTCTGGTCTTCTCAATATTGACTGGATCCACAGTTACGTTTAACCTCTTAACACCCGCCTAAACCGAATGCATGCTGCCCTCTTTGGCTACAGGCCTGTGTAACACCTCATTTGAAAGCCAAGACCCACAAAACTGATCTTTTTCCTCGCGTTTTTGTCATTTAATTGTTGAGTTTTTGTCACTTTTTGGTTGAATTTTTGTCACATTTTTGTTGAATTTTTATCACATTTTAGTTGCGTTTTTATCACATTTTTGTCACATTTTTGTTGCATTATTGTTGAATTTTTGTCACTTTTTTGTCACTTTTTTGTTGAATTTTTGTCACTTTTTTGTTGAATTTTTGTTGAATTTTTTTCACATTTTTGTTGAATTTTTTTCACATTTTTGTCACATTTTTGTTGAATTTTTGTCACATTTTTGTCACATTTTTGTCGCATTTTTGTTGCATTTTTGTCACTTTTTGGTTGAATTTTTGTCACTTTTTGTTGAAATCTTGTCACGTTTTAGTTGCGTTTTTGTCACATTTTTGTTGCAATTTTTGTCACATTTTTGTTGAATTTTTGTCACATTTTTGCCACTTTTTGGTTGAGTTTTTATCACATTACAGCTCATTCTCCACATCAGGACATGGCTGGGATATGTCGGGGGAGGAAAATACTTCATTTTAACCTTTTTAAACTCAGTACAGTCCCTTTAAGGTTTAAAAGTGTCAAATATTAAACGTTTTAGGCCATGAACAAAATCCGGCATGTCTAAAACAATGTATTTATTTATCTATTCTTTTTTTTACATCGTTCTTTGGATTCGAGCGCGCGATGCCGCTCCAGTCCGACAGATGGCGCAGTATCGAACATTCGTCAACCGGAAGCTCCAGCTGTTGCTAGCGGTGGCTACATCGTGCAGCTACAGACCGATTATCTCTGGTCTGTTTTCAACAAAAACTGGATTAAAGGCGATTATTTCTTTCCTTTATTCAAACCAGAGGAGGCTTGTGCGTCACGGGTGAGTTTAAAGCTCGTTTTTAAAGAGTTTAATTGACTCGTGGCGATGTCTGTTCTGATTCTGTGGCTCCTTTTGTTTAAGACTCTCCACATTCGGGTCCAAACCTGTGACTGAAGTGTAGAAAGTTGTGGAGATAAAAGTGACCGTGTGGCTCATTGTTGTGAACGTGAGGCGCCTTCAGCAGAAACAACACGAGCCTCACTCCTGTTTCCTTCTGTTGTTCCACAGGACACACTTTACTTCAGACGAGGACCACGGGACACACAGGCAGCACAATGGTAAGAACTTTATTATCACCTCAGTCATGTCTTATAGAGATCACAGGAGAACTCAGAAAAAGATAATATTATTCCTTCTTCATCAGTGAACATGAACAAAATGTCATGATTTTGACCCTGTCGTCTTATGTCAGGAATCACACCAAGAACGTCGATGTCTCTTTTAACCTCTTAACTCCCATCTGAACGGATCCCATTTTCTCCAGTTTGGCTTAAGCCTAATCAAAAAGCTTCTTTGGGGAAAAAAAAGCACCAAAACAGCCACAAAAATGAGAAGAAAACAAGGATGTGAATGCGACAAAAATGTGACAAAAACGCAACAAAAATGCGACAAAAATGCGACAAAAATTCAACAAAAAGTGACAAAAATTCACCAAAAAAGTGACAAAAATTCAACAAAAATGCGACAAAAATTCAACAAAAAGTGACAAAAATTCACCAAAAAAGTGACAAAAATTCAACAAAAATGCGACAAAAATTCAACAAAAATGCGACAAAAGTGTGACAAAAATTCAACAAAAATGTGACAAAAAATCAACCAATTAGTGACTAAAAAAAACAAGTGACAAATTCAACAAAAATGTGATAAAAATTCAACAAAAATGTGATAAAAATTCAACAAAAATGTGACAAAAACTCAACCAAAAAGTGACAAAAATTCAACAAAAATGTGACAAAAATATGACAAAAATTCAACAAAAATTCAACAAAAATGTGACAAAAACTCAACCAAAAAGTGACAAAAATGTGACAAAAATGTGACAAAATTTCAACAAAAAATGTGACAAAAAATCGACAAAAATGTGACAAAAACGTGACAAAAACTCAACAATAAAATGACAAAAACGCGAGGAAAAAGATCAGTTTTGTGGGTCTTAGCTTTCAAATGAGGTGTTACACAGGCCTATATAACAGCCAAAGAGGACAGAAAGCATTTGGTCTAGGCGGGTGGTAAGAGGTTAAACGTAACTGTGGATCCAGTCAATATTGAGAAGACCAGAACTGATGGTTAATGACTTGATTTTGACCCCATACAGCTCATCATTTGTTTCAAACCCATTAACAATTCCAAATAAGATAAGATAAGGCTTTATTGATCTCAAAATGGAGGACTTCACTTGTTACATTCAGCTCTTAGAAACACTCAGGGTTTGCAGAACAGACAGAACGAATAGTAAATAGAAGTCTCTTTACACACAGTGACTCCCAAAAACTTCTAAAAATGTTAAAGCTGAGTATTTTCCTCCCCCTCCATGTTCCTCCATGTCCTAATGTGTAGAATGAGCCCAGACCTGTTCAGAACTGCCTCTGAAATCCTGCACTGTCACTCAGAAAGCGCCGTCATGCACGAGCTTAATATAGAAGCCGCAGTTACACATAAGACCTGAGGTGGCAGCAGTGAGTATAAAATGGCCAACTTGCATCTAGTCTCTGCAAAAAGTATAAACAATAGGAAATAAAATCAAAATAATCTAATAAAAGAAAATGTAGCTGATACATTTTACAATAAACAAATGAAATATCTCAAATATATTTCACAGTAACTTTACAAACCTTGTTCCTGAGACCATTTGACGTTTCTAGACTTGTTTTTCATCTTTTCTCTCCGTTCATCAAGCTAGTTTCCATTACCATACTTCCTGTTTCTAGGAAGTTGCCAAAATAAAGGCTCAATACCGTAATAATAATGCTTTATGCCATAGCGATACTTAAATAGTTTAAACTGTTCTGTTTGCCTCTACAATAACACCCATTAGGTTTTACGGGCCTCGTGTGTGAGCTTTTGCAGCCAGGCGTAAATGAACCACAACATCACATGTGCCCTATCCCAGCTCCTGCAAATGCACACTGTCGTTGTGTCCTTGGGCAAGACACTTCACCCTACCTGCTTCCAGTGTCTGCGTGCACTGGTGTGTGAATGAGTGGGTGAGTGGTTCCGAATATCACCTTTCTGAGTGACAGTGCAGGATTTTAAAGGCAGTTCTGAACAGGTCTGAGCTCATTCTACACATGAGGACATGAGGAACATGTCGGGAGGAAAATACTTTAACCTTTTAAAACTCTGTCTAGTCCCTTTTAAGTAAAGTAGGCTACACTTTAAGAGATGTTGCATCAAAATTGTACAGATTTTGATACTGTGCGATTAACCAGCGCTGCAACAGGTGACCTGCATTGTATGAATGCATATCTAATATCTAAACGTAGCATAAAACAGTGTTTATTTTGTATTGTGGGGAGGAACAAACATGCGTTTGTTTCCTGGAAGCACGGCGGAAACATGGCGTCGATAAAACCGCCCCGTCCTCTCTCTCAGTGTGACGGCTGTGCAGAGCTTCACACATGTAATGTCACCATTTAAGTCTGTTAAAAAAAAGTCTGCACAACGTATCGCGTTACTTGGCAGGAAAAACAAAGCGCAGTAGAAGAAGAAGAAGATCTTTATTTATATATATATATATATATTAGGGGTGTAACGGTCGCTAAAATTGTATTCGGTTCACAGTTCTGGAGCGCTCGGTTCGGTTAATTTTCGGTACAAATAAATAAGAACTAACAAAATTTTTCTTTTGAAAAGCTGCCAATACACAATAGAATTCTTGCATAAAATAAATAAAAGTGATCCATTTGGGTGATATTTTAAATAAATTGCACTCTTATAATGAAATACACATTTTGTAACATTTAATTAAATGTAAATACTGTAAGTAAGTGATACAGTAAGTGCACTCAGGCGCAGCTTGTTGACCACATCAGTTTGAGCTTTTTCATAAAGTGCTGGTATAACTTTTTGGCTGAAGTGCGGACGTGATGGGATATTGTAGCGAAGCTCAAGACTTTTAATCCAATACTTAAAACCAGCGCCTTCAACAACTGAATATGGTGTAAATCCGTAGCGATGAAAACACCTGTACCATGTGTGATGCTTTTGCCTGATCCGAACTACAGGGGTTGTTTGATGCCGACGTTAGCGGTGTTTGCACAAGGCTGCTTTTCTTTAGTAGACGTGGTTTTCACACTCGGATGATGCCGTTTTAAGTGCGTTAACATGTTTGATGTGTTGCTGCTGCAAACCCGATCTCCGTCGAACAACGTCGGCAACAACTTTGGATTTACCCACTCGTTTGTCCCGTCATGAGTTTTAATCGGAAAGCCAAACAGGAGACTGTAGTGATGACCCTCCGTCTTCAAGCTCTGGCTTCTCTTTCGCTGTTGCCATGATGCCGTTTCTCTCAGCTACTCGTGCAGCTTCAATGTACGTCACTTAATAGCGTCCGTGTGGAAACTCGCGTAGGAACTTTGTTCCGCGGCACTTAATATGACGCTAATAATAAATGTACATTATTTAATGAAAATAATACACCGAAACGGTACGCAAGTGGACCGAACCGAACAGGCCGAACCGAAACGGTTCAATACATCCCCGTGAACCGTTACACCCCTAATAAATATATATATATATATATATCGGCTTTCACAGACAAAGTCACAAAGCGCTTTACATGAGACAACTGTACATTCAGTCCACACTCGGTGGTGGTAACTACGTTTGTAGCTTCAGTTTCCCCTGGGGGAGCCTGACAGAAGCGCTGTCACCCTGGCCTCTGTGCCGCCCGGTTATGGGTAAAGGGCCCGGCTGGTCTTATCCAAATGACCGACTCGGGTAGAGTGATATGGGTGATATGACCTAAAGTCTCTATCACGATGTATTTGACGATGTAATTGTCAAACACAACACCTCCCCCCCGCTGCACCGGACTGTAGAGGAGCTGAGCAGCTCTTTCAGTGGCACTGAGACGCCCTCAGGTCCTTCACCCCCACTGCTGTCAGACTGAACACTGTAAAGTAACATGTGCAAGAACCCCTTTGCACCAGGGCTGCAACTCACGAGTATTTTGTAATCGATTAATCTATCGACTATTTTTGCGATGAATCGATGAATCGCTTGGCTGTGATTGGTTTAGGCAGCATTTTTTTCTATTTTATCACATGAAGCTAAAGTGGCGCCGCTTGAGGACGTGTTGATGGAGTAAACTTAAAGTGAGTGTTTGTTGGAGGTGTTTTCTGATTCGACACTACAGACCTTCACTGTAAAAACAATGTAGGTTTTCATCAAAAATACCACATTTTCATATCATTTTTGCTCTATTTGAGTCTGTGTGAATCAGAAAACGATTAATCGATTACTAAAATAGTTGTCGACTATTTCAATGATCGATTAGTCGTCGATTAATCGATTAAGTTGTTTCAGCCCAACTTTCTGTGTCAGCGCTGCTTATTGACAATCTGCACCAGGGCTGTAAACTTTGCTCTGTCAGTGCTGACGTTGACTCTACTTTTTATAGTCTGTTCGAATGTTTATTTTATGTTTTATTTTGATTGTTTATATTTCTGCCCCGAAGATTTTTGCTTTTCCTCATTGTACATAAGACACATCTTCTTCCTATTTAACTATTGGCACATTTCCTGTCTGTTCTGCACACCCGGAGTGATGCTGAGAGCCGAATGTAACAAGTGATTTTCTCCATTGTGAGATCAATAAAGGATTCTTATGTTTTCGATTATAAAACAAATTGTAGACCACATTTTCATAATAGAAAGAGAAGATTGGTTTTGTGAGGCGGAGCTTCTGTCCTGCAGCCGCACAAGCTCCTGGACTGGACGAGTGACATTTTCTCACATGAATGACTCTGTTTTGACAGGAAGACGCTGACGCCGCCCCCAAAGATAAAGAAGATAAAGACACTTGTGGAGAGAAGCCGTACCACTGTGAGGAGTGTGGGAAGTCCTTTAAACACAAACCTCATCTGTCGCGGCACAAGAGGCTCCACACCGGGGATTACCTGCTCTACTGCCCCTTCTGTGACAAGGCGTTTACCATAAAACACCAGCTCACCATCCACATCCGAGTCCACACTGGAGAGAGGCCCTTTAAGTGTGACCAGTGTGGGTCATCGTTTAAAGACAAGAGTTCACTAACGCAGCACTCGCTCGTTCACACAGGGAAACGAGACTTCAGCTGCGACAAGTGTGACCGACGTTTCGCACGATTGGCTCATTTACAAGGTCATCAACTCATTCACACGGGAGAAAAGAATTATCGCTGTGACCAGTGTGGGAAGGCCTTTGTGAACCGGTGTGGATTAAACCAACACAAACTCACTCACAGTAAAATGAGCTTCCCCTGTGACGAGTGTGGGAAAAGCCTCTCCAGTAAAGCGTGCTTAGAGCGTCACAAGCGGATGCACATCGGAGAGAACGTTTACTGCTGTGAAACATGTGGCAAATCCTGTCCCACAATGAGTCATTTAAAAAGACATCAAACCTCCCACTCTGCAGATCGACATGTTGTCTGTGACCAGTGTGGGAAAAGATTCAAAACAAAAGGTGCGCTGAGAACACATGAGCAAGTCTCTCATGAGAACAGAAGGTTCCAGTGTGAGCACTGCGATAAGTCTTTTACCTGTAAGCGGTATCTAAACACTCATCAGAACCGTCACACGGGGACTGTGTTCTCCTGTGACCAGTGTGAGAAAGAGTTTTATGACGAGGGTGACCTGAAGCGTCACCAACGCAGCCACGCACACACAGAGCCCTTGAACTGGGACCTCTGCGAGTCAGAGGACGTCTCTGAAGCAGAGGGGGAGGAGCCTGTGGAAAATCCTCCTGTCAGTCAGGAAGATGAAAACTTACCAGCGGGTTCACAGAAGAGCGAAGAAGCATGTCTGTGATGTTTCCCAAGATGATTCTGTGGGACCAGTGTGGGCGGAGGTCAGAGGGTCCCAGGCACAACACTCTGAGACACCAGAGCGTTCAGAACCAAGAGTCCAAACCGGCCTCAGACCAGATCAGCGAACTCGACTGGAATCAGAGAGTCCGGCTTCAGGGACAGTCTGGTTTGGGGCTTCGCTTGTGGAGACACTCACAGACTGAAGCCTCAATAATAATAATAATACAATAATGCAGGGCTGAAAGCGAACAGGCTGCGTCCTGTCACCTGTCAAATGATCAAATATGAATCTATGCTGAGAAAAACAACTGTTTTTTGAATAAAAGCTGTTTGTAAACTGTCTTTGTTTGGAAATCTTCTAGTTTGAACATTTTGAATTAAATTTAAATCAGGTTTTTCACATTTTTATCAGGTTCAGGTTATCGCTAATTTTCCAGAATTGCAAATGTACATTAACAACCATATTTAGGTCTAATTCCATTAAATTTGACTTTAAATATGATTTTTTTGTTCCCACAAGTTGATTGGCTGAGGATCCTCACGAGTGACAAGTCCGCTGTCATTTGTTTATGATAAAGCTCTAACCCTACGATTATATATTTAAACTGGAAATGTGAAAAGTTAGAAAATTAGGGAATAAAGTTGTTTTATTGTCTTGTATTCAGGTCTTGTACAACAACTGCAGATCCGTTTCCGTCGCTCTCAAATAGTTGTGTCGTCCCTGAACGTAGATTATTAAAGAATAACGTAACATTTGGAAAACCGGCTCATGACAGTCTTTGTGTTGGAGCTTTAAAGGGGGGGCATTAAGCAAAATTGACTTTTTCAAGCTTTACATCATGTTATTCTGTCATTCCCTCATTAAAAACATGCCTGAAGTGTTGCCTGTATTATGAGTAATCTGTAAAAACTCTGATGGCGGCCATTTTAGGGATAGGTTTGCCTGAGTCCTCCTAGGAACGCCCCCACCTCCTGGAGACGCCTCCGAGCTTTCGTCACCAGCCGAGTAACCAACCACTGCTCCTTAGCAGAGCCCCCTCCCCACTGATGCCACAGACAGCGTGTGGAGGGGGCGTGTCTAAAGGCTCAGAGGTTCTTAACTCCCGCCTGAACCGAGAGGATCTTTTTCCTCACAACATCAGATTTTTTCCCCATCATTTTTTTGTTGGGTATTCAACTCATTTTTGTGACTTTTTCGTTCTTTTTTTTGTCATTTTATGTCATTTTTTCAGCAATTTTTTGTCATTTTTTTGTCACATTTTTGTTATTTTTTCATCAATTTTTCATCACCTTTTTTGTCACATTTCCATCATCGTTTTCGTCTCAGTTTTGTTGCTTTTTCGCAGCTTTTTTCCAGAAGCTTTTGGATTGGGGTAAAGCCAAACTGGAGAAAATGTGCTCGGTTCAGGTGGGAGTTAAGGGATTAAAGAGACAGAGGCCTATTTCAAGACATTCACTACAGCCATTTTGAGAGAGACATTTTATACAAGGCAGTTATTCTAATTTACTGCATTTACAGACCAACAGAAGGTTTGCTCATCATTGTAGTGTGATATAGACTGGTGCTGTGTGATTGAAAAAGGCAGAATACCCCCTCTTTAATGAATGCACACAATAAAACCGCTTTCCTTCATTTGGTTCCACTGTTGTGTGTAGGAATTACTTTAGGCCAGGGGCGGATTGGCCACATGTCCGTTAAGCACAGAAGGGCCACTGGTTCTCGGGCCACTGGTCTGGCCTCTCAATTTTCTCCTTAACCTCTCACCCCCCGATTTAACTAAGCTTTATCCATGTGCAGAGCCGGTGCTGGCCCTTCTGGGGCCCTAAGCAAAAATCCACATGGGGGCCCTACAGTGCGCATCCCATGGTTATTCGGCAAAGGGCGGACCTATTTACGGTCAAAAACAGTTCCCCTGTGCAGTAAAGCAGGGCAGAAGTGGAAAATAATGACCTCAATTCAGGCCCTGCACCTCTGTGTGAGAACCACTAACCACTAAGCTATTGTCCAACTGGGATTTAGGACGACTACTGCTAGTCTATTTCCCCCATTTTTTAAAATGGCAAATGGGCCCATTCTCTCACTTCTGGCCCTGACCCACAGTTTGGGAACCGCTGATTTAAAGCAGTACTAAGTAACTTATTTACCTTAATAAATCTTCTCCGTAGTCCTTGTGGGGGTAATACAAGTGTTTATGGGATGATTGGAGGGTCTTTCATCTCCCCCTGGTGTCTCTGGACAGAAAACCATGTTTGCAACTTGACTGCCCCCGGTGCGGAGAAAGCAATACACACTCATGTAATCACGAAGAAGAAGCTAACATGCTAACGGGCAAAGCTAACTGCGGGCTAACGTCACTTTGAACAGTATTTACAGCCAAGTTTGAGTGAAAAAAAATATTTCTATTGTATAATTGGATGCACAGTAACACTCTCTCCCCTCACCTTTTCTGTCAGCGTCGTATTTACTCTCCAAGACAATTAATAAATAAAAAAATCGTAACTTGCTACTATACCTGCAGTTGCGCTTATGGCCTTTAGGGGGAAGAGTTACTTAGTACTGATTTAAAACTAACTGAAACCTGCACCTGACGGTTATTTCAGTCTTACCACTGAGAATTAGCCTGTGAGTCGCCCAACCCGAGATAGACTGTGCACATTCAGAGAACCAGAGTTACTGTAAGTTACTGTGCTAGTGTGGATTCAACTCCTCTTCGAGACAAAAAGGCCACGGACACGGCTTTACTCTCGTCTATCATCAAACTACTGTCCTGATTCTCCGCTAGACACAACAAGAAGAGAGTTTAAATGAGTGTGTGGCCGATGCCCCGAGTCCATGAGGCGAAGCACCGGGAGACAGACGACCGAGCGGGACACGAGCGGAGAAGCACTCGCCCCTGGAGGATGACAGGGGGACGGCGGTCGGTCTCTCCTGCTCATTCACTTCAGCACCGCTCCGTTTAGATGTTATATGTGGCAAAGTACACTCAAAAAAGTCATTCTTTGCTCTTGTAAAAGATAATAAATGCAAAATGTACTAAAACTATTAACTAATTCTTTAAAAAACAGCATTTTATTTATGTGACAGGAGTAAAGTGTATGTGAATGTGTATTTTTCGGACAAGGCTTAATAAAACATATAAACTTGAATTGAATTAATCCCTTAAGAAAACTCCAACCATTATCTCTAGAAGTAAAGTGTATGTGAATGTGTATTTTTCAGATAAAGTTCACTAAAACATATAAACTTTTTAAATTAATCCTGTAAAAAGACGCCATTTTTTTCTCCAGGACGATAGGGGGCAGCAGCGAGTTACACACTGCACCCCTGCATGTAGAGTAAGGAATTCAAAAATGTGAGCCCATTTTCTTCTGTCAGGTAAGTTTTTTCTTTACTGTTTTTTTTTTATCATATAATTCAGTAGCAAGAAAATATGTCCATGTTGTGGTAAATGACGACTCTGTGTTGCTGCTGTGACTGGAAAGTGAGTGTTTGAGAGATTTGAGAGATGATTTAGCTAAATGTCAAGGCTTCACCAGGCTGATGATGTTTTGTTAAAGAGGGGGTATTATGCTTTTTTCAGTCACATAGCACCAGTCTATATCACACTACAATGATAACGAAACCTTCTGTTGGTCTGTCAATGCAGTAAATTAGAATCACTGCCTTGTATAAAATTGCTCTTTCAAAATGGCTGTAGCAAATGTCTTGAAATAGGCCTCTGTCTCTTTAAGAACCTCTGACCCTTTCCGACACGCCCCCTCCACACGCTGTCTGTGGCATCACAACAACACTACGCTCGTTGTCTCAACAGTATTGAAACTACGATCGGTGCATTTTAATTTTTATTGTTGGAAAGGAGCTACTGTTTATCACTTTGTGAACAATGGCCACACAGGATATGATTTGGAGACGAACCTTCCACACCGGACGCTTGGAAGGGGCTCTTGCCTGAAAAATAACTGCGGTTTGGAGGCTTCTCTTTGCATCTGCCCTATGGATCTCTAACTATACCCACATGGACGACACCAGGATCTGCAGGAGCCCATACGATTCAAAGACGGACATTTTCTGTGCAGGTGGACAGTGGGTTTTCGAGGTTACCCGTTAGCTTGTTATAATCGACTACAGCTCATTGTTGATGAAAAGTCTGCAATAAACCACAAATGTGTAAAGCCAGGCTCATTGTGTGATCATCGTAAAGGCTGCTTCAAGTTGCTGCTTTATTGACGTTATTTGTGCATAATATGCTGCCTGTTTTCAATGAATGTTGTGAAGGTGAAGGTTGTTAGCTTGTCGCGGCTAATAGTGTCTTAGCTCCGGGAGAAAACCACTCGGCTACTGGTGGAGCCAAATCAGGTAGAGGGCGCTCTGGGAGGCTCTAACCCAAAAAAGGTTAAAGGGTGCGCCAATCCAGCACCAGGTGTGGTGTAACGGAGGCCAATGGTTTTGACCGTGCGTGTGCTGTGTGTTAATCAAATTACCCAAACTGTAAGTTCTTTTCATTTTTTGCCTACATTAAATGGATTGGCATATCCGACTGGACATCTACAATACTCTGTTACCTTATTTTCTCTCACAGTAATCACCTGCACATAGCCAGCACGCGTTCTTCCAACGTTTAAAATGCGCCACAACACAAGGTAACAAGGCGGTCGCCGTCTGCGTGGCCCGAATACGCAACGGCTGCTGTAAGACTTCGTTCCTATCCTGGTCCCCAAGTTGTGGAGCTTGGCCCTGAGCGCCACATCGTGCAATAGTATTAGATTTGGTTTTATTTTATTCATTGTTTGAGTGGATGTGGATACGAATGAGTGTGAATGCGGTTGTGTGTGTTAAATGATTTTAAAGTAGATTTATAAATTTAACAAAAAATGCTTTTCTATGAAACTAAAATAAAGTCTATTTTATATAATAACTTTTGCTGTCTGTCCATTTTCACGCTCCTCTCGAACCTGTGACCTTGTAAACAAATAATTGTGGTTCCTTGGGCCCAGAATCCAAGGTGGTGTTGTTGGTAATTCTTAAAGTAGCTACACTTTTGATTTAAGTTAAGCCTCGGCGGCGACACCTGGTTTGGCAACTTTGTTTTCAGTGCAAACAAACCATGAAAAGAAAACAGAGGTGGGAAATGCTTAGTCTTGTACAAACATTGGCAAAGAAGGGCATAACATAAGGAATAACAAATACTGGTTTTGATCTCAGGACTTTTAAAGAAAATAAACATAATCATTATCAAAAATCAACAACACATGACAGGCAGCAGAGAAACATCATCCAGGCAGAAGGACAGATCACATTAGACTCATGTCGGGCTCTCACTGACAAATATGATCAGATGTGAATCCCTCTGGAGCAGCAGCAGATCCCTGGCTCAGTGTCGTTCATATAAAAAGACTTTTTATGTCTGTGATGGTGTTTTTTCTGTATGTTTGTGCCCATGTTTGTCCCATCTGTCATGACATCAACCTGCCATGTCGAACTCCGGCACATTTACATGTTGAAGAAACACATGTTGATTAATGTGCACTGTCCCAATTAAAAAAAAGATATAATATATATATATATATATTCTTCCAAAATGAGCCCTGGTCTATAGGGAGACCAGATTTCCCATCCTAAAAACCGGATCGGAGTCCACGTGCATCATCTATTCACAGAGTGCACTGCAGCAGGACGTCTCTTAAAAAACACAGCCAGAGGAGGGAAAACCAGGGCTTCTTCATCAAGCACCGACTAAACAGCGCGGAGATGTTTGAGCAAAGAGAGGAGGCTGTTTTAGGTTAGGGTGACCAGATGTCCCACATTACAAACCGGGACAAAATGGGAGTTTTTGGGGGTAGCATAACTGTTGACGCAGTGACCAGAAGTAATTCAGTTTTCTTAAAGGAATAGGCCACCGTTTTTACATACTAAAATATGTTCTTACCTCACTTTAGTCGAGTTAATATATCCCCGTCTGGTCTTTGTCCGTGCGCTCTGCCAGGCAAACGGAGCACATACGCAGCCTCTCCCACATGTCACATAGCTCCGAAAAAGCTCACGATAGAAGCTACCAAGCTCTTCCACGTGTTCCCTATTTAAATAAAGTTACGTGAAGTGTTTTCATGCGAAGTATATTTACACAGAAATGTAACATGTCGATTTTATAAGCAAATAAAAAGGGGGACTATATTGTGAGGCGTAATGATACGAGGAGCAAAACGTCCGCGCAGTAACTCCTAAAGGTTATTGACGGAAGTGAGCGGGGGAAGTCTTTAGGAGTTACTGCGCGGACGTTTTACTCCTCATATCATTACGCCTCACAATATAGTCCCCCTTTTTATTTGCTTATAAAATCGACACGTTACATTTCTGTGTAAATATACTTCGCATGAAAACACTTCACGTAACTTTATTTAAATAGGAAACACGTGGAAGAGCTTGGTAGCTTCTATCGTGAGCTTTTTTGGAGCTATGTGACATGTGGGAGAGGCTGCGTATGTGCTCCGTTTGCCTGACAGAGCGCACGGACAAAGACCAGACGGGGATATATTAACACGTCTAAAGTGAGGTAAGAACATATCTTAGTATGTAAAAACGGTGGCCTATTCCTTTAAGGTATGGCTTATGGTACTGGTGAAAAACCGGGACGCCTGGGACAGAACCTGTGTAAAACTGGGACAAATCAATGGTTTTGGAGAAATCCATTGAGACATGGGAAAGAGGGCGCACAACTAGGCCTGTCCCGGGTAAACTGGGACATCTGGTCACCCTGTTTTAACAAGTTATTAAGGAGACAGTTCCCCCTGAGACCCCTTTGTGTTCTCTGGAGAAATGGGAGACAGGTTTTCATCTGTAGCTGTGTCTAAATGGCCCTGTCTGAACATTAGGGCGAGGGATGGAGTGTCTGTATCCTGTAGAATCCTGTGGTCCAGGCTGTAGCCGTCTGCTCTCCCACAGACAGCTACAGCCTGGACCAGTGTCAAAGCGGGACAAAAAAATGAGGCTGCTGAAATCCACCAGGACACAGGACACAGAACTCAAAACCGAGGCTGTCCCAGGTAAACAGTTTGACTCTAGAGTTCAGAAGGTTGAGGTTTCAGCAGAGAATGAAGCTGGAGTGCTTAATTTTAGATATGTGAGAATATTATGCTAATATTTGTTTACGCAACACAATACGTTACCACTTAATGTAAGACATACAGTGGGGAAAAAAGTATTTGGCCAAAATCCAATAGAAAGTCTATGGGGAACTGACCAAATACTTTTCTCCCCACTGTAAGTGCAGTTGTGCATAAGACCTGAGGTGGCAGTAGTTTTAGTCCCTTTCTTCATTTTCCCTTTCAGTTGAATGTATTTTTGGAAGGAACATGAAAAAACATCCATATGGACTTTATTTTGCTTGACTTTATTGATGTGTGATAAATATGTTTTTGGTACAACAGAGTGAAACATTGTGATTCCCATGAGAGGTTTTCTGCCCCCTTGGCGAGGCCACTCCCCCTTATATTGTATTGTATTACTGTAGATCTATATGGGTTCCAATGGATTACCATGGCAACGCCCTAGAGTTCTATGACAGCTGTGTGGAATGTTTACAGCTGTTCTAAATGTGATGATGTCATCATCCCTGTATGACCTCATACCTCAGACAGTCATTCCTTCACACACACACGAGCCTTTCGACGCATTAGACACACTTTGACGTATCTCCACGCATTTTGACGGTTTTCGACGCATTGAACTGCATTTTGTAGCATTTCAACGCATCTGCCACATTCTCCGACACATTTTGTCGTGTTTTAACGCATTTTTCCGCTTTTTTCACCAACGCATTTGTGAAAAAAGCCATGAAAATGTTTGGGAAGAAGCGTTCTTCCGACGCCGCGCTCATTCAGGAGCTCCGGCTGGCGCTCTGTTCAGCGGAGAGGATCAACCTCTCTTTGCAGGAGCAGGTGCAGAGCGAGCGTCAAGTAAACTCCTCGTTAGCGAGGGACCTCGCCGACAAAACCCTGCGTTCACAGGACGAGCTGTACGTGGCCAGCGAAGCCCTGAGGCAGAGTAGAGCCGATGTCCTGGCTCTAAACGCCCAAAACCACAGTCTGAACGAGGAGAACTTAAGGCTTCAAGTCTCCATGTCGGAGAAAGATGCCAAAATCCTCCTCCTTCAGCAGGAAAACGATCACCAGACAGACAGTATGAAGCTGGTCATCAACGCCCTGAAGACGAACTACGGACAGTTAAAAGTAGCAGACGCGAGTCTTCGTCAGAAGATTAAAGACCTGGAGAACCAGGTCGGACACAAATCGCTTTTGCTACAGCGGCAGGACGAGGAGCTGGCGGAGAATCGTCTCAAGCTTGAACAGTTTATGCTGCTTGAGATGAAACACGCCGCCCTGAACGAGGACATCCACCAGATGGAGGAGGAAATGAAGACACTTCAACAGGAGCAGCTGTCCATGAAGGAGGCCCATAAAACCTCAGCAGAAGAAGCTCAGGAGACCATTTCTGCCTTGAGGAAAGAGGTTGAAGTCCTCAATAAAGATCTGGACTCACAGCAGAGAGCGAACCGGAATCTGCAGCTGACCCTAGACAAAAAAACGGTCTCCTGCAAGAAGATACAAGACCAGGTCCATCAGACAAGTCAAAAGCTGATGGAGGAGCAACAAAAGAACCTTGTGCTCCAAGATGAAGTCTCTAAACAGTACGACAACCTGGAGGAGAGTGTGAGAGACAGACTCCACGCTCTCCAAGAGTCTCATCGTCTGTTCGAGACATTTCAACAAGAGAAATTAGCCATGAAGACGGATTGTGACAAGGCTAACGAAGAAACGGACAGGTTTAGGCGAGAAGCAAGCGTTCTCCGTGGACAAGTGGAGAAACTGCACGAGAATTTGAACTCTTCTGCAGCTGCCAGAGAACGACTACAGTTAGATATTCAGGACAAAGATAAAATAATCAGTCACTTTGAAGAAATAAACAAGTCGCTTGTGTCTGAAAAATGCGTCCTCTCAGAAGAGCGAAAGACGTCTAAAGCACAAACATCAGGGACCATATTACAGCTGGAAACCCAGCTCCAGGAGGCCAAGATGGAGCTGGAAAAATCAAAGAACTTCCAACAGCAGCTGCAGCCGAATATGGAAACCGACCTGATCCTTAAGAAACTGGAAGAGGAGAAATTAGAAATGAAGGCGGACCGTGATAAGGCCGTGGAAGAGGTGGACAAGTTGAGAGAAGAAGCTCGGGTTCTCCAGATAAACAATAAGGTCATTTATGCGAATCTGGAACACGCCGCCAACGTCTATGTGGAAATGAAGGACGACATAGAGGCACTTCGGAAAGACAACATTAGCCTTTTACGCCAAAACATCGCTTATGAGAAGGCAGCGAAGGCAGCAGCCGCACAGCAGGAGACGAACGAAAAACCAACAGATCTGCTGAAAACCGTGGAGCCAGAGAGGAGCTCAGAACCTCAGGACACACGGGCATCCAACAACTACGCCTCACAAGACATCAGGAACCGGAGACAGAACGAGCAGATGAACGATTCAGACCAGAACACGCCCAATGTTCAAGGCCGGTGGAGGCAAAATGGCTTCAACAGGAGACGCTAGGAGGAGCAGGGTCAGAGGAGAAACGGTCACTGGGCCTGAGGGAACAGATCTCTCACGAGGTCTGAGGGAACAGATCTCTCTCGAGGTCTGAGGGAACAGATCTCTCACGAGGTCTGAGGGAACAGATCTCTCCCGAGGTCTGAGGGAACAGATCTCTCACGAGGTCTGAGGAGGACAGATCTCTCTCGAGGTCTGAGGGAACAGATCTCTCTCGAGGTCTGAGGAGGACAGATCTCTCTCGAGGTCTGAGGAGGACAGATCTCTCACGAGGTCTGAGGAGGACAGATCTCTCTCGAGGTCTGAGGAGGACAGATCTCTCTTGAGCAAGACACTTCACCCGCCTTGCCTCCAGTGTCTGACACTGGTGTATGAATGAGCGTGAATGGGTGAATGGTTCCTTGATGTAAAGCCTTTTGAGTGCCTCAGGCAAGTACAAAAGGTGATACATATATGGGACCATTTACCAGTTCCCCTTCTCTCTCTTCTTTCATTTTTTTCTTTTTCTGGGGTGACAGTGGCGCTGGGTCGTCGCTTAAGCGGAATGTCCTGTAGGCGCACACTGTCGTTGTGTCCTTGGGCAAGACACTTCACCCGCCTTGCCTCCAGTGTCTGACGCTGGTGTATGATTGAGTGTGAATGTGTGATTTTCTTTCTCTTTTTCCCTTCTCTCTGTTCTTCCCCCTCTCTTCTCTCCATTCCTGTCTTCTCTCTTTCTCCCCCGTCCTCTCCTCTCCACTCCTGTCATCCATCCTCTCCTGAAAACCATCTCGTTTCTCCTCCGCAGACCTCCTCCCTCCCACCAACAGATCCTGTAGCCTCTTTGTCCTCAAGCAGACCCCGTGTGTCCTCATCGCTGAACATCGCTGCTCAGATGAGACTCTTAACGCCTGACTTCTCGTCT
The DNA here is from genome assembly GCF_951799975.1 of Gobius niger. Classification (NCBI taxonomy): domain Eukaryota; kingdom Metazoa; phylum Chordata; class Actinopteri; order Gobiiformes; family Gobiidae; genus Gobius; species Gobius niger. Next base: position 2,451,273 of record NC_136869.1, read on the forward strand.
CATCTCATTATTCTCTCTCTTCCTCTCTGTGTTCCAGGCGGCCGGTCGATCAGTCTTCAGCCCTGTCCACGGTTTACCACCGTCCAACAGCGACTGGACAACAAGGACTGAATCTCCAACAACTGGACGTTCTTTCACCGCGATCTTGGCCCCGCCTACAGAGAGACTCCCATCAGCCCCCATAACTTCTCCCCTCCTCCCTTCGGCCCTGGGTCTCTATAGCCTGTCCGTCCATGGGAGTGGATCTCTCCTTCTGTGGTTCTCCCCAAGGTTTCTCTTTTGTCCCGCTGGGTTTTTGAGTTGTTCCTTGCCGTACTGGAGAGTCTAAGGACAGGGGAAACCCGCGCCGCTCGCCGCCGCCTGCTGCCGACTTTTATTTGGACATTATGTTTGCCTGGATATTTCATTCACCTGAACTTTACACTGTCATATTTATTGCTCTGTTTTATTGCCTTAATGTTCGGTGCAGCCCTGTGAGGCGACTTCTGTTGTGATATTATACCGTTTGCACTGCTCTATTGCTCTATTGCACTATTTGTATAGTTTATTATTTATCTAAGTTATGTGTTTTATGTTTCATGATTGAACCAGAAAGAATTCCTGGTTGTGAACCTGTTCATTAACAATGGCAAATAAAACATTTCTGATTCTGATTAGTCTACGTCTGCTTTCTGGTCACATTAGCATCATTTTTCTTACCTGACGGCTTTACTTTTGTTTATTTCCTTTGAAACAGCTCGTCCTGGTAACATAGGCCTGTATAAAATGCTTGATGTCGTTAAACAAGGTTGAATGAACATCTAAACTTCATACGCAGGAAACAAATCCCAATCGAGGCGGGTTAGTGAGTTTCATGTTACTGACGCACTCGGATACACAAAAATATATCAACAAAATAAAACCATAAATTAAACCATACATTTAATCTCCCTATATTAAAGTATTGATTTTTCACACAGTGGTTGAAGTGGAGATTTTCTTCCCATAACATTTTAGTTTTCAAGTATCAAATTTGTCAAAACTTACACTGTGTGATTCTTATTTTGTGATGTTTTGAAGAAGCTGCAACATCTCTGTGGCGAATATTGACATATTTCATATCCACTTCTCCAAGATGACGCTGTAAACCAAATATGGAGTTTTTCCTTCTGTGAGGCACTCGGTTCAGGAAAACGGAGAAATGTTACTAAACAGTTTGGGCTTTTTATGCACAAAATGCCTTATTCTTATATGAAAACCAACGGGTGAGGAAAGCTCTTCTCTCTGGTCGTTTGCGCTGCTTAAAAGCCTGGCGAATCTGCAGTTACGCGTAAGACCTGAGGTGGCAGTAGTGAGTATAAAATGACGAACTTGCATCTAGTCCCTTTAAGTATAATTGTCAGGGGAGTTTCAGCCTCAGAGGGGATCATATTGAACATTTATTGTTTAAAGCAGTACATCAGACCATTTGGATTATTTTTATTGGCTTGGTGAAAGGGCCATATATTATAAGATTTGTCTTTGTGCTCCTGATTCGATCATGTAAATAAAAATGAACAGAACAGCACAATCACATCCATAGATCTTTATTGTCAAAGTACAAAATGGTACGAAATGAAACAGTTAAGGCACTGACGGTGATTTACCATCGCGTTTCTTCATGTGCAAAGTGGATCAGCAGCAGAGTCGTATGTGCAGATGTGCTCATTTACACATCAGATCTGGACTAAAGCTAGAGCTGTAAGAAACGCTATTTCAAATGGTAAACTAGGGCCACCCCGGCTACAAAAAGTAAGACCAGGCTTGTTTATTTATGCATTTCGTACACTGGGCAACTCAAGACGCCTTACCTTAAAGAAGATAATGCGAAATCACAATCAGATTAAGTTACAAGCACATATAGAAACATCAAGACATGGGAAATACACAGTACACGAGGTCACGTGCTGGAAGGACGACCGGCCATTGACCAGGGGGGGGCTGAGGAAACGTGTTGAGGCAGATGCAGAACGACGGGGGCGTGGTTCGGGGGGTATGTGTGTGCAGTTGTTTACAATCTTTGAAAGTCAGTGTTATACAAAATATGAGCCCGAGAGATCAGTCCTCATCTGGTTTAGCACCGTGGCCTGGCCTTGAAGGGAAAGTGTTGACGGCGTTGGAGAGATAAGAGGTCCAGCTGCTTTAAACCTCCTCTCAAAGGAGGAAGAGAAAGAAAGTAACGCTAAAAGGTCCCGAGATGGTACTAAAGAAAATCACTGGGTTGACCCAATTTACCAATAATCTATAAAAGACAAAAGTACTGGTTTTGCTCAAATAAAAATCAATAAATTATTTTTTTAAAAGATGAACTTTATCATTATAATTCATGCTTATGTACCGGAAAAGCAGATCATTCTGGCATTTATGTAAAACAGTTCCTTTTATTTCCCACATACCCCTTGAGCAGTGGCGTGACTTTTTCTTTCTTTTTTCTTTTCCCCAGGGGGCACTTATTTTTATGGTTTTGAAGCAGCACAACGTAAAGTGAGCAATAACAAATTCACCTCTGAGCCTTTAGACACGCCCCCTCCACACGCTGTCTGTGGCATCAGTGGGGAGGGGGTTCTGCTGAGGAGCAGTGGTTGGTTACTCGGCTGGTGACGAAAGCTCGGAGGCGTCTCCAGGAGGTGGGGGCGTTCCTAGGAGGACTCAGGCAAACCTATCCCTAAAATGGCCGCCATCAGAGTTTTTACAGATTACTCAGAAATACGTGAATGTGCCAAGGCAACACTTCAGGCATGTTTTTAATGAGGGAATGACAGAATAACATGATGGAAAGCTTGAAAAAGTCCATTTTGTCCATAATACCCCCCCTTTAAAATGTGTTATTTTGACGATTGTAGCATCTAGCTGCTGTAGCATATTGCTTTACCTTCACCGTTGCCTTGGCACCTCTGAATAATTCCATAAGGCAGCATTTGTCCACATCGTTCTCATTGGCTGACAAAACCTTTCAGGCCATCCTGTTGTTGCTTCAGTGATGCAGTAAACACATCTGTGGACCTGGGGGAGGGGTCAGGTGAGGGGGCGGGGTCAGATGGGCCACTTCACTAGTGGAAACCCTCGTGTGTACTGAGTTTACACATGATACATGACAAGTTATTTACTCATATGACTCTGTTTGTTTTGACAGGAAGACGGTGAAGTCGTCCCCAGAGATAAAGACACTTGTGGAAAGAAACAGCATCACTATGAGCAGTGTGGGAAGTCATTCAGCCTAAAATATACACTAACACAGCACCAGAGACTCCACACCGGGAACAACATGTTCTGCTGCTCCTTCTGTGACAAGAAGTTCACCACAAAACAGAACCTCACTGTCCACACGAGAGTCCACACTGGAGAGAGACCGTTTACATGTGACGAGTGTGGGTCGTCATTAAAAGACAAAGGAGTTGTGAAACATGTGGAAAAGCATGTCTCTCACTGAAAGACTTAGAGAGACACGAAGCCTCTCACTCGACAGATCGATGTCACGTCTGTGGCCAGTGTGGGAAACGATTCAAATGGAAACACACTCTCAGACTCCACGAGCGAGTCTCCCATGAGAACAAAAGGTTCCAGTGTGAGCAGTGTGACAGGTCTTTTACCCAAAGCCAATATCTGAAAGCTCATCAGAACCTTCACACAGGGACAGTGTTCTCCTGTGAGCAGTGTGGGAAAGAGTATTTTGATAAGAAGAGCCTGAAGCTTCACCAGCGCGTCCACACTGGAGAGAAGCCGTTCACCTGTGACGTCTGTGGAACATCTTTCTCTAAGTCAGATGATTTGAAAAGGCACCAGTTGGTTCACACAAGAGAAGAGAAACGCGCCTGTGACAAGTGTGGGAAAGCGTTTATTCACTTGGGAAGTTTGAAAAAGCATAAACAGAGTCATGTGCAGAACCGAGCGGCCAGACCCTCCTCAGACCAGGTCCCGCTCAAACCACTGGAAATCCGGCTTCAGCGAGTCCGAATGTGAGGCTCCAAACCACAGACTGTCCCTGAAGCTGAGTGTGGCTGAGCTCTGAGCCTTTGACCTGTGGTATTTTAGCTCTATAATGTAAAACTAATGTGATAGACTGAAACTATTCTTCTCACACGAGTTCATAAAGGCTCCTGTTGCCGTGACAGTGTTTCTGAGATGTTCAGATCAGTTCTGAGAAGTTTATTTTCCCATTTTCTGCAAATGATTAGCAGGTGTGAAATGTAAATGCAGTTTGAATATTAAAAATGTAACATCTTGGACACAATCAGCCATGTTTGTTGTCTATTTCTTTTTTTTTAACCTCATAACATGGCGTTTTCTATGGTAACGTTAAGCTTTTTCTGTGAATCCGGACGAATGGGAGCCCGGCAACATTAAAGCAACAGTCCCGTCCAAACTGTTTTTATGTTTTTATGTTTTTGTTCAAAATTAGAAGGCAGTAAATAGGTTAACAACATTACATTACAGCTCAGGTGGGGGAAACTGTCCACAGAACAACTATTAGTCGTACCTGCACAAATAAGAGTCCCGTTCTCTGTTTGCCAGAAGCCACAGACAGAAAATGGGACTTCTTATAGTTTTCTTTCAAAAATGGCTTGTTCTCTCCATAAGGGCTGTAATGAATGATGCGAAAACTGCTCATTCGCAAATGTAAAACAATGAAAGAAAGTAAAGAAATGGTCTGTGCGATGTCCAATGAGGCGGAGGATGCTGCGAGTGCAAAATACTATTTTACAGATAAAACTGAAGAACTGACCACTTAAGTATTTGCTCACACATTACAGATACTTCATTTCAATGTTACTCATGTACAAGTAAAAAGTACCATATGATAAAGCGACTCTAAAAAGTACAATTTCTTCAAAAAGCCTAAGTACGTGTACTGGAGTGAATGTAACTGAGTAGGTCCCGCCTCTGGTTTTAACCCCTTAACTCCCACCTGAACCGAGCACATTTTCTCCAGTTTGGCTTTACCCCAGTCCAAAAGCTTCTGGAAAAAAGGTGTGAAAATAACAACAAAACTGAGACGAAAACAATGATGGAAATGTGACAAAAAAGTGAGAAAACATTGACAAAACATTGACAAAAATTTGATTTAAAAAAAGACAAAAATGTGACAAAAAAAATGAAAAAAATTGATTAAAAATGACAAAAATGTGACATAAAAATTACAAAAATTTGATTAAAAAATGACAAAAAATTGACAAAAAAATGACTTTTTTTTTTAAATGACAAAAAATTGACAAAAAATTTATTAAAAAATGACAGTGTGACAAAAAAAATGACAAAAATTTGACAAAAAAATGAAAAATAAACAAATATTAAAAAATGACAAAATGTGACAAAAAAATGACAAAAAAATGATTAAAAAATGACAAAAATTTGACCAAAAATGACAAAAAATGGATTAAAAAAATGACAAAAAATGGATTAAAAAATGACAAGAATATGACAGAAATGTGACAAAATTTGACATAAAAAAGACAAAAAATTTTTAGAAAAAATGAGTTGAAAACCCAACAAAAAAATGATTACGTGATCTGATGACGTGAGGAAAAAGATCCTCTCGGTTCAGGCGGGAGTTAAGAGATTAAAGCACAAAATAAACCAGTCTGTCACTGAGCTCCACTGTGGGGAGCAGTTTCCACCCGGACAGATTCTGGTGTTACGCACAAACATGTCCGCCGTGTTGCTGTTGTTGAGCTAACGGTTCCCCCGTGAGCCCGAGTAACGATTAACCGTCCGGTCTGTGAAGTCATTCAGAGACAGAACCAGATTAAACTGTGTGACTTTATTGTAAACACTGTAATGAGTTTGTAAAAGGAGCTTCTTCTTCTTTATCTCCAGACTTCAGGCCTGGACCCAGAGCTGCTCATTCCTGCCCTGGACTCGGACTGACCCGTGTGTTTGCAGACTGACAAAATGGTGAGTAATATTTGAACCCTGAGCATAGACTGGTTGGATCGTGATATTGTTCAATGGAAAAACACTTAAATCCCGCTTGCACGCGCTCTTAGAAAGATGATCATTTCTGTTTATGAACTGGAAATGACGTGTGCGCTAAAAGACGCGCAGGAAACGGTGTAAACAAGTAAAGTCACGTGAGAAACAAAGTAAACACGAACTTGCTGCTTCAGTGGTTCAGTTCCGTTCGAGGCTGACACTTTGCATAAGCCTGTTTTTATGTTCTTCTTTATCGAAAATACATGATCATATAAGTGTGAGAGCCAGAATGTACTAAGTTTAACCCCTTAACTCCCACCTGAACCGAGCACATTTTCTCCAGTTTGGCTTTACCCCAGTCCAAAAGCTTCTGGGAAAAAGGTGTGAAAATAGCGACAAAACTGAGACGAAAACAATGATGGAAATGTGACGAAAAAGTGAGAAAACATTGACGAAAAAGACAAAAAAGACAAAAAATTTACCAAAAAATATATGACCAAAAATGGACAAAAAAATGACAAAAAAATTTGACAAAAAATGACCAAAAAATGACAAAAAAGCAGAAAAAAAGCAAAAAAAAGACAAGAAATTACAAAAAATCGCCAAAAAAGACAAAAAATATGACAAAAATATGACAAAAAAAAGACCAAAAAATGACCTAAAATTGACAAAAAAATGACAAAAAAGCAAAAAAAAAGCAAAAAAAGACAAACAAAAATTGACATAAAAAGTGACAAAAATGTGACAAAAAAAGATAAGAAAAGACAAAAAATTGACAAAAAAAATGACCAAAAAAATGTACTAAAAAATTACAAAAAATCGACAAAAAAGACAAAAAATGTGACAAAAAATGACAAAAAAGCAAAAAAAAAGCAAAAAAAGACAAACAAAAATTGACATAAAAAGTGACAAAAAAATGTCATTAGAAAAAAAATGACAAAAAAAAGAGTTACAAAAAAAGTTACAAAAATGAGTTGAATACCCCTCAAAAAAAAGATGGGAAAAAAATCTGAAAAAGATCAATTTTTGCTCTGGGTTCAGGCGGGAGTTAAGAGGTTAACTTGAGGTCACAAAAAGGAGGAAAACACGAGCAACAAACTGCAAACCAAAATGTGAGTCTGCAGATCTACTGCTGCAGCATCAGCCTTTAACATCTTTCACTTGATGTTCAGTGGAAACAGATGGAGGCTCAATGTGGGTTTCACACTCACAGGTACTGACGAGGCGAGTGCTTAGGTCGAAGCGTGTGGGAGACAAGCGTGTGATCTGGAGCCGCGGCGATATTGGCTCATTCAGTTTTTTCAGTCTTACTTTTACTCATGAACAACTGTGTTTGTTTTGACAGGAAGTGACAAAAAAAAGACAAAAAACGACAAAAAAAATGTTTTAAAAAATGACAAAAATGTGACAAAAAAGACAAGAAAAGACAGAAAATTGACCAAAAAAAATCGACAAAAAATGGACAAAAAATTACCAAAAAAAATTGGCAAAAAATGACAAAAAAGCAAAAAATGACAAAAAAATGACTAAAAAGTGACAAAAATGTGACAAAAAAAGACAAGAAAAGACAAAAAAATTACACAAAAAATGACAACAAATTGACAAAAAAATGACCAAAAAAATGGACAAAAAATGGACAAAAAAAATGGACAAAAAATGACCAAAAAATGACAAAAAAGCAGAAAAAAGCAGAAAAAAGCAAAAAAAAGACAAGAAAATACAAAAAATGGACAAAAAAATGACCAAAAAAATGGACAAAAAATTACAAAAAAATGACTAAAAAGTGACAAAAATGTGACAAAAAAAGACAAGAAAAGACAAAAAAATCACAAAAAAAATATGAAAAAAAATTACCAAAAAAATGGACAAAAAATGACAAAAAGGCAAAAAAAGACAAGAAAAGACAAAAAAATTGACAAAAAATTGACAAAAAAAATCGACCAAAAATTGACCAAAAATGACCAAAAATGGACAAAAATGTGACAAAAAAGACAAGAAAAGACAAAAAATGGACAAAAAAAGATGACAAAAAAATGACCAAAAAAATTTCTTCAGTGGAAACGGATGGAGGCTCAATGTGGGTTTCACACTCACAGGTACTGACGAGGCGAGTCGTTTTTTCAGTCTGACTTTTACTCATGAACAACTGTGTTTGTTTTGACAGGAAGTCGCCGTCCCCAAAGACTCTTCTGTGGAGAAACGGCACCGCTGTGAGCAGTGTGGGAAGTCATTCAGCTTCAAACAAACGCTAACCGAGCACCAGAGACTCCACACGGGGAAAAACCTGCTCTGCTGCCCCCTGTGTGACAACAAGTTCACTACAAAGCAAAACCTCACTCGTCACATGAGAGTCCACACTGGAGAGAGGCCGTTCACCTGTGACCAGTGCGGGTCGTCGTTTAAACGCAACAACGCACTGAAGCGACACTCGGTCGTTCACACGGGAAAACGAGACTTCAGCTGCGACGAGTGCGGGAAAGACTTCGGACGATTATCATCTTTACGAACTCACCAACTCATTCACTCAGAAGAAAAGAAGCATCGCTGTGAGCAGTGTGGGAAGGCCTTTCTTTTCAAAGCTGGGTTAAAACAACACAAACTCACTCACAGTAAATTGAGCTTCCCGTGTGGTGAGTGTGGGAAACTCCTCTCCAGTAAATCAGGCTTAGAGCGACACAAGCGGATGCACATCGGGCAGGACGTTTACTGCTGTGAGACGTGTGGCCAAGCGTGTTCCTCAACGAGTCATTTAGAATCACACAGAACCTCCCACTCGACAGAGCGACCTCACAGCTGTGGCCAGTGTGGGAAAACGTTCAAAAGGAAAAACGCTCTGAGACTCCACGAGCGAGTCTCCCATGAGAACAAAAGGTTCCAGTGTGAGCAGTGTGACAGGTCTTTTACCGAAAAACATTATCTGAAAGATCATCAGAGCCTTCACACGGGGACAGTGTTCTCCTGTGAGCAGTGCGGGAAGGAGTTTTTACATAAGAAGAGCCTGAAGAGTCACCAGCTCATCCACACTGGAGAGAAGCCCTTCAGCTGTGACGTCTGTGGAACGTCTTTCACTCGGGCAGGAAATCTGAAAACTCACCGACTGGTTCACACGAGAGAGAAGATGCACGTCTGTGGTGAGTGCGGGAAAGCGTTTTGTGACTTGGAAAATTGGAAACGACATAAACAGACTCATGTGGAGAAGCCTCGAGGATGTGGTGAGTCACCTTCAAGCTCGGTCTGAAACGGAGAAATAGTGAAAACATGATTCTGTGGGAGCAGTGTGGGAGGGACTTAGAATGTACAAGACACAACGCCGGATTTATAAATGCTACGTGTGGACTAGGCCTCAGACCAGATCCCGCTGAAACAACTGGAAATCCGGCCTCAGCAAATCCAAATGTGAGGCTCCAAACTAGAGATGCACCGGTCCAGCTTTTTTGCTTCCAATTCCGATGCTCCAGGTTTGAGTATCTGCTGATATCCCAAATAGAGCTCCACAGTCCCGCGGAAGAAAAGGCAAAGGTACAAGGCTGTGACATCATTCACTTCCTGACTATAGAAACTCCGTATCCCAAGAACCTTTGCGACATCGTCAAGGCAACGAGGTTTTCAGCAAACACGGCCAGTTTCTGTTACTTTGCAGACAAAAGTTCTATATTATTTCACTATTAAACAATCTGAATCCTGCTAATGGGAATAAAAATGATGGTGGTTCGTTTAATTGGATCGTTGGGAACATTTTTTTGACGTTTTTCTTACGGTCAGTGTTAGATCTGGATAAAACGTCAACTCTCTGCCTGCATTATGTTTGAATACATTGTTTATAATATATTGTCTACATTACAATAATAAACACGTGTGGGAACGTGAAGCTCCACCAATCAAAAGCCTCGTAGTAGATCATGGGACTCCCGAGCATCCTGGGTAATGTAGTTCTAGGACGAAGGCTCGCAGTTAAACTAGATGGATCTCAGACGTGCTTTTTTCACCTGCGTCTGACTTTGCGGTCGCTTTAGAACCACAGAGCTGGATTCAGCCCAAGAGTTAAAGACTTTATTCCAAATCAATACGGTCTCAAAGCAAGAGGGGGATTTTACTTCCGGACCGGAGAGGAGGCGGGACTGTGGAGCTCTATTAACCGATACCAAGAGACTTTCTTAAAAGTGTCTTTCTCTGAGTGAAAAAGTGAAAGGTCGTCTTATTTTCATTGTGAGATCAAAAAAGTATTTTCTTGTCATGATGTTGCAAATCAATTATACATTTTATCTAAACACTAACAAGACCAAAGAAATGTCCATCTGCTTTGGCAAGAAAAAGAACATTCTCCAGGCAAGTAGCGTACATGTACACGTACAAATATCGAGGTGTCCACCTGGACGGCAACTTGGACTGGAACATCAACACAGAGTCCCTGTACAAAAAGGGTCAGGCCAGGCTCTTTTTTCTGAGGAGACTGAAGTCCTTTGTGTGTAATCAAGTGCTGTCTATGTTTGATCAATCTGTTCAGGCCATCCTCAGTAACACCATCCATCCCTACAAACTTTTTCAAGCTTCACATCATGTTATTCTGTCATTCCCTCATTAAAAACATGCCTGAAGTGTTGCCTTGGCACATTCACGTATTTCTGAGTAATCTGTAAAAACTCTGATGGCGGCCATTTTAGGGATAGGTTTGCCTGAGTCCTCCTAGGAACGCCCCCACCTCCTGGAGACGCCTCCGAGCTTTCGTCACCAGCCGAGTAACCAACCACTGCTCCTCAGCAGAACCCCCTCCCCACTGATGCCACAGACAGCGTGTGGAGGGGGCGTGTCGGAAAGGCTCAGAGGTTCTTAAAGAGACAGAGGCCTATTATAAGACATTCACTACAGCCATTTTGAGAGAGACATTTTATACAAGGCAGTTATTCTAATTTACTGCATTTACAGACCAACAGAAGGTTTGGTCATCATTGTAGTGTGATATAGACTGGTGAAAAAAGCAGAATACCCCCTCTTTAACAGCTGACATGACGTGATCTGATCATTACAATGTGTGTTTTGCAAATATCGTATCAGTTTTTGTTAAATAGCATTACATAAACTAAAATACAAACACTCCAGCAGTGGCGGAGTTTAGATATTTCTAGCCCTTCAGTAGCTTCGCAGAGTGAGGCTAAATCACGCTGTGGCTGTTCAGAGCTGGTGTCGTTCCGATCAGATTCATGAGTCAAATTAATCTTATCTTTCCCTCCATTTCGCAGAGATTCACCCATCCTGCATCTTTCCAATACATCGTAAGACACTTGTTTTATTCACGCTGTGGTCAATCAAATAAATGTACAGACGCAAAGTTGTGGGTTTCCCGTGATTTTTACTTCTTGCTCAGTCAATGAATCAGAAAAACTCTTGGTTATAAATCTCTGGTCGGGTTTGTGGACCTGTTAGTTCATGCTTCACTGTTTATGCCAAATCCTTGATCATTCTAGCGTTAACCAGGAATCATTCCATTAATAGTCTCCGCAATTAACGCCTTAACTCCCACCTGAACCGAGCACAGTTTCTCCAGCTTTACCCCAATCCAAAAGCTTCTGGAAAAAAGGTGTGAAAATAGCAACAAAACTGAGACGAAAACAATGATGGAAATGTGAAAAAAGTGAGAAAAAAATTGACGAAAAAGTGACAAAAAATGTACAAAAAAACGACAAAAATTGACAATAAATTGACAAAAAAGTGAGAAACATTTGACGAAAAATTGAGGAAAAAATGGCAGAAAAAGTGATAAGAATAAAAAAAAAAAATGACGAAAAAGTGCCAAAAAATGTACAAAAAAATGACAAAAAAAACAGAGAAAAAAATTGAGAAAAAATGGACGAAAAAGTGATGAAAAATGTACAAAAAAAATGACAAAAATTGACAGAAATTTGAAAAAAAAACTGAGAAAAATTTTACGATAAATTGAGAAAAAATGGACGAAAAAATGACAAACTGAGAAAAATTTGACCAAAAAAAAAAAATCGAAAAATTTGACAAAAAAGTCACGAAAATTTGACAGAAATGAGACGACTGCCCAACAAAAAAAAGTGATGAAAAGAAATCTGATGACGTGAGGAAAAAGATCAATTTAGTTTTGTAGGTCTTTCAAATGAGGCGTTACACTGGCCTAGAGGATTTGGGTAAAGCTGAACTGGAGAAAATGCTCTCGGTTCAGGCGGGAGTTAAGAGGTTAAATGTTATGAGTAGGAAATATTTGTCACATCACATTTGCTCCTCTGTAATGAGTAGGAACTAATGTGTTTGGTTTCCACCCGGACAGATTTGAAAGTTACCCCGGAAACGTCTGCCGTGTTGTTGAGGCGACTGTTCGCTGTGAGCGCGAGGAACGCTCAGTCTGTGAAACCTGCAGAGACAGAACAAACTTAGTGTTTCTGTGTCTCTTCATTTGTAAATAATAATAATAAGTTTGTAAAAGGAGCTGCTCTTCTTTATCTCCAGACTTCGGGCCTGGAGCCGGAGCTGCTCATTCCTTCCCTGGACTCGGACTGACCCGTGTGTTTGCAGAGAAAGAGGACGGACGTTTCCAAAATGGTGACATAACACTTTTATGATCTACTTTATGTTCATGATCGTGGCGTAAAACGCGGTGACGTTAGATCTTTATTCGACATTAGCTCGAGTGAACCGGAAGAAGCTCTACAGCGGCTTCAGGGTGTCCGAGTTTATCAGCCAGCTGTGTCTCCTCTACACCTGATTGTCAAATGCAATCACTGTAGCTTTTGCCCCATTTGAGCGTCTTTTTTTTAGTTTATTTTTCCTGTCACTAGGCTATAAAGAGCATCGCTGCTGCGCTAATGTGGAGCTTTTGAGGACAGCACATCAGCGCTTACGCCTAATGGAACTTTCCACAAGTTGATCTACCAAACCTGTCTCACCTGTTCTTGTTCATATGAAATGTTTATGTCCGATGATTTATGCTCGATCTGTCAATAAACTTATCATCCTCCCTGCACTTCAATTTGCCTCTTTGGGGTTGGCGAGATAATGTGCGTCTCTGATGGAAAAGTGCAATGTAATGAGTACATGTGGTGGCGCAGCGGCTCGAGCTCAGGCCTCACAGCTAGAAGCTCTGGGTTCAATTCCCAGCTACCTTTTTTTTGTGGAGTTTACATGTTCTCCGTATCTGAAGACATTCTTAATCTCAGCGGGACTGTCCTGGTTAAATATAAAGGTCATTGGTTTTACAGACTTTGATTATTCCCATCAAAGTGGGTCGACGACCTCTGATCCAAAAGATACGATGTAGCCGTGTCTGACATGAGCACCGTCACTAAACTCCAGAACTACGACCATGGACATAACGGTCAGTGGTGAACACAGAGTTAGGTGGGTGGTCTTGGAATTGGAGAGTCGGAGAGTCACTTTTATGTCCTCGGGCTGGTGTATGAGAGAGTGGACCGTTTTATTTGCCCATTAAAAATTGCACTGTTTTCCATCAGAGAAATGGATTCAAAATATTACTAGACTGACTTGACATTATCTCGCCAACCCCGAAGAGGCAAACTGAAGTGCAGGGAGGAAGTTTATTGACAGATCGAGCATAAATCATCAGACATAAACATTTCATATGAGTGAACAAGAACAGGTGAGACAGGTTTGGTAGATCAGCTTGTGGAAAGTTCCATTGGGCATGAGCGCTGATGTGCTGTCCTCAAAAGCTCCACATTAGCGCAGCAGCGATGCTCTTTATAGCCTACTGATAGGAAAAATAAACTAAAAAAGACGCTCAAATGTAAAAGCTACATTATTTACATCCGTGCATTGAAACTACGACGTGAAGTCTGTAGAGGAGAAACAGCTGGCCGTCATGCTCGCTGTCAGGAAGTTGATCTGCCAGTAAGAGAAATTCGGACACCCCCCCCTGATTTCAGATTACCCCCCTCTCAACTGTTTGTAATGCTAAACTAAAGCTAACCTGACCATAGTCCTAAACTAGGGCTGTCACGGTATGAAAATTTTACCTCACGGATAATGTGACCAAAATTATCACGGTTTTCGGTATTATCGCTTTAATATGTTCAGAAAGCATTGATGGTCCTGCACAAACTGAAATAGTTTCAAAAAAGTTTAACAGTGCTTATTACATTTAAAAAAAAAATACAGACAAAGCCTTTTCACATCAAAGTAAAGGAACTATAACGATGTGTTGTTGATGTTTCGAGGGTTTTACATGAACTATTTATAGCGTCAGAAATGAAGATAAACCGTCTATATCAGGAACATTGTTGTTGTCCATCCAGTGAGCTTTCGCTTTGCAGATTTGGGAAAATGCCTCAGACAGTGATTATTGTTAAATTCATAAAACTGCGGCGAGAGTGAATCTATTGCAATCTGCCACCGGGAGCCCCGTGACGCATTGTGCCATTGTGCGGAGGTATCCGGACACGGCTTATGCTGGCGGTGGCGCTGCAGCCGCACTATGGGGCGACTCGTTACATTCTCCCTCAACCCAAAGTCCCACATCAGCATTTCAGCTAAAACGCTAACGTTAGCTTACTGCTATAGAGGGAGACGGTCACGCTAACGTTAGCTTACTGCTATAGAGCTGTGGAGACGGTCACGCTAACGTTAGCTTCCTGCTATAGAGCTGAGGGAGACGGTCACGCAGGAGAGTCACAGGTTCGAAGTCTCGCTGCTTTAGAGACACTTTTTCCTGCACGTTCCACAAACAGGAAAACTGTCTCTATCAACTGTCCTTCAGCTTCTTAAAATACCCAAAACATGCCCAGACTTCAGGCTCGGTCTCTGAGGCTGATCCTGCGCTGTCGTGTCGGACATGATTCCAGCTTCGAGACAGTTTAGTTTTGGTTGTAGCTACAGAGGCGCCTGTGGCAGCTTCAGCAGAGGAGACGGCGCCTCATGAGGCTCATTTTACCTAAACCGCGGGCGCCGTAATCCACTGCGGTAAAATATTTTTTCTAAAACAAGACGGTAATTATTATGGTCAACATTATTACGTGGGTTTACCGCTACACCGGTAACTGTGACATCCCTAACCCTAACCTTGAGGACAGTGAAGTTCATTTTCTACATGAACTAGTTCAAAGTTCAGTTCACAAATTTCAATATGAACTAGTTTGTTCATAGTTCATAATTGTTTATATTTCTTCTTTTGTTGTTGCTGCGAGCTTTTATTCAGGCATGAAAACAGATCAGGGGTGAAAAAGGAGAGAAGTTTATTTCCACTCGCAGGGAAATATTTTAAATTCCATATCTTAAAGCAACAATCATGTATTTTGTGATGAATTTTTTGCAAACCTTGAGAGCTGGAGAAAGTGGCCTCCTCTCTTAGTGTCAGGCTCTTCCATGTCGGCCTGTCACTGTTTTATCAGTGGATTTTGGATATCTTTGCTAATCATATTGTATTTTATTATTATTTATTCAGTTTAATAGGTAGATTCTTATTGGAAAGTGAAGCTACAAATATTCAATTGCATTTGTGTTAATTTGGTAAATTAATCATGTGAATAAGATTGTTTTAGGAGCTAATTTGTAATTTAAAAAACTCCACATTTATGCAAATGAGTGGCACCGCGGAGCAGACAGACGTTACACAAGGGAGACTCGCTTCGTAGCCTCACACTGTGGCTGCTCACGGGACCGTGTGGACCCGCTGGTTACACAGCAGAGTTCACCACCACAGACCTGGACACAGTCGGGCCGTGGGCGGAGCTGCACCGTGGCCAGAGTTTAGAGCCGCTGGTAAACTCAGACAGCGCGGCGAGGTTTTATAATTATATTCACTGATCCGCCGTCTTAAATCACTGGTATAAGAAATCTGGCACCAAAATGCCGCCTCCCGTGGGAGGTGTTCCAGGCATGTCCTCGTGGGACAAGGCCTCGTGGACGACCCAGGACACGCTGGTGGGACTATGTCTCCGAGCTGGCCTGGTGTGGCCTCGGGGTCAGAACATTTGGAGGAGGTGTGGCCTCGGGGTCAGAACATCTGGAGGAGGTGTGTGTGGATCAGGGAGTCTGGGCGTCTCTGCTGAGACTGCTGCCCCCGCAATAAAGCGGAAGAAAATGGATGGAACCATAATGAACGAACGTAAAAAGAACGGGATGCCGTTCAGACACCAGAATGAACGCGTTCATCAGGCAGTAACACTGAGTTCAGTTCACGCGTTCATGAACTTTGGTTCAGGTGCGTCACTGATAATGTTGTTACAATAAAAGCCAGACTGACACAAACTAATGTTGGATAGGGATGGGTACCGTTCGTTTTTTTTTCGATACCAAGTACTTTAACGATACCTGCTTTTCGGTTCCGGTGCCTTAACGGTACTTTTTTCGATACCAATGTTATTTTAATTCAATAAAAATGACGTGTATAAAAAAGTATAGTTCAGGAAAAAATCCTAAAACGGCACAGCAGAAGCTACACAGGAGCAGCAGCGTCGCCTGTGACTTCGTGTTTTGAGCACAATTTCCACTTAAGCAGAGATAAAGAGAAAGAAAGGACGTTATTACCTCTTAAGCTGCAGAGACAGGACAGATCTACATCAGGACATGGTTTTCTTTCAGCTAAACTTTTCTAAACACACTGCGCTGTTCGACGAAGCGAAAGCAACTTCACACTCAAAGATCCTTGCATGGTGTGAGCGCTCACTCTGCCACTGACAATTTACCAAAACTGGACCAACAATGTCTAATACAGAGTGAGCGCTCGCTTTCAACAAACCATCTTGGATATTCCTGTCGCTGCAGCTGCTGTAAAGTTGTAAACAAGAGCACGTAAGCTCAGCCTCCGTGGGTCTGTCGCTAAAGGTAAACACGTCTTTCTTGTCACTGCTCTTTTTTGCTTTTCAATTTGACTAAAAGCTCAAGTTTCTTATTCAGTCCTGGTTTAGTCCTGGTTTATAACTGGTTTTGTTTAGCTCTGGGTTTTACAACCGGTGTAGTATACGTCCTGTCTCAGTCCTGACGCAGACCGCGGCTCTGTCATCTCTATTACAAAAGTTTAGCAAGTTTTGCTTCGCTATAAGTTACATCTATAAAATATATCTTTGCTTCGCTCCATTTGCGCTGAAGCGGGTCAGTATCTGCGCACACGTTCATGTAGCTTTTTTGAGACTCACTGCGGGTCACATATTGACGTCTGGAGAGAAAAAGAACCGAAAGTTGGCACCGAAAGAATTAAAATTTTTCGATACCGCCCCCGACCGGAGCTTTTCGGTCGGTTCCAAGTAGGAACCGTTTAACGGTGCCCATCCCTAATGTTGGACGAGTAACAGAATCATGGGGATCGGTCAAATAAGCATTTTTTAGCTTATGTTTGTAAGTGATCAAAAGCAGCTACTTTAAAGTCAATGAAATACAACAAAATTAATTCAAAATGTTTCAATGAACAATCACAGTGTGAGGTCAGAGCAGCTGGAGCTGTGGGGAGGCGGAGCTTCTGTCCTGCAGTCGTCCAACAACTGACATTTACTCACATGAATAATTCTGTTTGTTTTAACAGGAAGTCGCTGACGCCGTCCCCAAAGATAAAGACACTTGTGGAAAGAAACGGCATCACTGTGAGCAGTGTGGGAAGTCATACAGCCAGAAACGAACACTAACACAGCACCAGAGACTCCACACCGGGGAAAACCTGCTCAGCTGCCCCTTCTGTGACAAGAAGTGGACGGCAAAACATGACCTCACTGTCCACATTACAGTCCACACTGGAGAGAAGCCGTGTGCATGTGACCAGTGTGGGAAGAGGTTTGCCAATAAGACGGCTCTAAACATACACTCAGTCGTTCACACAGGAAAACGAGACTTCAGCTGTGACGAGTGTGGGAAAGGTTTTGGACAATTATCAATTTTACGAGAACATCAACTCATTCACACAGGAATAAAGAAGCATCAGTGTGACCAGTGTGGAAAGGCCTTTTTTAAACAGTCCTATTTAAGACGCCACAAACTCATTCACAGTAAAAGGAGCTTCACTTGTGAAGAGTGTGGGAAAAGCCTCTCCAGTGTATCGGGCTTTAAATTTCATAAACGGATGCACGTCGGAGAGGACGTGTGCTGTTGTGAGACATGTGGCAGACCTTTTCCATCACTGAAGCATTTAGAAGTACATCAAGCCACCCACTCGACACATCGACCTTTCATCTGTGGCCAGTGTGGGAAAACATTCAAAACGAACGGCGCTGTGAGAAACCATGTGCGACTCTCCCATGAGAAGAAGAAAAGGGTCCCCTGTGATACCGGAGGGAAGCCCTTCACTTGTGACGTCTGTGGAAAGGCTTTCGCTCGTCCAGGATACTTGGAAAATCACAAACAGGTGCACACAGGAGAGAAGAAACACATCTGTGATCAGTGTGGGACAGCGTTTCGTCAAAAGGCACATTTGAAATATCATAAACAAACTCATGTGAAGAAGCCTCATGCATGTGTTCAGTGCAGAAGAGCCTACGCTCTTCCTGAGGAGCTTGAAGCTCACCTTCAAACTCACTCTGAACCGGAGAAAACCAGCCCAATAAACGAGGCTACAGACAGTATTTAGCTCAAGTGAGACAGGCCTATATATTATAAAACATTTACAAACATTCATCACTGTCATCAGAGTGCACAGTGAAATAAACTTTCATTTAAGACGCCATGAGTGTTTTTAGCCTCATAAAAAGATGTTGTCGAAGTTATTTGTGAAAAACAACCAGCCTGATGCATTAAGTTTACGCCGTATTCTGATTTGTTGATGATCTGTCAAATGACTTTCTTAGTCAAACTGTTAAGATGATGTTATTCACGTAAATCATTACTTTCTATGGGAAATGTGAGCAACAGCACATGTGTTCCAGTCATGTAATCTTATTTTCTTCTGATGGAAATGCCTTTTTTTTCATGTGCAAACTTCTTTGTTGTGGATACAGTTGTCACATATTACTGTGAGATGTAAATGTTTATTGTGTTGAATGTGGGGGAGGCGTTTACAACCTTCAAGCTTCAGCCGACTCCTCTTGAGCATCTACGACTGTTTAATGTGTATTATGTACGTTAGGAAAATGTAGCTGCTCAAATAAACAACTAAAAGGTAAATCAGGTACAAGTCCTTCAAATAAAACCAGGATAAACGCTACAATACAGGATATAAACAAGACAAAAACAGCAGAAAAAATACAGCAAAATATGAAAAATGCTCAGCTCAACTTTTGTTTAAAGCCTGTGCAAAAAAGTGTCTTTAACCCCTTAACTCCCACCTGAACCGAGCACATTTTCTCCAGTTTGGCTTTACCCCAATCCAAAAGCTTCTGGAAAAGAGCAACGAAACTGAGACGAAAACAATGATGGAAATGTGACAAAAATGTGACAAAAAATTCCTGACAAAGTGGCAAAAATGTCACAAAAATGTCAAAAAAATTAGAAAAATGTGACAAAAAAATGACAAAAAAATTAGAAAAATGTGACAAAAAAATTAGAAAAATGTGACAAAAAAGTGACTAAAAAAATAGAAAAATGTGACAAAAAAATGACAAAAAAATTAGAAAAATGTGACAAAAAAATTAGAAAAATGTGACAAAAAAGTGACTAAAAAATTAGAAAAATGTGACAAAAAAGTGACTAAAAAATTAGAAAAATGTGACAAAAAAATGACAAAAAAATTAGAAAAATGTGACAAAAAATTACAAAAAATTGATAAAAAATTGACAAAAAATGACAAATGTGATTTTAAAAAAAACTGACAAAAAAATGACAAAAAAGTTACAAAATTGAGTTGAATACCCGACAAAAAAATGATTGACTTGAGGAAAAAGATCCTCTCGGTTTAGGCGGGAGTAAAGAGGTTAAGAGACTCCGCAATGAAATATGAGTAGGAAATATTTGTCACATCACATTTGCTCCTCTGTAATAAGTAGGAACTAATGTGTTTGGTTTCCATCCGGACAGATTTAAAAGTTACCCCGGAAACGTCTGCCGTGTTGTTGAGGCGACTGTTCCCTGTGAGCACGAGGAACGCTCAACCGCTCAGTCTGTGAAACCTGCAGAGACAGAACAAACTTAGTGTTTCTGTGTCTCTTCATTTGTAAATAATAATAAGTTTGTAAAAGGAGCTGCTCTTCTTTATCTCCAGACTTCGGGCCTGGAGCCGGAGCTGCTCATTCCTTCACTGGACTCGGACTGACCCGTGTGTTTGCAGAGAAAGAGGACGGACGTTTCCAAAATGGTGACATAACACTTTTATGATCTACTTTATGTTCATGATCGTGGCTTAAAATGCGGTGAAGTTAGATCTGTATACGACATTCCCCCCCGATTTCAGATTACCCCCCTCTCAACTGCTTGTAATGCTAAACTAAAGCTAACCTTACCGTAGCCCTAAACTTAAGGATAGTGGAGTTTACGAGCTAACGCTAACCTTACATTAGCCCTAACGTTCTAGTATCACTTTATAGGTTCGTTTTGTCAGACACTAAGGTTAGAGATGTTAAAGATCTTTTACCTTTACATGTTTCAGCGCCATCTGCAGGCCGTCATCAGAAGCATCACCTGCGTGCTGTGACGTGTCACTTATCAGCTGTTCTTACTTCCGAGGCGTTACCAGTCTGAGGTCCCACACCTGGGACACCCTCCTCCAATGATCACGCCCCCTGTCGCCCTGAATCCACCGGGCGGCAGGGGGCGTGACCAGTCTGCCGGACCTGTTGGGACAGTCAGACTGGTCACGCCTCGGAAGTAAGAACAGCTGATAAGTGACACGTCACCGCACGCCGGTGATGCTTCTGATGACGGCCTGCAGATGGCGCTGAAACATGTAAAGGTAAAAGATATTTAACATCTCTAACCTTAGTGTCTGACAAAACGAACCTAAAAAGTGATAAAGCTAACCTTACCTTAGCCCTAACCTTAAGGATAGTGGAGTTTACGAACTAAAGCTAACCTTACCTTAGCCCTAACCTTAAAGGAATAGGCCACCGTTTTTACATACTAAGATATGCTCTTACCTCACTTTAGACGTGTTAATATATCCCCGTCTGGTCTTTGTCCGTGCGCTCACACATACGCAGCCTCTCCCACACGTCACATAGCTCCAAAAAAGCTCACGATAGAAGCTACCAAGCTCTTCCACGTGTTCCCTATTTAAATAAAGTTACGTGAAGTGTTTTCATGCGAAGTATATTTACACAGAAATGTAACATGTCGATTTTATAAGCAAATAAAAAGGGGGACTATATTGTGAGGCGTAATGATACGAGGATCACAGCGTCCGCGCAGTAACTCCTAAAGACTTCCCCGCTCACTTCCGTCAATAACCTTTAGGAGTTACTGCGCGGACGTTTTGCTCCTCGTATCATTACGCCTCACAATATAGTCCCCCTTTTTATCTGCTTATAAAATCGACATGTTACATTTCTGTGTAAATATACTTCGCATGAAAACACTTCACGTAACTTTATTTAAATAGGGAACACGTGGAAGAGCTTGGTAGCTTCTATCGTGAGCTTTTTTGGAGCTATGTGACATGTGGGAGAGGCTGCGTATGTGCTCCGTTTGCCAGAGCGCACGGACAAAGACCAGACGGGGATATATTAACACGTCTAAAGTGAGGTAAGAGCATATCTTAGTATATAAAAACGGTGGCCTATTCCTTTTAAGGATAGTGGAGTTTACGAACTAAAGCTAACCTTACCTTAGCCTTACACTTAAGGATAGTGGATTTTACAAGCTAAAGCTAACCTTACCTTAGCTCTAACCTTAAGGATAGTGGAGTTTACGAACTAAAGCTAACCTTACCTTAGACTTAAACTTAAGGATAGTGGAGTTTACGAACTAAAGCTAACCTTACCTTAGCCCTAACCTTAAGGATAGTGGAGTTTACGAACTAAAGCTAACCTTACCTTAGCCCTAACCTTACGGATAGTGGAGTTTACGAACTAAAGCTAACCTTACCTTAGCTCTAACCTTAAGGATAGTGGACTTTACGAGCTAAAGCTAACCTTACCTTAGCCCTAACCTTAAGGATAGTGGACTTTACGAGCTAAAGCTAACCTTACCTTAGCTCTAACCTTAAGGATAGTGGAGTTTACAAGCTAAAGCTAACCTTACCTTAGCTCTAACCATAAGGATAGTGGAGTTTACGAGCTAAAGCTATCCTTACCTTAGCTCTAACCTTAAGGATAGTGGAGTTTACGAACTACAGCTAACCTTACCTTAGCCGTAAACTTAAGGATAGTGGAGTTTATGAACTAAAGCTAACCTTACTAAAAAAGTAATGAAAAAGCAACAAAAAACATGACACAAATGTGACAAAAATGCGGCAACGTGACAAAAAGTTTCAATCACTTTTGTTGGCCTTAGCTTTCAAATCAGGCATTACACTGTTGCTGGTCAGAGTCCAGGGCCGACACAGGCTGACATTTACTCACATGAATAATTCTGTTTGTTTTAACAGGAAGACGTTGACGCCGTCCCCAAAGATAAAGACACTTGTGGAAAGAAACGGCATCGCTGTGAGCAGTGTGGGAAGTCATACAGCGAGAAACGATCACTTACACAGCATCAAAGCCTCCACACCGGGGAAAACCTGCTCAGCTGCCCCTTCTGTGACAAGAAGTACACTTCCAAACGGGGGCTCACTCGGCACATCACAGTCCACACTGGACAGAAGCCGTGTGCATGTGACCAGTGTGGGAAGAGGTTTGCAGATAATACGGCTCTAAACATACACTCAGTCGTTCACACAGGAAAACGAGACTTCAGCTGTGACAAGTGCGGGAGAAGTTTTGGAAGATTATCAACTTTGCAAGGTCATCGACTCATTCACGCAGGAATAAAGAAGCATCAATGTGACCAGTGTGGAAAGGCCTTTTTTAACCAGTCTTCTTTAAAACGCCACATACTCACTCACAGTAAAAGGAGCTTCACTTGTGAAGAGTGTGGGAAAAGCCTCTCCAGTATATCGGGCTTTGAATTTCATAAACGGATGCACGTCGGAGAGGACGTGTGCTGTTGTGAAACATGTGGCAGACCTTTTCCATCACTGACGCATTTAGAAGTACATCAAGCCTCCCACTCGACACATCGACCTTTCATCTGTGGCCAGTGTGGGAAAACATACAAAACGAACGGCGCCGTGAGAAACCATGTGCGACTCTCCCATGAGAAGAAAAGGGTCCCCTGTAATAACGGAGAGAAGAAACACATCTGTGATCAGTGTGGGAAAGCGTTTCGTCAAAAGGGACATTTGAAATATCATAAACAAACTCATGTGAAGAAGCCTCATGCATGTGTTCAGTGCAGAAGAGCCTACGCTCTTCCTGAGGAGCTTGAAGCTCACCTTCAAACTCACTCTGAAACGGAGAAAACGATAAGCCCAATAAACGAGGCTACAGACAGTATTTAGCTCAAGTGTTTTTGAGACAGGCCTATATATTATAAAACATTTACAAACAGTCATCACTGTCATCAGAGTGCACAGTGAAATAAACTTTCATTTAAGACGCCATGAGTGTTTTTAGCCTCATAAAAAGATGTTGTCGAAGTTATTTGTGAAAAACAACCTGCCTGATGCATTAAGTTTACGCCGTATTCTGATTTGTTGATGATCTGTCAAATGACTTTCTTAGTCAAACTGTTAAGATGATGTTATTCACGTAAATCATTACTTTCTATGGGAAATGTGAGCAACAGCACATGTGTTCCAGTCATGTAATCTTATTTTCTTCTGATGGAAATGCCTTTTTTTTCATGTGCAAACTTCTTTGTTGTGGATACAGTTGTCACATATTACTGAGATGTAAATGTTTATTGTGTTGAATGTGGGGGAGGCGTTTACAACCTTCAAGCTTCAGCCGACTCCTCTTGAGCATCTACGACTGTTTAATGTGTATTATGGACTTTAGGAAAATGTAGCTGCTCAAATAAACTATAAAAAATCAAATCAGGTACAAGTCCTTCAAATACAACCAGGATAAACGCTACAATACAGGATATAAACAAGACAAAAACAGCAGAAAAAATACAGCAAAATATGAAAAATGCTCAGCTCAACTTTTGTTTAAAGCCTGTGCAAAAAAGTGTCTTTAACCCCTTAACTCCCACCTGAACCAAGCACATTTTCTCCAGTTTGACGAAAACAATGATGGAAATGTGACAAAAATGTGACAAAAAATTGACAAAAAAATTTGACCAAAAATGACAAAAAATTAGAAAAATTTGACCAAAAAAAGTGAAAAAAATGACAAAAGTGTGACAAAAAAATTAGAAAAATATGGCAAAAACATTTTAAAAATGTGACAAAAAAGTGACAAAAAACTGAAATAAAAATGACAAAAATGTGAAAAAAAATTACAAAAATTATTTAAAAAAATTTAACGTGAGGAAAAAGATCTTCTCGGTTCAGGCGGGAGTTAAGAGGTTAAGAGACTCCGCAATGAAATGTTATGAGTAGGAAATATTTCTCACACATTTGCTCCTCTGTAATGAGTAGGAACTAATGTGTTTGGTTTCCACCCGGACATATTTGAAAGTTACCCCGGAAACGTGTGACTTGTTGTTGAGGCGACTGTTCCCTGTGAGCGCGAGGAACGCTCAGCCGCTCAGTCTGTGAAACCTGCAGAGACGGAACAAACTTAGTGTTTCTGTGTCTCATTTGTAAATAAGTTTGTAAAAGGAGCTGCTCTTCTTATCTTCGGACTCGGACTGACCTGTGTGTTTGCAGAGAAAGAGGACGGACGTTTCCAAAATGGTGACGCAACACTTTTATGATCTACTTTATGTTCATGATCGTGGCTTAAAACGCGGTGAAGTTAGATCTTTATTCGACATTAGCTCGAGTGAACCGTAAGAAGCTCTACAGCGGCTTCAGGGTGTTGGCTATTACCCCCCTGATTTCAGATTACCCCCCTCTTAACTGTCTGCTTGTAATGCTAAACTAAAGCTAACCTTACCTTAGCCCTAACTCTAAGGATAGTAGAGTTTACGAACTAAAGCTAACCTTACTAGATGAAAAGTTACGAGAGTTGTAGCTATTATTAGCAATTAACATCCGGGCATTTTCTATTCAACACAGCCGTGCCAAACAAACAAAACATATTGTGGCGGGGGTAATCTGAAATCAATTTCAAAGTACCGGGGGGATAGTTTGAAATCGTGGGGCGCAGCTGATTCGCCATGACAGTGCGCCCTCTGCTGGTGCAGCGGATCTGGACCGTCAGTTCACAAATTTCAACATGAACTAGTTCATTTGTAGTTGATAATTAGGCCCGAGCGGCCTGCGGCGCAAGGGCCTATTGTAATCGCAACGCAGGCCAGTGCGTGTAGCGCACGTACCAAGGTGCTCAAAAACAGCGCGGAGCTCTGTCCCCACGTCAACCGTAAACTCACCTGTAAAACAGTGACAGCCCACACCGAAGGTTGACCCCCTGAACATTGTCGAAAACTCACCAAACTTTGCCCAAAATTGAGGTCCGGCGAAAAATGTATTTAAATGTGTGTTTTTTATTGGGGGGAAAAAAATGGCGCGACAGCGCCACCTACAAAAGTGAAAATACATTACGCCTATGGGGCAGGGGCCAAAGTAAACTTTGTCGTAGAGCGACGGGATTCGGTACAGATATTCGTCATGTGACGACAAACAAAAAATATTATTGTGGCCACGCCCCCTGACAAACCGGAAGTCCGCCATTTTGACAGGAAGTCCGGAGAATGCTGAGTCAGCGTTTTCCTCGCATTTTAACAAACTCCTCTGAGGGAGTTTCACCAAATGAGCTCAAAATCGCTCCAGCTCATCTCCAGATGTGGGGCATCAAAAGTTATCCAAATTTTTTGGCTAAGTTTTACGGTTTGTTTGCGGCAAAGCCGCAATCTTTACTAAGAATTTTGCCATTCATCGTAAACTAAAAATTGCTCCCATTCGCACAAACAAACTCCGATTAAAAATTGAAAATATACATTTTATTGACCTTTCACCCCTGGACACAACAAATGTGAAAAAGTGACATTGGGCGCGATAGAAAAAAAAAATGCATTATGGGGAAAAAAATTGTTTCTCGGAAATGGATGAAATTTGGCACAAAAATAGTTGATGGCGTCCCGATCCAAAAAGCCAATGAGACCCATATCGTATTTTGTACGGTGTTGCCATGGTGACGCCCCCCATGTTATTCCAATGGGGCTGACACATAAATCTCACATTATACAACATAACAGCGCGTTAGCGCCCCCTGTCAGGAGCTTGTGGACAGTGGTCATGGAAGTACAGCCCGTTAGGGCCGACTGATGCCACTTGTGAAATTAAAAAGATTACGGGCGCCTTAGCGCCCTCTGCAGGCTGGAGCCATTGCTTACATGGAGAGGCTAAAAATGTAGATTAGATGTTTACTGACAAAGATAAATGGCACATCAGGACAATAAAATGCAGTCTGGCGCCCTTGGTAGGGTTACATAGATGCGGTAATAGAGGCGCTAAAGGAGGGTCGTTCGATGCCGCTTGTGGCTTTAATTGTTTATATTTCTTTTTTTTTTGTCATGTGCTTTTATTCAGGCATGAAAACAGATCAGGGGTGAAAAAGGTGAGAAGTATATTTCCACTCGCAGGGAAATATTTTAAATTCCATATCTTAAAGCAACAATCTCATGTATTTTGTGATGAATTTTTTCCTTGCTAATCATATTTTATTTTATTGTTATTATTTATTTAGTTTAATTGGTAGATTCTTAGTGGAAAATGAAGCTACAAATATTCAATTGCATTTGTGTTAATTTGGTAAATTAATCATGTGAATAAGATTGTTTAAGGAGCTATTTTGTTGTTAAAAATCTCCACATTGTGGCTTTATGCAAATGAGTGGCACCGCGGAGCAGAGGAGTTTGGAGCCACAGACGTTACACAAGGGAGACTCGCTTCGTAACCTCACACTGTAGCTGCTCACGGGACCGTGTGGACCCGCTGGTTACACAGCAGAGTTCACCGCCACAGACCTGGACACAGTCGGGCCGTGGGCGGAGCTGCACCGTGGACCCGCCAGAGTTTAGAGCCGCTGGTAAACTCAGACGGCGCGGCGAGGGTTTATAATTATATTTACTGATCCGCCATCTTAAATCACAGATATAAGAAATCTGGCACCAAAATGAATGAACGTAAATAGAACAGGAATGCCGTTCAGACACCAGAATGAACGCGTTCAGGGGCGGACTGGCCACATGTCCATTCTGGAGGAGCACAGAAGGGCCACTGGCTCTAGGGCCGGTCTGGCCTCTCAATTTTCTCCTCATCCCCCACCTTAACCAAGCTTTACCTAAATCTAAAAGCTTAAAGAAAAGCTTCAAAAGAGCGACGAGGATGAACACGGAACAAAAATGTGCCCGAAAAGCAACAAGAAACGTGACAAAAAAGCAACGATGAACCAACAAAAAATCCACAAAAACAAATCCACAACAAAAATATGACAAAAACACAACTACAAAGCAACAAAAAACACAAAAAGTGAAAAAACAAAAACCATGATAAAAACATAAAGCATGAAAAAAGCAATGAAATCCAATAAAAACGTGACAAAAAAGACGAAAGCACAACAAAGCAATGAAAAACCAACAAAATAGCCATAACAAAAAAACACAAAACGTGACGAAAAATGTGACGAAGACACTAAAAAAAGTTATGAAAAAGCAACAAAAAACATGACAAAAATGTGGTGACGTGACAAAAAGTTTCAATCACTTTTGTTGGCCTTAGCTTTCAAATCAGGCATTACACTGTTGCTCTTCGGTCAAGAGGTGTTGCATTTATTCTAATTTGGGCCAGGCTGGTCAGAGTCCAGGGCCGACACAGGCTGACATTTACTCACATGAATCACTCTGTTTTAACAGGAAGACGCCGTCCCCAAAGATAAAGACACTTGTGGAAAGAAACGGCATCACTGTGAGCAGTGTGGGAAGTCATTCAGCCAGAAACGATCACTTACACAGCATCAAAGCCTCCACACCGGGGAAAACCTGCACTGCTGCTCCTTCTGTGACAAGAAGTACACTTCCAAACGGGGGCTCACTCAGCACATGAGAGTCCACACTGGAGAGAAACCGTGTGCATGTGACCAGTGTGGGAAGAGGTTTGCAGATAAGACGGCTCTAAAATTACACTCAGTCGTTCACACAGGAAAACGAGACTTCAGCTGTGACGAGTGTGGGAAAAGTTTTCCACGATTATCAACTTTACGAAGTCATCAACTCATTCATGCAGGAATAAAGAAGCATCAATGTGACCAGTGTGGAAAGGCCTTTTTTAAACAGTCCTATTTAAGACGCCACAAACTCATTCACA
This sequence comes from Gobius niger, assembly GCF_951799975.1. NCBI lineage: Eukaryota > Metazoa > Chordata > Actinopteri > Gobiiformes > Gobiidae > Gobius > Gobius niger. The sequence continues at coordinate 2,479,480 of NC_136869.1, forward strand.
GTAAAAGGAGCTTCACTTGTGAAGAGTGTGGGAAAAGCCTCTCCAGTGTATCGGGCTTTGAATTTCATAAACGGATGCACGTCGGAGAGGACGTGTGCTGTTGTGAAACATGTGGCAGACCTTTTCCATCACTGAAGCATTTAGAAGTACATCAAGCCACCCACTCGACACATCGACCTTTCATCTGTGGCCAGTGTGGGAAAACATTCAAGACGAACGGCGCCGTGAGAAACCATGTGCGACTCTCCCATGAGAAGAAGAAAAGGGTCCCCTGTGATACCGGAGAGAAGCCCTTCACTTGTGACGTCTGTGGAAAGGCTTTCGCTCGTCCAGGATACTTGCAAATTCACAAACGGGTGCACACAGGAGAGAAGAAACACATCTGTGATCAGTGTGGGAAAGCATTTCGTCTATTTGCAAATTTGAAATATCATAAACAAACTCATGTGAAGAAGCCTCATGCATGTGTTCAGTGCAGAAGAGCCTACGCTCTTCCTGAGGAGCTTGAAGCTCACCTTCAAACTCACTCTGAAACGGAGAAAACGATAAGCCCAATAAACGAGGCTACAGACAGTATTTAGCTCAAGTGTTGCCTGATGCATTAAGTTTACGCCGTATTCTGATTTGTTGATGATCTGTATGGTCAACCCAAATAGTCAATATGTGACTTAACCTCTTAACTCCCGCCTGAACCGAGAGGATCTTTTTCCTCACGTCATCAGATTTTTTTTCCATAATTTTTTTGTTGGGTATTCAACTGTTTTCTGTAACGTTTTTGTCAATTTTTTATCAAATAGTTTTGTCATTTTTCGTGCATTTTTTTGTAGTTTTTGGCCAGATTTTGATCAAATTCTTGTCATTATTTCGTCACATTTTTGTCATATTTTAGCAAATTTTTTGTCACATTTTTGTCATTTTTTTTGTCAATTTCTTGTGCCATTTTTGCCACTTCATCAATTTTTCGTCCCTTTTTTTGTCAAAGTTTTCTCACTTTTTTCATTCATCTCATCACTCATCGTTTTCGTCTCAGTTTTGTTGCTATTTTCACAGCTTTTTCCCAGAAGCTTTTGGATTGGGGTAAAGCCAAACTGGAGAAAATGTGCTCGGTTCAGGTGGGAATGAAGGGGTTAAAGTCACATGGACGTCACATGACTTACTTAGTCAAACTGTTAAGATGTTATTAATGTAAATAATTCCTTTCTATGGGAAATGCAAGCAACAGTACATGTGTTCCAGTCATGTAATCTTATTTTCTTCTGATCTAAATGCCTTTTTTTGTGTGTGTATACAGTTGTCACATATTACTGAGATGTAAATTCTTATTGTGTTGAATGTGGGGGAGGCGTTTATAACCTTCTTGCTTCAGCCGACTCCTTTTGAGCATCTAAGAATGTTTAATGTGTATTATGTAAATTAGGAAAATGTAGCTGCTCAAATAAACAACTAAAAATGCTCAGCTCATCTTTTGTTTCTCTTTAAGATATAAGAGTTTTGAAGATCTCGGTTTAAATAACTTGTCTCAGGAGTTCCACAGTTCAGGTCCTGCTCCTGCTAAAACTCGATCTCCTTCACTTTTCAAATGAGATCTTGGACGGTCGAGCAGACTCTGACCCGAGGATCACAGAGCTCTGACGAGTCAGATCAATAAGGCGGTGCCAGTCCAGTGATAGATTTAAAAACAAGCAGTAACATTTTGAAGTCAATTGTCAAAGCAGCAGGTGCCAGTGAAGAGAGGACAGAACAGGAGGGAGGCGGCCCCTGGTTTAGAAACATGAAGAATTAGAAGAATTCAAAGGAGTCGTGATCAATGAGCCGGGAAAAACTGACGTTAAATACGGTTAAATCCATCTCTGGTTTATCTGTTTCTCAAACTGAAAATTCTCAATATAAAATTCAAGACTTTTGGCGGATGAACAACAGTGAGACACGATAGAACCAAAGGGCCCTGAAGGCGACGTCAGGCTCACCAAAAAACACCATCTCTGTCTTCTCAAATCACAATGTAGCGACATCCAGTCTTTTCCCCCATGCGCACTCTCAAACACACTCTCATTCATCCTGGCCTATTGTACATGTTTTTAGTGGTAGGGGAAACCGGAGTACCCGTAGGAAACTTACACGGGCTTGGAGAGAACATGCAAACTCCACACAGAAAGGCCCCGTCCCTGGTGGGAATCGAACCCGGGACCTTCTAGCTGTGAAGCACAAGCTCTAACCGCTAATGTTTGAGTTTGAGGAGCTGTGGTTACCATGACAATAGTCACAGAGAAGTACATTTATGCTCAAATGAAAATGTCTTCTTTAAAATGACATTAAATACAATAGTGTGAATCATTATCTAATGGCCTGGAAATGGCCTAAACCAAAATATGGATCAATGTCAAAAGCGACTTTTGGACTCAGGTTCACTTCAAGACTTGCAAACTGGTAAAGCTGTAACTGCGCCACCTGCTGTCGGGGTTTGGCCCATGGAGTAATAATTAAACATTTTTTATCCACTGTCGTGTGTGGGAACTATTGTGTTTGGTTTCTACCCGGACAGATTTGAGTGTTACACCGGAAACATGTCTGCCTTGTTCGGCCGTGTTGCTGAGGCAACTGTTCCCTGTGAGCACGAGGAACGAACGCTCAACGCGCCAGTTTGTAAAGTCATTTAGAGACGGAACAAACTGAAACACAGTGTTTCTGTGTCTGCTCATGTGTAAACGGTGCAATAGTAATAATAATAGTAATAATAATATTACTCATAAGTTTGTAAAAGGAGTCTCGCTTTTATCTCCAGACTTCGGGCCTGGAGCCGGAGCTGCTCATTCCTTCACTGGACTCGGACTGACCCGTGTGTTTGCAGAGAAAGAGGACGGACATTTCCAAAATGGTGACAGAACACTTTTATGATCTACTTCATGTTTATGATCGTGGCTTAAAACGCGGTGAAGTTAGACGGATCTTTATTCGACATTAGTTTGAGTGAACCGCGTAAGAAGCGCTACAGCTCGGGGTCCCGCTGATTCGCCATGAGAGTGCGCCCTCTGCCGGTGCAGCGGATCTGGACCGTCAGGAGAGAATAAAGTGCAGATGATTTTGTTGACTGATTAATATAACTTCGAACAGTTTACAGATTACAGATCGTCCTGTGGAGCAGGAGCTGTGGTGGGCGGAGCTTCTGTCCTGCAGTCGCTCCTGCTCCGGACTGGACGAGTCTGACATTTACTCACATGAATCACTCTGTTTTGACAGGAAGACGCTGCCCCCAAAGAGAAAGACACTTGTGGAGAGAAACGGCATCGCTGTGAGCAGTGTGGGAAGTCCTTCAGCCACAAAGTAACACTTACAAAGCATCAAAACCGCCACACCGGGGAAAACCTGCACAGCTGCCCCTTCTGTGACAAGAAGTGGGCGGCAAAACATGACCTCACTGTCCACATGAGAGTCCACACCGGAGAGAAACGGTTTACATGTGACCAGTGTGGGAAGAGGTTTGGATATAAGGGGGCACTAAAAATGCACTCAGTCGTTCACACAGGAAAACGAGACTTCAGCTGCGGCGAGTGTGGGAAATGTTTTGGACGATTATCAAGTTTACAAGAACATCAAGTCATTCACACAGGAGAAAAGAAGCATCGCTGCGACCAGTGTGGAAAGGCCTTTCTGAAACAGTCCTATTTAAGATGCCACAAACTCACTCACAGTAAAAGGAGCTTCCCTTGTGATGAGTGTGGGAAAAGCCTCACCAGTAAATTAGGCCTGTCCCGTCATAAACGGATGCACATCGGAGAGGACGTGTGCTGTTGTGAAACATGTGGCAAAGCCTGTTCCTCACTGAAAGAATTAGAAAGACATGAAATCTCCCACTCGACACATCGACCTTTCATCTGTGGCCAGTGTGGGAAAACATTCAAAAGGAAAGACAGTCTGAGAAGACATGAGCGAGTCTCTCACGGGAAGGAGCTGTTGCAATGTGAGCAGACCTCTGTGGAAAATCTTTCTCTCAGTTAGGACATTTGAAAAGTCACCAGCAGGTGCACACAGGAGAGAAGAAACACGTCTGTGATGAGTGTGGGAAAGCATTTAGTCGATTGGCAAATTTGAAACGACATAAACAGACTCATGTGGAGAAGCTCAGGTTAGAACAGATCTCAGTGTGGAAAAACGGTGGCCTGTTCCTTTAAAGGAGCCAAGTAGACATTTGTTCAAAAAAATCTGCCAGATGCAGTAAGTTTATGCCGTATGATTTGTAGACCCGGATAGCATTAGCACGGTGCTATGAAGCATCATGTTAGCATTCTCTGTTATTTATGTATTTATGGGCAGTTGAACCACTTTGCTTCTCTCCATGTCTTTGTATCTTTGAGTAGAAAACTATATTTATAATTCAGCGTGTGTTGAAGTAGTTTTGGAATAACTAGAGAAAGTTTAGTATTTTCTCCAAATTGTTTTAGGCTTTTTACCCCTTAACTCCCGCCTGAACCGAGCGCATTTTCTCCAGTTTGGCTTTACCCCAGTCCAAAAGCTTCTGGAAAAAAGCTGTGAAAATAGCAACAAAACTGAGATGAAAACAATGATGGAAATGTGACAAAAAAGTGAGAAAACATTGACAAAAAAGTGACGAAAAATTGATGGAAAAAGTGGCAAAAATGTCTCAAGAAATGGAAAAAAATTGACGAAAAAATGACAAAAATGTGACAAAAATATGATAAAAATGTGACAAAAAATGACAAAAAATTGATTTAAAAAAATGACAAAAATGTGGCAAAATGTAACAAAAATGTGATATAAATTTGACAAAAAAAAGACAAAAATGTGACAAAAAAGTGACAAAAAATTGATGAAAAAGTGGCAAAAATGTCACAAGAAATTCACAAGAAATGTAAAAAAAAATTGATGAAAAAATGACAAAAATGTGACAGAAATGTGGCAAAAATATGATAAAAATGTGACAAAAAATGACAAAAATTTGACAAAATGTAACAAAAATGTGATATAAATTTGACCAAAAAAAAGACAAAAATGTGACAAAAAATGGACCAAAATATGACAAAAATATGACAAAAATGAGATAAAAGAGGTTAACTGTTTTAAACATGACCATATATGTGTAATTCCAGAGATGCCGTCTGTATCTTTGCGCTGTCGGACACATTATTCAATTTTCTCCCTAAAAAGACAATTTAAGTGATGTATTTTCTTGTTTTCTTGACTGATTGATAATTAAAAAAAAAAGCGTCCCAGATTTGATCCAATGAAAGCACTTTTATTGCACTGCTGTGACGGAGCCGCTGCTCTTTAGAAAAGTGTGGCTTCTTCTTTTTCAATGTGTACAAAACAGTTCACACGCACTGACCGTACAAAATACACGTATGTACAGACACTTTACACTCACCCACACGTGCACGCTCACACGCACGTGCGCAGGGGCCGAGGGGGCTGCCGCCGGCCGCGCACTCTCAGCCAAACCGGAAATAAAACTCTTCAGCTCGTGCCGTTTTCCTCCGCGATTCTCGCCGCGACGTCTCCATAAATAATAAATTGCATTGACAAAGTTCGTCTCGTTGGCAATAAATAGATCTTTGCAGCTCGTCGTCCACAGTTCGATCCACACAAGAGGAAAGAGTCACTTAGCAGCATGAACTCTTAATGATGCTCCATGTAGTACCGCTCTGTTCCTGTAGGAGGAGCTGTATACATTTAAAATCTTATTCATTTGATTGTATTTTTTTGTGTGTGTTTGGGACTTTCCTGGTGAGTTAACCTCTTAACTCCTGCCTGAACCGAGAGGATCTTTTTCCTCATGTCATCAGATTTTTTTTCCATCATTTTTTATTGGGTATTCAACTCATTTTTTTGGCATTTTTTTGTCACATTTGTCATTTTTTTTGGTAATTTTTTAGTCTCATTTTTGTCAATTTTTTTTTTTTTTTGTCAACTTTTTATCAAATTTTTGTCATTTTTTGTCATATTTTTGCTATTTTTTTGTCGAAATTTTATCACATTTTTGTGACATTTTATCACATTTTCGTCCGTTTTTTGTGACATTTTTGCAACTTTTTCGTCAATTTTTCATCAAATTTTAGTCATTTTTTTGTCACATTTTTGTCATTTTTTTGGGTCAAATTTACCATATTTTTGTCATATTTTTTGTAATTTTTTTGTCACATTTTTGTCATTTTTTTGGGTCAAATTTACCATATTTTTGTCATATTTTTTGTAATTTTTTTGTCACATTTTTGTCATTTTTTGGGGTCAAATTTACCATATTTTTGTCACATTTTTGTAATTTTTTCGTCCATTCTTTGTCAATTTCTTGTGACATTTTTGCCACTTTTTCATCCATTTTTCGTCACTTTTTTGTCACATTTCCATCATTGTTTTCGTCTCAGTTTTGTTGCTATTTTCACAGCTGGACTGGGGTAAAGCCAAACTGGAGAAAATGTGCTCGGTTCAGGCGGGAGTTAAGGGGTTAAAAGGTCAGATAAATTCCTCAATCTCATTTTCACTTAAAACCATCAACATAGCGAGCTCTAAATCATTTCCCCCATATTTTTTTGTCACGATCCCGATCTCCCCTCACGAAAGTCCGCGCCGTCCGCAGGCGTTCGGCGTTTTTCCTTCATTTCGTTGCATTGTTTTCCAGTCAAACTCAAGTAAAAACCTGCTCAGTCGCGCAGCACCGTCTCCATAGATTAATATTATGTCTATGTACAGTATATATATATTTTTACACACGTCCAACGCGGCCCCTGCACTGACACACACACACACACACACACACACACACACACACACATGTACGAGGGGAGAGTGACGTCCAAAGCACAGAGAAGTCTGCAGAGGAATGTGACAGAAACTGGGCTGACATGGATGCAATTTGGCCATTTTATACTCACTACTGCCACCTCAGGTCATACGTGTAACTGCAGCTTCTATATTAAGCTTGTAAGTAACAACTTTTTGAGTGACAGTGCAGGATTTTAGAGGCAGTTGTGGTGAACAGGTCACTAGGACATGGAGGAACATGTAGGGGAGGAAAATACTTAATTTTAGCTTTTTTTAAACTGTATAGTCCCTTAAAATGTTGAATTTTTTACTTTTTCCATGAGTTTAGGGCGAGACGCTGCAGGTGAATAGGGAAACCTTCAATCAATTTCTCACTTCTGCTGTAGATTACTGACATATATGAGGAAAAACTCTTTTATTTAATGTTTAAATATAAAAATAAGGCAGTTTATGGAACAAAAATAAACAACAAATGGCCAGAATTGCCAATATTTTTAGTGACAAAATCAGAATAGTCGATCAAGTCAGGTTATTTTTTTTGTATTTCAATACAATCTTTGAGTCTTTGAATGTCCAAAAAACGCTACACAAGTCATTATTATTATACATTTATGTTTTTGTTTTTCAAAGGGGATTTTGGATCTTTAAAGGAATAGGCCACCGTTTTTATATACTAAGATATGTTCTTACCTCACTTTAGTCGAGTTAATATATCCCCGTCTGGTCTTTGTCCGTGCGCTCACACATACGCAGCCTCTCCCATATGTGACATAGCTCCGAAAAAGCTCACGATAGAAGCTACCAAGCTCTTCCACGTGTTCCCTATTTAAATAAAGTTACGTGAAGTGTTTTCATGCGAAGTATATTTACACAGAAATGTAACGTGTCGATTTTATAAGCAAATAAAAAGGGGGACTATATTGTGAGGCGTAATGATACGAGGAGTAAAACGTCCGCGCAGTAACTCCTAAAGGTTATTGACGGAAGTGAGCGGGGGGAAGTCTTTAGGAGTTAATACGCGGACGCTGTGCTCCTCGTATCATTACGCCTCACAATATAGTCCCCCTTTTTATTTGCTTATAAAATCGACACGTTACATTTCTGTGTAAATATACTTCGCATGAAAACACTTCACGTAACTTTATTTAAATAGGGAACACGTGGAAGAGCTTGGTAGCTTCTATCGTGAGCTTTTTCGGAGCTATGTCACATATGGGAGAGGCTGCGTATGTGCTCCGTTTGCGTGACAGAGCGCGCGGACAATGACCAGACGGGGATATATTAACTCGACTAAAGTGAGGTAAGAACATATCTTAGTATATAAAAACGGTGGCCTATTCCTTTAAAATGAACTTGTAACCTATAAAAATTAGGGCAGGAGTTAAATATTATACAATTACCTTCATAATCATGTTCAGAAAAGTCTGTTGCCACTTATGACTTTCCTATTTTGAGGAAATGGCCGTTGGAATTACGACTTCTCAAATAAGTCTGTGTGTGTTTCCTTTTAGGAGCTTTTGTGCTCAGTGTTTCTCAGTTGTCTATGTAAACTTACAGTGGTACAGGAGTAGCAGATCCTGGTACACAAGCCTAGAGCGCCCTCTAGCGGCGGTCAGTGTGAAAATAACCACATGTGCAATTCTATATTTTACAAAACTCTGCCCAACTAGGAACAAAAATGCGACTTGTAGTCTGGAAGATACTGAACTTTCTACACTATATTTCAATAAAGGCTCAAACATCAAAAGTGAATTTGTCCATGTGTTTTTTAAAAGCCTTATAAGTCACATTCTATGAACAGAAGGTGGCGCTGTGCAGGCAGACAGTCAATGACTCACGACAAGGAGGAAGGTTTTGAAGCTGCAAAGTTATTGTTCTAACACTTGTTTCAACAGATTTGTAATTTTTACTTTGTAGAAAATACCTCAGCACTTTCACTCAGTAATATTTGATCAGTAGTATCTGTACTCACATAAGTAGCTGCGTTCAAATATTGACGAACTGACCTCAGATCAGAATCGTTGGGAAACATGATCTACTTCCTGTGTGACGTCACTCTCATGCCTCGAGAGAGAAAACACAACAACACCGCAGCCTCGAGTGCTCGCCTCACACACACACACACACACACACACACACATAATGTCCACGTGCACGCCCCTGGTCCCCCCCTCGTCGTCTCCTCTGCTCTTCAGTGCATATCTATGTCTCTATAACACTCTATCCCCCTCGTGCGCCCCCCTCCCCTCGTGCGCCCCCCCCTCTGCCCCCCTCCCGGCCCCTCTACATGTTGTAGGCCACGTAGATGGGGTCGAGCTGGTCCTGCAGGAAGCCGTCGCGGAGGTGCATGCGCTGCTTCTCGCCCCGGGAGTTGATGGGGATGACGCCGATGTCCGTCACCACGACGACGCCCACGATCAGGTAGTGCTCCTCCAGCACCGCCTTCGTCACCATGGGAACCAGGTCCAGCGCCTCCTGCTCCGAGCCCTCGAGCTCCACCACCACCACCAGCAGGTTGGTCCAGGGGAAGACGGCGCTGAGGGCGGGACAGAGGCGTTACAGTGATGAGACTGATGAGCTGGGGGTACCTGACACGAACACCAGGGGGCCTCACCACTCCACGATGCTCTTGTGCGCCCGGATCACAGACGTCTCGATGTCGATGGGGTGGTACCTCATGCCCCGCAGCTCCATGGCCTCCTCCAGAGCGCCCACCACGAACAGCGCGTCGTGTCGCTCTGCGTTTCGGGAGACACACAACCTTATCAGAGCTCGACAAAGTACACAAGAAACCTGAGGCCTCGTGAAGACATGAGGATTTTACTACAATAAACTGCATTCTGATGATAATAATCCCTTTATCAGCGAATATAAACCTCAAAAGGTATTAAAGTCGTGCCACATGGAAGTTCTAAAGCCCCACCTCCAGTATCATGTTTTTATTTAGTCTTTGTCTTTTCAGTAAATTATTATTACGTTTTAATCAAGATTTTGTAAAATAATTACTTTAACTTTCATTTAGTCAACAAATTGTCGTGTAAATGAATATACAGGGCATCTGCAAATTTAAGACTTTTTAAGACCTTTTTAACCTCTTAACTCCCGCCTGAACCAAGAGGATCTTTTTCCTCACGTCATCAGATTTTTTTCCCAACACATTTTTTTTAAAACTTTTTTGTCATTTTTTGTCACATTTTTTTTTAAAATTTTTATCACATTTTTGTAATTTTTTTGTCCGTTTTTTCTTCTCTTTTTTTGGTCACATTTTTGTCATTTTATCGTCAATTTTTTTTTCCAATTTTTTGTCATTTTTTGGTCACATTTTTGTCACATTTGTGATAAATTGGGCACAAAAGTTATTTGACAGGAAGTGACATAGATAGAGAAAAAAAAGTTCAAATTACACACTGCACAGCAACAGCTTATGATCGTTCGCCTTTATCTGTCACTTTAATTTTAGTCAGAAAATGATAGATAATGACATTTTAGTTGACGACATTAACTCTATAGAATCACAAAAATGGCGTTCGCTCTGAGTCTTTTCCTACAAATGATGCTTCTGTAGCAAAAAGCCTCATACAGATGCATGGAGAAGCCAGTCCCCATATGAAAGTATGGCGATTTGTGACATTTATATCATTCCTTTATCATTAATACATCAGAAGATTATGTTTAGAGGCCACTGGATGTATGTGACGAGGCATTTAGCTCAGAGGCCACTTTTATACACAAATTGTAAAGTCGGCCTCAAAACGTCTGTAAATGTATTAATGATTTCTAACGAGGCTTTGACATAAATGTGGTCGATGGTTGACAACAGCTGAAAACATCTGGATCTGTCAGAATATGAGATGTTTGACGGCTAATGCTAACGGCTATAGGAAACAGAACAGGCTAACGGATGCTAACAAGCTTCCCGAACTAGCCGACCGAATGATCTATTGTTATGAAGTGAGTGTATTATTCTTACTGGTGAGTATTCTGTGTTTTGACATATTTGTATAATTCTGGATGATAAAAACCTCCGTTGGCGTCCGTCAGCTCGGTCCTGCGCAGGAAGCCCAGGTAGCCGGTGCGCGCCCACACGGTCTGAGTGTCTCCGAAGCTCAGCCTGGAGTTGAAGTGGTCGGACTGAAGCACCTCCTCGCCGTAGCCGCTGTAGTAGCCGCTGCCGTTGTGAGCGCTGTGCACCCAGATCTGCGGGACACGGACACGAGCGCTTCAGGTCAAAGCTTACACTGCTCAGTGCAAGTTTAGGCCAACACTGAATATCATCGATGCAAGAAAACAGAAGGACGATGGGAAAACAAGCTGGAGACAACAGATGAAGTGTTTTCTGACCTCCCCCAGGTGCGAGTCTCCCAGAGGGCCCTTGGTCTCCGGGTTGGCGATGATGATCCTCACTCCAGGAAGGATCTGAGGAAAGGCACAAGAATCACGTTTGGGTTCATCCAGTTTTGTTTGTGCCTGAAGCTCCATATTTAAATGTGAAGTATTTGCGATTGTTCCTGGTATTGTGTATTTTCTGAATGATTCTCTCCCACTCACAGACTCACAGAAGCTGACTCAGTGTTCGTGGGAGGATGGAGCGAACTATTTCAGCTTCAGCCCAGATCTCACTGTGTTCTTTCTTTTTCTGTTCATTGATTTATCTTCCTACACTCCTGTTTATCCGTCAGTCTATTTGTCTACACTTGCAGTACTTGAAGACCTGCTGCAGGTTGGTTTATGTGTTTAATTTCAATATTCTGCCTCCTCAGCTTTTAAAATGATTATGTAAATGTGCTAAAACTAACAAGTCATTCAGTTTAAAGTCTATCTGCACGGTTTTACAGCAAGTGATGGTCAGCAAATAGTTTGAAACCAAAGCCTCACTGTAAACTGCCATCTGCTGATGAAACATGTATACCTTAACCCCCACCTGAACGGAGCACATTTTCTTCAGTTTGGCTTTACCCAAATCTAAAAGCTTCTTGAAAAAAGTGTCAAAATAGAGACGAAAACATGTCAGAATAAAGTCTTAAGCAATGTCATTGTATTCTAAGAAATTTAGATTTAAATCCAGATCAAATCCAAATGAATGACATTTAAGTGAGTTTATTTGTTTTGCCCTCGTTCAGCATATTGTAAACTAAAGAAAACAAACTTTACAATTTTTGCTAAATCATAGTTATATTTAATAATTATATGATGATTATATGAAGATTTTTGCTAAATATTATACCCAGCTTTCTTTAGTTTGACCATTCTTTGTGATGTTTTTGGTTTAACTTCCTTTTTGGACACTGACAGGAAGTGACTGCGCCGACCAAGCGATGTCACTGGGCCCTCTATCTATGTCACTTCCTGTCAGCAGCTTAGAAATTGTAATAAAAACTTTTCTGGCCAACATTTCTTCATTAACAGCATTTGCTGCTTCACAGAAATACAATGATAATTATTACCTAAAAATTATTGTCTAAAAATGTCATATTTTCAAAAGCATTAACACCAGTGCCTTTAAATGATTTTTAACCTCTTAACTCCCGCCTGAACCGAGAGATCTTTTTCCTCACGTCATCAGATTCTTCTTCCATCATTTTTTTTGTTGGGTATTCAACTCATTTTTGTAACTTTTTGTCATTTTTTTGGTCATTTTTGGTCCATTTTTTTATCACATTTTTATAACTTTTTGGTCATTTTTTGGTCAATTTTTAGTAATTTTCTTGTAAAAAATTTAGCACATTTTTGTCATTTTTTCGTCAAATTTTTAGTAATTTTCTTGTCAAATTTTTTATCACATTTTGGTCTTTTTTTTTTTTGGTCAAATTTTTGTCATTTTTTGGTCATTTTTATTTTTATAATTTTCTTGGTCATTTTTTCGTCACATTTTTGTCAATTTCTTGTGATATTTTTGTGACATTTTCCTCATTGTTTTCGTCTCAGTTTTGTTGCTATTTTCACACCTTTTTTTACAGAAGCTTTTGGATTGGGGTAAAGCCAAACTGGAGAAAATGTGCTCGGTTCAGGTGGGATTTAAGGTTAATGCTGTGCAGAAACTGTTTAGAGTATTTGGTCCTCACCTTTCCAGACTCCATCAGCGGCAAACTGTGAGGAGAGCCTTTCTCCACCAGCCGCACCCTGCCATAAGGAAAAGGCTTTATAGACACTCAGTGGTATGTGATAAAGTAATGGGATAAACCTCGGCGGCCGGCGCTGGTCACCTGTCGTGCCGCAGCGCCCGCATGTCCACGTAGACCGTGGTGGGGTCGGGTCCGGACGTGCCCTGTAAACAGATGGCCAGGTTGACCCTGCAGCCGAACGCCGTGCTGACTGAGCGCGGGTGCAGCCCCAGGTCTTTGAAGAGTTTGGAGAAGGAGTGAGTCAGAGCCATGCGGGGGCGCTCTTCAGCCACCACCACACAGGCCCGGACGCGGGACAGGTCCAGCCCACGAGCCTGAGGAGAGAGGAGACGCAATAAACACCACAGATGCAGGAAACACACCAAGGTTTACATTCTTAAGACCAGTTCTTTCACTTTTAAATTGTTTCTGTAAGAGGTGACATTCCCTGACTGAAGTGCAGTAGTCTGTGAGTGCGTGGCTGTACCTTGAGCGCCTCCGTCTGCAGCCCCAGCCCCTTGGTGCACAGCTCCATGACGCTGTAGGAGCAGAACGTGTCTCGGACCCGCAGCTGACTGACGGCGAGGAGCCACAGGGCGGGGTTCGTCTCCAGCTCCACAGGAGGGATCAGGATGGACTGGTGCCCCGAGTACACGCTGCAGATACAGGGAACACTTCAGCACAAGCAGCCACAGGAAGACTTAAGAACACCACCATGAAACTCTCATTTCACTCTGTTTCTGCTGGAGCTGAAACATGTAGAGTATTTATTTATTGGACAGGGACATGTACAGGAGCATTAATCAGCACATGAAAAGATGCTTTGTACCAGACTTTAGCTCTTGGAGATAATTTACATCTGCAGTCCCCTTTGTTGCCACTAACACAACATTTTTTAAAACCAATATAAGTTTACAAAGAAAAAATACATACAAAATCTGCAAATATGATCACTATGTCGCTCAAAAAAAGTGCAGAAAAAATACAGTACTTTATACCCTTTTTGGAGATATTAAACATCAAGTATAACATTATGTTTTTTTTTTCTGCAAGAGTTTTCTTCATTGGTCCCATGAGAATGAAGATAAACTCAATGTTGGAAATGTCTTACAAACAACACTTGTGCTAATATCTTCTCCAGTGGTTCTCAAAGTGAGGGTCGCAAGATGATTTTGAGACAATGTTTTTACTATTTTAACATTGAATTTTATGCCTTTTTGCAAGAAAACCGTATATTTTAGTAAAATGAAGCCAAATATCAAATTACACAGTATCTAGACTAACACAATCAAACCATATTTAAAATGTTTCCTGCAATTATTATAAATACCTATTACATTTTACAGACGGGGGGCCCGACTTGTTGGATAAGCGGCTTTGGGGGCCTGAAAAGTGGCTTGATGTTGGGGATGACAAGCCGCGACCCAAATGAAAATGTAATTTGTCAAATAAAATCAGAAATATTGTATTTTCCGCATAGTTTTGATTGAACAAGTAGTAATTATGCCTTTAAGACTGAAATGATGAGCAAAACCTTCCAATGACATTCATTTTAGCTTTAAACTTTACTGTTTCTATGCGGTTTCAGATGGAAAATATTTGTACAAAACGATCCCTGGAATAATCTGACCCACCAGCTGAAAATCACTGTTCTCTAGACGATACAGTAGTAGTAGTAGTAGTAGTAGTAGTAGTAGTAGTAGTAGTAGTAGTAGTAGTAGTTTGGCGTTTACCTGCACAGACACCAGAGCACGAAGCCCAGGCCGCAGTAGGGGTCGAGGCAGATGGCGACCTCTCGGGACGGATACAGCTCACACTGAAGCTTCACCGAGCGGCAGAACGCCCCCACGGCATTATGGGACATCTGAGAGACAGCAGACGGTTCATTTTAGTCAAATTATTTATTTCACTGAAACTTTAAAAAAATGTAGATAATGGGCCTAAAACTATGACTACAATTTCATTAGATTTAGCTAAAAAACTAAAGCAAAATAAGGGACTAAAGACGTTTGACCTGGAGTAAATAGGCCTAAAAGATTTACAGTCATAGTGACACTTGTCTTTTTAAAGCCATTCTAAAATGCAGATACTGTTTTTTTGCATTTATCATTTCTAAGCACTTGCAAATATTTGATTAAGCAATTGGAATGGAGTAAATTGTTGATATTTTTGACAAATTGGGCAATTATTGAGGATTTTTTTTAAATAAATTGGACAAAAAATACAGAACATTTCAACAAAACATGCAGCTGAATGTGTTTTGGATCATAATATTTCAGTCTGTGATCGATTTACGGTAAAGAAATGTACAATTAAAGCCCACTGGAAGGAAATGGCATGTTTTAAAGATCATTTAAGGCCTTTACTTTACCACAATTCATTCAACTTTCAAAATCTAGAAGCTGGAGTTTACAGCCTATGGGCTAGTGTAACGCCTCATTTGAAAGCTAAGACCTACAAAACTGATGTAAATGAATCTTTTCCCTTGCGTTGTTGCCATGTTGTCATCACGTTTTCAATTTTTTTTCCATTTCTTGTTGCTTTTTTTATGGCATTTTTGTCACAATTCGTTGAATTTTGTTACTTTTTTGCTGCACTTTCATCCATTTTTTGTCAAATGTTCTCACTTTTTGTCATTTGCTCTTTGGTGGCTTTTTTGTTGTACTTTCATCATTTCATTCATTTCTTTTCTTTTGGTTTTCGTTACTTTTCTTTGGTCTTCTGTGCCTTTTTTTTTGGGTTACTTTTTGATGCTTTTGTTGCGTTTTCATCCTTGTTTTCTTCTAATTTTTTACGCTATTTTTATGCTTTTTTTCCAAGAAGCTTTTTATTTTTGGTAATGCCAAACTAAGAAATATGCGCTCTGTTCATGTGGGGGTTAAGAGGTTAATGCCCCTCAGAAACAGTAAAACGGCTCAAACTAAATTGGATTTGTGTGAAAATGTGTGAGTTTGTGAAGCACCTGGACTCCCGCTAACATCCCGGTGGTGGACACGCTGAAGTCCAGGTAGGCCAGTCCGTCGGGGTTGGTGGGTTTGTACAGCGCCGGGGGCTTCTTCTTTGGGAGGTCATCTGGTTGAAAACATAATGACAGGGTTCAGATGGAACAGATGGAGACGAGGGGGGGGGTGTTTGAGCGTGTGTGTCTCTGTCGTACCGGTGTCGAGGACGGGAGGCCAGTTGCGGATGTCCACCGTGGCCATGGCCTCTTTGGAGCGCAGCAGTTTACAGATGACCGCGGTGGTCATCACGCAGGCCGAGTGGCTCACCTGGAAACACACGAAAACATCAACATACAACTCTTAGTAACTGGACAGGGAGAAGCTGTGGTCAGAAAGAAGTCTATGTCCACCATCTTAGAATTTAACCTGAACCGAGAGGATCTTTTTCCTCACGTCATCATTTTTTTTTGCATCATTTTTTTGTTGGATATTGAACTCATTTTTGGCACTTTTTTGGCACTTTTTTTTTGGTCCAATTTTTATCACATTTTTGTCAAATTGTTGTATTTTTTTGGGTCACATTTTGTCATTTTTTTGTCACATTTTGTCACATTTTTTGTCACATTTTTGTATTTTTTTGGGTCACATTTTGTCAAATTTTTGTAATTTTTTTGTCAAATTTTTGTAATTTTTTTGTCACATTTTTGTAATTTTTTTTATCACATTCTTGTATTTTTTTGGGGTCACATTTTGTCACATTTTTGTCATTTTTTTGTCACATTTTTGTATTTTTTTTTGTCAAACTTTTATCACATTTTTGTCACATTTTTGCCACTTTTTCATCAATTTTTCCTCACTTTTTTGTCAATGTTTTCTCACGTTTTTGCCAATGTTTTCTCACTTTTTTCGTCTCAGTTTTGTTGCTATTTTCACAGCTTTTTTCCAGAAGCTTTTGGACTGGGGTAAAGCCAAACTGGAGAAAATGTGCTCGGTTCAGGTGGGAGTTAAGGGGTTAAAGAACCTTCTTAAAAGTGTCTGCTGTGAGTAAAAGGTGAATGATCCTCTTCTGCAGCTTCTTTTCCAACACCAGACTGGTATCGATTAACTGTACCCAGCTCGACACTTAGGTTTGTTACATCACGTGAAGCCAATCTAATCGAAAGAACTGCACAAACAAAAAGGTCTTGGCAGCGGTGGGATTCGAACCCACGCCCCCGAAGAGACTGGAGCCTTAATCCAGCGCCTTAGACCGCTCGGCCACGCTACCTACGAGCCTGTGCTCTAAATCTGGACTCTGACACTTCAGCTGGTAACGTGATCAGTGGTGAACTTTAACCTTTGCTCCTCTAGAGCAAAGGTTAATAATAATAATAATCTCCAACACACCTTTATCGCTATCTTACATTTTACTGGTAACTAAATACAATGTTGCTCTAAATGAGCTAACACTAAACATCCAGTAGCTTCACTTCCTGGTTTTTGAGTGATCTGCCAATAAACCACTCCCACCCACCCCTCGTCTTGCTCCCCTTCGCTGTGCAGCTGTTTGAAAGATTACTCAAAGCGGCGCGAGTGGCTCCAAACACAGCTAGGTCTGAAGCCCCTTTAGCTTTGTAAATGACGCTGTGCTCTCACCTCTACAATCATCTTGACCGTCGGCAGAGTGGTGGCGATGTTTTGCGGATGCGGAGGCCTCACGGTGATGGGAACGCAGCCGGCGTAAAGGCAGCCGTAGAACGCAGCGATCAGGTCGATGCCTGCGGCCACAACAGGAGAAGGTACGTTTCATTTCAAAACTCACAGAAAACTGTTTCAAAGTTCGCTGTTACACTATAGCACTTCTTTAGCAACAAACTACAAGTGTTAATTTTGAAAACATATTTTAATGTAGTTTTGGTCTTAGTCTTTTGACGAAAATGCAATTCAATTTTAGTCGAGATTTAGTCAAAAAAATATCTTCAATTTTTAGTCTAGTTTTAGTCGACTACATTTAAGACAAAATAGTCGACTTCATATTTTTCTATTTAATCTTGTTCCTCTGCTTCATGGAGCTGCCCCCACATGAGCTGTTCCTTTGGCAGAGAATTGACATGATATCGTTAGCCACATAGCATAATTGCCTAGCTAATGTGCAAAGAATAAGATCTTCCAGAATGAGCATTTTTGCACTTGAAACACTAAACATCCTCTTTTTTTTTTTAAATAAAAGTGAGATTTATTGTCTAATTTTAAGCACAATGAGATGTTTCTTCTTCATATAGGTCGTTTTTTATTTATTTACCAACAAAAATCAAGAGCAAATGTACTTATTTTTTATTTAATTTATTAACAAATACATACAAATTTCCTTTCAAACTGAATCTTTTCCAATGGACTTTTTATAAACCGGCTTTTGGGGGCCGTCTGCCCGTCCTCTGAGGCCCCTGACCTCACTTTGCTCGGGGGGTCTCACAAGATGATTTAGAGACAATGTTTTTTACATTTCTGGTATTGAATATAATGTCTTTTTGATTGAAACCAGCATATTTTTGTGAAATTAAGCCAAATATCAAAATACAATATCCAAAGTAACATCTTTAAACCAGATTTGTTTATGTTTTGCCCCTTAAATTATAATAAATATTAAAAACATTTTACAGTAGGGGGTCCTGAGTGGTTTGTTGAGTGATTTGGGGGTTTGAAAAGTTTGGGAATCCCTGTGTTAGATCATTAATGTTGCAATCTCCCATCATGACCAGCAGAGGGAGACAGAAGGCTGAAGCATTGGACAAGTCGCCAACCACGCCTGGAAGTGTGATGTTCCTAAGTGTGAACAGCGTCTACAGCACCTGGAGGATAGACCAGCGCCACGTGGTCGCCCTCCTGCAGCCCGCCCCTCTCCATCAGCAGCGCCGCCACTCGCTCCGCACGCTTATGCAGCTGCAGACAGGTCAGGGAGTTGGACACTGCCCCCTGCAGGAGTGGAGGACAGTCAGCGTCAAGTCATTGCAGTAAAAAAAACAAAAGGTTTGTTTTTAAATGTGCTTTTACCCTGGAGCTGAGCAGTGTGTACAGCACATGGTCCGGCGTGGTCTGCGCTCGCCACTGCAACACCTCCGACAGGAACAAGAACTGGGGGAGAAAGAGAGAAATAATGTGTCAGATGCCTTCCCATCCTTCTGTAGTGTTTAAGGTGCTGCAGGTGAACTGGGAAACGTTAAAGATATCAATATGAAACCTTTGCTGTAAAAATGGCAGTAAATGAGGGCGGCGGCAGATTCAATGACTAATTAATAATCTGCAGAGCCCCACACGGATTCTATAATTACTTACTTGGTCGTTGTCGTCGCTCGTGCCCAAGTCCCGCCCACTGGCCTGAGCGATCCTCTTCCCCGACACCAGGTTCCCCACCATCACAGAGGCCGGTCCGATCTCTGCACGAGCAACAACAGGAGCCCAGAGTCATGATGTAGGCAGATGTAGAAATGGCTGATTTTAGGCAGGTTATTAACCCCTTAACTCCCGCCTGAACCGAGCACATTTTCTCCAGTTTGGCTTTACCCCAGTCCAAAAGCTTCTGGAAAAACGCTGTGAAAATAGCAACAAAACTGAGACGAAAACAATGATGGAAATGTGACAAAAAAGTGAGAAAACATTGACAAAAAAGAGACGAAAAATTGATGAAAAAGTGGCAAAAATGTCACGAAAATGTCACAAGAAATTGACAAAAAATGGACAAAAAAATGACAAAAATGTGACAAAAAAGACAAAAATGTGAAAAAAAAAATGATAAAAATGTGACAAAATGTGACAAAAAATTACAAAACATTGATCAAAAAATGATGAAAAAATGTGACAAAAAAATGACAAAAAAATTACAAAAAATATCATGAAAAATGTATGAAAAAATTACAAAAATGTGATAAAAAATGGACGAAAAAAGGACAAAAATTTGACTAAAAAATTACAAAAAATGTATTAAAAAATGACAAAAAAGTGACAAAAAATGACAAAAAAAAAGACAAAAATGTGATTAAAAAATTGACGAAAAAAAGGACATAAATGTGATAAAAATTTGACTAAAAAATTACAAAAAATTGACAAAAAATGACAAAAATATCATGAAAAATTGACGAAAAAATTACAAAAATGTGATAAAAATTTACGAAAAAAGGACACAAATTTGACAAAAAAAAAGACAAAAAATTGATTAAAAAAATGACAAAAAAATGTGACAAAAAATTACAAAAAAGTTACAAAAAAATTACAAAAAAGTTACAAAAATTGGTGGTTGAACACCCAACAAAAAAATGATGGAAAAAAAATCTGTTGACATGAGGAAAAAGATCCTCTTGGTTCAGGCGGGATTTCAGAGGTTAACACGGACTAGAAATAACACCTGATCACATGTCATTTAAAAATTTATAATTAGAAATGAGCCATTTGTCAGTGGGCATCGCCCTGTACTGAACCCTGCTCTGCACCTGATGCGGAGTGCTGGAGCGCTGTTTAGGTGGTTGTTCTGGGCGTGGCTCAGGTGAGACGGACCGGTGCTTTTACCTGGTTGTTTTTGCCGGGGCTTGGGCAGGTTGGTGACGCAGGTGTGGGGGCACATGAGCACGTTGCAGGGGTGCAGCCCTCCCTCCAGATACAGCTGTTTGATCTCCGACAGGTGGATCCCGCCCAGAGGAGTCTTGGGGAGGGTGTTCGCGGGGACCAGAGCGAGGCAGAAGACGCCGACGCCGTGGATACTGTCTATGGCCTGGAGACAGACAGAATATAACCATCTGGCAACCAACAAAGAAAAACTACAGCTGGATTTCCGATACAACTATAAAAGCCGTTCGTTCCTGGTTTGCGTGGCTTTTTCGATGGTAGTAGATGTTTACCTGTAAGACGCGACTCATCCACTGGAAGCTGTCCTCTTCTGTGGAGTCTGGTCTCTGTTCAGCCACGACCACAATCCTCTCGTCTCTCAGCACCGTGACAGAGAACACTGCTATCCTGGAAGACACAGAACATGGCTTAAATACACAGGTCTGCAGCACAGACAGGACGTGGGCTGGAGAGAGGACCATGTGCTGAAGTCTGAACTCGGCTTTCCAGAATGTGTATAGTGTCATAGTGAGGGTAACTCAAGCTGAAATGACCTGAACAACTGAAATGCTTTAAATTGTATGAGACACAAGACAAGACCACAGCAGGTTAATCTGAAACATGGCGTTTTACTCTGAAGTCAAGTTACTCTGAGGAGCTTTCAGTAGGTTTTAAAATAGCACAAGAACTAGTTTCTCTGGTTGGTTAGACTCTCTCTGCCACAGACGAATGACAAAGCAAAAGACAATGTGGAGCAGAGTTGTAGAAACGTTAATGAAATGTCATAAAAGCCACTCCCAGGCCCATACATTTAAAACTATGTGTATATGTCCTCTACAGCTGTTGTAAGGGAACACCAGAGGGTCAAAAAGAGCCTTGCCTCCCCGTCGGGGAATTGAACCCCGGTCTCCCGCGTGACAGGCGGGGATACTCACCACTATACTAACGAGGAAGGTGTCCTGAACCACTGCGCAGAGACGAGACAATAAAACTGAGTGAAGAGAACGTGCTCCTGGACTTCAGTCACATGGGTGATATAAAATAACACAAACAACACACAGTACTGTACTTCACACAGGCAGAACAGTATTTTTTTAAAACATTTATAGCATAAACCACTGGTATAAATGCAACATTGTTATATTAAAGCGCAGTTTATCAGCACTTTTATTTTGGGTTGGGGTCTGTTGCCCTCTGCTGGCAACAGTGAGAAATAGAACTTGTTGAAAAGGCAAATTAGCAGCGCAGTTATTAGCAACATGAGGGAAACTCCCCCCTTTCATAAAACTGAGTAAAAGAGACAACCTTTTTCTTAAACATAAATAATTTTAAGTCTATCTTGGTACAGTACACTGCTGAATAAGACCCAGCTGAGTCTGTGTGGCTGGTTTGTGGCTGGAGTGTCCAGCAGAATGAATGACAATAGACTGAGTATTGTTAAGAGATACAGATCTGCCTATAAACTCAAAGTATGTGTGAAATATAGAACAGGGGAGGGTCAAAAAGAGCCTTGCCTCCCCGTCGGGGAATTGAACCCCGGTCTCCCGCGTGACAGGCGGGGATACTCACCACTATACTAACGAGGAAGGTGTCCTGAACCACTACGCAGAGACGAGACAATAAAACTGAGTGACGAGAAAGTGCTCCTGGACTTCAGTCATGGAGCAATATCAAATATCACGAACACAGTATTTTACCTCACCCAGTGTGGAGTGTTTTTTACATTTATAACATAGTAGTTGTAGTACAGAGCAGTTTACATTCTTTGTTTTTTTTATATACAAAAAACAAACATAAAACAATATGTTATAAGAGTAACATATTGTTCCATAAAAGCACTTTTATTTTTAGTTAGGTTGCCCTCTGCTGGCAACAGTGAGGAATAGAACTTTTTGAAAAGGCAAATTAGCAGCACAGCTATTAGCAACATGAGGGAAACTTCTCGCCTTTCATAAAACTGAGTGAAGGAGACGATCTTTTCTTAAACATAAAACAATAACAGCCATGAGTGTGTGGCTGATGTAACACCCTCCTGCAGAATGACTGACAATGGACAGAGTAATGTTGAGGCACACAGAACCCTCACTGCCCATTAGCTCAAAGTATATGTGAAATGGGAAACAGCAGAGTGTTTGTGAAGGCTCTCGTTCGTCCAGGGAGTATCCATTGTAGGAAAGCTAAATCCTCAAACAGTGGAGAGTAAAAAAAAAGCCTTGCCTCCCCGTCGGGGAATTGAACCCCGGTCTCCCGCGTGACAGGCGGGGATACTCACCACTATACTAACGAGGAAGGTGTCCTGAACCACTACGCAGAGACGAGACAATAAAACTGAGTGAAGAGAAAGTGCTCCTGGACTTCAGTCACAGAGGCCTTGGTCTGTCAAGGATGAATAAACCTTACTATTCTGTTTGATCCAGCTCATACAAACAAACTCTGTGACCTCCTCCCATGTCCAGAAGAGAGGGCCTGTTTCTCTCCTGCTGAGCTGTTAAAACAGCGGCAGTTCACACTGTGCTGCTCCAAAAGCAGCCGTGAACCATGTGGTGAGAGAGACAGCAGAAATGAGTCTGCCTGTGCTCACATTGGACACGCACAATATATTCATGCGATTGTCATATATTTGTAAAATTTGCAAAAACTTCACGCAGGCAGTACAGTATTTTTTTTTTTTTTACATTTATAGCATAAAACAATGCTATAAATGTAGCATATTGATGTATTAAAGTGCAGTTTATCAGCACTTTAATTTTGGGTTGGGGTCTGTTGCCCTCTGCTGGCAACAGTGAGGAATAGAACTTGTTGAAAAGGCAAATTAGCAGCACAGCTATTAGCAACATGAGGGAAACTTCTCCCCTTTCATAAAACTGAGTAAAAGAGACAACCTTTTTCTTAAACATAAAAGATTTCAAATGTATCTTGGTATAGCACAGTACACTGCTGAATAAGACACAGCTGTGTCTGTGTGGCTGGTTTGTGGCTGGAGTGTCCAGCAGAATGAATGACAATAGACTGAGTAATGTCAAGAGATACAGATCTGCCTATAAACTCAAAGTATGTGTGAAATGTGGAACAGCGGAGGGTCAAAAAAGAGCCTTGCCTCCCCGTCGGGGAATTGAACCCCGGTCTCCCGCGTGACAGGCGGGGATACTCACCACTATACTAACGAGGAAGGTGTCCTGAACCACTACGCAGAGACGAGACAATAAAACTGAGTGACGAGAAAGTGCTCCTGGACTTCAGTCACGGGCAATATCAAGTATCATGAACACACAGTATTTTAAGTCACCCAGTGGGGAGTATTTTTTACATTTATAACATAGTAGTTGTAGTTCAGAGCAGTTTACATTCCTAGTTTTTATACTTTCATAAATAAAATAACACATCATAGTATTTTACTTCACGCAGGCAGTCCAGTAGAGTATTTTTTTTTACATTTGTAACATAAAAACAATAGTTTATCTGCACTTTTATGTTACTCATGTAACGTTTGGGTTAGTCCGTTGCCCTCTGCTGGTAACAGTGAGGAATTCAACTTGTTGTGAAAAATCTCAGAGTGCGCACTAGGAAAAGTGTTTGAGAAGTGTTCCAGAAGTGCTCTGAAGGACATGGCTTCTTTCTTGAACATGAATGAGTTCTCCAGGTCTATTTCTAATCTAATTTGGAGTCGGGCTCACACTACAGGAGGAGCTGTGTGGCGCTTCGACTCCCTCCTGCATGACAACAGACTGAGTCATGTGTGGAATGACTCAGGAGCTACACCAGAGGCTCAAAAAGAGCCTTTCCTCCCCGTCGGGGAATTGAACCCCGGTCTCCCGCGTGACAGGCGGGGATACTCACCACTATACTAACGAGGAAGGTGTCCTGAACCAGTGCGGAGGGGCAGAGAAAACAGAATGCTACACAAAGTCCACTTACATGACCGTTCAGTGTGATAGATAGATAGATAGATAAATAGATAAATAGATAGATGGATAGATGGATAGATGGATAGATGGATAGATGGATAGATAGGTAGATAGGTAGATAGGTAGATAGATAGATAGATAGATAGATAGATAGATAGATAGATAGATAGATAGATAGATAGATAGATAGATAGGTAGATAGGTAGATAGGTAGATAGATAAATAGGTAGATAGATAGATAGATAGATAGATAGATAGATAGATAGATAGATAGATAGATAGATAGGTAGGTAGATAGGTAGATATATAGGTAGATAGGTAGATAGGTAGATAGATAGATAGATAGATAGATAGATAGATAGATAGATAGATAGATAGATGGATAGATGATAGATAGATAGATAGATAGATAGATAGGTAGATAGGTAGATAGGTAGATAGATAGATAGATAGATAGATAGATAGATAGATAGATAGATAGGTAGATAGGTAGATAGGTAGATAGATAAATAGGTAGATAGATAGATAGATAGATAGATAGATAGATAGATAGATAGATAGATAGGTAGGTAGATAGGTAGATATATAGGTAGATAGGTAGATAGATAGATAGATAGATAGATAGATAGATACATACTGTAAATAGATAGATACATACTGTAGGTAGATAGATAGATAGATAGATAGATAGGTAGGTAGATAGGTAGATATATAGGTAGATAGGTAGATAGGTAGATAGATAGATAGGTAGATAGGTAGGTAGATAGGTAGATAGGTAGATAGGTAGATAGGTAGATAGATAGATAGATAGGTAGATAGGTAGATAGATAGATAGATAGATAGATAGATAGATAGATAGATAGATAGATAGATAGATAGATAGATAGATCGTCTAAACCCCCCCTCCACAGACTGACCTCCCTCTGTAGACGAACTTCATGGGCTCCACGGCGAGCGCGGTGGCCACGATGTCGTCGGCGTTGTGCCGCCGGCCGCTGACCATGATGAGGCCGTCCATCTTCCCCGTGATGAACACCAGACCCCCGGGGCCGATGAAGCCCAGCAGCCCGGTCCGGACGAAGGCGTACTCACTGATGAGGCCCCCGCTGGCGCTCACCGGGTAAACCTGCCGCAGCATCACAGTATTAGATTTACGTATTTAAAAGCAATTTGGACACAACGGGAAAATATAAAATATAAAACTGCAGCAGGGTGAACTAACTATTAACTATTATTGTTCTGATACTAGTTTCCCCATCTGATCTGATACTTGAGTTCAGAGTAGTCGCCGATACCACAGCAAGTGAATAAAAACAATCACAAATCCTGTAAAATATTATATTTCTCACAACAAATAGTACTCCATATAAATGCCTATAGGTTACTTTGGGATGGCTAAAATAGCAGATCCTTCAAACAAAGTCTGACTTCTGCTGCTCGATTCTACGTCGGCCAAAAGGGTAACACAAGTGATTATTACAAATCCGTTCCGCTAATCCATTCCAGTTCATGTTTGATGAAAAACTGCACCTGTTCAATCTGAGTCCATGTGTTTACAGATCCAGTCCGTGTTTTGCGCTCAGTGACTCAGGCCATGCTCTCGTGTTCTTTTGGGACATTGGAGAAACAGAGACAGGAGCTGCAGCTCCAGCACAAGTAAGTTTAACTAGAGCGATTACATGACAATAAGATTAACATAAAAAGCCCTTTGGCACTTTGTAAATGAGGAAATCCAACCCAAGCTGCAAGTTAGTTGAGTTTAGGTGAAGCAGTTTGCATTATCTGTTTAGTCACTGAAGTGAGCTCTGATTTTTAACCTACTGTAGGGGAAACACTGCTTAGATTTAATCTAAGTTTAATATTTATTCATTTACAGTTTTATCTTTATAAGACAAGATATAATGAGCCTAAGAATCTACGCCAAATGTCAGAAGTGTGTATAGTTAGAAAACTGTAACGTTAGAACTGTGTGTAACCTGACCTCTGCAGCTGTTTAAGGAACACTAGAGGGTTAAAAAGAACCTTGCCTCCCCGTCGGGGAATTGAACCCCGGTCTCCCGCGTGACAGGCGGGGATACTCACCACTATACTAACGAGGAAGGTGCCCTAAACCACTACGCCGTGGAAACGCAATGGAGCAGAATATACAGGAAACGTTAGCATGAGCTGAAAGTCCTGAACGCTCCTGAGTGACTAAACTTCAGCTCGAGTTTACATGCAAGGTCACATGACTGTTTGGATCTGAGAAATGGACTTGTAAAGAGCGAAACGGAAAAAGAGGAACAAAAACCAATGAACGATTTGTCTCTCACGTCTAAAACCCTTAATATTTCATCTGTAGAAACACAATTGTTCTTGTTAAAACTGAAATGGTGAAGTTTCTCATCAATGTTCTGTTGTTATGCTCACAAACAGAGTCTCATACTTTCATCAGGCCTTCCCAGTATAATATATTATTGAAACTCTTTTGTCGCACAGACCTCGAAGGTGTTCTTGGTCATCCCGGTGAGGCCGTAGTACGAGGTTCCCGTGGCGATGGAGCAGACGCACATCTCCCCGATCTCATCCGTCTGACACAGCTGAGGAACTCCCTCAGGCTTTACCACGCACACCAGGCCTGGAACCATCACAGCTTACAATGAAGACCGGAATACCAGTCCAAGCAGAGGTACAGCACCACACAAAATATAACTAGCTAATACTGGATAACCGTCAGAACTAATGTGATAAAAACATCATTATATTTTACTACAACACTTCAAAAGTCTGGACTAAAACTTCATTTTTGTGGATTATGTGGGCGAGTAGGACGTCAGGCAGTCACAGTTTTCACTATATCGACTTATCGACAAAGCTTTATTGTCATTTTTAGGCTTTAGAGTTCATGAGTTCAATATCATGACGAATTTACGTGAGTGCACCTTCACTGACAAACGATAGCAATAATTAAAACCCCTTCTGTTTCTGGTTATTCAGTGACCTTTGCGCAAATGTGTCTTTAATCTTTCTCACTTGTTGCCAATAAGGCGCTCCACCCCCACTCTCCCCTCTGCCCCGGGCCTCTCCTCTTTCCCCTCTGCCCCGGGCCTCTCCCCTTTCCCCTCCCCCAGAGCTACAGTTTCACCACACGCTTCTGAACGGAGACTCACTTCAGGAAGCAAAACGCCTTGGTCTTTTACTATCACAAGTTAAACAAACAAATATCGCTTTACTGGTCTTTTCCGAAAGCTCCAACTTTGAACTTGCTCCAATTTTCTTTCTATTTCATATAAGAACACGTTCAATCATTCACTTACAAATCAACGTCCACTTTCACTAACCTTAAACCAGGGTAAGGTTTAAATGCTCTTAACTAAAGACCTGAGTGGGTGAAAGGTGGAAAAAGTTGCCTCCCCGTCGGGGAATCGAACCCCGGTCTCCCGCGTGACAGGCGGGGATACTCACCACTATACTAACGAGGAAGAGCACGCTAAACCACTGCGCCACGGCTTTTTCCACATGTGGCACAGCGTGACTACAGTGTTTATAGACACGACTGGAGGCTTTTCACGCAGCTGCTTTCACGACTTTCAACCTGAGCTCAAGTTACAATCGCTCAACGCTGATATTTGTGAGTAAAGAAAGGGCTCAAACAGACATCAGCAGAGTTAAACAGAAGCACAGATTTCCTCATGTCAGAATCGAACAAAGCCTTTAAGCATTTGGGAATTACAACTAGAGTTTATATCTGCTCTCCTTTTCTCGTTAAGTAAGTGTTGTGAAAGTGTAAAGCATTTTCTGCCATTGAGTTTCTATAGGTGCAGTTTGTGTGGCGAACACTAGATGGCGCCAGATCACCGTTCAACCAGCACAACTTTCCCTTCGCTCTGCGTTTTTAAGGAAAATTGATCTCAAACCAAAAAGAAAAACCTGCAGTGTTCTGAACATGTTTTGTAATTGTTTCTCAGCCGTGGAACAAGTGATATAAATATGTGCTAGAAGGACAATCATCGTATTGTGCTTCTTCAGCCAGTCTTTCCTTATGACGTTAATAATAAATGTGGTCGTGGGGGAGTAACATGTCTGACCTCCGGGAGCGACGGTGCCCACGTCCTGCACAGTGAGCACGGACAGTCGCTCTTCTGTGTCCACTCGGACCACGCCATAGGTCAGGCCCTGCATGGACAGGACGCCCCGGCCCGGCGGCTGACTGCTGTCCTCCACCGGCCTGAGGGAGAGAAAGGGGAGAGAGGATGGGTTATTACACAAGATTTCCTAAATGCTTATTTGTGCTGATTTACTTTCTTAAGATTTGAAACATTCTTATATTCTAATCATAGAGACGAATAAGGGAAAATTGTGATATTCAAAAACAAATTGGACACAACAAGCCGCTTTTTTAGCAAAACCTTGTGTACATTTTCAGCTAAAACTACAGCTGAATTTGTTTAAATGGTCAAGAAATGTCATTATTTACAAGAAATCTGGATCTCACGCTAGTTTTAAACAAATTGAATGATTTTGAATGACATCCAAGGCCTTATTTTTGTTGCATTTTTTTCTTCAGACTTAATGACTTAATGCTATTATTATGTCTATTTCAATACCACTCTTAAACCTTTAACATGTACAAGTGACGACCACACTGTTAACACGGCACATGTTTTTGTAGGGATCAAAATGAACAACCAAAGAACAAAATGATGATAAAAATACACTCATCATTTGCTCAATCCCCTGAGTAAGCTAGCAGTTTAGCTTCTTGTAAGGTTCTTAAGGCAGATAAAACCAAACCCATTCTAGTTTTCTTCCACGTAAAACAAAGAGCCAATGAGCCGCTGTAGTGGAGCATCGGAGGGTTCAAAAAAAGTGTATTGCCTCCCCGTCGGGGAATCGAACCCCGGTCTCCCGCGTGACAGGCGGGGATACTCACCACTATACTAACGAGGAAGAGCATAACAAAGCGCTCAGACAAAGGGTCTTTGTTCTCAGCTCGGGAGGCGGTGGTTTGCGGCTCGCGGAGAGAGTTTTGGTGAGAAAGGGTTAAATATGAACAAATCTGTCTTTGATCTGAGCGTTTGTTTTGTCACAGAGCGAAACAGCGGAGCAGCACTGCCTCACTGCAGCAGGAAGTGACCTCATGTTTGTTTGTGATGTAATACCACCAGCGGCCACCAGAGGGAGCTGTTATCAGTGTATTAAAGCGTCCTGCAGTAGAGGAGCCACAGGCAGAGCAGGTTTAACCCACGTTTCCCTAAATATTCATGAACAGCCAGATGTAGTAAGAGCTGATACTTGGCACTTTACTCAGGTCTACCTTTTCATTGCCAAAAGTAAACATGTTTGGCATCCTCACCTGCGGATGGCGACGGTGAGCGCTTCGGGGGAGCTGGCGCAGGGGCAGATGACGTCCGCCCTCAGTCCTTTGGTCTGGAAAACGTTCAGGAAGGCGTCGCACGAAGAGATCGACCCTGAAATCCACAAAACACGTGAGAATCAGTAAAGGGAAGAGTTCTTCTCTCACGCACTGGTCAATGACGAGGTTATGTGCCTGTTTCTCCCAACTTAGACCAAAATCTATCATTACGATACAGGAAATAACTAAAACCTTCCCACGCTTATTCATTCACAAATACTGACATGTTTGGTATCCACGTGTAGCACAAAAGGCTGTGACCGAGATGATGCTGTAATCCAAATATGGTCATTTCCTTTGTGGGAGACAGTAATAACGGGACTAACGACAGGAAATATACACGTGTGTGTGTGCAGACGTTACATAACTCTCCAGGTTTTCATTCCGCTCTTTAACATCTCCACTTTAGTCGCTCCTACAGACTCATCACTTTACAGTCTTGGACTTAACATGATGTTCCTTTCAAAGGAAATTTCTAAATATCTTGTTCTTGCCTGATTTATTGAGCTTTGAACCCAAAAAACTTGAAATTTGAATTTTCACCTCTAAATACCACATTGAAAAACTAAGATTGAAAATCCCCTCTGAATTTGTTTGTAACTAACAAAACAATAAATTTAAACCTTGTTATTTAGAATACAGGCAACTGACGTTTTTCCCTTCCCACCTGCAGCGCCTCGCCTGAAACTCCCCGGAGGTTATTTCAGTTTTGTCGGCGTTTTGTTTTTAGGACAGAATCCACCTGTTGTCACCTGCTGCTTGTTATTTAGGTGCTGTCTGTCTGTGTCTCTATTCTCGTCCCGTGGCCCAGTTTCCCCCCCTCTCCAGAGACCCCCCCTTCGTCCCGCTCCTCTCTGCCGGAGACAGCGCTCCTTTCCCGGGTACGTCCGTGAGAGTGTGGACCTACATGGGTTGGATCCGTCGGCCACCAGCAGCATCCGCAGGGAGCTGAGGTTGATGTCCTTCTGGTCTTTGTGAGCGACCAGAGCCCAGTGCATGTCCCGCGACTTCACACAGGACACTTTCGCTGCAAACACACAGGACAGAGAGTCACTACAGGGGCTAACGGGGGACACAAGAACCTGAAGACTCTCGCTCGTTTATAGGGATAAACCTGGGGTGTCTATACCTGTCATGATAACAACATTTCAAGTTCAATTCACTGAGGAAGGAAATCGTGATTAACCTCTTACCACCCGCCTGAACCAAATGCATTCTGTCCTCTTTGGCTATTAAATAGGCCTGTGTAGCACCTCATTTGAAAGCTAAGACCCACAAAACTGATCTTTTTCCTCGCATTGTTGCTGTGTTGTCTCACCTTTTTTATGTTTTTTTTTCTTTTCTTTTTGTTGAATTTTTGTCTCTTTTTTTTTTAGTTTTTGTCACTTTTTGTTGAATTTTTGTTTAATTTTTGTCACATTTTTGTTGACTTTTTGTCACATTTTTGTTGAATTTTTGTCACATTTTTGTTGAATTTTTGTCACATTTTTGTTGAATTTTTATTATTTTTGTTTAATTTTAGTCACATTTTTGTTTAATTTTTGTCACATTTCGGTGAATTTTTGTCACATTTTTGTTGAATTTTTGTCACATTTTTGTTGACTTTTTGTCACATTTTTGTTGAATTTTTGTCACATTTTTGTTGAATTTTTGTCACATTTTTGTTGAATTTTTATCATTTTTGTTGAGTTTTTGTCACATTTTTGTCACATCTTTGTTGCGTTTACATCCTTGTTTTCTCTTGTTTTGTTTTTTTGTGGCTGTTTTGGTGCTTTTTTCCCAAGAAGCTTTTTGATTAGGGTAAAGCCAAACTGGATCCGTTCAGGTGGGAGTTAAGAGCTTAACAATATAATTAAACTCAGATTTATGCCACAGAGTAAAAATGACAGTAAACCCTTGTTAGAAACGTATTATTAAACTTGCATTAGGCTACCATTTCTGGAGATGTGTGCCAACTCAAAAACAAAACATATACTGATCTGAGGGCTCCATACACAGCCACCATTGACGGTCACTTGAATTTCCTCTGGATTTCTTTAGTAAAACTGATTCAGAATAAGGACACAGAATAGTGGACATGATGAGGAATAATAATCCAGTGAGAGTTTCGTAGCCTATATGGTATTGTGGATCATCTAAAGAAGTGGTTCTAAACTGAGGACCCACTGTCAACCTGAGAAAACCAGCTCAATCTGTATCAGAATTTAATTTGTTGTGTATAATGTGAAATCAGTCTTGAACAAGCTACAAATGAGATGTTACATATCATCAACTCACTTTAGAACACTACGATTTTATTACAAAGCAGCCTCATAATGAACATTTAGGATATTTCATTTTCAATCAAACCATCTGTGAGAGAGGTACTGGCCAGCAGAGGGAGGCAGAGTGCAGTTCTGGCATTATATTCAATACCAAACAAGTGCAAATAATCATTCTGGCAATATGCTGATGATTTGACTTGATGAGTGCGTTGTTGTGCAATGAAATCAAACAATATATAAACATGACAGCAAACAGAACATTTTTCACCAGTTGAAACATTAGGAGAACAAGAGTCCATACCTTTGTACTGACAGACTTTCTGTATCCAGCTCAGGGGGTTGACCTTCATCAGGGAGTAGGGCACGCTGATCACATGCATCATGTTCATCACAGTCTGCAACACCACATTACAACATGTTAACATATGACAACAACTTTAATCCTACAGCCTCAGCAAAAAGAATCCGCCATGAAAGACAAGTTTTACAATCAACTGCACGGACATGGAGGAGAAAGTTACATGTGAGTAGTTTTCGTACCGTGAGGATGCCGTGCCACAGACCCACGTCCTTCTTAAAGTCCAGCACGTTCACGATGGTCTCCGCTGCGCACACAACAGGACGGGCCCGCGTTAAAACATGGTGACATGGTGTAGAAGTGGACGTACAGAAGGCGGAGGCGCGGCGTCTTACCCTCAGTGTAGCTGCAGGCCTGAGTCAGAGCCTGACAGTGAGTTAGCAGAGCGATCCTCGTCACCGTCACTCCCAGGACACTGCCGTCTTTACACGACTTGTACTGAAAACGACAAGTGGAGAGACTTTTCAAATGACTTACAGTATAAACAACAAGAGGAGAGACTTTCTACACGACTTATGCTATAAACAACAAGGAGAGACTTTTTACATGACTTATACTATAAAGAACAAGAGGAGAGACTTTCTACATGACTTATACTATAAAGAACAAGAGAGACTTTCTACACGACTTATACTATAAAGAACAAGAGAGACTTTCTACACGACTTATACTATAAACAACAAGGAGAGACTTTTTACATGACTTATACTATAAAGAACAAGAGGAGAGACTTTCTACACGACTTATACTATAAAGAACAAGAGGAGAGACTTTTTACATGACTTATACCATAAAGAACAAGAGGAGAGACTTTCTACACGACTTATACTATAAAGAACAAGAGGAGAGACTTTCTACACGACTAATACTATAAAGAACAAATGGAGAGACTTTTCACATGACTTACAGTATAAAGAACAAGTGGAGAGACTTTCTACACGACTTATACTATAAAGAACAAGAGGAGAGACTTTCTACACGACTTATGCTATAAAGAACAAGAGGAGAGACTTTCTACACGACTTATACTATAAAGAACAAGAGGAGAGACTTTCTACACGACTTATACTATAAAGAACAAGAGGAGAGACTTTCTACACGACTTATACTATAAAGAACAAGAGGAGAGACTTTTTACCCGACTTATACTATAAAGAACAAGAGGAGAGACTTTTTACATGACTTATACTATAAAGAACAAGTGGAGAGACTTTTTACATGACTTATACTATAAAGAACAAGAGGAGAGACTTTCTACACGACTTATACTATAAAGAACAAGAGGAGAGACTTTTTACCCGACTTATACTATAAAGAACAAGAGGAGAGACTTTTTACACGACTTTTACTATAAAGAACAAAAGGAGAGACTTTTTACATGACTTAAACTGAAGTGGAGGCACTATGGATGACCCACTTATCAGCAATAAAGCACTGAAATGAACTCTAAGTAGAAAATACAGGTTTGAAATGATAACCAAAGGCAATAACACAGCATTAAATAATGCGTAACAGAAATAATTAATTTGCAAAAACGATAAGTGCTGTTGAAAACCTTACAAATTACAGTTTTTTCACTTCCAGTTTCAGTGACATGGAAATATTAAGTCATTAGTTCTACACAACTTTAGCTTCACAAGTGTCATCAGTGAAGCACAGTAACAAATATCCAAAACGGTTCTGGAAATGTTTTAAAACGGAGACATCTGCTTTTGCAAAATGAACTCTTCTATATAATCACTTAATTAAACAGGGGGAAAACATGCATGTGCAAAGTGCCAACTTAGCATAATAAACACAGGAAAAACAACATGAAATTGCACCTACATGAGTAAACTAAAGTGAAGTTTACCTTATGTTTAAAAACGCACGGTTAAAAGAAAGGTATAACTGTTTTTAGTCCTTAATTGGTCCAGCATCTCTGTGCCATGCGGCGGCCACCCCCCCACAGCATGTAGATAACGAAACCTAACACCAGGGGGAGCACTACTCGGCTTGGCTTTCTAACACAGAGCCTACTATAAACAACAAGTGGAGACACGTTTGAAATTAACTATGCTCTAAACAAGAGACTTTTTACACGACTTATACTATAAACCAGAAAAATCAAAATCAGGAGATCCTCACAAACTTCAAGAGGCATAAAATGGGGCAGCTTGTCCATATCCACCTAATGCACTCAGGCCTTTCTTGGCTTACAATTACCAACAAAATTGAACTAATTGTATTTATGGGGAATGCAATATTTTAAAAAAACAGCCACAGTTCTTCTCTGATCAGCTAGGTTTTTCTGAAAGTAGACACCGATATTCCAATATACTGACTACTTAAAACTTGCTCACCCGAGAACAAATGATCTGAAATCCACAGAGCTTTACAGAGCAATATTTAACAGGAATCAGCTCTCAGTTAGCACACGCAGAGTAAAAAATAAATACAGATTTATAAACACATCTACACATCAGATGACCATGTGTAAACTGGATATATATTTTTTCCATGCCATGTGCCACATTTCTGTAATTAAAACTGTTTTTTTAAATCGTGTTGTGCTATTTTATATAGTAAATTATGCAACTGCAATCTCTGAAAAGGACCTCAGAAAAACTAGCATGAATCCCGTCTGAAAGTCTGATGTCATAGCAGTTAGTCAGGAGAGCCACAGTGTTGCATTCTGACCTCGATGTAGGCCGTGTCGTTGTTGGCGTCTTTAATGTGAGGAAACCAGTCTCTGGGCGGCTTCGACAGGTGCTTCGACTCCGTCACGAACCACAGCAGCTTGGGCCAGCCTGGACACAGCGGCGCGAGAGGAGGGGGGGGGTCAAACAACATGGAACCGGGACAAAACGTTTACCATCACCAAAACTCATTCAGCAAAAAGATCCCGCTTCATTTGATGAATACATCAATCAAACTCTAATGACAAATCCCCTTTCCGCCCCCTCGGCCACTCCCGCCCCTCGCTGTGTGATGGATGGCGTGTGACCCCTGACCTTTGAACTGGGGGATCTCTCCGGTGGCGCTCTTGGGTAAACCTTTGTGGCAGGCGTCGCTGGTCAGGGCCACAGTGACTCCGCAGCTGCCCAGGAGGAAGCCGATCTGCTGACTGCCCGCGTCCTGCCGTCAGAAACACCACGTTACCATCTTCAAACTGTCACTCACGCTACAAGCTCTACAACGTGTTCTCAGTCCCACGGAGCACACTGCAGCACACTGAGGCACACTGAGGCACCGGGGGAAGGGGCAGGCCTTTCTGCTGCAGCCAGAGAGAAACCTCAAAGATCAGGGCAGAGGCTGAGCACCCGAGTGTGAGGAGAACAGGAGACGTTTACTGTAGAAGACAGGTTTTAATCTGGATTTAAACAGTAAAGACTATAACTGACCACTGACTCCACTGAGCGAACACTTATCTCCTGTAAATGATTCTGTAGAGTCAGGTGTAGCAGATATAAGCCACACAACTCCACATTCTTCTACACAGCCTCATTTCCTGCAGAGTCTCCTCAAAACCATTAGAGCAGGGGTTCTCATGTGGTTCAGGTCCTGCTCTACACAGTATTTGGACTCGGTTGAGCTTTAACTAATGCAGAATATGTGAAGAGCTGTTTGAGTCCGGGATTATTCCCTTTTGTCAGTGTCATCTTAAACATCTGCAGTTGTCCATTCCTCCAGCTGCTGTCTGCACAGGTGGTCCAAGTAGTAGCGTTGGCACGATGCTAACATTTCATAGTAAACAAACTAAATTCTCCAAACACTGAAACCACAACACACTTTAAATCCATATTGGATACACTTATAATCGTATATAGCTGCAGTTTTGGAAGTTTGAAAACAGTGACATTGTCAACTAGAATGTACTCGAAAAAACACATTGAACAAAGCCCCAGTCTGGTCTGTGTTTGTGTCGGTGAAAACACTGGTGTTTCCTCTGTGTGGACAGGGCATGTTGGGATGGTCTCATGTTGTGCTGGTCAGATTGAAAGACAAAGCTGGCAGCATTTGGCTCCAGGGCCTTACTTTGCCCACCTCTGTCCTATACAGTAGGGCCGATATCGAGTTATGAAAATTCAAGATATTAATATTGAACAAGCAACGATATATTGTTATTGCATTGATATCGAGTTTTGAACATTTAAAACATTAAAATGGAAAAAATCAAGATTCAAATGATATAGAATTTCATCAATAAAACTGCACTTTTTATTATTATGTTTTTATTTTTCTGAAAAATGCTTGGTTTTCATCAAACCCACAGTTATACCTTATTGCATCGATATCGAGATATCTGGAATGAATCGAGATATTAAATTTTGTACATAACGTTCAGCTCTACTATACAGTAGTAATCCTATAGTAGCGTAATTGTCCTATACGAGTACAACTCATTTGTCTTTTTTTTTTATACAGAGTTTATACAGGAGGAAGCAAGCCAAATTTAATGCTTTGTGATGCCATTTTTAATTCCTAAATACTATGTTTTAATGCAACAAATGTGGAAAAAAATCAGCACATATTTCATTTCTTAAGATAAGCAAACATTTCATCAAACAGAGGTTGATCAAACATCAAACATTTTTGT
Organism: Gobius niger; assembly: GCF_951799975.1. NCBI lineage: Eukaryota > Metazoa > Chordata > Actinopteri > Gobiiformes > Gobiidae > Gobius > Gobius niger. The sequence goes on from NC_136869.1 coordinate 2,516,373, forward strand.
TTTTACAATTAACTTATACAGTAAAAATTGTTGAGCGATGTCATAATTTTCCAATACATTTAGATTTAATGACAGTCTGACTCCAATGTAATGCTTTTTAATGACATTTAAGACCTTGATTTTGGCATAACTGATTGAATGTATTCTAATGCCCCTGTTATAAAGCTAATTACGAAAGGTCTAATTATGATCTAGTTTGTGTCCCATGTTTAGAAACACTTTCAATGAATCTTTTTCTTCCAAACGCAGCAGTTGAAGCGTGGGTCAAACACAGAAGAGGTTTCCCTTAGAGAGAAATGCTTTAGTCCTGGCTCAGTCCTACCACTATAAGACCAGTGCTGCTGCTGCAGGTGAGTCAGAGCCTCGGCGCAGCAGTAAAACCCGGATGCACACAGAGTGATAAAGGCCTGTGAGACAACATCACAGAGATCCGTGATTCAATATGAAATGAATTACATCAAGTGTATTTTTAGTGGGAGGAAGCAGCTGTGGTTGTAGTCAGCTGCTCTGCATTTGTCTCTGAGCATAACAGTATCTGAGAGTCGTGTTACAGAAGATCCACAGACAAAAGCAGCAGCAGGTTAAATCTAATGCCATCTTAACGCCCAAGTACTACACTCACATCTGTGCATGGTAATTAAGATCTGCCTGTCTGGTAAATAAAACGACTATAACGTGACAACAAAGACGAAGGAAGGAAGTTTTGTGTGTATAGTGTCTCATAAAGTCACTATAATTACAAAGAGGTCCTGAACAAAGGAACCGATCAGCTGATTTCCATGCTTCTTTTGGGACTCTTCCTTTGGCGACGTTATGCGGTTATCATGCACTACGGCTCATTAGACTTAAGAGTGATTTACTATGGGTCAGAAAATTCAGACGATGAACCTATTTATAACCGTTGTAAATGTGAAAGCACTTAACCAGGGGATCTGCAGAGTCAAATTGAAGACTTTTTAAGACCTTTTAAAGACCACAAAATCTCAAAAATAAGACCTGTTTTTGAATATATAAATGGACTGTAAAGAAAATCACTGTCACAAAAATCCAAGTGTCAAACTGTTGTTTCTGATTTCACAGTGGGATGTACAAATGTAAGAACTTCATTTTTCACATTAGGCATTTTAACAACCATTCAAGTTTGAACAACCTTATCCCATAAAAAGAATATTGAGATTGAATAATTACTCACAATTATCGAATGAAAGAAAACAACAGATATTTATATTTTGGATTTAAAATGCTTTGTAATACTTGAGCTGGTAAACATTCACTGTTTCTAAAAATAAAAGCAGCTTTTCCACTCGTTTGCGTAGAACAAAACACTGTCAACTTTACAACTAATTCATTATCATAATTATTTTAATTATATTATTATTAGGCCAGAATCTAGTCTAGGTTTGATGTTTTCTAAACTTGTTTGTCAGATGTTTTGATGAACAAAGTGAGAAACGTGTTTCTAAAGTAACAGGACTTTCTCTTTCCTTCTGTCCCTGAGCAGAGGAGCGTTAGCTTTGTGTTTCCCAACATTTGGACAAACTTTATTGTGAATGATGCCGTTCATTACCTTGAGTTGGATATTTACAGTGAAGGATTATCTTCACGTTGTTTCATATTGGACGTATCTTTCCCCCGACAGCAGCATTACGGATCCATCAGCGACACCTCGGTCATGTTCTGGATTCCTAAACTCTGCTGACTTCAGTGGTTTTTTTTGGGCGGATAAAGCTCTGAAGGAGAGTCCTTCTGCCTCGCTCGACTATCGCTGAGTTTACGCGTGTTTGTGGCGGCGGCCAGTGCGTAAATGAGCGGCACCGGGCGGCTCCTCATCACTGCTTCTGTGCATTTATTTGTCTACTTTTTGAACTAAATTGTGCGCAAATAATTGGGTCGTTGAACGTTAATTTTTAAGACCAGTTTACCCTGGATTTAAGACCAAATAGTCGGCCTATTTGGTCTTAAATCCATGGTAAACTGGTTAGACTTTCTAAGACTTTTTAAGACCCGCAGATACCCTGTTAATGTTGACGTCTCTACACCTGGATTATAGACATATAGTTTAAGAGCCAGAGCTGTGCGTACCTTCCGACTGAGCGGGACCTCGATGGGCACAGGGACCACCTCGGCGAGCAAACATCCGTAAAACGCCACCATGAACGCGACGGGGTCGTTATTCGGGAACACCAGCGCCACCTACAGGAGAGGCACGACAAGGTGTTTACCAGAACGCACAGTTTACTGACTTGTGTGTGTCAGACGCAGGTATTCAGGTGATTATAAAGTTTGCTTTAGCGCCTCACCCGGTCCCCCGGCCGCACCATGGGCTCCTGTTTGCTGCCCAGCTTGTGCAGGATGTTGTAGGCCAGTTTGATGCTGCGCGACCACAGTTTTCCTGGAGACGAGACAGAAAGGTCACTGAGTCAGGCCCCGTGAGAGCTTTACATGGAGCTGTTTTCAAAGTCGGAAATTTACCACGGGAAAAAACAGGGAATTAACACAACTGAGACTTTTCTTTTAGGGTTGCAAAGGGGCGGAAAATTCACAATAAATGTCCAGAAATGTTTGTTGAATTTCCTCGTGTATAGCAGCTATTACATAAAAACTAATAGTTCAATTATTGTGCACTAGCCGGAAAAACGCAAAAAAAAACCTCTTTTTGGCGTAAGTTTTGAAAACTCACAACATTTTGGGAACGTTTACAGAATATTTTTGAAATTCATCAGGAATTCTCCGCCCCTTGGTGACCCTAATGGAACAGATGTATCTCCACTTTCAGTAGACTCATGTCTGTCTCACTGGGTAAGGGCTAAGCTTTACCATTATTATAAAATCACTAACAACAGCTGGGAAAGCTGTACAAACGTTTGACCTACAAACGTCTTTTCAAAAAGGTAACCTGTTAATATGTGGATCTTAGTAACGTTCTTCTTTTGCTGATGTTTGTCTTGTGTCATGTGGCATTTTCCAGATTTGTAACTCTTCAGTTGAAAGGAAGAGTGGGAAAATACGGATATTTTAAATGCAAATTTGGACATAGTGGGAAACCTTAGGAACATCACTATGAGGATTAATTTTGTATTTCTGATGACGTGATTGAGTAAAAAGAACAAGACAATATTTCTCAGAATCTTTGGTATAATGCGCTGTGTTATGTAGGGCTGAAACGACGATCGATTAATCGTTTTCTGGTTCACACAGACTAAAATGGAGCAAAAATGACATAAAAATGTAGCATTTTTTATGAAATCCTACTTTGTTTATATAGTTCGGGTCTGTGTACATTTTGTTCATTGTAAATTTCATGAATAGAGCCTCCAACAAACATTTCCCTTTAGTTTACTCCATCAACACCTCTTCAAGCAGCGCCACTTAAGCTATATGTGATTAAAAAAAATAGAAAAAATACAATTTTCCTACACCATTCACAGCCAAGCGATTACTTGCAGCCCTAGTGTGATGTGGTTATTTACGATAAAATAGAGAATGAGCTCTCACTGGTGAATATGTTTTGTAAACTAAGTAACTATGACGCCGCTGTGCAGTAGGTGTGTGTGTCGTACCGTAGGTGAGCACGTAGAGGGGCTTGCCGGCCGTGTCCAGGCTGGTGAGGCAGGGGGCTTTGGGGGAGATGGTGCCCCAGCGCTGCAGAGCCGCCTCCAGAGACGGCGGCCAGTTCGTGACCACCCCCAGAGCCTCCCCCCGAACGGGCAACATCTCGGCCCCCTCCGGCCGCGGCTGGTTCGGGTCCGGCTGCTGGACTGTGGAGGAGAGGTCAGACACCGGGTTACGGAGAGAAAACCCCCACTTTAACTCACTAAAAGGAAGGAGAATCTGTGGGTAATAGTGAGTTTGCTTCGTGCAGCTCTGCGGTTTATTTGCTGATAAACTTTGGTCACGTTCACAGAAGTGTCTGACCTTCTAACAGCTCGTCAAAGTCGTCCACGAAGAACTCTCGGAGCGGAGGTCTGCGCGGCTGCTTCAGCGTGTTCACCAGCTGCTGGATCTTCGCCGACACGCGGCTGCTCACCGGGACGCCTGCGGGAAATCAATCAAGGGTCTTCAACTTCGAAAATCCATCAGTCTGCTAGGATTATTTATCTGAATGTCCCAATCTGGTCTCACTCTTAACACCAGCATTAAGCTTTTTGCAGTGTTGAGTCCGCTTTAAAGAAAGTTCTTCCATATAGGGCTGGGAACCGTTAAACCAAACCAGTGCGGCATCAGAAAAAAAGTTTAGGTAATACTGGTATGGAGTAAATCAAAGCAAGCACCGAAAGAAAACATGTATTAAATCCAAGTTATGATGCTGTTGCATGAAAGCAGCATGAAAGGAAGCGACTTTTACCCATTTTTTTTTTTTTTTCGGCTCATTTTTGCTTACAAATATTATCCCTATTTCCCCCCATTTTTCCCCTAATTTCTTCCCCAGTTTATTCCTCCTTGTTCTATTCTTTTTTTGCACAATTTTACTTAAAGGGACTATAAAGAGTTTAAAAATGTTAAAATTAAGTATTTTCCTCCCCCTACATGTTCCAGCCATGTCCTAATGTGTAGAATGAGCTCAGACTGCCTCTAAAATCCTGTACGGTCACTCAAAAATGTGTCACTTCGCCCGAATTGCCGTCATGCACGAGCTTAATATAGAAGGTGCAGTTACACATATGGCCTGAGGTGGCAGTAGTGAGTATAAAATGGCGAACTTGCTTCCAGCCCCTTTAATGTTGACGTTGGAGATGAACCCAATATTCTAAATATGCAGATCTTCCACACATTGTTGTTCTGTTTTCTGGTTCTAGACGACAAATATTTTAGTTCAGAAAAAGTATCGTTCGAGCATTGGTATCGAAAACCAAGTATTGATAGGGACCAAATAGAGTTTAAAAATGCTAAAATGATGTATTACTCCAGCAAAGGCCTGATGTGTAGAATGAGCTCAGACCTGTTCACCACAACTGCCTCTAAAATCCTGCACTGTCACTCAATAAGGTGTTAATTCGGGTCTGAAGCTACGTCATGCGCGAGTTTAATAGAGAAACTGCAGGTACATGAAAGACCTGAGGTGGCAGTAGTGAGTATAAAAATGATAACTTGCATCTAGTCCCTTTAACCTCTTAACTCCCACCTGAACCGAGAGCATTTTCTCCAGTTCAGCTTTACCAAAATCCTGTAGGCCAGTGTAACACCTCATTTGAAAGCTAAGAACTACAAAACTAAATTGATCTTTTTCCTCACATCATCAGATTTTTTTTCATCACTTTTTTTGTTGGGCAGTCATCTCATTTTAGTGAAATTTTTGTAACTTTTTTGTCACTTTTGGGGGGGGGGGGGTTTGTCCATTTTTTGTCACTTTTTTGTCACCTTTTCGTCAAATTATTCGCATTTTTTTGTCGAATTCTTATGACTTTTTTGTCACTTTTTTCGCAATTTTTCATCAATTTTTTCTCACTTTTTTCACATTTTCATTCTTGTTTTCGTCTCAGTTTTGTTGCTGTTTTCACACCTTTTTTCCAGAAGCTTTTGGATTGGGGTAAAGCTGGAGAAAATGCGCTCGGTTCAGGTGGGAGTTAAGGGGTTAAAGTACTGGTATCGGGAAAAAAATGTGACAGTAAAGTCCTGATGTCCCAGAGTCAGGACTAAACATTGAGAGGCTGCACAGCTAGAGTAGAGTCCAGAACATGTGCGACAGGCCTCAAATTATTCATTTTAGCAGTGAATATGTCACTGAAAGTACTTGTTCTTCGCTCTTCGCTTTGAACGTAACTGATTAATGATTATATTGATGTTTTACGGATTGATCTGATCTGCCTGCTTGTAATATTATGCAGCAAAAGCACTTTGACTTGCCTTGTGTACAAATAAACTTGCCTTGAAGACTGACTAATGCACTACTGTCAACTAGAGCTTCAGAATCATGTCTGTCAACACAAATCTGAGCCTGTTTTCTCATTATTACATAAAGGTTAAGGTTCCTGAGTCCCTGGTGTGTCCGTGTCTGGATGTGTTCAGCCCGCACAGTGTGATCTCTGTTTACCGTCGCCGGTCTCCATCCTCTCCGCGTTGCCGTACTTCTGCGTGTTGCGGGCGATCGTTCCCATGTTGGACATGGGGTGGCGCTCTGTGTGCGAGTGGGGGGAGTCGGACGAGTAGCCGGTGACGTCTGGGGGAGCGGAGTGGTTCTCTGTCGGAGAGAGGGACACATACAGGGGGGTGACTCACACAGCTCTGACACAAGCTCACAGGACACACAGGCTTTATAACACAGTCCATCAGTCTGCTGTGAAAGTAGAACACAGTGATGCTATAAATATATTCCCATTCATAATGTTTAAACTAATCTATGAGACTTTAAATCAACCCACTGACACTGCATCGATCACAGCGCTGCTAATAAACCCAATAGAAGCAGTGTCTATGTATTAATGTAATGCCCAAAGTAACAGACAGGGGGCAGCACCGACAAATCCTGAGTTTATTTTAGTTTTTGTGAAAACATTTTTGTTTTAAATACCTCCCTGTTCAGTCAAGTGGAATGGTCTCTAACAAAAGAGACCATTCCACTTGTTTTGTGACTGTTGTTCATTGACAATCTGTAGAAAAACTTTTTCTTATGGAACAAAAAATCGCATTTTCTCAATTTCAATGTTCCAGAAACACCTCGGCTTGATTTTTAACTCGTTAAAATGGTGGTGATGCGCATGTCGGCTTTTTGTCTGATGCTGCTCAATCCGACCCTCTAACTGGCGTTGACGCTGGTGTCACTCACCGTCGGACTCCAGCGGCGGCGGCCAGAGCATGTCTGACCCGAACTCACAGGAACGACGCAACGAGCCGCCATTTTCTGCTACGCTCAGAGCCCCTTTCCTCTTCAGAGACAGGTGCCCGATACCTGCAAAGAAACACAAGGGTTAGTGTGGCAGAGCGGCGATCGCTGTGGGCTGTCTCTGATTCAGCGCTGACTGTTGCCGGAGCCTTCTGTCCGTACTCATTCACAGAAGGCCCACAGACTGAGTGGACACTTGAGCCAAATGCCACAGCATCAATCACTGACATTCACAAATATCTTCATTTATTGTGACACTCATCTTTTTCGGTTTTCAGGTTTTGAGCAAGTTTGCTCTTTGCTCTTATTGCAGTCAGTGTTTCTTTGTAGATTTAAAAGGGAGATGTGACAATTTTCCAGTGTTGTTGAATATCTAATTCCAAGCTTGGTTTCTTAAAGACACGCTGAGTAATATTTTGGATTCACCTGTTTCCATTAGAAAACATGCTCTTAATGAGCAACTCACACAGAAAAGCTATTTTTGCAGTGGGTAATCAAAGAATGGATTCGGATGAGGACCTAAACTATTTGAATCTCTATGGAGACGAGCTGGAGACGTCCCACTCCCAGTAAGGCCCCAGTCAGGTCTGAGGAGAGGTGAGCCGCTCACAGCAAGTGGACAGGGTTTAAGGATTGCTCAACAATAAAAATATCTGTAATCAAATAAATGCCTGTATTTCATTATATCTACTGAATGAAATGTTACACAATGTATTATTATTATTATTATTATTATTATTTTTATTATATTAATCATTATTGCGTAAGGACTGAAATGCCCTTGGACCAGTTTTCGTCTTAGAACCTTGGAATGGTTCTTACCGTGGTGGGACTGCGACAGGAGGCTCTGTTGGTGCAGGGACTGTCCCATGTGGGCGTGTCCCAGGTGCGGGTGTCCCAGGTGCGAGAGGTGGGCGTGCGCGAGCGAGTCGGCGAGGCGGCTGGCGTTCCCGCTGCCTCCGCTCTGCGTGGACGAGGACGAGGAGGAGGTGGACCCCAGGTGGGCGGGGCCTAGCTGCGACGGGCGGCTCCAGTGCTCCAATCCCGACAGGTCGTCCCCGGGCCCCGCCTCCTCCTCCTCGGAGCCTGACGAGGAGTCAGAGCAGAGCGGCGACAGGCCTGGGGAGTTTCAGAGATGTAAGAAAAGGTCATTTAAGTCAATGGGAGTTTAGGTCTTTTTTTAGGTTTCACAGTTTTTTATAAAATGTACAAATGTTTTCCCTCAAACAACATTTCAAACTTTTATTCAACTCTTGGAAGAAATTGTACTTTCATTTTTACACTGTAATGAAGTGTCTGTTTCTTTATTGAGTAAAACATAATTACTTGTGGGTAAATATTTAACCCCTTAACTCCCACCTGAACCGAGCACATTTTCTCCAGTTTGGCTTTACCCCAGTCCAAAAGCTTCTGGAAAAAAGCTGTGAAAATAGCAACAAAACTGAGACGAAAACAATGATGGAAATTTGACAAAAAAGCGAGAAAACATTGACAAAAAGTGACGAAAAATGTAGGAAAAAGTGGAAAAAATGTCACAAGAAATTGACAAAAAATGGACAAAAATGTGACAAAAAAAATACAAAAACGTGACAAAAATGCAACAAAAAAAATGACAAAAATGTGACAAAAATGTGACAAAATGTGACAAAAAAATGACAAAAAATTGACAAAAAAATTACAAAAAAGTTGAATACCCAACAAAAAAATGATGGGAAAAAAAATCTGATGACGTGAGGAAAAAGATCGTCTCGGTTCAGGCGGGAGTTAAGAGGTTAAAAGGCAAATGCTTAATTTTGAAATATAAAACAGATGCACAACTTACACAATTTATGGCGTCATTGATAATAAACCAGACTTTTTCGCTCAAGCAATTACTCAGGTTCCCACAGTACTTGAGGTCATGTGACCTGAACGTGGATAGGTCCATCAGATACAGAGATATTTGCCATAAACCAAGTCCAAAATGCAGAAAATGGACTGTCATCTTTAAACTATCGGCCGTTTTTTAAAGTTGTGTCCAGTTTTTGAAGGTGATCTTTGCGAGCTGCTGATACGAGATGTCTCCATAGTCAAACAGAGCAAGGATGGACATCTTGGTGGTCATACCGCCTTTGCTCTGTCCAATCCCGTCAGACCTTGGAAGCTAAGCAGGGAAGGGCCTGGTCGGTACTTGGATGGGAGACCGTTTGGTAACACCAGGAAGCCTAGCGAATGTAGTGAGTGAGTGAGTGGTTGGTGGTGGTCGGAGGGGCCGATGGCGCAGACTGGTTGCCTCGCTTCCGTCAGTCTACCCCAGGGCAGCTGTGGCTACAATGGTAGCTTACCACCACCGGGTATGGAGTGAATGAATAATGCAATGTAAAGCGTCTTTGAGTGTCCAGAAAAGCGCTATATAAAACCGATGCATTATCTTCACAGTCACATGTTTAGCTGCGAGGATGTGAAGGAGGAACTGTTAACAACAGGCTTGTCTGCATTATAGTGGGCATGCAGATGATGTCACAGCAAAAGAAGCAAACCGAGAGTCAGTGTTGACTTATTTGTGAGGATTGAGGGTTTTCACTTCACATTCTAAACCAGGCACGGACAAACTACATGTTTCATTTGGCTTCTGTTGCCACGCTGTGACATCATCTGCATGAGCTCTATAGCAGTGGTTCCCAAAGTGGGGCTCAAGGGATGATTTTGAGATATACAAAAGAAAACTTTGATAGAGCATTTAGCATAATTCTTCATTAAAAACAGCTTTTACTGACTCAGCTTTTAAATCTTTTTGCTTGACCTGATCCATATTTTGTTGTTTTTACGATGGGCTGAAAAATGTGCTGTTTTGAAGAAGACATTTTGTGATTTAACCCCTTAACTCCCACCTGAACCGAGCACATTTTCTCCAGTTTGGCTTTACCCCAATCCAAAAGCTTCTGGAAAAAAGCTGTGAAAATAGCAACAAAACTGAGATGAAAACAATGATGAAAATGTGACAAAAAAGTGATGAAAAATTGATGAAAAAGTGGAAAAAATGTGTCACAAGAAATTGACAAAAATGTGATACAAATTTGACAAAAATGTGATACAAATTTGACCAAAAAAATGACACAAATTTGACAAATAATGACCAAAAAAAATACAAAAATGTGACAAAAAAATAAATAAAAAAATGAAAAAAAAAATGAAAAAAATGACAAAAAAATGACAAAAAATGTGACAAAAATGTGATAAAAAATTGACGAAAAAATGAAAAATAATGGACAAAAAAATGACAAAATGTGACAAAAATATGACAAAAATGTGACAAAATGTGACAAAAATGTGATAAAAAATGGACAAAAAAATTACAAAAATGTGATTAAAACAAATGACAAAAAAGTTACAAAAATGAGTTGAATACCCAACAAAAAAATGATGGAAAAAAATCTTATTACGTGAGGAAAAAGATCCTCTCGGTTCAGGCGGGAGTTAAGAGGTTAAAGACATATTTTTTCTATGTTTCATTTGATCACTGACAGGTAAGAGCTGTGAGCGCATAACGAACTTGTCAGAATATGTCAAGTTAAAATCCTCATTCTTTTTCCTAACCCCAGAATTTGCCGATACTTCCCCGGAGACGATGGAAGCCTGTTGTTTGTGTTGCTGACTGAAGCGTCCCGCCCAGAGCAGCTGAAAGTCTTTGTCTGTGGATGACGTGCGCTCGGTTCTAAAATCGGACTCTGGCGACTCGTCAAACTGAGTCACGGTGCGTTGGTTCACTTCCCGACACACGGGCAACGCACATCGCCAGAAGAGAGAGAGAGAAAGAGCTCGAGGAGGAAGCATTCAGCCCACAGCAGATTTAGATTCAGATTCGGCTGCTACTGATGGTCTGTTTCGACAACAATTATACATTGCCAATAAATTATACACTACAAAAAAAGGTCACAAGCTCTAATATCTGGCTGGACGCCTTTAGCACATTTGCTGCAATGGCCAAAGATCCAGTGTTGAGTGTGACCACTGTGTAAAGCCTTCTCCAGCACATCCCAAAGATTATCAATGGGGTTCAGACTCTGTGGCAGTCAATAAATCTCCTTCTCCCTGAATCACTCTTTCACAACGTGACTCCATGAATCCTGGAATATGCCCGGGCCACCAGGAAAGAATAAATCCATTGATGGAATAACCTGGTCATTCCGGATGTTCAGCTGATCTCATCCTGTGGGCACGGAGTGTTGCTGAACTCGACTGTTGTTCATTAGAAATAAAGAATAGGTCTAATGCTCTGAGTTTGGTGGTCTATACTGTATGCTTTACAGCAGGGGTAGGCAACGTCAGGCCCAGGGGCCAAAACCAGCCCTCCATAATCAAACTCTGGCCTTCGAGATGATTTTGAGAAATACTATGACCCAAATCAGAGCTCAAATGCCTGTTAAAGTACTCTAGAAATGGTAAAAATACTGTAAATTCCTTTAAATGTCTTAGCAGAGCATCCTTTTGGCTATAATCCTAAAAGAATACTCTAAGAATACTTGAATTAAGGCATTAAATCTAAAGATTGAGTGGATTTGGTCTGGCCTTAAAGCAGATAAAACCTATTCTTGCCAATGGAACAAGCACAATATTTGTTTTACAGTAAAAGTTAATTTGTTTGATTTCTAGTGGGATTTCTATTAGTTCAATTGGCATTGGTGTTTTTATCTGATCTTAGATTAGTTCAAAAACCTTTATTCAAGCGATTTTAAGTAATTTATCTCATTTATGATGGACATTTTTCCAGTGTATATGATGTACAACACTGACATATGTAGAAAGTGACGCTTTACTTCAATTACTTCAATTGGAGGGTCCGGCCCTTGGTCTTTTGACGATGAAGAAAACCGGCCCTTCACCGAACAAACGGTATAGTTAAAATATCGGCCAACCCTGATGAATACGTTAAAAATCCCTGATGGCTGTAACGGGCCAGAGAAGGCACGGACTGTCCAGACAAATCTCCATTAGAGTTTACGGACGACAGTTTGACTCAGAATTTCCTCCAAAGGTTAAAGACACAATTAGCTTCAGATAAAGCGATGACGTTTCCTTCATTAAAATTCTGCGGAGCGTTCTGCTGCGATCACGTCCGGCCCGGTCGATCCCGGGGAAACGATTTTGTCAGAAAAGGTCAGACCTGTTTCTGAGGTGAGCCAGGTTTGTGAGCGGGGAAACCTTCTCTCTGCTGGAAATCTATGAGCGACGCTGAACAAAGTGTCAATTCAGGGGATTCTTCTGCTTATTCTAGCAGACAGGGAAGGAGAGAGTTCAGCTCCCTGACAGCCTGGTGGATGAAGCGGTCGTTCACCCAATTAGACCCCAAATCTCATGTTGTAGAGGCAGTTACCAGTCTATACCGGCATGGTATATTCGGCATGGTCATTGAGTGCAAAACACAAACTGGATCATTAGAAAAACAGGGACTGGATTGAGGAGGCAAAGTATGTCAGAAAAACACAGACTGGATTTGTAAGAATACATGAGTTTATAATAGAGTGGGTGAAATGTAATTGAAACGGAGCTTGTTGTAATGATCGGTGATTAGCAATGATCGGTGATTAGCACTGCATAAAGGGGCCCATCCTGCCAAAAACTTGCCAGGCCATCAGGCTCTGGTGTTTGGGAGTTTGCTAACAGCCACTCAAATCTTGAAAGGTTTTAAATCAATACACAGAGCACGTTATCACGTCAGCAGGGCTGGACTGGCCATCGGGAGATTCGGGAGTTTTCCCGGTGGGCCGACGTACTTTTGGGCCGGTTGGGTCAGTCAGACCGAGATAAGGCCCGTTATACCTTAACACCGGCCCACAATTAGCGGGAAAAGCCATTGGAGTATGTATCTTTATGTAGATGCAATTATACAACTCCTCCACTAGAGGGATGTGACGCCTTTTATACTCTAGTGGCGCTTTCTTGAGTCATGGTTCCCAGATAATCTATGTCTGGGACATAACACTCCCTCACATTGTGAATATAAGAGGAAATCGTTTATTGTAACTCCCTCCAGGACCCACAGAACCTCAGACCTCTATTTTTATACATTTTAGACAAATGTTTGCAGAGAAGTGCATGCTGGGAGTTGTCAGGTGACTCTTGCCCCGCGTTGTCAGTGCAGTTTGGAAATCTTCTAGTTTCCATTAAAAGGATTTACAATGTTTGGCCTTTTTGGGACTTCTATTCTCACTCCTCACCTCCATAACTCTGTGGTGAGTTTTACCGTTTCATCTTCATCTACAGTGGGATCATTTGGTTGGTTTTGAGAAGTTTATTTGTGTTGCAGTCGCGAGTGGAACTTCATTAACGGAACGCACATTTTAAGATTGTTAAGTTATTTTACAAAAGTTCCTTCAAGTTATAAATGACAAGATTAAAATGTTGAGTCTCTGAGGTGTTGAATTCGGCAGAAACTATTGTCCTCGATTCGTAGCTTATACTGTTTTAGTTCAAGCCAAGGGCTTATTGTTTTGCTCATCACCTCGACTACTGCATTGAATATGACAGTTTTTTTTTTTTAGAGGGCCAGTGACCCAAAAGTCCAGGGCCGATTTTTTCTGCCAGTCCAGCCCTGCATGTCAGGATGACCGATATATTTTAAATGTACTAACGAGAATGTACCTTTATCTTCTCTAAGAGGGTTTTCCTCTTCTTGCGATCTATCAAAAGTCTTCTTGTCCCGTTCCAAATGTGCATTGATTTAAACACCTGCTACACATTCATGTTGAATTCTCCTCTGTTTCAAATCTGTTGCTAATGACTCTTTGCATCCTTAAGTTTTTGTGGCAAAAAAGACATAGATCGTTCTCATTTGTCTCCATTTCTCCGTCCGATCGTAAAACCACTAACTTCCTGGTTTACCAAATACGCTGCATGTCCGGCTGTTCTCTGATTGGTTAACCCCCTTAACTCCCACCTGAACCGAGCATATTTTCTCCAGTTTGGCTTTACCCCAATCCAAAAGCTTCTGGAAAAAAGGTGTGAAAATAGCGACAGAACTGAGACGAAAACAATGATTAAGATGTGACAAAAAAGTGAGAAAACTTAGACAAAAAATTCTCAAAAAACTGACAAAAAATTGAAACAAATTTGACCAAAAAATTATGAAAAAATGACAAAAAATGACAAAAAAGTGAGAAAACTGGTAAAAAATGACGAAGTGGCAAAAATGTCACAAAAAAATTACAAAAAAGGACCAAAAAATGTACAAAAAATTACAAAAAAATTTACAAAAAATTATGAAAAAATTATGAAAAAGTGGCAAAAATGTGACAAAAAATTGACAAAAAATTGACAACAAAAGGACAAATGTGACAAAAAGTGACAAAAAGTGACAAAAAATTTACAAAAATGAGTTGAAAACCCCCCAAAAAAAAGATAGGGAAAAAATCTGATGACGTGAGGAAAAAGATCCATTTCAATGAGTTTTGTAGATCTTAGCTTTCAAATGAGGCGTTACACTGGCCTACAGGATTTGGGTAAAGCTGACCTCGGTTCAGGCGGGGGTTAAGAGGTTAATATGCTTGTCAATCACGGTCATCGGGAATTCAATGAAACCACCCCTGATCCCAGACCACACGTTTAGTTTAGTTTGGTTTATTTGAGCAGCTGCATTTTCCTAATTTACAAGTACACATTAAACTGTCATAGATGCTCAAAAGGAGTCGGCTGAAGCAAGAAGCTTATGAGCTCCTACCCCACATTCAACATTATAAACATTTACATTGCAAAGAATAGGAAAAGCGTGTATTCGGGCTGGCCTGGCAAGTAAAAAAAACAGGTCACCCCGAGGATCCTTCACTGCGACGGGGCGACCAGAAGCAGTGACTCACCTCTAGATGTAAATTTTGTATTGCTGAAGAAAACTGGAGCACTTGGAAGAAACCCATAACACATTTTTCTGAATTGATGCAACAACAATCATGGGAGACGCTGTTTTGTCGTAGTGCAGTCCACTTTCTGCAACAACCTTTATTTTTGGGTTATAGTAAGAGCTTTCCAAAGTGGAGTTAATCCTGTCGTGGGCAGCGGTGCGTTCAGGGCTTAATGCGAACCACTTCAGCTAAAAACATGGAGAAACAGCTGACGGCCTCTGCACAGGTTTACAGCTAATTATTAAGGAGCGTAATGACTGTGCAGTTCAGCCACGAGGCGGCCCGGCCTTTACATAATGTCTTTTCATATACTCTGCATATGCTCTTATCCCCTGGCTTTACTCTTCTGAAGTTGCCCACATTCACAGATTGATCCGGGTTTAACCTCTTACCACCCACCTGAATCAAATGTATTCTGTCCTCTTTGGCTATTATATAGGCCTGTGTAACACCTCATTTGAAAGCTAAGACCCACAAAAATGATCTTTTTCCTTGCGTTGTTGCTGTGTTGTGTCACCTTTTTTATGTTTTTTTTTTTTTATTATTATTTTTGGTCACATTTCTGTTGAGTTTTTGTAATTTTTTTGTTGAGTTTTTGTCACATTTTTGTTGAATTTTTGTCATTTTTTGGTTAAGTTTTTGTCATTTTTTGTTGAGTTTTTGTCACATTTTTGTTGAATTTTTGTCATTTTTTGGTTGAGTTTTTGTCATTTTTTGTTGAGTTTTTGTCACATTTTTGTTGAATTTTTGTCACATTTTTGTTGAATATTTGTCTTTTTTTGGTTGAATTTTTGTCACACTTTTGTTGAATTTTTGTTGAATTTTTGTCACATTTTTGTTGAACTTTTGTCACATTTTTGTTTAATTTTTGTCACATTTTTGTTGAGTTTTTGTCACTTTTTTGTTGCGTTTACATCCTTGTTTTCTTCTCAGTTTTTGTGGCTGTTTTGGTGCTTTTTTCCCAAAAGGCTTTTTGATTCGGGTAACGCCAAAATGGAGAAAATGGGATCCGTTCAGGTGGGAGTAAAGAGGTTAAAGCTGGATGATCTTCTGATATAACCTCTCCATAAGCGCCGCACCACGGGAGAAAGAAACTGTGAAAATTGAATACAGCGGCTATACTTTCCACTTTTTGTATTTCCTCATAGTTGTTTATCCTGCTGTGCTGCACTTTGGATTGGATACAGATACAGACAGAAATGAACTCTGTTGTAGTTATTATTTCCACTCTCTTTAGACATTTTCTGCCGGACTATAAGCATATTTAGCACACACCAATAAAGTCAAGTCCAAACCGGGTCTTTATGAATGTTTTGTCTCACTTGAAGAAACGCTCTGGCTAAATGTAACCTTGAGTGCGGAGAAGGCCTTTGTTCCACCTCACCTGGAGGAGTGTAGGCGTCCATAGAGGTCTGCACCACCAGGGAGCGCCGTTTGGATGGCATGGGCACCGCCACCTTCCTCTCCACGTGCCGGGCCAAAACCGCCTGCACCGCCTCCGTGTGGACGTCTGTGGAACATCAAGGACCAACTTCAGAGCCAACAACAACCATCGGAATCACTGGAACAACTTTTCATGCTGATATCAATACTTTTTAGTTTCCTGTCAAGATTATCTTAGACCCATTTGAATAATCAGTCATTTCGTAAAGATTTTGTAAAGATTCCGTGGAGGACAATGAGTTCCTGTAGATGATACTGACTGCGTGTTAAATACTTGATGTAAATGCTTCAGAGGAGGCTTTGAAAGGCGATAAGGCGAGTTTTTCTCGAAGCTTAAGGCTCGTGTTAATTTGATGAATTATATTATTTAAAATAGTGCCTCAAATATAAACAAACCTACATAAAAACAATCGTCTTGACCGGGGTGCCCAAAGTGTGGACCTCAAACCAATTTTTGTTGTGGCTTCTTGCTGAATTGGCACATTCGCTAGAGATGGTACTTTTCACTACAAGTTTCATAATTTACTAGAATTATATAGATTTTTTTGGGGAAAGAGTTGGTTTTAAAGTTCTCATCCTAAATAAAGGTATAGGGCGTGTTTTAAAACTCTGCTCAGTTGAACTTTTCGCTGTATTGAGCTGTGGCCTTCAACGAAAAAGGTTTGGACACCCCTGGTCTTGACTACTGCATAGTCTTCATTTTATCTCATTTATTTTATTGAATTGTTGTTTGCAAGTTAACCTTTTGCTTCAAGACAACAGCCAGCAGCACGTTGTTGGATGATATTACGCGCTGCTGTTGTAATCTCTCATGTCGGGCTCTGAGTTAAAGCACGTTAGATGTGAAGCAACAGGAATAGTTTGTGATCTGCTCCTTGAGTTTTGGACAAGGAGCAGCCGAGGCAAAGGCTCGGTGATTCCTCTGATCGTGTGTTGCAGTGCACTGTCTCCTTCCTCAGTAAAAGGTGAGATCAGTGGCGTTATCACGGGTGACTTATAAATACACATTTCTATGGCGGCAAATACAGCGGCGAATCGTAGTGAATCATTACCCAGATGTACCACAGACCAGCCTGGATGACTAACTTCCAGGTGCTTTTCAGTTCAGTTCAAATGTTTTATTCAGCCATGGCGTTATTACAGACACAATAATAACAACAACAGCAACAGCAAAGTATTCAATGCTGAATAGGAGCATGAGGAAGACATTGTCTTATAAATTTCATGCATCTGAGCTGGCTCTGAACAGACGGCTCACACATTTTTGATTTGTTTTAGCCTATATCAAGGTTAATAATACTTTAAAGGAGCTATATCATGCTATTTTAGCCATTCCAAAGTTAAGTATAGGCATTTATATGATATATTATACCTCTACCATTATGGAGCACTCATTTTTGTGATAAATATAAGTGTTTTCTGGAGGTATTTTTCGAACCCGGAAGACACAACGCTTCGATTCAGTTAACTCCGCCCCCTCTCTCCGCGCATACAACTTTACCGTAATATAAATAAACAACAATAAGTGAAGTTACTTCACGATGCAGTTATACGGAGTTGACATCTGCAACACAGCTTCATAAATGGCTAACACACATGCTAATATGCTAACACACAAGCTAACACGCGCTTGGACTGACTCACCCTCTGCTCCATCGCTGTTTACATTATGGGACTCGCGTTGGTTATAAAAGTTAATCCACTTTGGTTCTGGCGAAGGTTCCCCAAACATCCATCAGTGACAGTCACAGAAAAACACCATTTTGGCTGATAGTCGCTGAATCCCGGAGAAAAAAACAGCTGAGTGGCCTCTTCCTGAAAAGGGTTGAATAAACTCCTAGTCCTAGTAGCCAAACGCGCTTCTTTTTCTCCGTGACATTATCGTTAGTTAAGAAAATAGAACAGGTGTGTCCAGAGTAGGTTATAACGAGCTCCATCTTCAGCTGCAGCGCAAACATGACTGATCTGTTCAGACGCTCAGGGATGTGTTTGTTTTGGCCACAGCTGACCTGGAAGCACTTCGGGCACATCCTTTTTTTTTTTTTTTTTCACTCTTTGTTTCTTTCTTACGACAGAAATAATGAAAACGCTGTTTTACAAATTAAAATCAGGCCGTAAGCATAGAATTAAGACATTACATTACAGACGTCGAGCACTTCCGTTCCGCTGTTACGACACAACTGAACACTCAGTCGTTCAGGAGGAGAGGGCGGAGCAGCTGCTCAGAGAGCAGGATTCAGGAGGATTGTGGAGAGCTGCGTGAATGAAGCCACAAACCACTCTGGGGGGGTTTTTGATGAGGAAATAGCATAACAACATGGCTAAAAGCTCCAAAAAGTCGATTTTGCATGATATAGGACCTTTAAATCTAAATCAATGACTGTTTCACATTTGTCAAACATTGGTTCTTATGTTTCGTTGACTTCGTATTTTCCAAGTACATTTTTTTATACATTTTATTGAATGGAGTGATTGTGTTACATGATTTTTGAACAATGTCCAAAGAATTCCATAAACTGATCCCTTTTACAAGAAACCCCTTTGTTTTTGTGAAGTGTGTGAAAATGGAACCCAGAAATTTCTCTTTCTTCTGTTGTTACTATCTGTGATTAACATACATTTGTTTTGGACATGTATTGGCACCAACTTATTTTTCACTCTCCACATCATTTGTAGTATTTTAAATTTGACCAATTCATTAAATTTCAAGGTCTGCAATTTTATAAACAGTTTGTTTGTGTCTCGTGGACCTTTGAGAGTCATAAATAGCTTTCTTCTGGAGTAGGAACAGCCTTTCTGTATAACCGGTGCCTGCACTACCCCACACTTCAATACAGTATGTTATATAAGGAACTATTAAGGCTGAAAAAGCTGTAATGAAGCCTGATCCAACGTGTGTTTAACCTTACATAGGACACCAATATTTTTACTAACTTCACCTTTGATGTGGTCGATATGAGGCTTCCAGCTAAGTTTGCTGTCTAGGATAACCCCCAAAAATGTTATTTCGGAGACACATTCAATATTTACATCCTCAATAACTAGTTTTGTACATGCATTTTTCTTATTTCCAAACACAATATGATTTGTCTTATCCCAGTTTAAGAACAATTTATTATAATCAAACCAT
Organism: Gobius niger; assembly: GCF_951799975.1. Classification (NCBI taxonomy): domain Eukaryota; kingdom Metazoa; phylum Chordata; class Actinopteri; order Gobiiformes; family Gobiidae; genus Gobius; species Gobius niger. The sequence continues at coordinate 2,535,640 of NC_136869.1, forward strand.
GTCTTTAATACTGTCATTTCTTTTTCAATATTGGCCATTAATTCATTTAAATCTGTTCCAGACTTAAACGCAGTTGTGTCATCAGCAACAACAACAAAATGTACGTCCTTGGAAGCCTCAAATATATCATTAATAAATAATATTAAAAGTGTTTAGCTTTTAGCTGGGAGTTACCGCGGGCGTTAACTCACCTGATCTGTAGCGCTCGTCTCTTGTTCCCGAAGTGCGTCGCCGATGGAACCGGGCCGCGGAGGGGGGTCCGAGCGGGGGCCGGTGGGACAGGGGCCCCTCCATTCCTGAAACAGCAGAGAAGCAGCACATATACAAACAGATACAGGGACGAGTACGGGAGCGGGACGGCACCAGAGTCACCACACGGACACACACGGAGCACGAGGACGTGGAGATGAGCGGAGAGCAGAAAAATCAGCTTTTTCTGACTTACAAAACACAAAATAAATCAAAACAATGTGAGGTATAACCACGAGAACATCCCTCAGTCTGAGTGGAACCTTTCTGGGGCGAGTTATTGGGGAGTAATGGACCAGAGGGCAGAGACGTTTCAACCAGAACATGTAAAAACAGCTGCAAGTCGAGGAGCTGGAATGATAATACAGTAGATGTTTGGAATGTTTGGAGAAGCAGTTACAGAAAACCTGCTTTGGTCAATCTCAAAGAGTGTTTCCCAAATACTTTGCAAAGATTTGAAACAGCAGAAAAGCAGCTCGACTGTATTTACACTGTGCTATTTCATTCTTCTGAGGCTGAAGTTAATGTTAGCCACAGTTTTACACCAGCGAAGTGGGTGATCTGATGAAAAAAGGTTGCGATAATTCTATTTAGCACACGCACAACTAAAGTCAAGTCAAAATCGGGTCCACATGAACGTTTGGACACAGCAGGTTGTCCAGTAGAAGTGGAAAAACTGGCACTCGAAGCTACCCGTTAGCATGAAGCATGACGCTAACATTAGATTTATGGTTAGCAAAATGACACCTGTATCTATTGCTCTTAGATAGTAGTACCTACGTCTGCTACGTCCTGTGTGGTTCAATAAGGAAGGGAAATCATATTTTTGGGTCTGACAGCTGTTTTTACTCCCATTAAGAGTGTGAAAAGGGCTAAAGTTTGTTTTTTGAATCCTGCCCTGGTCCATTACTCCTCTATGGTGGGTGTAGTTTCCTCCTGTGGCGCTGAGCGGTTTGTAAAGGAGCAGGCCCAAGCTGAGCTGAGGAGAGGACGCTGTGTTTGGATGTTCTGCTGCTGCTGCTGCGGTGACTGTTTAAACCAGCGCTGTCCAAGGGCTTTCAACCAGAGGGTCACGCGGCGGCAGAGTGGTTAACACACTGGCGGGTAAGTGTATATAGCATCGGATGTGTTTGGTTCAGGAACTCGACTACACCGATACCAAACCCTTTTTATTTGGTGCCATGATTTACAAACCAGGCACTTCATTTTAGCGCACGCGATTTTAAAGTGTGCCGCACCTGCTTTATTATTAGAAACAGTTTCTATTATTAGTGGCGTAAATCTGATATGTAAATGAGTTTGTGCTGTGGCCTTTCAGTGTTTATTAGAGACAAGCTGCACGATTTAACAACAAACCTAACGTTCTTTAAACATGAGACTGGTAGTGAGAACATTACATTTCATGAAGCAACAAGATGCAAATCTGAAGAGGCATTTGAAGGAGTTGTCAGCAGAACCTTTTTAGTATTAATCATGCTCAAATGAATCCCTCTCTCTCTCTCGTTCTCCCTCTGTGCTTTGACTGGTGGTGTTTCGCTCAGGGGAGCAGACGTCAGGTAAAACCAACTCACAGGCAGACACATCGTGGACACAGGGGAGCGCAAGCTGCATAAGAGCATTCTCTGAATTATGAATCAAAAACCTGCTGAGGAGATGTTACAATTAGACACGGGTGGGGCTGAGTACCGTTAAATGAGAAAGAAAAAAGTTCACATACTATTGGCATCACAAAAACAAACGTATCTTTAGATCCAAGTTTTGATGCTGTTGGTCCAGGGACAGCATTAAAGGAAGTGACCTGGATGTTTCCGCTCAAATAAATGATACAAATTCAAATGAAATAGTCTTAAAAGGAATGTATTAACTAGGGATGTATCTGTATTGGTAGCCGATCCGGGCATTTTGAGAGTATCGGACTTGATAGGATTTGATGACAGGACTATTATTGTGTTATTGTTCTAATTTAAAATTCAAAGCTAAAGCCAAAACCTCTTGCATGTTTATTAAAAAAGCCAACCGGTGAAACTACTGTACTATCCATAGCTTAAAATATATAATGATACACATTATATAAAAATATAATAATACAAAAAGACATTATTGGATCGGTATCGGCCAGATGAAGGGTCAAAATAAAGATCTGGAGCTCAAAAAAGTGGATCGGCGCCTCCCCAGTATTAAAATGAACGTTCTGCTTTCTGGTTGTAAGTGAAAAATATGTTAGAAAAGGTTTTGATAAAACTATAGTTAAAATACTGGTATCAAAAATGATGTAACGACACCCAGCCCGAGACGCAAGCCAAATCGAATGCTTTACAATGACATTTTTAAAGCCCAAATACTACATTTCAATGCTACAATCAAAGGGAGGAATCGGGAGAGCTGGACAAAACTTTAACTTTGGTATATTCAAAGAGCTTAAACAGTAAAAGTTTGAATATTTTGAATCCAAGTTTGAAGTTTGAAACCAATGCAATGCTTTTTAATGACTGGATTGAGGCACAATATATTTAATGACTTTGCTTTTTAATGCCCCGCGGAAACCCTGAAAGATAAGCAAAAACAATCTGCTTTTCCACCCCCCCCCCCGACCCGCTCCACGCGAGACACGCTTTGCTGTTTCTCGTGGTGAGGATCGTTTGCAGTTTGCACAGCGCGAGACACACGTGGAGTTGGTTTCCAGCGACTGCAGGGCATAAACACCATTCTCCTGCAGATTCTTTTGATTTGCGAGCAGGTCAAAGGCAGCGAGGCCTTTTGAGGTTCGCCAAATCCTCAATACTCATTAGATAAAGGTTAATCGTGCAGCCCTGGCTTACATACCCTTCTTTAAAACGCCTGATCGAGTTGTTTAGTCTATAGCCCTCCCTAACTCGGACAGCCCTGGTTTAAAGCCTTCAAGTGCGGTGCTGGTTTTGGGGGCAGAGCTGCTGAGTTACCTGCAGCATGGGTATAAGCCCTGATCAGCTTGGACCTCTTCTTCTCATAACCCTTTTGAGTGATGTCCCCTGGAACAGAGAATAACACCGCCGGTGACTCAGTGAGGGAGACAGGGAGAGGACGACGGTGAGGGACACTGCTGCTGCTGCTGCTGCTGCTGCCGGGACTTCAGGTCGCTCCTCCTCTGGCTCCCTCAGTGTCAGGTGGGGATTCATAAAACAGGGAGTGAAATGAGGAAACATGCAACAAACAATGCCAAATTAAATGTTAATACAAATAAGAAAATAAAAGCAAGGGAAGTATGGTTTCACTCCAGTTCCTTATGTCCTCTGAGCCTTTTCGTTTTCTGTTTGTTCACGTTTTGTCTTCTTCACGCTCTTCCTTCGATTACAATGGAAATCCCAACGACATGAGTGGGCGGGGCTGACAAAGGTGAGGTCCCGAAGTTTGTGTGGATGAGCGCGAGAGGAGCAGGTTCTCAAAGCGGTTTGCAACACGTCAAACGGATAAAAAGCCAAGTGGAACCGTTTTAGATCAAATGAAGCGTTTTCTAACCAACAAAACGTGAGCAAGTGCTTGAAGTTTAAACTAAATACATGAAAATACCTGAGAATACTTTGCTTTACCACAACTATAAAGTAAATCCACCTTGTTTGCCTTAAGCTGCTCTCATGAAGCTTTAGACTTCGCTCATACCTGCAAGTGTTTCCTACAGTGTTAATTTCGTCGACTAAAATATTTAGCCTTAATTTTAGTCAAAGTGATATTTTTGCAGACTAAAATTGGACTAAAACTAAATTAAAAGTTTCTCATGAGACTAAAACTATGACTAAAATGTCCAGATATTTTAGTCGACTAAAATAAGACTAAATAAAAATAAAAAGGAGAGACTAAAATCATCCAAACTTCTGCTGACAGTCTGAAAAAGCCTCATATCATTTAAATTCACTGCCAAATGAACAGCTCTGAGCTTTGTTCATGTGGAAGCAGCTCCATGAAGTCGAGGACCTTGATTAAATATGATTTTAATGACTATTATAAATATAAGTTGACTAAATTAGTCTTAATTTTAGTCGACTAAATTGACATGCAATTTTAGTCGACTAGCAGGAATCCCACCTCCTCTAAAAAAATACATTTTTTTAGAGCTTATTTCTATCAACAAAAACAGACCTAGAGCTGAACGCCCTGACGAAGATACTGTGTTTCAGTCAATCCTCTTCAATAAAGGACTTTTTATTTATCTTCGGAGTGCCTCGGATTTTTGCCCATTTCAACACAACTCTACTAATTGCTCCTTATCGTTATTTGATCACTATCCACCCTCGAAGAGCACCCGTTATTATTTTTACTGCTCTGTGTTGCAAGGCGCTCGCGCATCTTTGAGTAATCCTTGAGTGTCTGTTCGTAGCAGCTCCTTCAGCTCCGACGTGTCCAGGTTTCCTCATCTCTCCATCTCTGACTAAGCTTAATGCGTTCGTCACAAGTAAAAACACTGCTTCATTGAAACAGCTGTGCAGCAAAGGAGGAGGGAGGGGCTTAGGGTGAGCTCGCTTGAACAACCAGGAAGTGAAACTACTGGATTTGTTTTCAGCAGTTTTTGATCAATTATACATTTTCTCAAAGTGTTCAATAGCGATAAATGTGTTGAGATGATTGGATTATTCTGTAAAAAGCCAAATAATTGCTCTTTAACCCCTTAACTCCCACCTGAACCAAGCACATTTTCTTTACATTACTTTACCCCAATCCAAAAGCTTCTGGAAAAAAAGCTGTGAAAATAGCAACAAAACTGAGACAAAAACAATGATGGAAAAGTGACAAAAAGTGAGAAAACATTGACAAAACGTGACAAAAATGTGACAAAAATGTGATAAAAATGTGATAAAAATGTGAAAAAAAATGACAAAAATGTGACAAAAATGTGATTAAAAAATGACAAAAATATGACAAAAATGTGACAAAAAAAATGACAAAAATGTGACAAAAATGTGATAAAAATTTGACCAAAAGAAGACTAAAATGTGACAAAAAATGACAAAAATGTGATAAAAATGTGAAAAAAAATGACAAAAATGTGACAAAAATGTGATTAAAAAATGACAAAAATATGACAAAAATGTGACAAAAAAAATGACAAAAATGTGACAAAAATGTGATAAAAAACAGGACAAAAATATGACAAAAAATGACAAAAATGTGACAAAAAAATGACAAAAATGTGACAAAAAAAATGACAAAAATGTGACAAAATGTGACCAAAAAATGACAAAAATGTGATAAAAAAATGACAAAAATATGACAAAAATATGACAAAAAATGACAAAAATGTGACAAAAAAATGACAAAAATGTGACCAAATTGTGATAAAAAATTGCCAAAAAAATGACAAAAATGTGACCAAATTGTGATAAAAAATTGCCAAAAAAATGACAAAAATGTGACCAAAAAAATGACAAAAATGTGACCAAATTGTGATAAAAAATTGCCAAAAAAATGACAAAAATGTGACAAAAAAATGACAAAAATGTGACAAAAATGTGACAAAAATGTGACAAAAAAATGACAAAAATGTGACAAAATGTGACAAAAAAATGACAAAAATGTGACAAAAATGTGACCAAAAAATGACAAAAATGTGACCAAATTGTGATAAAAAATTGCCAAAAAAATGACAAAAATGTGACAAAAAAATGACTAAAATGTGACAAAAATGTGGAGAAAAAAAAAATGACAAAAATGTGACAAAAATTTGATAAAAAATGGACGAAAAAATGACAAAGATACAAAAATGAGTTGAATACCCAACAAAAAAATGATGGAAAAAAAATCTGCTGACGTGAGGAACAAAAAAGAGGCTCTCGGTTCAGGCGGGAGTTAAGAGTTTAACCCGTGCACTCACATGGACTCACACAGTTTATTTGAATCACCCTCACACTGTGACGCCAAAGGCAGAGCAGTAACGTGATCGTCCTGTACTCTCCTCTTCACCTCCGTGTCTCCCCCTCTCTCTCCTGCACACCAGCGTTAGCCCGGGGCGAGCTCAGATAATGGGAGCTAATTCAGCGCTGGGTCCTGGTAAATGTAGTTAAACTGGCACGCACCAGTTCACTCTGCATCGATCCCCATCGAGCGGCACCGGAATACTCCAGCGCGCAAAACAGTCGAGGCGAAGACGGACGGAATCAACAGCACAATTATCCCATCGCGGAGGCAGCCATTATTTTAGTAATGTTATGTCCTAAGCAGAGAACTAAATGTCCCTGTTCCACGGGTCTTATTACGAACAAAAGCTGCTCACGCTGGAGTTTAACCCTCTCCACTCTGACATCAGTATTAAACCAGACCAGTGATGGAATCGGAGAAAAAGTTAAGCTACTAATGGTATCGAAATAATAAAATGGTAAATGGTCTCAACTTATAAAGCGTTTTTCCATCTACATTAGGCACTCAAAGCGCTTTACAGCAAGGATCCACTCACCCACTTGTAACCCAGGTGACAAAACACTATTAAATATTCTTATATCCTTTCTATTGGTTGCCGGTTACGTTGTGTGCGTTTACGTTACGTGCGCGTCATTGCGTCACATGGTCACGTGACCTAGCGCTGCTATCAGACTAGCATAATAGCTGGTAGTGGGTAGCTACCGGTAAGAGCGAGAGGGAGACGCTGTATGAGGTTGCTGCAGGTATGTGTTTGTTTTACGCGTTAATCATGAATCAGTTTTCTACACTGAAATGCTATATGTTGAACTGTAGGAGCCGACTACCGGAGCCGTGGGTCGTCGCGCGGGAGTGTCTGTGCTTGCGTTTATCTGCGGAATTGGTAAGTCGCGTCTGTAGCTTTTCGTAGCCTAGCCGCTGCATTTGTTTTCAAGGGAGCGCTTGGCATTCACGTGGCCGTTTCTCCGAATATAACTAAGTGAAATGGTATCACTGAGTTGTGTTATCATGAATGTACTGCTGCTTCTTTAGCATATGGTTAATGTTTTGATGTGTGTTAATGCTACGCATCCGAGGCACTTTACGATGCAGTCCAGTCAACTACTGTGTCTGCTACGCACCTTATTTGAGGATGCGGTGTTTACATTTTGAGATTATTAGAGTGATGAATATTTTAATAGAACAATTATTGTATTATCTATTCTAATTTATGCATTGAACCAATCTATTGTACAATAAGGAAATGTTTTGCTATTTTGATACTTGATATTTAGCATTTAGTATTTGAATGTATTTGTGCGCACTAGAAACTTAACTGGTCCTGTCCTTTTACGCAGGCCAGGTTGGATGGCGAGCTTAGAGCCCGAGCTAGAGCCTGTTTGAAACGTTGAACCTGGATCCAAATGAACTGAACGAGCTGAACTGAATTCACCCAACCGAACCCCGGGCTAGTAGGAGGCTCCTCAGCAGCCGCCCTCTCTATTTTTGTTTCTTTTTGGTCGCCAACATCGCAACCCGTTCATCGCGGTCCCTTTATGAACTGTTACTTCCCCTCACCAAACCCCCTGGACTTTGCCACCCCAACGTGGAAGTTGTGGGGGCCGTATGAACTTTTCCACCTGTTGCTTAATACCATCGTTGGTAGAAAGAAGACTTGAAGAGAGTGTAAATAGTGTATATATTGACAGTGTGAAATGTGTGAATGGCCATTCGAATATTGTTGATACACATGTTTGTTTATTTTTTCCTTTATCACAATATATTATTTGGTACCACTTAACCTTAATCCTTGTGTTCAGTTTTCATTACTCCATTCCTAGAGCCGAATTTAGAACAGTATTTGATACTCATCTAAGTAACTACTTAATAGAATAACTTATAGGTTACACACTCATACTCTCATTCATACACCAATGTACGCAGACAATGGGGGCAATGTGGGTGAAGTGTCTTGCCCAAGGACACAACAACAGTGTGCACTTTCAGGAGGTGGGATTCGAACCCCCCCTCCTGGAGCCGCCACCTTAACATGGTGGAGGGGTTTGAGCGCCCGAATGGAGCTCTGTTGTCGGGGGCTTCGTGCCCCTGTAGGGTCTCCCAGGGCAAACAGGTCCTATAGGTGACGGGTCAGACAAAGAGCGGTTCAGACGCCCCTTATGAGAGACCAACAGGCCCGGTTGGAACCATGAGGCCGTCCTCCTGTGGACCCACCACCTGCAGGAGGAGCCATAAGGGGCTGGTGCAGTGTGATTTGGGCAACTCCAACAGTTGCCCCCACGACCCGGCAACGGACAAGTGGAAGATGGATGGGATTCGAACCCCCGACCTTCCGATCATGAGACGACCGATTCTACCATCTGCACCACTGTCGCCCCTAAGTAGAGTAAAAGTAGGAACCAAAACAAATATTACAGTTTTGATGCTCTTGGTCCAGGGAGCATTTAATTAATCGAAATTCGATTACGATTTCGATTATTACACTAAACGATTACAAAATTAGCATAATATTTTTTTTTCTTTTCTTTTCTTTTTTTTCTGGCAAAGCAGACTTGCATTATTTCACGGCACTGGGATTATCTTCCCTTCACATTTCATGTGCCACGGCTCATGCTTTTGCCTGACATAAAAACAAACAGCGCTGTGTGATGATGTCATCAGGCCGCGCTGCTCAGTTTACTTGCGCAGGTGTGAGGGCTGGCCAGCAGGGGGCGGGTGTGAAACAGAGACCTCTCCTTAATCGAGGCAAACATGAAATCATTTTGTACTTTTATGACTGTTCAGAAAACAGAAAATATTCAGCATCGGGTTTTTTTTTTATTAATTAATATATAAACAAAATAAAGACTTTTTTTAAAGGCAACAAATAATCGTTTGAATAATCTTGATTTCAATTATGACAAAAATAATCTATGACCCACAATTTTTCTTCTTTTTTATTTCACAATTTCTCCCTGTTTTTTCCACCCATTTTTCACACATTTCTTGACATTGGACCCGATACTGTAAATTTGCATATCATTATATTTGTATTATTGTTCTGTTTTCTGGTTAGTTGGCAAAAAAAATAGTTACGGTATCGAAAAAAGGAACGTTCAGGTATCAGGTATCATAAACCAAGTACCAACACCCAGCCCTGTAAATGACAGACAGAAAACTCAAATTGCCTGAGAACTCATTTGCTCAGAGGTTTGGCATTTTCATTAAAATGACTAATGCTTTCGGCGGGATTAATTTAACCTTTCAAATGCAAGTGTCACCTGAATAAAACTTTATGCCACAATTAATCAAAAGAGGCAACAGCTGCCACACTTTTTTCTCCTCATTTGAGCAAAATTGTAACAAAAAAAATGGGAAAAAGACCCCGATCCTGCAACTAAAGGCAAACTATTAGACTATATGTATGTATGTGGACTAAACAAGCACAAATCTAATCACACAGTATCAGTCCGTAACGAAGGCCCGGACACAGGAACCGGCCCACACGCTGAACTGCTGAGTGTGACCCCAGAAAAGCGTTGGGTTTCAGATGTTCCACAATGGGCTGAAAATAGACGACAGCATCATTCAATATTCACATATATCTGGGTCCAAACTTCACATATAAAAGGACAAAGCGACACACGAGCGACAACGAAAGCAGCTTTGGCCAATGAAAAGGTGCAACTACAGCATAAACAACCACGTTAAAGACAGTTAAAGCCACACTGCGGAACAGTCCGGGTTAAATGTTGCTACATCAGCAGAGCGACCGGACGATCACAAAACACTAACAGTGATACCAAAGGGTTCCAGCTGAGGAAATGAAGAATAATAATGTATTTAAATCGACGGCTCAGTTAGTTTAATCATGAGTAGTCTATTAGGGACAATTTTCTTTTTGAGCGAGAATGCGAAGATGTTTCCAGCCCATTTCTGGATATTTTTGATGGTTCGCAGAAACATCGCTGCATCATTGTTATCGAGAAAGTCCCCACAAATGTTGAGATATTCATATTTATCAAAACAGCCCTAATGGTGAGAGTCACAACACAACATTGACAGAGCGTAGGCACATTTTAAGACTATATCCACACGAAGACAAAACGCTCATATTTTCAGAAACTTTCTCTGTAAGCCTGAAGCAGCTTAGTAAATGTGTGCGTGCGCAGTTCATCCTCCAGGCCTGTGTGAGGCGCTGTGACGCTAACACAGATAATAGATGTAGAGGCACATGTGCAGTAAACGTTTGTGGAAACAGTGAAAATGAAAGTGATTGAAGGATTTAGGATCTACAGACGAGACGAGGAGGAGAGTTTATTCTTCTGTCGGTGACTTTTACTGTCGGTCCAAAAACACAGACTGACTCGTGTTTTTCTACTTGTCACCTGTGGCTTGTGGAGCAAAGAGGGGCGGAGTCAAACCATCATAGGTCCATGAGGAAAACTCATTATAAGGTCAGTAGATTATGGATCACAGACTCTGGAGCTGTGATGTCGTAACAACGGCGCCATGTAAACGGCGTTTTGAGATCTTTCCTCTGGGACCTAGTTTGTAAATGTTGGTTTACAAACCCCCAAAACGCCGGCTCGTATGGACGATTCACTGGACTGATCAAATATCTTTGCGTTTGGTCCTCAGCAGGGCCTAAATCTAAACAAAGCAGCTTTTCCAACTGGCCGCTCAGTTTGCTGCTGTGGCCGTGATGGAACGGTCACGGCCAGGCTGTCGCAGGGTTATGACATCACACGCATACCCTCTATAGAGCTCCACAGTCCCGCCCCTTGCAGTCTTGTTGCTCCGGTCCGGAAGTAAAAAATCCCTGTCTACACGACCGTCGATTTTCCAAAAATTCAAATATTAAAGAGGGGGTATTATGCTTTTTTCAGCCACATAGCACCAGTCTATGGCACACTACAATGATGACGAAACCTTCTGTTGGTCTGTAAATGCAGTAAATTAGAATAACTGCCTTGTATAAAATTGCTCTTTCAAAATGGCGGTAGCGAAAGACTTGAAATAGGCCCCTGTCTCTTTAAGAACCTCTGACCCTTTCCGACACGCCCCCTCCACACGCTGTCTGTGGCATCACAACACTGCGCTCGTTGTCTCAACTGTATTGAAACTACGATCGGTGCATTTTAATTTTTATTGTTGGAAAGGAGCTACTGTTTATCACTTTGTGAACAATGGCCACACAGGATATTATTTGGAGACAAACCTTCCACACCGGACGCTTGGACGGGGCTCTTGCCTGAAAAATAACTGCTGTTTGGAGGCTATCTCTTTGCATCTGCCCTGCCCTATGGATCTCTAACTATACCCCCATGGACGACACCAGGATCTGCAGGAGCCCATACGATTCAAAAGACGGACATTATCTCCGCAGGTGGACAGTGGTTTTTCGAGGTTACCCGTTAGCTTGTTATAATCGACAACAGCTCATTGTTGATGAAAAGTCTGCAATAAACCACAAATGTGTAAAGCCAGGCTCATTGTGTGATCATCGTAAAGGCTGCTTCAAGTAGTTGCCTGCTTTATTGACGTTATTTGTGCATAATATGCTGCGTGTTTTCAATGAATGTTGTGAAGGTGAAGGTTGTTAGCTTGTCGTGGCTAATAGTGCCTTAGCTCCGGGAGAAAACCACTCGGCTACGACTCACTGTAGATGAAATGTGAGCAATAAACTACAAAATCAACAAGCCAGGCTCCGTGTGTGATCATCATAAAGGCTGCTTCAAGCAGTTGCCTGTTTAGTGACGTTTTCAATGCATAATATGCTGCTTGTATTCAGTGAATTTTCCCGTTAGCTTGTCGCGGCTAGCTTGTTAGCTCCGGGAGAAAACCACTCGGCTATGACCCATTGTAGATGAAATGTGAGCAATAAACTTCCAAATCAACAAGCCTGGCTCCGTGTGTGATCATTGTTAAACGGTTCTTTATGTGTGTGGTGGTTTTATTGACTTTATTTGTGCATATTTCTCGTTTTCACGTGATGACTCGAGGTTTAGCTTAGCATTAGCTTTCTCCGGAGGCTCTGTGCATCATCAAGGCCTAGCGCAGAACCAGACACTGAAATAAGCGTTCTTGTCACCGGTTTTAATCCTGGGTGTTTCGGTAACAGAAACACTGATGTGTGTCTTTGTAAAAGTCTGCTGTGGCTCCGGTTCACAACACATGAAGCTAATCCTCCATGATGACTCTGTTTACATCTTAGGGCTAGACACTGCGGGGAGGGGGTTCTGCTGAGGAGCAGTGGTTGGTTACTCGGCTGGTGACGAAAGGTCGGAGGCGTATCCTGGAGGTCGGAGGCGTTTCCTGAAGGAATCAGGCGTTTTATCCCTAAAATGGCCGCCATCAGAGTTTTTACAGATTACTCGAAAATACGTGAATGTGCTAAGGCAACACTTCAGGCATGTTTTTAATGAGGGAATGACTTAATAACATGATGTAAAGCTTGAAAAAGTCGATTTTGCATAATACCCCCCCTTTAAGAGTTTAACGTCACCGCAAAAGCTAATCAGCGATGTAGCAATTCGTGACCATAAAATGTTTCATTTCAATCCAAAAAGAAGACGACATGTTGAAGAAAAGGCAAAGGTACAAGGCTGTGACATCATTCACTTCCTGACTATAGAAACTCCGTATCCCAAGAGCCATTGCGACATCGCGCCCGCTGGTCAAGGCAACCAGGTTTTCAGCAAACACGGCCAGTTTCTGTTACTTTGCAGACAAAAGTTCTATATTATTTCACTATTAAACAATCTGAATCTGCTAATGTGAATAAAAATGATCGGTGGTTCATTTAATTGGATCGTTGGGAACATTTTTTTGATCCTTCCTTTTCTTACTCTCAGTGTTAGATGGGGATAAAACGTCAACTATCTGCCTGGATTATGTTTTAATAAATTGTTTATAATATGTTTTCTACATTACAATAAATAAATACGTGTGGGAACGTGAAGCTCCACCAATCAAAAGCCTCGTAGTAGATCATGGGACTCCCGAGCATCCTGGGTAATGTAGTTCTAGGACGAAGGCTCGCAGATCGATCTCATACGTGCTTTTTTCACCTGCGTCTGACTTTGCGGTCGCTTTAGAACCACAGAGCTGGATTCAGCCCAAGCTGACGTAGTTACGGATTTAAAGACTTTATTCCAAATCAATACGGTCTCAAAGCGAGGGGAATTTTACTTCCGGACCGGAGAGGAGGCGGGACTGTGCTCAATTCCAATCCAACATTAGTTTTGGATCAATGCCTCCTAATTTCAATGTCAGGATTTGACATTATTTCATGTCTAACTTCTTCACACATGCCTCTATGTTCTTACCGTCTTGCTTAGGTAATTATTTGGGTGACGGTTTGCTCCTTGTGCTGGAGTGAAGTGACTTTAAAGCAGCGTTCCTCTGTCTGGCTGGTATAGGAGGACCACAGGAGTATAGGAGGACGGAGTGTATAAGCAGCACAAGACTTCTTTTGATCTAAACACTGAGCCTCTGTGATGCTCGGGGCCCACAGGGAGACGCCATCTTCAACGCCGCGCCGAGCAACCGAGGAGAGAAGGAGGGGGGGGCGTCTCCTAGCAACGGCTGCTGGAGGAGGAGGGACGCCATCTTCGATCGGGAGCGTCAGAGTGAGAAGTGGGTTAATGATACCTGCCAGTGTCTGCCCGGGCGCACCACTCCAGCGCTGCCCCCGGGCCCACGCCGCTTTAAATACTCTCCGGGGAGATGTTCGTCAGGAGGACCTGCCTCTCCACGACTTTAGCCAACTCTTGGAAAACGCTTCCAAATATAGATTAACGTGAGGAGAGAGGAGTTTCAGTTTTGAACAATGAGAAGTGAATTGGTCTCAATGCAAAGTCAAAAGCACAAGATGATTTTAATAGAAACAAAACAACACGGGCCTCACAGAACTTTATCTACTTATCATCGTATTATCTTCAAAAACAGAAGCCATTTTAACGAGGAGATAAAGTTATAACATCATTCAAAGCTCAAGAAACGTGGATTCTGCACGACTCATCTCGTTCTTAGCAATAAACAGCAGGGTTTTCTACAGGCAGCAAACTACTATTACTCAAAAAACGTTTACTTCAGTGAAAGTACGGAAGTATTTGCTGTAAGAAATACTTAAGTACACGAAGTTGAAAGTGCAAATCCGTTTAAACAAGTGAAAAGAAAAGAAAATGAAGTCCCGCCCTCCTGCCCTCCTGATTGGATCTGAAAGCCAGTCCTACTTTGCAAACTGTGAAGAGGGAGAAAAAAATTGGACATTAAACGATCAAGCTCCCTCCCCCTCCCTCCTGATTGGACCTGATGAGATGAAAGCTCGCCTCATTGGACAAAGAGATTGCCCTGGGATTCTGATTAGTCGCTGAGATCAGCAAAGTGACTGACTGAAGAAAAGAGAAAGTATTTAATATAGCTCATGTATATAGCCATTTATACGCAATCGATAAAGCATTTAAAGTTACAGACTATCACTTTAAGCCCAAATTCACTGCTCCTACGGCAACACGACGGGGACAAACCTTCTTGTTTGTCAGCACAGGCATTGACTTTGGATAAATGAGAGTAATGTAGAGTAGAAAGTAGTATTTTACTGTCTTTTAAATGTAGTGGAGTAAAAGTAGTAAGTTAAATACTACAGTACAGATCCTCAAAAACTGTACAGTACATAGATGACCACATTTTGAACCTAGATTTTTGTAATGTCGATGAAGTTAAGCAATATTTTCCACAAAATTACGTTTTTGAATCTAGAGCTGAAAGATTTGTTCCCCCCAAAAAACTCAACTTAAATTTGATTAGATTTTTTTTCTCCCATTTAACCTCTTAACTCCCGCCCGAACCGAGAGCATTTTCTCCAGTTCAGCTTTACCCAAATCCTGTAGGCCAGTGTAACACCTCATTTGAAAGCTAAGACCTACAAAACTAAATTGATCTTTTTCCTCACATCATCAGATTTTTTTTCATCACTTTTTTTGTTGGGCAGACATCTCATTTTTGTCAAATTTTCGTGACTTTTTTTGTCACTTTTTCGGCAAATTATTCGAATTTTTTTTTGTCAAATTCATATCATTTTTTTGTCAATTTTTTGTCACTTTTTCGTCAATTTTAGTCATTTTTTGGTACATTTTTTGTCACTTTTTCGGCAAATTTTTCTCACTTTTTTGTCAAATTTTTGTCACTTTATCGTCAATTTTTTCTCACTTTTTTGTCAATTTTAGTCATTTTTTGGTACATTTTTTGTCACTTTTTCAATCCAATTTTTCCTCACTTTTTTGTCAATTTTAGTCATTTTTTTGTCCATTTTTTGTCACTTTTGCGTCAATTTTTTCTCACCTTTTTGTCAAATTTTTGTAAATTTTTGTCATTTTTTTGAATATTTTTTGTCACTTTTTCGTCAAATTTTTCTCAATTTTTTAATCAATTTTTTGTAATTTTTTTGTCACTTTTTTGTCAAATTTTACTCACTTTTTTTTCAAATTTTTGTAATTTTTTTGTACATTTTTTGTACATTTTTTGTACATTTTTTGTACATTTTTTGTACATTTTTTTTCACTTTTTTCACATTTTCATCCTTGTTTTCGTCTCAGTTTTGTTGCTATTTTCACACCTTTTTTCCAGAAGCTTTTGGATTGGGGTAAAGCTGGAGAAAATGTGCTCGGTTCAGGTGGGAGTTAAGGGGTTAAAACACATTGCTTTTAGTTAAAGTGCAGCAGTAAAGCCAAAAATAGCAGAGGCAATCACTGTAAAAAACTGAAAAGTCACTTCATGCACACTGAAAATGAAAAAAATCGCTTTTCTAAAAATATTAATCATTTAAAAAAAACAATATTTAAGGCCTTAACTTTGGCAGAAATCATGTAACGGCTTTAAATGTTTTCTGAAGCCCCGTGGGAACGCTGGAGAGACTAAAACGAAGCCTGAGACGGCGGCGGTGCAGATGTTTTCCTGTGTGAGTCATTAGCAGAGCCACCGTCTGCTGCTGTGGAGAGATTCCCGGCTCACCTGTTGGACTCGGAGGTGTTACGTTAGCGAATCGTCACTTCGCTCGAACTGAGAACTGCTTCACACACAATGAACGCGGCGCCGAATCCAAGCGGCACTATTATTAGGCACAGAGAGAGTAACAACAAGCACAAACACAGCCTCACACTGACGCAGCAGCTTCAGAGACGCTCTACACTTTACTCTCAGCTGTCCCACTCACAGAAATGTGGCCAAAATAACGCTCGCACAGGCCGCAGTCACACAGGTGAGGGGGGGGAGGCACTGTAGGGTCCACAAGGTACTGCAAATTGAAAACAAAACATAAAAAACCTCGAGTGTGTTTGTTGTGGTACTATTTTCTCTGGGCCTAATCCTGAAAAGGCGTCGCCCTGTAAAAGCATGACGAGGTACTGTATGTTTTGTCCATTTCATGGCGTTTATATGATCTCTGTGTTTAATCATTATCATATTTATAGATGAGGTTTAGAGGCCACTGGATGAGGCCGAGACCACAAAGCATTTTACCTCAGAGGACTAGATTGGCTAAAGCTGGATTGGATTGGATTCTAATTAAACTTTGACCTCATCTAAATGTAATCGATGGGCTGTCAACAGCTGAAAACATCTGGATTTTTCCGGATGCTAACAGCTATAGGACAAATGCATAGAGCAGGCTAATTGACGCTGAAAGGTTTCCCGGACTAGCCGACTTGCTAACTGTCTGCGTACGTCAGTATCCAGAACACAGCTGCCAGAATATTAACAGGGACCAGAGACGAGAGCAGAACTCCTGTGCTGAAGTCTCTCCACTAACTTCCTGTTGAGGATAGAAGCAGATTCAAAATTCTGCTTCTCACTTACAAAGCCATAAATGGTGTCGCTCTGATTTATCTCCGAGAGGCCGGAGTACCAAACAATATGAACCAATTAGAGCACTTCGCTCCCAAAACTCACAGTTGCTTGTAATTCTTCTCATTCTCAAAACCACAATAGGAAGTAGAGCTTTCAGCTCTCAAGCTCCGTCTTACGTCAAAGACGCAAACACTGTCCCCATCTTTAAGACTGGGATAAAAACGCTCCTTTGTGAAATGGCCTGTGGTCAGGTCAGCGAGGACGAACTGACTTTATACACATCGTTCTTTATATACAGCTCAGGGGCTGAGCAGGCCGGCCCCCCCTGACTTTCTACACTTTTTAAACATTCAGATTATAATACAGAGTGTTTTGAATGTCTGTATAGTTTTTATGCTGTTTATGGATGTTTTAATTGCATTGTTTGTATTTTTTCTTTCCTGTTCTAGTGCTTTGAGACGCACTGTGCATGAATAGTGCTTATATTGATTATATATATATATATTGAATGATTGATTCTTTTATTTCTCTGGTGATCAGTGTAGAATAAGCCTTTATTAGCCTCAAATTAGCTTTTATTTACATCTGAAGCTAAGTTATTTGCATGTTGTCAGTAATTATCCAACATCAGTAAGTTCTCTGATTCAATATATTTTTACTGCTAACAAGATACTGCAATTATGCCCAGAAACTGTCGATCCTCTTGTTTTGTAATGATCGCTCTACTTCCTGTACCTGGAACTCAAGCTCTAGTCACTAAAATGAGATTTTGCTGAATTTATATATTCTTAAGCAGAACTGACCCCACTGTTCTTTAGCAATGCTTTTCTGGCATTATAAAACTATATTTTTCACACACCCATGACTTATTTTAAACACAGTATTATCAGAAATAGGCACTGGCAGAAATGTAGCTCACTAATATGGTTGGTATCAAACTTGGCCATGTTACACCTTCAATCAAACAATCATGATTAATATTTCCTAATGACAGATAAATGACTGATATATTCCTGGAAACGGTTCCTTTCTAGCTCCAAAGTGATGTAAGTGATGGTGAACGCAGCTGTAATGTGTGCAGCGCAGCTTCTTAGCCACGTTTGGATGTTTCATTAGACTTTTCAGATTCCTCGGCCTCAAAGCGCCTCCATGGAAACCTGCTCAGCCCTGATCATCACCAAACAGTCTCTGCTATTTATAACTCGCCGTCGTGCACTCGGACTCACCTTTACAACATGGACGCCGGCAGATCCTGGTCTCAGTACAGACAGTGCAACTACATACTGTACAAACGGGTATTATATAGTATCGATACCACATGCCTGTACTCATACTCGTACTCATTAATGTGGTCCCGATACCAGAAACCGTCATCATGTGACTTAAGGCTAAAAGGCAACAACAAACTGTGTAATTCTTAAGTGGAAACACAATATTCCACATTGAGCTGGCGTCATCACAGACGACACTCCCTAAATCAGAGTCTGTGCTGAATTCAACCTGTGCTAAATGTCTTCATAGTGTCTCAGCGCTGGGTCTGTGTGTTTACAAGACGAGCTAATGTTGCAAACGAGTCTGTGATTCTGAGCCGCTTTCTGCTCAGGGACTTAAAAGTAACCACTAAATAGTACCATATTTTCCGGACTATAAGTCGCACTTTTTTCATAGTTTTCGCAGGGGATGCTTCTTATACTGCAGAGTGACTAATATATATATGTCAATGATATAATTTCACGAGCCGCTAGAGCAGGGGTAGGCAACGTCAGGCCCGGGGGCCAAATCTGGCCCTCCAGCACAGAACCTCTGGCCCTCAAGATGATTTTGAGAAACATTATTACACAAATCAGAGAGTACTTTTAACATTATTAGAGTTAAATGGGAGAAACAAAGGTAAAAAAGACTGTCAATACATCCAGTTCGGTCATATATTATGTACAACACTGGCATTAGGAAGAAGTGCATCGTTTTAAGGAAGAAATGACATAAATCTACTCTAAGGTTTGAGTAGATTTGGTCTGGTCTTAGATGAGATGAAACCTCTAGTAGTCGTTATTCTCTTAATTCAGATAATTTTTTGTCATTTCAAGTGAAAAACAATTATTTGTCTGATTTCAAGTGGGTTTTATTCTTGTTCCATTGGCGCTATAGCTTTTGTATCTTGGATTAGTTCAAACCGACTCAAATTCAACATAGAAGAACTTTTATTCAAGCAATTTTAATTAATTTATCTCATGATGGTTATTTTTCCAAGTGTTGTGCTTTACTTTGGGCTAATAATCAGCGGCTTCGGCCCTCGGTCTGTTTACAATAAAGAAAATCGGCCCTCCGGTAAGAAAACTTGCCTACACCTGCGCTAGAGGGCACTGCAGGCTAATCGAGCTGCAGAAAGAAAGCTTGGAGTGAGCGAGAAGCCGTAATCACGGGCTAAAAGCTCGATGGCCAAAGCTAGAGGAACGAGTTTGCAAATGAAGGCTTGAAAAACGTGGTGCCGGGAGAGGCTTGTCAACGGTGCAGTTACGCCTCTGTGTCCAAGTCGTTGCCAAGGCGATTGTTCATGTGACACCGAGGATGAAGATTTCAATGGCTTTAGTGATTTGGATTGAGATGGAGAGTTTGGTATGTTCTTTCTGAACTGTTTATGTGACGCTAACATACAAGACACCGATATAGCTCGTTGTTTATGCTTCATGTGCTAATCATCAACGTTAGCATACTGTACGCCTATTTAGCCTGTTGTTTTTTTCTTCATTATGCATATCTTGGCTGGTACGTCTAATACTCCAGGGCGACTTATAGTCCAGAAAGTACGGTACTCCGAAAATGCAAAATAAAGAGACACAGCGTGAACATATTGAGCAAAATTCAGCTGCAGCAGAAAAGATTAAAATGTTGTGCTATATACACAAACACACAGCGAAGTCTTTCTCGTCATCAGCACCGCCAGAGTCAGTCGGGACTCAAACCTCCAGCCTTTCCGTGATGGGACGACTGGCTCGACCATCTGAGCCACTGTCCACCACACACACTTTCACGTGCATCCTCTCTGAGCATCAGTGTGTCACAGAGCACCCAGGGCTGCACCGCTCTCTGCCCGACCTCACTGCGCTGTTCTGGGCCAAAGACGTGTGACTCAGGGGCCACATGTCACTGGTTCAACTCCAGCGTTCGGCCAAGGGGCACGAGGGCGCTGCTGCACTCATTAACATCTGCTCTAACCTTTAGTGGAACTAGTGTGGGTCAAAAATAAAATAAAACGTAAAGAGAAGAAACTCTCCAGCCTCTGACAGGTAAATGGAGGGACTCAGAGAGATACTTTTCACTACAACATCGCAGCACTTCCTTGTCTTTCCCACGCGCATCCATTCACAAATCTTGACATGTTTGGTATCTATGTGACGCGCGAAAGGCGACCGAGATGACGCCGCAATCCAAATATGGTCGTTTCCTTCCTGGAAGACAGCAGCGGCTAAAGATAGGGGAATGTACATGAAGGTGAATGAGGTTTTTCTTGCTTTAGGAGCTCCTACAGACTTGGACTTGAGAATATTTAAAAGAGGGATTTGTTTATATCTTAGTTAGATTTATTGAACTGTGAAAGCCCCAAAAACAAGATGATCTTTCACAGAATTTCTCAATAATAACAACCTCTTAACTCCCACCTGAACGGAACCCATTTTATCCAGTTTGGCTTTACCCTAATCAAAAAGCTTCTTCGGAAAAAAGCACCAAAACAGCTACAAAATATGAAAAGAAAACAAGGATGTAAACGCAACAAAAAAGTGACAAAAATGTGACAAAAATTCAACAAATATGTGACAAATAATTCAGCAAGAAAAATGACATAAATTCAACAAAATGTGACATAAATTCAACAAAAATGCGACAAAAATTCAGCAAAAATGTGACAAAAATTCAGCAAAAATGTGACAAAAATTCAGCAAAAATGTGACAAAAATTCAGCAAAAATGTGAGAAAAATTCAACAAAAATGTGACAAAAATTCAACAAAAATGTGACAAAAATTCAATAAAAATGTGACAAAAATTCAGCAAAAAAATGACAAAAATCCAACAAAAAAATGACAAACATTCAACAAAAATGTGACAAAAATTAAACAAAAATGTGACAAAAACTCAGCAAAAAAATGACAAAAATTCAACAAAAAATCAACAAAAATTCAACCAAAATGTGACAAAAACTCAGCAAAAAAAATGACAAAAATTCAACAAAAATTCAACAAAAATGTGACAAAAACTCAGCAAAAAAAATGACAAAAATTCAACAAAAATGTGACAAAAATTTAACAAAAATGTGACAAAAACTCAACAAAAAAAATGACAAACATTCAACAAAAATGTGACATAAATTCAACAAAAATGTGACAAAGAAGTGACAAAAATTCAACCAAAAAGTGACAAAAATTCAACAAAAAAGTGACAAAACTCAGCAAAAAAATGACAAAAATTCAACAAAAATGTGACCAAAATGAGGCGTTACACAGGCCTATATAACAGCCAAAGAGGACAGAATGCATTTGGTTTAAGCGGGTGGTAAGAGGTTAAAACTAAACAACATGCAAAATCATCATGTAAGTAAATCTTTGTAACTAATGCCATGAATGAAACTACACATTTAAATCTGGCTCCATCCATTATCCACATTATGTCACTGAAAATAGAGGCCATTTTTCTGCTACACACCAGAATCATTCCGTTACTGGTCCTGCTGCGCAACGACAATGGCATTAACGTGAGTCATTTACATCCAGCACTTTCATGAAGTGAACAAAGCGAGTCGTCTCCAGTGAAGAGCCCTCAGACAGACCTGCTGCTCTTCAGTAAAGCGCCCTCTCTCACTCACAAACACACACACACACACACACACACACACACACGCACACACAGGGGGATTAATCTCACACTGTGGGGTTTTTTACCTCCCAAACGGAGGAGCGCCGGCTGACCTGGAACGTGGGCGCTGCAGGCCACAGATGCTCCCTCCACAGAAACTAGGCCTCACGCTTAATTAGACTCCATTGTGCGGCTCCCAGTGAATATGAAATTAAACATGTAAATCTCATCAGCGGCGTCTAAACAGCGGAGAGAGGGGCCGACCTGCTGACGGCTACAGGCGCTTAAGTGTCACGGCGACTGTAAAGCCGGTCAATGGGACGGCTCTACAGGTAGACACAGGTTCCCACAGATTCTACTATATAATGTAATAACTCCAATAATAAAAGGGCTGCAGCAAAAACCACTTCATACTGACATTGTTCACAAACTAATGACAACAACTGCGCCGATTCAAAACTGGTATCGGATATCGGCTACAAATATCTGATACTGAACCTATTTCGGCTCTCACCACCAGTGTTAATTTTGACAACATATTTTAATTTAGTTTTAGTCTTAGTCTTTTGACGAAAATGTAATTCGATTTTAGTCTAGTTTTAGTCGACTAAAATTGCAAGTAAATTTAGTCGACTA
This sequence comes from Gobius niger, assembly GCF_951799975.1. Classification (NCBI taxonomy): domain Eukaryota; kingdom Metazoa; phylum Chordata; class Actinopteri; order Gobiiformes; family Gobiidae; genus Gobius; species Gobius niger. Next base: position 2,558,084 of record NC_136869.1, read on the forward strand.
AATTTAAGACGAATTTAGTCGACTTTGCATTGACAATATTCATCATAATCATATTTACTCTTGTTCCTCTGCTTCATGGAGCTGCTCCACATGAACAAAGCTCAGAGCTGATCCTTTGGCAGAGAATTTACATGATCTGAGGCTCTTTCAGTCTGTCAATAGAAGTTTGGATGATTTTAGTCTCTCCCTTTCATTTTTATTCAGTTTTAGTCTCATGAAAAACTTTTAATTTCGTTTTTAGTTTCCAATTTTAGTCGTCAAAAATAACACTTTGACTAAAATTAAGACTAAATATTTTAGTCGGCGAAATTAACACTGCTAACCACTTTAAAAACTCAACTTTGACCGACTAAATCCAAGTGAATATGGGCGTGCCAGGCTGTACCTCATTTTGAAGGGCAGAACCTGGAGAATTCAATCGCAATATGCTAATGCTAACGTCAGCTAATCACCTAAATTTGATCACCTAGTGTGGCCTAATAAAACAACTGTTTGTATTTTAGTTTATGAAATGCTGTTAAGGAAAAACTGATCCAACACGGAGGTAATTGAGCACTTAGCTTGGACTCATCTCAGACTCAAAAATAAAGTGAAACGTTTTTCAGTAAAAGGTTTGATTTTGAGAGTAATTTAGCTTCATTTTGAACACAACACACTATTAAATACTGAATAATCCTAGTTTAGTTGATCACTTTTTCGCGGTTGGGGTACTCAGAGTATAAATGAACGACTCATGGGGTGTGTGAGGCATAAAAGGTTCAGAACCACTGATCAGACAGATCTGTTATGCACTAGTTCAGGGATAGGCAAGTTTGCGTTGTGGAGGGCCGACTTTAATCATCGGCAAAACACCAAGGGCCGAACCTTACCATTTTATCCTAAGTAAAGAACTTTTTAATACAAATGCCAGTGTTTTACATTAGTGGTTCTCAAGTGTGATGGCTTTGGGATCCACCATAACCAAAGGGTGACAAGCTGCAACCCAAATAAAACTTGTCATATATCATCTAAAAAACAAGCCCAATAACATTCATTTTAACTGGTTCCATGCAGTTTCCAATGGAAAATCTGCTATAGGCTCGCGACCCACAGAAAATGGTTCCATAATCCACTTTCTGGTCCCGACCCACAAGTTGAGAATCATGTTTTACATTATATATGAGTAAGTGGGGCGCTCTGCCAGGAATTGTTTTAAATACTGACACTATTTCTCGCATTTTTAGAATTTGATCTCATATTTGCATTAAAATATTCCTCAAAATCCTCTTGGGGGGACAGAAGTTCTGTGTGGAGGGCCGGATTTGGCCCCCAGGCCTGACGTTGCCTAACCCTGCACTAGTTGTAATGATCAGATCAGTGCAAGTGTGTCGATCATATTAATGTAACCTGAACAGTTGGTCATATATTAAGTTTATAATTATTCTTGTTAATGTTTTTCCATTATAGTTTATTAATATATAATAAATGACACTTTGTTGACTGGACAATGGAGAAAAGACCAACTTTTTCATTGACTCTTGTTTAGTTAACATCAGGTATTGGCAGATACTCAAACACCCAGTATCGGTATCGGAAGCTCAAAAGTTGGATCGGTGCATCTCTTAATGAAGGCTCTTCATTTGGCCGATACATAGGTCATAGGTCATATTGGGCTTATCGCTTTATAAAAATCACTATTTTGAACAGTGGTGGAAAGTAACAAAGTAAAAAGTACAAATTATTGGTACTTTGACTTTACTTAAATACATTTTATGATGAATACTTTTTACTTTAGTTTACTACATTTTAGAGCCTGTATCTGTACTGTCTACTCCACTACATTTTTAAGTTGGGTTAAAAGTAAAAGTATTTCATTTTCAAAGTGACCGCTCTACGATGAACTGGTTTAGTCCCAGTTTTGACTTGGTTTAGTGGTTTACTCCTTTAGACCTTGTTTAGATCTGGTTTACTTCATGTTAGTTTTTTTATTCGTCTAGTCCTGGTTTGATTCAAAGGATTTAAAGCAGTACTGAGTAACTTGTTTACTTCCTTCCCGTAGTCCCTGTGGGGGTAATACAAGTGTTTATGGGGTGATTGGGGGTCTCTCATCTCCCCCTGGTGTCTCTGGCCAGAAAACCACAATTGCAACTTGACTGCCACCGGACCAGACCCACCAATACACACTAATAGAATCACGAAGAAGAAGCTAACAGGCTAATGGGCAAAGCTAACTGCGAGCTAGCGCCACTTAAACAGTATTTACAGCCAAGTTTGAGTCCAAAAAATATATATTTCCATTGTGTAATTGGATGAACAATATCCCTCTGTCCCTTTGTCTTTTCTGTCAGCGTAGTATTTACTCTCACAGACAATTAAATCATTTTACTTTTTACTTTTACAATGCATACTTTTGTACTGTTACTTAAGTAAAAAATGTTATCAGATCCTTTTACGTTTTCTTAAGTACTTTTTGGGTCCTGCATCTGCACTTTTACTTCAGTAATAATATTGAGCACTTTTTCCACCACTGATTTCGAAAGACAAAATCTGAAATCCGAGGCTCAGAGCTGCTTTTTCAGTCGATAGAGTAAGAAAGGTTCGGTTCCACATCATCAGAGGAGCACGCGGCCGCTCTAAACTACTTTAATACATAGGATATTTCCACACACTACTGCAGTTTTTTTGTTTTGCTGCAGACACCTCGTAGCCCAGGTCAGTCCAAATCCACTTTATGAGTCACATTTTTATGCATTTTCGTTTTGTTCTTTACAAGTTGAACACAATATGCAGGTAAATATAGCCAAGTATATAGAGGAAAATGATGTCTTTAACTCTCCAGGGTGTTCGTCGTCAAAGCTAGTTTTAGAGTATTACTATACTAGAGTATTTCATCCCAACATGCCGGGTTTACAGCTCATGCTACAGTACACCCTGGCAGCTTTCCTAACTCTGGTCAATATGTTGCTGTGGACCGTCCCTCCTACAGGTAGTAGCCACAAACATCTGCGCATATTTTATCTCTTAGGATTTGCAAACATTCCATCAAACAAAGGAACGAGGGGAAATTTCAAAAACTACACGATATGTTGATATTTTCATGCTCTAAAAATAGTTGAATGCCAGTTGAAATCCAATGTAATGATCTTTACTGACCGGGTAAGTCGTGGCTTAGCTCTTACCTCCATCAGCATTTTTAAGACCAGATGGTTTGAGTTTTGTAGCTCCACAGACTGTATGGAGCTGATGTGAGCGACAGAGCAGCAGCTGTGTCTCTGCAGGTCCATACGTGACATGGATCAATAACGTGTGATGGACCTGTCTCCTGCTTCACTGTGACTCCAACACAACAAAGGACAGACCACACCTGCCCACAGTCTCTCCCTGTCACATGGCTTTGAATCTACGGTTTGAGCTGAAATGTGAGGCCCAGAGGAGCTACGCACTAGAGCAAGACCTGAAATAGGAACAAAACTACAAAACAGAGAGAGCTTCGACTCAAACCGATCCGACCAGGGCCGCACCGTTTGGGGAAAACACCTCATTCGATTATACTGGAAAGCATTGAGACCGATTAGATTTGCAATTTATGTTCAGCGACAACTTTACAAGCATGAACTTTAGTGAGACGACTGAAATACAAACGCTAAACTAACAGAACATGTTTGTGGAGCTGGAGCAGCTTTCAGACATTTCAATTGGGAAACAGTGAGCGCCAGTACTTCCTGTTCCAGTTAATTTCCTGATAAGATTATCTTAAACCCGCTCGAATAATCATATTTTGTAAAGATTCCATGGTGGAAAGAGAGTTCCTGGTAGATGCTACTGATTCCTTGTTGTAAACTTGATGTAGGATGTTGAGGAGTCGTAGGTCCTCCTCTCCTAAGTCGTGGCGCAAATATGTTTTAGGTAAAACAATCGTTTTGTCTATAGTTATAATTTTATATGATTATTATTGTATGTTAGCCTTTAGCTTCAAGACAAACTCTCAGAACTGTCTTACAAAGATGTCAGTGAAGAACATCTTGCGTCAAGTATGTAAGTGAAGTTAAGATGTGAAACTGTCCTCTGCACTGACCCTTCACTGTGACCATAAGAAGCAGTGAGCAGCCACATGGCGCCCACTGCCCACCTCCAGATGTTGTGCCAGGCTATTACTGTTGGATTACCCCAGTGGTTCCCAACCTTTTGGTCTTGCGGACCAGTGAATGGACCGGTCCATGCACCCCCTACCTCGAGGGTGTTGCAGTTTAATCAGAAAGCAATCACTTAAGAGCACTATTTGTAAGTACCGTGTAAAATTCTCCCAAAACTACACATTTTACTGCAAAACATAGCTTTTCCTGTCAAACACAGAAGGCTTAATCTTTAATAACAAGCTTTGGTCCTTGAAGAAGAGAAGTGGATGATGTATAAAAACATCCAGGTGGTTAAACCTTCTGTGTTGTATTTACCTGGATGATTGAAGTCAATCAAAGTCAATCAAAATAATGGTCAGTTTGTCCCAGTTTGAAAATCTGAAATAGTTCCTAGTACCCCTTAGGTCAGGGGTAGGCAACGTCAGGCCCGGGGGCCAAATTCGGCCCTCCACCATAAAACCTTTGGCCCCCAAGAGGATTTTGAAGAAACATTAATTCATAAATCAGAGACCAAATACATGAAAAGGACTCTAAAATGTGGAAACTACTGTCAATATTTTCACATTTCCCAGCAAAACACCCCATTAGGTCATACATCATGAGCAAAACTTATATTTGTAGGGAAAAAGTGCGTTAATTTGGGCTAAAATTGTGAGTTTCGGCCCTTGGTGTTTTGGAAATGAAGAAAATCGGCCCTCCATGACACAAACTTGCCTACCCCTGCCTTAGGTCCTCAAGTACCTCTGGTTGGGAAACACTGGATTACCCTATCGTGCATGTTTTTACTGGTAGGGGAAACCTATGCTAGAAAGGCCCCGTCGTGCCGCCCGACATGTCAGGAAATCATCAGGAACTCACCGTCCACCACGTCATCTTTAGAAAATGTCTTATTTAACTCATCTCCACGGGGACTGAAGTGCGGGCGTTCGGTTAGCGGAAGTGGCATAGCTAGAAAATGCTAGCAGATGTATAAAATGATCAGTCTGTAGCTGTGGGAAAGCTGCCTGCACTGTGGACAAGTCAATCAGCACATATTAGTCCACAAAGATCTACTTTCACAAATGATGCCGGTCGGAGCTCGGGTTTGGAACTGAGCTAGACTATTTTGAGTGTCCATTTTTCTCCATAGTAGCATTACATGACGGTAACTTATTTTGCTGAACATGTATTACCGAAATAACCGCAGTCCTTTGTCTTTTGTGGAGGCCTCGTTCCCACTCACTGCACTCCCAACATGTCATAATGATGAGGGTTTGACGACTGTAAACAAACAGTCATCGATTTCTTCGTCCGAACATTTATCTTGAAGCACGTTTTATCTCTGCGCAGTCGGCCTGAAAACCAAAGGCTCTAATAGTCCCCCTCGGAAGACTCCCTGAGCACAAAGTGTGTCTGTCATGCTCTGCTCTGCCTCCTGCATCTTTAAACAGGAGCATGGATGTGTCGTGGACTGTGTAGAAGCTCCGATATGTGCCTGAGCCAGTAGCCCACTTCCAAATCAAGTAAGATAAGATAAGAGTTCGGGGGGGAATGTTGTAAATCGAGCGTGAGGGTACTAGCAAACACTGGCCGATCCGCGGACTAGCTGTAAGCACGGAGGAAAGCGCTGTTAGCTGCCGACACTGTGCACTCCTACTCGAGCGTTCTACAGTTTACTATTCCATTCGGTTTACTATTCCGGAATGGAATCTCGGAAATCTTAGCAGTTTGGACGCCACTATCTGTTGTTCTATAGATACAGACGGCATCTCGTCAAAGAAGGGGGCATGGCTTCGCCGAGGGGGAAAATAGAATCTTTAGAGAAACACAATTTTCCACTCTTTTTAGCCATTTTCTTATTTATCACATACAAATAAAGTCCAGTGTAAATCAGGCCCATTTGGATATTTTCTCACAGCAGATTGTTCAGTAGAAGTGAAAAAACGGCAGTTGTAGCTAGCGCGAGCTAACCGTTAGCATTAGGCCGATGGTAACATGTAGCATCATGTTAGCATTCTCCGTTATTCATGTATTTATGGGCTGTTGAACCACTTTGCTCCTCCCCATGTCTTTGTATCATTATTTAGTAGAAACTATGTTCATATTTCAGCGTTTGTTACAGTAGTTTTTGAATAATTAGAGAAAATATATATTTTTTCAAAATTGTTTTCCCCCTTAACTGTTTTTAAAAATGACCATATATGGGCGACTCCAAAGATGCCGTCTGTATCTATCAGGGGTAGGCAACGTCAGGCCCGGGGGCCAAATCCGGCCCTCCAGCACAGAGCCTCTGGCCCCCAATATGATTTTGAGAAATATGATTATGCAAATACCTGTTAAAGTACACTAAAAACGCGAGAAATAGTGTCTTTTTATGGTGTATTTTTTAAATGTCTTTGGAAAACATCCCACTTGGTCATATATAATGTAAAACAGTGATTCTCAACTGGTGGGTCGGGGACTCAAAAGCGTGTCGCGAGCCGAGGGAACTTTCTTTCAATATTTTCCATCTGAAACTACACGGAAACACACTGGAGTCTGTTGAAATTTATACTATTGGGTTGTTTTGATCATAATTTCAGTCTTCAAAGCAAATCTACGGCCTGTTCAATAAAAACGTGCAATATTTTATACGATACATGACAAATTACAGTTTTATTTGGGTCACACTTTGTCATTAAGGTAAAGACGGGTCTCGGAGCCGGACCACTGATGCAAAACATTGACATTTGCAGAAAACGGTTCATAACTTTTGGCTACGATAGTGAGGTTCGGCCCTCGGTGTTTTGGCTATGATGAAAATTGGCCCTTCGTGATGCAAACTTGCCCACCCCTGCTCTACGTCCTCAACGGAGAACCAAACGTCCCTGTTCCTCCATGGGTGTCTGCTCATCCCGCAGCTCAGACCTCAAACATGCTCTGAAATGACTTAAGCAGCTCATATTCCACTCCTCTGTCAGACGTAACGAGGACGATCTCACGAACCGAATCACAAACGCTTTGATTTGTCTCCACGTTGCTCCACACACTCTCTCTTATGGGGGGGCTGTTTTTGCATTAGCGCCACGCACGGGGCCCTCACACAGGTAGCTCCCCCCCCTGGTTGTGTCAACATCTCAAGGTCAAAAAGCGCGGCTCGTGTATCCGGCCCAGAGCGCGCAGTGGCCGGGCTGAAGGGTCCCGGAGGCACCGCTCGGAGCCTCCCCCCCCCCCCCACCTCCCTCCTCCCCGGCGGCCCTCTCGCGGAGCTCGCCAGGCCGCTGTCTGCTCCACAAACATCTGGATGGGGAGGTGCGGGAGGAGGAGGGGGGGGGGGGGTTTGCGGTGATGGAGGGTTCGGCTCGTGCAGCTGGAGTAAACCTGTAGCTATTTTTTTTGGTGATATACATTCCCACACGTTACAGAAATCTCGCGAAATTACACGTTTTTGGCCTTTTAGCATCACGCTGATACACCTCACAAACACCTTACGCACTCACTACAACAAACGTGCCCTTCTTCCAGGCCTAACCACAACACAACCCTGGAAGTAGGACAAAATTACAATGTCTACTCGCCTCATTCAAAATTCATATTTAGCCGCGACGTGTCTTCGCTGCCCCGCCGACACACGGACGCTTTCACCCCGCTCGTTTCGGCTCCTGACACCGACCACATTTACATTTTTGTCACAAACACGAGTAATAAAACACACGAGAGGAAACCGTAGCCCCCACGAGCGAGCGGCTAATCTAATGTCACCCGCTTTTCCCCCCTGCTCGACATCATTTAAAATTCACTACAGCGCTTTGCTAGCGACAGGAGATCGGCGCTCGCGCTTATCCTGCGACATTCGCGCTTTAATCTCGTTACGTTTGCCCCCTTTTTTTTTTTTTTGGGGCTTTTTTTTTTTAAAGTGAATTGGTAAGAAAAACGCAGGGAACTCGTTTTTAACACGAAAAACACCGTGTTGGCGGGGAAATGGCAGTCGTGTTTCGGCGAATCAATGTTTTCACGGCGCCGTTAGGAGGACCGTTGGAAGCCGTTAGCGGTGATGGAAGGGAGGGAGGGATGGAGCCGGCGGTCCTTACCCTCTGACAGCTCCAGGTCCAGCTCCGCCAGCCGGGCTCGGATCTCCAGCGGAATCGGCGACGCCTCACGGTCCATCCGCCCGGCCCCGTGGTAGACAGCTCGTCCCCGTTCCAGAGCTGCTTCCTCGGTGTGAGCCTCCCAATGCTGCTGCCGCTGCTGCCGCTGCTGCCCCGCCGCTTCCCTCAGCGTCTCTCCGCGATGCCCGCCTTCTCCTCGCCTTTCTGCCCGCGGGTACGGCCCCTCGATCGGTGTGGGAGAGTGGAGGCGTCGAGCGGTGAACAAAAGCGAAAGGAGGGGAGGGGGGGGACACACACACACGCTACGCACACGGGGGGCTGTTTTCCTACCGCAGGCCCGCCATGGCGCCCCGCTCTCTCCGATGCCTGGTCGTGTGCTGCCGCCGCTGCCGCTGCTGGGTTCGGTCCGCGGTGAAGATGATGATGAGGAGGAGGATGAGGCTTCGGTTTGCAGCTTCTGCCGCTGCTGCCGTCACGTGACCAAGCGCGGAGGGAGCAGGGGGGGGGGGGGGGGGGGGGGGATGCGCTGTGCCCCATCACCGAAAGGGGGCGCAGCGCACACGGGCCTCCGAGCATCGAGTCAAGTCATTTAACCGCTTAACTCCCGCCTGAACCGAGAGGATATTTTTCCTCACGTCATCAGATTTTTTTCCCATCATTTTTTTGTTGGGTATTCAACTCATTTTTGTAACTTTTTTGTCATTTTTTTGTAATTTTTTGGTCATATTTTTGTCCTTTTTTTCGTCAATTTTTTATCACATTTTTATCACATTTTGTTAAATTTTTGTCATGTTTTCATCCATTTTTTATCACATTTTTTTGGTCATTTTTTTTCATTTTTTTTTTTTATTTTTTTCGTCCATTTTCTATCACATTTTTGTCACATTTTTAGTCATCTTTTATCATATTTTTGTCATTTTTTTGTCACAATTTGTCATTTTTTTGTCACGTTTTTGTCAATTTTTTGTCAATTTCTTGTGACATTTTCGTGACATTTTTGCCACTTTTTCATCAATTTTTCGTCACTTTTTTGTCAATGTTGTCTCACTTTTTTGTCACATCATCATTGTTTTCGTCTCAGTTTTGTTGCTATTTTCACACCTTTTCTCCAGAAGCTTTTGGATTTGGGTAAAGCCAAACTGGGGAAAATGCTCTCGGTTCAGGCGGGAGTTAAGAGGTTAACCGCTTAACTCCCACCGGAACCGAGCGGGTTTTCAACGGTTTGGCTTTACCCAAATCTGAAAGCTTCTTGAAAAGAGTAGAGGTGAAGATGCGCCGGAAAAGCACACAGTATCACGGTAAAAAAAAAAAACGGAAAAAGAGACAGAAACACAACAAAAACAGACAAAAACGTGCTGTAAACGCAACAACAACAACAAAAAGCGACAAAAATGCTTAAAATTAAAATGGCCACCGTTTTAAAATACTGTGATATGTTCTTACCTGAGCTCAGACGTGTTGATACGTACCTGTCTGGTCTGTGTGCGTGCACGTGGAGGAAGCTTCCAACTTCACCCCCGTTTGGAGCTATAGGAATATGTAGAGAGAGGCCAAATGCTAACAGCATCTTTCGTTGTTTTGCGTGACTGAACGCACGCACAAAAAACAGACAGGTACGCATCAACTTGTCTAAGCTCGGGGAAGAACATATCACAGTATGGGGGAAAAAAGAGTTTAACCTCTTAACTCCCACCTGAACCGAGAGCATCTTTTTCCTCATGTCATCAGATTTTTTTCCATCCTTTTTTTGTTGGGTGTTCAACTAATTTTTGTCACATTTTTGTCATTTTTTCGTCCATTTTTTTATCACATTTTTGTCACATTTTTTGGTCATTTTTTTGTCCATTTTTTGTGATTTTTTTGGTCAATTTGTTATCACATTTTTGTCATTTTTTGTCACATTTTTGTCCATTTTTTGTCAATTTCTTGTGACATTTTTGTGACATTTTTGCCACTTTTCCATCAATTTTTCGTCACTTTTTTGTCAATGTTTTCTCACTTTTTTGTCACATTTCCATCATTGTTTTCATCTCAGTTTTGTTGCTATTTTCACAGCTTTTGTCCAGAAGCTTTTGGATTGGGGTAAAGCCAAACTGGAGAAAATGTGCTCGGTTCAGGCGGGAGTTAAGGGGTTAAAAAGCTTTAGTATTAATAGTATTAATAATTGTACATTTGCATCATTTTCTTCCCAAATGAACCCCTTGGCAGTGTTAAAACATTTAAAAACACGCTTATTGAAGCATGAGTAAGACAGGTCTGATGCTTTTTACATCACAGAGAAGGGCCAGAACAGAAACGTGCAAAATGAAATAATACCAGCCCAATGAGGACCATACATTTAGTCTTTAAATGTTTTATTGCTTAGAACTTAACTAAATCTAGATTATATTTTTGGCGAAAGGTTAGAATTAAATTAGGAATTGTTGTCTTGATTCATTATTATTCAAATTATGCTGTAGTAAACATTAATTCCTGTCTGAATCCTTATCAAACATGTTATTACAATACTTTGTGACTTCATAACATATTTACACTATGGTTTATTGATCCTGTGCAGTGATATTGACTGCCCTCCGCCTCTTTACTGCGTAAGCGCGCTGTGGAATAATAGGTTTAATGCGCGGAGGTCAAGAGGCCGTTCGTTTGGACGTGTCGGACCTAAGTGAGCGTCAATCTGCGCCGTTAATGCCCGGGATTTCATTACGCGCGCGCGGCCCATTCATTACGGCGATACAGGCGCAAATCAGATCATCCTTCTCCTCCGACGTCCTCCGCGTAAACAAGGGCTGCTGCTGCCCCCTGCCGGGCCACACAGGGGACTGCAGCCACATCGACGCACGCACCGGAACCGAGCACATTTTCTCCGGTTTGGCATTACCCAAATCTAAAAGCTACTTGGAAAAGGTGTCAAAATGAGACGAAAACAAGGATGAAAATGCAACAAAAAAGCAATGGAAAATGTGACAAAAAGTGGTGAAAATGTGATGAAAACCCACCAAAAGTAGAGGAAAAAGATCCATTTAGATGAGTTTTGTTACACTGGCCTGTAGTCTTATGGATCGGTTTGGGTAAAGCTGAACTGGAGAAAATGTACTCGGTTAAAGTGGGGGTTAAGAGGTTAAAAAAGGTGTCTAGTGAGACTGTGACCATATGAGACTTAAAAGTGCTTTCATTACAGAATTGATTAAATTTGACAGTGTTTGGACTATTGTTGAAATAAGATAAGCTTTACTTTTTTATTATTTGTCTGAATTAATTTTTCGCTTTTTTCCCCCCTATCTTAACCCCTTAACTCCCACCTGAACTGAGCACATTTTCTCCAGTTTGGCTTTACCCCAATCCAAAAGCTTCTGGAAAAAAGCTGTGAAAATAGCAACAAAACTGAGACGAAAACAATGATGGAAATATGACAAAAAAGTGACGAAAACATTGACAAAAAAGTGACGAATTTATGAAAAAGTGGCAAAAATGTCACAAGAAATTGACCAAAAATTTACGAAAAAATGACAAATAATGACAAAAATGTGACAAAAAAAATTCAAAAAATTGACAAAAATTTGATAAAAATTTGACACAAAAATATGACAAAGAAATGACCAAAATGTAACAAAAAAATTACAAACATTTGATAAAAAATTGGCGAAAAAAATAAAATAAAAAGGGACAAAAAATGACCAAAAAAATGGGGGGGGAAAAGTGACAAAATGCGACAAAAAAATTACAAAAATTTGACAAAAAATTACAAAAAATGTGATTAAAAAATGACAAAAAAGAGAATAAGTTGAATACCCAACAAAAAAATGATGGAAAAAAAAATCTGATGACATGAGGAAAAAGATCCTCTCGGTTCAGGCGGGAGTTAAGAGGTTAATAGTACAAAAAAGCTCTTGCTCAAATAAGTGTGAATTAGTCCCAAATTAGATAAACGACTTCAAAGTATATTATTATAACTTGATTGCACATTGTTCAAGATCAATAAACTCTTATCTCATCTAATTTTAGAACTGATTTTGAATTAACCGTGTTTGGACAAGAGTTTAAATAAAATTGTCAAAGGAAGAAGCTTTTTTTCCCTCTTTATTTTCTAAAAATCATTTTACGTGTTGTTTATGGTGTCAAGTTACTTTCTCTTGTTCCATTGACAATCTTACTTAAAACCAGTCCAAAACACTGAGATTCAAGATCAATCTGGGATAAAGCAACATTCCTGAATCTGAATTAATTCTATAAATCAAAGCACCTTTTTTTCTTTTAAGATAAGCATTTCTACAACAAAATAAGAAGTTAATATATAACATTTTCTCCACACACTGTTTTACATGCTCACAATGGAAGTCTGTAAAGCCCAAAATAATGCTCCTGTTTGTCTTCAGACTGTGAAGAATTGCATCAAAACAAATCACCAAAAATAAATGAAGTATTTCTGACGTCAAACACAGTGAACCCGGTGAGGTTGAAAGGCACTTGTTTAATAATAGCGGAGTTTTTACATCTGTACAGCCGCCGGTGCCAACAGCCACCTCCTCCTCAGGTGGTCCACCTTCAAACGCAGTAAAAACCAAACAGGAAACAATTCACATTCTTTAGAAACATCGTCAAAACCGCCAACTCCTAAAACTGTTCAAAATGAGAGAGTGAAAAACGTCGTCCAAAAGCAGAAGCAGAAACGACAGATAAACTTCAGATTGATGTACAGCGTTTACACAAACTAAAACCATCAGAGCAAGACCTCAACTTCAATATGACAAACAAATGACACTTGGAAAGGTGTAAAAAAGAAAAAAAAGAAAAAGGAAATTATTTAATCAGCCGCCACAGCACACGTTCAGAGTAACTTAAATATAATAAAACTCAGAGTAAAATTTGAAAGCGGCTTCACTAAGAAGCAATTAGAAAATGAAACAGATCAAAAAGAGTTTGTGCTACACGTTTAAGGCCACACTGCGGAACAGAATGTTGCAACGGCCTTAAACAAACATCCAAATAAAATAAAACATGAAAATAATCAACGCCTTTGGAAGAGGGCCTCCTCATGTATTCTGTAATGAAGTATTTGATTGTATTTTGTGGGTGGAATGTTCCGCAGTGTGGCTTTAGAGTCTTGGACAGCAGACAGTCTGCTGCTCATTCTAGTATCATCCCTTCACTTGTATTTGTGCTGTGTTTGACCATCACCGCGCGGCGACCTCCGCCTCCTGCCCGGGGTACGAAGGGATGAGCTCCTCCTCGGTGGCGCCCCCTGCAGGTGAGTTCAGGTCGTGCACTGCTGTTTCCTTCTGTTGGATGTGGTCTTGTTGGTGGGAAACTGGGGAAGTTTCTTGCGGTGACGGAGACTTCTGACAGATCTGCGCGTAGCTCGGCCTCTTGGACTTCTGGGTAAGAGTAGAGAACAAAAAAAATAAAATCTCATAGTAGGGGGTGTGGCCTAGAGAGGGGAAAGTGTTATGGAAGTCATTATTTTTCAAACATTTTACAGGCTTTCTGATGAACCATGAACATATTTAGCACACACAAATTAAGTCTAGTCAAAATCAGGTCAATATCGATGTTTTGACACAACAGATTGTCCACAAGAAGTGAAAATCTGACACTCGAAACGTAAGTTTGTGTGGGGACCATGGGGACATGTCCTCATCAATACTTCAGGGTGGCCAAGTTGTCCACACTAAGTTCATGTGGAGATCTATACATTGGCGATCTTTCACAAAGACTTGGAGAGAAGTCACTCGGCAGCACAGTTTTTATTTCGTGTTGATTTATCCAATATTCGTGGAGATATTAATATTTTTGGATTTCGAAGAAAACGTGATGTTTGTAGTTTAATCATGTCAGATGTTTTACTCAGAAAAGAGTTGGTCTGCTTTTTCCATAAGTTATAATCACAAGTCAAGTGCAGAGGAAAGGAGAGCCTTTAATAAAAAAGTAATATTTGCATGGGTAAGCAACGATATCTGACTGTTGAACCACTCTCCGTGTCTCTGTATCTTTATTGTGTAGAAAAAAGCATCCATAATTCAGCATCTGTTAAAGTTGTTTTGGGACCATAGCTCCAGAACCACTTTTACTATCAGTGAAAGTTGTTTTTATCCACTTTGTTTCCCCTCGAACATGACCATTGGTGGATGTTCTCAAAGATGCCGTCTGTGTCAATATCCTGAACAACATTCCAAACATTCTTTTGGGCACCTCCGTATTGATATTTTACAAAATAAAATGTGAAATAATGGCTATATGAAGAAAAGGCAGTAAGGAGTGAAAGGAAACAGTGAAAATAAGCTTTCACTTTCAAATAATGGCATGTAGCAAATCGATGGTGTCATGATTGAAGCAAAATACTACTACAATGACATGCTCGTCTAGAGTTTTCTGAACGTACTGCAGGAGGCTCTGGAGAGGCGGGGGCAGATGTGTGGTTCCTCTGGGTCTCCTGCTTCACCCTGAACAAAAACAGGTCAGTATCACACACGTCTGACACACTCAGCTCATTCACTTGATCATGTGCCTCTAACTAACTTCTGTAACATTCTAAAACATACTTTCAAACAAGTGTACATTTGGAGGTGAAGCAGTTCTCAGACTAACCCTGATCCAGGACTCTCCCAGAAATCTCACCTGTGTGATTCGCCCCACACTTCCTGCAGCAGCGGCGGTGCAGACGTGGTTTGTTTCGGGATCTGTCAGGACACAAAGGGAGCAGGTTTTAACCTCAGCGTTCACACCGACATTGGGATGCTGTAACATGAGCTGCAGATGGCGTGGACTTACCCTGATCTTGTTCTTTGGGGCGGCTGCAGTGGAGCTGAGTGGAGGGAAGCTGGTGAGAGTCAGCTCCAGTGGAGGGGAGGGCGCAGACACCTCCTGTACACAGACACAGGAACAAAGACATATATCAGTCTCTACAGTTTCAATTTAAACCAAACTGCTCTGTGCGCCATTAACTCACTTTAGACTTTTCACTGTCTGAGTCCTGCCTCCTCCTCTGACCGGACGGAACTTTCCTGGAAAGAGACGTCACAAAAACATAAGTGGATATTTGATGTAAAATGATACAATGATACAAGGTCACACTTTCATTCAAACATTTGGTTGTCGCCTTTAGCTTTGATTACAGCACCATTCGCTCTGGCATTGTTTGAGTAAGCTTCTGCAACATCCAAAGACCCAGTGCTGCATTCACTTTGAACCAGCCTTTCACAATGTGAGCCCCATGAATCCTGGCATTGTCATCCTGGAATATGTCCGTGCCATCAAGGAAGAAAAAATCCACTGATGGAATACCCTGGTTGTTCAGGATGTTCAGGGCGTCAGCTGATCTTATTCTTTGGGCACATAGTGTTCCTGAACTAGACCTGACCCACTGCAGCAGCCCCAGATCTGAACAGTTAAGTCCAGGTGGACACTTGATCATTTAAGTTTAGTATGAGTGAAAATGTATACCGGCCGTGTTCTCCAGAGGGCGGTGCGTCACTCCGGCCAGAGTCACTGAAGCCTCCTCTGCTGCCGCGCCGGCCTCGGCCCCGGCCTGATCTCTGGTCCCATCTCTGGTCCAGTCTGTGGTCCGGTCTTTGGTCCGGTCGGTGGTCCGGTCGGTGGTCCGGTCGGTGGTCCGGTCGTTGGCCCGGTCTGTGGTCACGTCTATGATCCGCTCTCTGGTCTCCTGAGGGCCTCTTGAAGTCAGGCTGGACTGATCTTCGGTCTGAGTACGTCGAGCGCGAGCCTCTCCTGGACCAGACAGAGAGCCGGTTTAACCTGGACTAGTGGTGTTAATTATGGCCTTTGTAATGCATTAATCACAATTAATCGCATGTAACCATCATTTATTTATGGGTTGTATTCATTTGAGAGAGGTGTATTTTGATGCTTCTTTGTATTTTCCTATATTTTAACTTATTTGAAGCGGACATGTGAGGCCTGTGTGAACACTTCAAAGACAAAAGCAGTCTTAGTTTATGTTGGCGTAACTGTGTGACAGTAAAATTGTTTTTGGCTTCATGCTGTGTTCGTCCCTAAGCAACGTCTTGCAGGAAAAAGGAAACTGAAAAATTGACTGTGCCACTAAAGTCACGTGCAATAAATTTTTTATCTTCATATTTTGAATCGCATTAAACCTTATGTAATTAATTAATTGTAATAAAACTGAAAATTAAATTGAAAAATTCCAGCAGACACATACATATCTATATATCGATATATCATATATATATATACATTCATGTATACATTATATAGGTTCTGTACCTGGGTCTGTAGTTGTTGTAAGGTCTGAATGAAGCTCCGTTCACAAAATCATTGAGCAGGTCTGAAGGCGTCTGGAAAATATATTCATAGATAATATCAATGTTTGTCACTTGTTTGGTGCAGTAACTCTCTCGTCAGCCCTGTGTGTGTGTGTGTGTGTGTGTGTGTGTGTGTGTGTGTGTGTGTGTGCGTGCGTGCGTGCGTGCGTGCGTGCGTGCGTGCGTGCGTGCGTGCGTGCGTGCGCAATGATCAAGATCGCTCATGTTTTTCTGACGTGAAATGCTGCATGTCCCGAAGCTTTCTGGCAACTTCTCCCCTCAAACCGAGCTCTTCTCGTGCAACTTCAGAGCCAACAGACCACCAAGTAGTGCAATCATATCATGCTCCGTCATGATCGGAAATGTTGCACAAATCCAACATGTCCTTTCCCGTTCCGACCTTGAAAGAGTTATTAACGGCCTCATGTTCCCCAGATAAGACCACGGTAATAAACTGGCCACTTCAATGTCTGGACGACTCCATTCTAGCTTTTATAACTTCATCTTCTTGAACGTGTTGTTGTTGTTTTACCTACAGTATATTGGAATCAAATGTAAGAACTTCACATTAGGCATTTTAACAACCATTCAAGTTTGAACAACCTTGTCCCATAATAAGAATATTGAGATTGAATAATTACTCACAATTATCGACTGAATGAAAGAAAACAACAGATATGTAGTTTTTGTATTTAAAATGCTTTGTAATACTTGAGCTGGTAAAACATTCACTGTTTCTAAAAATAAAAGCAGCTTTTCGACTCGTTTGCCTAGAACAAACACTGTCAACTTTACAACTAATTAATTATCATATTTATTTTAATTATATTATTATTAGGCCAGAATCTAGTCTAGGTTTTCTGTTTTCTAAACTTGTTTGTCAGATATTTTGATGAACAAACTGAGAAAGATGTTTCTAAAGTAACAGGACTTTGACTTTCCTTCTGTCCCTGAGCAGAGGAGCGTTAGCTTTGTGTTTCCGAAACATTTGGACAAACTTTATTGGGAATGATGCCGTTCATTACCTTGAGTTGGATATTTACAGCGAAGGATTATCTCCACGTTGTTTCATATTGGACGTATCTTTCCACCGACAGTAGCATTACGGACGTCCATTAGCGACAACAACACCTTGGTCATGTTTTGGATTCCTAAACTCTGCTGACTTCAATCGTTTTTTTGGGCGGATAAAGCTCTGAAGGAGAGTCCTTTTTTACGCGTTTTTTTTTTTGGCGGCGGCCAGTGCGTAAATGAGCGGCACCGGGCGGCTCCTCATCGCTGCTTCTGTGCATTTATTTGTCTACTTTTTAAACCAAATTGTGCGCAAATAATTGGGTCGATAAACGTTAATTTTTAAGACCAGTTTACCATGGATTTAAGACCAAATAGGCCGACTTTTTAAGACCTTAAATTTGGATTCTTGAATTTGAGACTTTTTGAGACCCCGCGGATACCCTGTGTAATAAAAGTTCTTGTAGTGCGTGTCATAATGACGGGCCTGTGCTCTCACCAGTCTCCCGTTGGCAGGCTCCTGGCAGCCCTGCTCCGCCACGGCCCACATGTCGCTGGTGAAGTCGTACAGCTGCTCGGGCAGATGGGGGAAGCTCTGGGGGAAGTAGGAGTAGGGTCTGGGGCCGGGGTCGAGGGGTGCTGGACGTCTGTAGCCGTTCTTTGGGGCGTAGGTCGTCGCCGCCATCGTTTTGGCTTTAATCCTGACCATGAGAGGCCTGCCCTGGAACTCACGCACCTCCTCACGCAGGAACCTGTACGCCTGCCACAGACACATGGTCCGTCATGTTAAACAAATAAGAGAAACAGCTTATTGATGAATTAGATTAGACCGGTACCTGCTCGGCGTCGGCCTCGGAGTGGAACGTCACAAACCAGTTGTCGTTGCTCACAAACTCACAGCTCAGGAACTTGGGCAGTTTGTCGCTGTTGAAGAGCGCCTCCACCTCCTGCAGGAGTAACACAGGTAATGCTGATGGTTTCATTATTATTTATACCCATTAGGCTCGAGGCTGTGCTGATTCTGTCGATCACACTCCAGATCAAAAGTAGAAAGTGCAGAGTCATTTCATGTTGAGCTCACGCGTGCGAGTAATGGCTGGACAGACTGTGAGGTGGGTCGGTGGCCCTAAGGTTGGGGACCCCCACCCCTACTTGAAACTGGGGCCAAAGAAGGTCCCTCAGAGATCAGAGTGGGCATTGGTGAACATGCCCTAGAGCAGGGGTAGGCAACGTCAGGCCCGGGGGCCAAAACCGGCCCTCCATCATCAAACTCTGGCCCTCGATATGATTTTGGGAAATATTATGACCCAAATCAGAGATCAAATGCTTGTTAAAGTACTCTAAATACTGTCAATTCCTTAAAATGTCTTAGCAGAGCACCCTTTTGGGCCATAATCCTGAAAGAATAATCATCTAAAGGAAGAAATTACTTAAATCTAACCCTAACCCTTATTAAGAAATTAAAGCTAAAGTTTGAGTAGATTTGGTCTGGCCTTAAAGCAGATAAAACCTCTTCTTGCCAATGGAACAAGCAGGTTTTTTTTTAAAAAGTTTTTTCTTAAAGTTTTTTCTTAATTCAGATTATTGTGTATCATTTCAAGTGAAAAAGAAATGTTTTTTACAGTAAAAGTTAATTTGTCTGATTTCCAGTGGGATTTCTATAAAAAAAAACTTTATTCAAGCAATTTTAGTCATTTATCTCATTTAAATTGGACATTTTCCCAGTGTATATAATGTACAACACTGGCATATGTAGAACGTTGCTTCAATTGGAGGGTCCGGCCCTTGGCTTTTTGATGATGAAGAAACCGGCCCTCCACCGAGCAAACTTGCCCACCCCTGCCCTAGAGCTGATGCTCGAGCTTAGTTCATTATTGGTTCTATTTATGTAAAGTAACTTAAATTATGTATAAAACACTCTTCCACTGTAATAACTACACTATATAATGAAGCTGCTGCCCCACAGTAATGTCTCCGTTCCACTGTTGCGTGTCGTACCTGCACAGGCGTGCTCTGAGGGATCTCCCGGAGGATCACCACACACCTGCTCTGCTGCGGTCTGAACTTCTGCCCACATGGAGCGACCTGCACCAGCGGCAGGGCTGTGGGCACACAGACTGTTAGACTTGTGCTGTAACAGGTTTATAACGTGTCAGATTTCTCTGACGTACATTTGAGGATGTCCGCGACGAGCTCCTCGTCGGTGCTCACACACTTGACCTGGTCCAGGCTCAACAGAGTCGACACGGACAGATACTGGTCACTGTCCATCTGAGACTTCAGGTACAGGTCGTTACTGAGGTGCTCCCTGACGGAGAGGGAGGCAGAAACAACAAACAGCACATTATAGCCCACAGGTTTCACATTTAATGCTTTATAATGCCATTCAGTGCACAGATGCAATATTAGTAATACCACAAACACCAAATAAGAGTGTCTTTATCATATTTAAACAGAAGAACGTGTGGTAATATGGATATTTAAAAGTAAACTTTGGGCAAGATTTTACAACTGAAATAAAATGTACAGAAAAGTTTAGTGAACCTGCAGTGAGTGTTTGGGCCAAATGATGTGTATTTCTGTCAAACATGGAGTAAATATGTCAAACACTGCCATTATGTTAATCCTGTATCAGTGTGTGAGGGTCAGTACCTGGTGAGGCAGGACTCCAGGATGGCCCTGAGCTGCTCCCGCACCTCGTCTGGAACACAGTCACAACATTCAGATACAAATTAAGCGTGTGGTCGTGATGATAGAGAGAACAGTGTATTCACCAACAACAGGAGCAGGAGCAGGGGCCAGACCGGGACTATGTGCCAGACGAGGACTATGCACCAGACCTGGACTATGCACCAGACCAGGACTATGCACCAGACCTGGACTATGCACCAGACCAGGACTATGCACCAGACCTGGACTATGCACCAGACCTGGACTATGCACCAGACCTGGACTATGCACCAGACCTGGACTATGCACCAGACCTGGACTATGCACCAGACCTGGACTATGCATCAGACCAGGACTATGCACCAGACCTGGACTATGTGCCAGGGGAGGGGCCTCTGAACCAAAGGACTCGTACACAGCCTCTGCCTCCATCAGACCCATTGACTCCAGACACAGCTCGGGCTCGTAGCCTGCAGAAAACACAACACGGCTAAAACCAACGTGACGCAAACAGAATAACTTCCTAAACTTCATGAAAAGACAGTATTCGTCATCGCGGCACAGACTGGTTCTTGTGGTGGTTTTACTCACCGTTGTGTTCGGGCAGGGCGCTGCCCAGTGGGATCCAGTGCGGCTGTGGTTCGAGGCCGGTCTCCGGGAAAGTCTGCAGACATGTCCCGGGGTAGGGTGCGGAGCAGGGGTCTGGGAAGGCCGCGGGGCAGGCCTCTGGATAGATCTGTGGGTAGGTCTCCGTGTAAGGCACAGGGCCAGGGTCTGTGTCAAACGTGAAGCTCTGTCCGGTCCATGACTTGGCCTCAGGGTTCAGGGCTGTTGTACAGACTGGCTCCTGGCAGAGACAAAAGGGGAACACCAGGAAGAACACGTTTTTTTTATCAATGGAAGGACCCAGAGGTGTTCGAAATTAAGGAATTCTGGACGTCTATAAAGAAAGAGCATGCAGTGTTGTTTTTTTTGGACATGCAGTTTAGATTATTAGGCATGCAGGGCGAGCTTTAAAATAAATATAAATAAATATGACTAAATTGACTTGAATCCACAATATTTAACTTGCTTTATGCATATTTCAAGCAAAACCGTCTGTAATGTAGGAAATGTTGTAGAAATCTGTTTGAAAAGGGAAATCATGACCAGTGAAGGCCTCAACATGAATAAATCCAACTTAAATATTCTGAATTCAAGTCAGAGCCCGTCATGTGACTTACGTTCCCCGAGTGCCAGTCCCAGACGCAGCCTCCCTGGGGGGTCGCCGTGCTGTAGGGGTAGGCTCCGAGCAGAGCCATGGAGGGCTGGAGCTCCGACACCGTGACGGGGATGTGCTCGGGGCTGTGCCCGGGGTCAGGGCTGCTCTGTGGGGAGAGCTCGCCCTGGGACGCCCCCTGTGCCCAGCCCTCGCAGCTCTGCTCCAGCCCCAGTTTGATCCACGTGTGGGGGAACGGCACAGCGGAGCGAGCGTCCTCCCCCAGCAGCTCCGAGACCATGTGCCTCATGCCGCACTCCTCTTCCTCGTCCTCCGGGGGCGCCGTGGGGCAGGTGGCCGGAGGAGCGTGGATCTCGTACGAGGGAGTGGAGGCATAGACGTCTATCTGACCTGGATCTACTGCTGCAAACGCTCGCTGCTCTGTACATCCACAATAATCTGCTATAGGGACTGGTTCTGTGGGAGGGGCAAATCCAACAGCTGAACTCTCTAATGACGGACGGCAGACCAAACTTTCCTCACTGTTTTCCTGTAGCTGACTGTCTGGTTGCTCGTCTTGTGGAGTTTGAGCAGAAACATGATCCCTCTCAGTTGAACTTTCAATATTTGAGTTGTAAATCTCACTAAGGTTTGGCAGATTGTCCAGCTCCGACTCTGCTGACTGTGTTGATGTTTGTTGAGGAGCCAGATCTAAGCCTGATGCCCTGAGTTCAGGCTGCTCCCTTTGTGATATTTGTTTGGAAACACATGGATATAACGTTGCATTTTCACAGTCAGAGCCTTCAGAAGCACATTGATCTGAGCCTACCTGTCCGTCACCCTGACTGCACTGTTCTAATGCTACTGCGTTGGGTTTGTTGTCTGTGGCCTTTTCCTTCAGCAGATGAGACGAGAGTTGATTTTCTCCAATAGTTTCATTATTAGCAGCAGCTTGTGCATGGGCCTGCTCACTCTGTAAAACCAAGTCTGTTTCCTCACTGGACAGTATCGTAGAAGGAAAAACCTCTGAGTCATATGTAGCTCCTGTCTCGACATCCGCAGTTGTATCTTCATCCTCTTTATCGCTCACATGAATCTCACTGTCTGAAGAATCCTCTTCTGAAGCATAATTTAAATCCTGATTTTCTATCACAGCATACAGCGCCTCACTGTGGGCCGAGTTTGCAGCATAATCTGGTGATATGTCTTTATTAGAGTGGTCATTTTCTGCCTGCACTTCCTTCAAATACTCCGTTTGATGATTAGGTGACGTAAACTCATCAAAATCCCTCCACTGGGCGACTACAGAATCACAGAAAACTATCTTCACATAACTGTGGTCTCCAGCCTGACCTTGTGCCTCCTGTGTTACCTCAAGATCCTTCTCATCCATGAAGCTTTCATTCCCAACAAACATATCCACAGAGACTCTTTCTCTGGTCAGGGGAGCACTGAACACTTCTGCAGCGCTATTAGTGAAGTCACAAACTGGCCCCATGTTGTCAGTGTGGTCTCCTGAAACCACCGTGTCTGGGTCAGTATTCTTGCCCATAATATTTTGCTCTTCTTCACACCGTTCAGCACTGAGCAGTGTTAGGTACGACGACATCTCCAGTTCTGTGAGTACGACAGGGGCTTGTCTGGCTACAGTTTCTCTGATGTCATGTCTTTCGTCGTGGCAGGAGCTGAGCGTGTTACAATTACTGTCTGTTGTAAATGCATCATCGCAGGTAGACACAGTCATAAAAGGTTTCTCATTCGTATTAATGTTTGGAGAAGAGCCAAAACCTTGATTGCTGTGTGAAACACGGCCGTCGCTCTCTGCTCCCTGTCCTTCCTGCTCCTCTGACTTGACATTGTCTAAAGATATTTCCTGTATTCCAGCCTCCAGACAAGACCTCTCTGTTTCATTGCTGTGCTTGAGATGCTCTTTCTGTTCACATGTGTCCACTGAGGCCATGTGGCTACATTCTGAACGTTCTGTCACTAAAACGTCCCCTGTCACGTTACTTTTTTCTATTGAACTCGACGCCATCACACCTCTGCTTTGGCATGAGTCTGCGTCACTGCATTGTGCCAAGTCGGAGGTGTTTTGGCCAAAGTCAGATTCTTCTCCGGGGGTGTCTATTCGATTGAGAACTTGTTTGTAAAGTTCAAAAGTTGCATCTATTGCAGCGTGTTCTTCAAGGCTCACGTCTCTGTCCTGTTGTTTATTATCCACAGAAAAGTCACTGATCAATACATGCTGATCTTCGACCTTGTTGCTTTGTTCGTTTTCTCTCTGCATTTCAAAGGTCGACCTGAGCGGATAGTCTATACTTATCTGTGTTTGCTCGGACTCACGGATGTTACTCTGGTCATGTGATTCTCCCTCGTTTCCATAGCAACCCGGCAGCATCACATCCGCGGGTAAAGGAGCGGTAGAGAGTGTTTGGACCCCGGCGTTGTCGTACTCCAGTTCGTCGGCGTCGATGGAGCAGAGGCTGTAAAAGCTCTGTGTGCGCTGTTCGAAGCCCTGGCCGAGTGCTGCAGTCACGACGCACACTTCCTCCTGGTCCTCCACATGCGCCCCGCTCGGCAGAGGCCTGTCCTGGGGGAGAGGGGCTGAGTGTGGGGGCTCTGACCCAGGGTTCAGCCCCTCAACAGGAGCACAAACGCTGGAGGAGTATTCACTGGTAACTGCGGTGTTAGTACAGTCTGTGGTGTTAGTACAGTCTGTGGTGTTAGTCCCTTCAGATAGATCCTTTTTCGTGTCTTCTGTCGGACTTTGAAGATCTTGACAAGCTGGGATTCTATTGGTGAGGCTGGTATTGGTGGAGTAACTGTCTTTGGTGATTGTCCCTTGAGATAGATCCTTTTCCGTGTCTTCTGTCGGACTCTGACGGTTTAAACTAGCTGAGATTCCATTAGCGAGGCTGGTTTTGGAGAAAATGTCTTTGGTGTTTGTCCCTTGAGATAGATCCTTTTTTGTCTCTTCTGTCGGACTTTGAAGATCTAAACAAGCTGGGATTCTATTGGTGAGGCTGGTTTTGGTGGAGTGACTGTCTTTGGTGATTGTCCCTTGAGAGTTGCGGACAGACAGATCCTTTCTCGTTTCTTCTGTGGGCCTCTTGAGGTTTAAACTAGCGGAGCCTCCATTAGCGAGGCTGTCCTTGGTGCCTGAGCCGTGTGCGAGTGTGGGGTCCTGGGGTCCGGTGCAGATATTTATAGCCTGGTGGTCAGCTGCCCTGCTCCTCGTGGGGAAGTCTCCTCTCGCTGGAAGCCGGTCCGGTTCAGTTTGCTGCTGGATTTGCTCAGTGATGGCGTCCTCCTCCTCTTTCTCCTCTCCTGTAGACACATGTTGCAGGACTCCCAGGGCGCCCTGCTTCAGCCTCTCCTGCGTGGCCGTGCTGTGGGCCGGGGGGGGCTCCTCCAGCAGACTGCTCCTCTCGTCGGGGTTGGGGGGGCTCAGCTCTTTACTGAAGCAGCAGCCCATGGCGACGGGCCTGCGGTGGGGAACAGAAGACAGCGCTCACTTGCAGCATGAGCGACTCCGGTGTGAGCCAAGGGGAGCACATGGGGAAAGGAAAGCGTGGACCAGAATAGCCCTGAGCTCACATGCCCCTGCCACTCACCGCCCCCCCTCCCTGTCTGCTCCGGTGAACTCAGCCCTAGTTAGGCCAAGGTTTGAGCGCACGGACCAATGAGAGAGCAGCTCAGCCCCTCTGTCCCTCCCCCTTGAAACTCTCTCTGTTTAAACCCCTAAAAACTGCCCCTTCACTGTCCGCCCCACGAGGACAAAGAGCCCCCTGCTGTCTGAGCGCTGCAGCCACTCAGACAGACAGACAGGATTCAAACATTTACACTACAATAATCATCACACATTAGTACAGATAACTTTGTTAATGCCCTTAAAAGTAAGTTAGTGTTGGACAATTAGCCATTCGTCATGTCATTTCATCCATTTATTTTATCTATCCAACTCATGTCACTCATTCAGACAAGACAGATAAATGTTAGATACATTTTGGTGTCTTGTGTTATGATCAAGTTTGGCTTCTAAAAACAGAACATCCTAATATTGTGTTTATAGAAGACACTTTAAATGAAAAGTATTCCTTTGTTAATTATTGGCGTAAAGATTAGATTTACGTGATAAGACAGAAAAGGGTTCTGGCAGCGGTGGGATTCGAACCCACGCCCCCGAAGAGACTGGAGCCTTAATCCAGCGCCTTAGACCGCTCGGCCACGCTACCTGCAGGCAGGGGACTGGTTACGCAAATACAACCTGTTCTACTGCAGCAGTGTCACAGTGAAATGCTAATATTTGGGATAGAGGCACAAACATGGGCTGCAAAAACAAGGTTATCAATAATAACACATTTTAGCTGCGGTGTTCATATATATATATATAGAATTAAAGCAGGAGCATTTGTGCCCCTCAGCAAATTAGACAAGAATGTTCAAACACCCAGGCAGAGAAATCAATCAGATCAATCCAGTATTTCAATCACTGACTTAAATATTTATGTCCCAGCTCTTTTCACAGGCGTCTTCTTTGCCCATTGACTGGATCTGGCAGTGAGCTGGTTTTTAGGAGCTTTATATCCCATAAAAAAGTTAGTCTGGGATTATGTGTGTGATGTCATAACATGGCAACATCACATCATCACGGAACAGCTGCAAACTGAGAGTCAGATCTGCAAAGTCATTTATTGATTTGTCAGTGAATTTGAAAAGTGGAAGGTTCTATTTCTATTCAGATCTAAAAAGTGCAAACCCTCTCTTACAGCAGTAATACCTGAAGGCGGTCGTAGTACTAGTCTGATAACTGGATGAATAATGTTGGTAATAGCAGGTGCAGTAGTAAACATACCACATGAGGGGTAGAGGTAGAAGTGTATATTACCTGATAAGAAGAGAAGTACAGCAGTGGAAGTAATAACTGAAACAGCTGAGTAAAAAGTTAAAGTACTACTGGCATTAGGTGCAGGTACTATTTACTTTTTACAATATTTATCATCTGCCAAATGACAAGTGCTACACTCGTTTGACCACTGGTTCAGTTTAGGCTGATATATAAAAAAATACAGTATCTTCACAATAGGTTGAAAAAATATTCTATTTTGGTTGTGTCTTGTTATCAGTGATGGTGCGTCCCAAAGTAAAAGTATCATCGCAAACCAAGTGCTGTTAAAGTATTTAAATGAAGCAGTGCCTGGGTGATACAGCAGCAGGAGAAGTAGAAGTAGTACTATGTATGGATAGTTGTAACAGTAGTAGTAGATGCAGTACCATGTATGGATAGTTGTAGTAACAGTAGTACCATGTATGGATAGTTGTAGTAACAGTAGTAGTAGAAGTAGTACCATGTATGGATAGTTGTAGTAACAGTAGTAGTAGAAGTAGTACCATGTATGGATAGTTGTAGTAACAGTAGTACCATGTATGGATAGTTGTAGTAACAGTGGTACCATGTATGGATAGTTGTAGTAACAGTAGTAGTAGAAGTAGTACCATGTATGCATAGTTGTAGTAACAGTAGTAGTAGAAGTAGTACCATGTATGCATAGTTGTAGTAACAGTAGTAGTAGAAGTAGTACCATGTATGGATAGTTGTAGTAACAGTAGTAGTAGAAGTAGTACCATGTATGGATAGTTGTAGTAATAGTAGTAGTAGAAGTAGTGCCATGTATGGATAGTTGTAGTAACAGTAGTAGTAGAAATAGTGCCATGTATGGATAGTTGTAGTAACACTAGTAGTAGAAATAGTACCATGTATGGATAGTTGTAGTAACAGTAGTAGTAGAAGTAGTACCATGTATGGATAGTTGTAGTAACAGTAGTAGTAGAAGTAGTACCATGTATGGATAGTTGTAGTAACAGTAGTAGTAGAAGTAGTGCCATGTATGGATAGTTGTAGTAACACTAGTAGTAGAAATAGTACCATGTATGGATAGTTGTAGTAACAGTAGTAGTAGAAGTAGTACCATGTATGGATAGTTGTAGTAACAGTAGTAGTAGAAGTAGTACCATGTATGCATAGTTGTAGTAACAGTAGTAGTAGAAGTAGTACCATGTATGCATAGTTGTAGTAACAGTAGTAGTAGAAGTAGTACCATGTATGCATAGTTGTAGTAACAGAGTAGTAGAAGTAGTACCATGTATGGATAGTTGTAGTAACAGTAGTAGTAGAAGTAGTACCATGTATGCATAGTTGTAGTAACAGTAGTAGCCGTGGTAGTAGCTGTACAAGTACCTGGTAGGGATAGAAGTAGTAGTAGGGCACAGCCAGTGGCTCTGTACGTCCCTGTAGATTTGGATACAGCAGGCGCAGATCTGACGTCATGTGATCAGGGTCAGGGGTCACTGTATGGGGGACTTCAGTCTGAGAGAGAGAGAGAGAGAGAGTGATAACAAGTGGCAAAATGCTCAGATTAAAAACACACACTAACAATATAACAATAACTATTACATTTTCAGATCATGTGAGTCATGTGATCACAAAGCTAAATGCAATATAATACCATCTTCTGTCGACTGTGTAAATGTTTGAAATGTTTGTCTGGAAGTGCTGCTGGACTCCAAGTGGATTGTATTTCATTGTATAATTAAAGTGGGACATTTTAAGATGAAGTACTTTTCAAACAAAGCTTTACTGCCATTTTTAAGCTTTAGAGTTCGATTATTATTGAAGAGAAGATCTTCAACAATATATTGTTTATGGCATTATTTTCATGGCTCAATATATCGAACTTCAAATTCTGGTAACAAACATTTACGCAGACCTTTGCTGCTCTGATGAGGGGCTGATACTTTAGTGGTGTGAGTAAAAATAAAAGATTGGGAGCGTACAAGCAGTGCCGATCTTTTTGCTTTTTTAGTCCCACTGTTTTTCTGATCCATCACGCCTTTCAGATTTCTGCGTGTGCATGTCGGCTTAACTTATAATATAATATAATAATGTACAATTCTACATAAAAGTAGTTATCATTGAAGAACACTAGAACACGTTTCCCTCGTGCTTCTGACACAGACACTGGGTCATGTTTAAACCGTGTTGGGGAGAATACTTTGAAAGCTACTGAATACTGCATACTTGCCTTAAAATGTATTTTGTAACGTATTTATGTGCTTTGTGTAATCAGAGTACTGCATTCTGAATACCAATAGAGTTCGGGATATTCCACAGTAACCATGGAGATCCGCTATCTTTGCAGCGGTTAGCATACATTTCCTTTGAATAACATGAGCTAAAAACAGTATAAAAAGTGGAGATAAAAAGCCGTGGAACAGCTCCGTTAGCTGCTGAGTTACTGATGGTAAAAACATCTAACACACTGGTGTCTCCAAGTGTTTTAATGTGAACAAAAACTCCAGTATTTAACTTTTAAAATCTCCATTAGTTTACAATGGCTGCTAATCCCATAATGCTTAGCGATATGACGTCACATTCACAAACTCTATACTTTTAGAATATTCACATTGATTGTCATTATTTGTGTAAATATGGCATATAATTACAAAAATCAAGACTACGATTGTTATAAAGTCACTTAAAGGACCAGGCCACTGCATCTCCACACTGAGATATATTCTTACCTGAGTTTAGACGACTTGATCCGTACCTGTCTGGTCTTTGTGCGCAACCTCAGTCACGCAAAACGATCAAAGATGATGTTAGCATTTGGCCTCTCCCAACATATTCCTATAGAGTTCAGGAATGTGATGTCATATCGCTAAGCATTATGGGATTAGCAGCCATTGTAAACTAATGGAGATTTTAAAAGTTAAATACTGGAGTTATTGTTCACATTAAAACACTTGGACACCACAGTGTGTTAGATGTATTTACCAGCAGTGACTCAGCAGCTAACGGAGCTGTTCCACTGGTTTTTTCTCCACTTTTTATACTGTTTTTAGCTAATGTTAGTGTATGGAAATGTATGCTAACAGCTGCAAAGATGGCGGATCTCCATGGTAACTGTGGACATTCCCGAACTCTATAGTGTGGAGGAGCGTGGTCGCTTCCACCCCCGTTTGGAGCTATAGGAATACATTGGGAGGGGCCAAATGCTAACAACATCTTTGGTCGTTTTGCGTGACTGAGGGCATGCACAAAAACCAGGCAGGTACACATCAACTCGTCTAAACTCAAGTAAGAACAGATCTCAGTATGGAAACACTGTGTTTGAGTAATATTATGGAGATATTTGTTGTATTGCACGTTTACAAATGTGCAAAAGTTCAGATTTAGTTGTGATAAACCTAATTTAGTTCCATTTTTAGCCTTGTTTGGTCCTGTTTTTTTCGTTTCCGCCCCTGTAGAATTATGATGCTGATATTTCAGAGAGTAATTTTGCAGTACAATAATATAGTTTTCACACTCAACACATTTCAGGAATCTGTGCAAACCCTCTCGCTATATCAATAAGTATGTTTGGGTCTTTTTTATTTTCTTTCCCAGTAAAACATGATCGGTTTGTGCGTTGTTACCGGGCAGGTCTTACCGTTATCCAGCCGACTGGCCTTCCGCTCCTTCTTCCTTCTGAATTAACACGGTTTGCAACTTTCATCTGCCAAATAAACACTTTCGTAGAAAAGTTCCAATCTGACCCGGCAAATCTCGGTAATTTCCAAAGCTGTCATTCAGTTTTTGATGTTAAAAAATGTGCATGAACTAAAGAATCGTCCGCTTCCTCCGGCGGGTGAACGTTATGACGCGGCTAATCAAACACAAACACGCAGCTGTGCTAACCGCTAGCACGTGCACACACGCACGAGAGCGGATTCTAACTTTTCAAAGTGTGAATTCCTTCACATTCGTGGTAGATTTGGCCCGACACTCACCTGTCTGCGGTCCGCTGCGGGAGGGGAAGCCGCGGGACTGGACTGTGGCTCCACAGCGCGGAGTTTGAGCCACTTTCTGGGGCACGTTTCTGTCCGAACGCAGAAACCGTCCCGCGAACGTGCGCTGCAGCTGCCATGGAAACCACCGACTGTCTTCGGCCGGTCAAATTAATTAATAAATAAATTAAAATAAAATGTATATTTTTTTTAAAATAATGTAATCATTGCAGAGAATGCTTTCTTTATTTATTTGATTTTTTTTCTTCTTTTTTTCTTTTTTTTTCTTTTTATTAAATTATTTTTTTATGTCTTTTTTTTCTTTCTTTCGTTTTAATTTTTTTTTCTTTAAATCAATTAAATTAAAAAAGCAAAACAAATCTAAAAACTCGACTGAAGCGTACAGCCTATGGGCTATATGCACAGTGACCCCACGTGTTTCCGCCTGGACAGTAAACCAGACGCTGTCCTTCCTGTCCGATATCTCTTCCCATTAAAAATGAGCAGGTCCCACAGAAATGAAGCAATAGCTTAAGATTTGGTAAAAGACAGCGAGTAAAAGTTAAGATGTGACGGAGCAGGATATAAAATATTACATGAGACGTAATGACTTCACTGGAGGAAACGTCCGTGTTCATAACGGTGGATGTTTTTGTCTTGCGGCTAACGCGGCTAACACAAAATAAAAAATAAAACTAGCGCAAAGTTTTCAACGAGCTCGCGCAAAAAAGAATCGTCCTGTTAGTTTAAATAATATTTACTTGTTTACATGTTATATTATCATTTTTCAACACTAGCCTTTAGCTCTAAGATAAAAGCTCCGCCCCTTACGAGCGCTGGCGTTTTCTTTGGGGCTGGATTCACAGTGAACATGATGTTTGTAATACGTTGCTGTGACTCCATCAGTAACTCGTTGTCCTTAACTATCTGTATATTTGTGTGGGAACCTGCTAATTGTGAACGTAAACGACCGCTGACAGGAAGTCCAGCGTCTGGCTGACTGTCCAGGAAGACGTCATGTGGGGAAACTGTGCATATAGCCTATAGGCCAGCGTAACGCCTCACTTGAAAGCTAAGACCTACAAAACTGATCTAAGATTTTTCTTCAGTTGCTTTTTTGCTGCATTTGCTTCCACATTTACATCTCGTTTTCTGACTTGGTCTTGTTCTTTGGCTAAAATCTCTGTAATTACTGGAACACTCCACATGACACAAAAACAGTCACAAAGTCCATCTCCTCCCTCTAAGCTCATATGAACTGTGTCAAAAACATCAGCGTGGTGTTGGTCAGAGGAAAGGACTTTCAGCCATAAGATGAATTTCTTTTTGCAGATTACTTTTACTGCCATTACAGTTACATTTGGTCCCTTCCCCTCCATCTGAGATTATGACCTATTTATCTCCCTCCCTAATCCTACTTTATTGTATTGTGTTTATTAATCCAACTTCCCAGACATGGTACCATTGTCACACTTATTTCACTGACAATAACATCGGTCAACACACACAAGCAGAGGTTTAGCTAGCAGCCAAATATATATATTTTAAATAATGGTTAAGGCGGAGGTTAACCTCTTACCACCCACCAAAACCAAATCCATTCTCTCCTCTTTGCCATTGTCGTCACTTTTTATTTCCCTTATGTGCTTTTGTCACTTTTTTATTACTTTTTTGCTGTTCTTTTGTCCATTTTTTTTGCTGGATTTTGTCTTTTTTTTTGCTGGATTTTGTCTTTTTTTTCTGCTGGATTTTTGTCTTTTTGCTGGATTTTTGTCTTTTTTTGCTGGATTTTTGTCTTTTTTTGCTGGATTTTTGTAATTTTTTTGCTGGATTTTTGTCTTTTTTTGCTGGATTGTTGTCTTTTTTTGCTGGATTTTTGTCTTTTTTTGCTGGATTTTTGTCATTTTTTCTACTGGATTTTTGTCATTTTTTGCTGGATTTTTGCCTTTTTTTTGCTGGATTTTTGCCTTTTTTTTGCTGGATTTTTGTCTTTTTTTGCTGGATTTTTGTCCTTTTTTTGCTGGATTTTTGTCACTTCTTTTGCTGGATTTTTGTTTTTTTTTGCTGGATTTTTGTCATTTTTCTGCTGGATTTTTGTCATTTTTTGCTGGATTTTTGTCTTTTTTTTGCTGGATTTTTGTCTTTTTTTTGCTGGATTTTTGTCTTTTTTTGCTGGATTTTTGTCTTTTTTTTGCTGGATTTTTGTCACTTTTTTGTTGAGTTTTTGTCATTTTTGTCGCTTTTTTGGGTCACTTTTTAGTGCTTTTTTGTTACATTTTCATCCTCATTTTCTTTTTTTTATCGCTGTTTTGAAGAAGCCTTTAGATTTGGAGAACTTGGAGAACAGGAGAAAACATGTTCAGGTGGGAGTTAAGAGGTTAAGAGGTATACATATTAACATATTAACATATTAACCTCACCTAAACACATATATTCAAGATTTCTTTTAACATTTCCAGAACCTCCGCCCTGCGACCAAACTGTGTGACCCACAGTCCTGCCTCTTCCTGTGTAATAAATGTTCTCCACTTTGTTTTAACTTTCCTTCATAAAGTTGCCACTCCACTGGTGTAAAACTGTGAGTAATACAGGGGCGGACTGGGACTGAAAACCAGCCCTGGACTCTGGTTCCGCCTGGCCCAAATTAGCGTAAATGTGAAAATTCCACAAATACATATGTTAACCTCTTACCCCCCCGCCTTAACCCAGAGCATTTTCTCCAGTTCGGCTTTACCCAAATCTAAAAGCTTCTTGACTGGAGAGCAACTCTGTAACGCCTCATTTGAAAGCTGAAATCTAGAAAAGTGATGGTAACTTTTTGTCACGTTGTCGCTGCATTTTTGTCATGTTTTTGCTGCTTTTTTATTACTTTTTTGTGGCTTTTTGGCCTGTTTTCGTCACTTGTTTGTCCCTTTTTTTCATTGTGTTTTAGTCTCTTGTTTTTGCTTTTTCTTTATGTTATTGTTTTTTCATCGCTTTTTTCATTGCTTTGTCGTCACGTTTTCGTCACATTTTGTTGCTTTTCCAGCACATTTTTGTTTTTGGATGCTTTTCTTTTAAGCTTTTAGATTTGGGTAAAGCTCGGTTTCGCCCGGGGGTAAGGTAAAGTCAGAGGCCGGACCGGTGGCCCTAGAGCCAGTGGCCCTTCTGTGCTCTTCCAGAATGGACACAATGTCTTTGTTAATAAAAAAGTAAATTAATCCAAATGTGTTTTAATGAAATTAATCTATTTAAATGAAATCAATAAATGGCATTGATTAAGCCATTAAAAGTAATTTTAAATTGGCCCATATCTGCTAATGAAGAGTTTTAAATTGACTCAATGAACCTTTGAACATTCAAGTCACGAACATTTTTTGTTGAACCAATTTAAAATGTTCACAGTTACAGATGAAACATTTATAGTTGGACTAATAAATATATATCATTATGAACAACTAGTAAAATGCAGATGTAAATGATTTCTACACATTTTTCAGATTAAGCCAATGTTTTATTTTTCTCAGTGTATGGCCAGTCCGCCCCCAGAAAAACTGAATCATTTGAGGTTCAACTGAGAAAAACATTAAAACCTGTCATGAGTCAGTTATATTTTGAAAACTGTCCGCAGGCTGTATGCTTTTAGACACAATGATCAAAGTTTGTTTTTATTGTGACATCCACATCCACCAATTCCACACAAAAAAGACATCAAATAGGCCATATCGAAACAGAAAACTGTATCGAGTCAAGGGCACAACAGTGACACACACACAGAATCAAAAGTAAAAGTAGAAAGGTATTGCCACTCAAAGATGTTCTGGATATTCCCTTTAAAGGTGAACAGTTCGTCGACTCTGTGATGGAGCTGAATAGATGGAGATTTCAAAGTTTATAGTATTTCCTTCAGATTTCAGGCTTGTAATGTCATAAACACGCCAGCAGGTGGTGCAGTCGTACAATGAACAGATGGTTCACAGAGTTACATGTTTCTCAAAGTGTGTGGTTCTTCTCAGCAGACAGGTTGACCACTCACACTCACAAGGGCAGGCTGGACCACCCTCTTCAGAAGAATCCACTTTATTTTATTTCATGTCCAGTTTTTCTGATTTCCCCTTCCCCAGACGCTTCCTCCTGCTCCTCCTGGTTGTTCTCAAGCGTTCCCCACAGACGTAGTTTCTTCAGAGAATCCTGTTTCGTAACCCCCACAGCACACAGTGTCCATTCAAAACGATAATAGAGAATTCACACATGATCTGGCAACTCCCTGGAATGATCTGGGGTTTCCCAAGGGGAGGCTGGACCCCAGAGGATTGTGAGCATCGAGTGGGAAATCCCAAGATGATTTCAAGATATAAAAAGGAGACATATCAGCACGGGTTTGTGAACAGAGGCATTGGTGGTGCAGAGGTTAGCGCTCGTGCCTCATAGTGCGAAGGTCCTGGGTTTGATTCCCACCTGGGCCTTTCTGTGTCTCCACGTGTCGGCATAGGTTTAACATCTCTACATCTCCATGAAGAAGTTGCTGCTTGTTTGGTCATTTTCCAGGTATTTCTCCAGGTAAAAATGCTACGTGGTGTTGCTTTAACTGTTTTTAGATACTGAGATATGTTCTTACCTGAGCTTAGACGAGTTCATGTGTACCTGCCAGCTCTTCACGCGTGTCCTCAGTCACGTAAACACAGACGGCGTTAGCATTTAGCCTCTGCTCATCTATAGCTCCAAACCAGGTGAAGATAGAAGCTTCCAAGCTCTTCCACGTTTTCCTGTTTAACCTCTTAACTCCCGCCTGAACCGAGAGCATTTTCTCCAGTTCAGCTTTATCCAAATCCTGTAGGCCAGTGTAACGCCTCATTTGAAAGCTAAGATCTACAAAACTCATCTAAATGGATCTTTTTCCTCACGTCATCAGATTTTTTTCCCATCATATTCAACTCATTTTTGTAACTTTTAGTAATTTTTTTTCACTTTTCACGCTCACTTTTTGTGACATTTTTTGTCAATTTTTTGTGACATTTTTTGTGACATTTTTTGTCATTTTTTTGTCAAAATTTTCTCACTTTTTTGTGACATTTTCATCATTTTTTGTAATTTTTTTGTCACATTTTTGTACATTTTTGTGATTTTTTTGTGACATTTGTCATTTTTTGGTCCAATTTTTGTCAGTTTTATCATTTTTTGTCACATTTCTGTCATTTTTTCGTCAATTTTTTATCAATTTCTTGTCATTTTTTTGTCCAATTTTTGTCATTTTTTTGTCCGATTTTTGTCAATTTCTCGTGACATTTTTGCCACTTTTTCATCAATTTTTCGTCACTTTTTTGTCACATTTCCATCATTGTTTTCGTCTCAGTTCTGTCGCTATTTTCACACCTTTTTTCCAAAGGCTTTTGGACTGGGGTAAAGCCAAACTGGAGAAAATGTGCTCGGTTCAGGTGGGAGTTAAGAGGTTAAATATGGTTACGTGAAGTGTTACACGAGTATTAAAGTAGTAGTAAAGTATAGTTGCACAAAATTAAACAATGTAGGAATGATTTTCTAAGCGGATAAAAAGGGGAACTATATTGTACGGCGTAATAATACCAGGAGTAGTTTGAAAATTACTGCACGGATACAAAATGAACTCTAAGGTAAGAACATATATCAGTATCTAAAAACCGTGGCCTGTTCCTTTAAGTTTAATTATATAATAAGTTACGTTATTTTTCTTAAATATACTGTTTCATTTGCAATGACATGAAATGCAATGTTAATTTGTTTCAAAATATTGTCTTGAAATCATCTTGTGCCTCGACCACAGCCTCCAGTCACTCTCAGTCAGGGCTTATATTCACTTTGTGATATGAAATAATCCTGCCCGTTAATCCTAAATCTCATGACCACAGGTGAGAGTAGGAGGTCAAGCGGTCAACCTGGTTCCCCCATGAGTCTGTTTTCACAACACATGCTCCTCATTATTTCTATAAGTGAAGAAGTCCATTAACCTGTATTTGATTAGTTTTTGACAGGTTCTTCCTCAGTAAGATCCTCACGAGTACAGGCTCCAGTAGATGATGTTGAAGAGCAGGTATGACGGTCCTCACGAGTACAGGCTCCAGTAGATGATGTTGAAGAGCAGGTAGGACAGTCTTCACGAGTACAGGCTACAGTAGATGATGTTGAAGAGCAGGTAGGACAGTCCTCACGAGTACAGGCTCCAGTAGATGATGTTGAAGAGCAGGTAGGACAGTCCTCACTAGTACAGGCTCCAGTAGATGATGATGAAGAGCAGGTAGGACAGTCCTCACGAGTACAGGCTCCAGTAGATGATGTTGAAGAGCAGGTAAGAGTCCTCACGAGTACAGGCTCCAGTAGATGACGATGAAGAGCAGGTAGGACAGTCCTCACGAGTACAGGCTCCAGTAGATGATGTTGAAGAGCAGGTAGGACAGTCCTCACGAGTACAGGCTCCAGTAGATGATGTTGAAGAGCAGGTAGGACAGTCCTCACGAGTACAGGCTCCAGTAGATGATGTTGAAGAGCAGGTAGGACAGTCCTCACGAGTACAGGCTCCAGTAGATGATGTTGAAGAGCAGGTAGGACAGTCCTCACGAGTACAGGCTCCAGTAGATGATGTTGAAGAGCAGGTCGGACAGTCCTCACGAGTACAGGCTCCAGTAGATGATGTTGAAGAGCAGGTAGGACAGTCCTCACGAGTACAGGCTCCAGTAGATGATGATGAAGAGCAGGTAGGACAGTCCTCACGAGTACAGGCTCCAGTAGATGATGTTGAAGAGCAGGTAGGACAGTCTTCACGAGTACAGGCTCCAGTAGATGATGTTGAAGAGCAGGTAGGACAGTCCTCACGAGTACAGGCTCCAGTAGATGATGTTGAAGAGCAGGTAGGACAGTCCTCACGAGTACAGGCTCCAGTAGATGATGTTGAAGAGCAGGTAGGACAGTCCTCACGAGTACAGGCTCCAGTAGATGATGATGAAGAGCAGGTAGGACAGTCCTCACGAGTACAGGCTCCAGTAGATGATATTGAAGAGCAGGTAGGACAGTCCTCACGAGTACAGGCCCCAGTAGATGATGTTGAAGAGCAGGTAGGACAGTCCTCACGAGTACAGGCTCCAGTAGATGATGATGAAGAGCAGGTAGGACAGTCCTCACGAGTACAGGCTCCAGTAGATGATGTTGAAGAGCAGGTAGGACAGTCCTCACGAGTACAGGCTCCAGTAGATGATGTTGAAGAGCAGGCATGAGTCCTCACGAGTACAGGCTCCAGTAGATGATGTTGAAGAGCAGGTAAGAGTCCTCACGAGTACAGGCTCCAGTAGATGATGCTGAAGAGCAGGTAGGACAGTCCTCACGAGTACAGGCTCCAGTAGATGATGTTGAAGAGCAGGTAGGACAGTCCTCACGAGTACAGGCTCCAGTAGATGATGATGAAGAGCAGGTAAGAGTCCTCACGAGTACAGGCTCCAGTAGGTGATGTTGAAGAGCAGGTAGGACAGTCCTCACGAGTACAGGCTCCAGTAGATGATGTTGAAGAGCAGGTAGGACAGTCCTCACGAGTACAGGCTCCAGTAGATGATGTTGAAGAGCAGGTAGGACAGTCCTCACGAGTACAGGCTCCAGTAGATGATGATGAAGAGCAGGTAGGACAGTCCTCACGAGTACAGGCTCCAGTAGATGATGTTGAAGAGCAGGTAGGACAGTCCTCACGAGTACAGGCTCCAGTAGATGATGTTGAAGAGCAGGTAGGACAGTCCTCACGAGTACAGGCTCCAGTAGATGATGTTGAAGAGCAGGTAGGACAGTCCTCACGAGTACAGGCTCCAGTAGATGATGTTGAAGAGCAGGTAGGACTGCCCTCACGAGTACAGGCTCCAGTAGATGATGTTGAAGAGCAGGTAGGACAGTCCTCACGAGTACAGGCTCCAGTAGATGATGTTGAAGAGCAGGTAGGACAGTCCTCACGAGTACAGGCTCCAGTAGATGATGTTGAAGAGCAGGTAGGACAGTCCTCACGAGTACAGGCTCCAGTAGATGATGTTGAAGAGCAGGTAGGACTGCCCTCACGAGTACAGGCTCCAGTAGATGATGTTGAAGAGCAGGTAGGACAGTCCTCACGAGTACAGGCTCCAGTAGATGATGTTGAAGAGCAGGTAGGACAGTCCTCACGAGTACAGGCTCCAGTAGATGATGTTGAAGAGCAGGTAGGACAGTCCTCACGAGTACAGGCTCCAGTAGATGATGTTGAAGAGCAGGTAGGACAGTCCTCACGAGTACAGGCTCCAGTAGATGATGATGAAGAGCAGGTAGAACAGTCCTCACGAGTACAGGCTCCAGTAGATGATGTTGAAGAGCAGGTAGGACAGTCCTCACGAGTACAGGCTCCAGTAGATGATGTTGAAGAGCAGGTAGGACAGTCCTCACGAGTACAGGCTCCAGTAGATGATGTTGAAGAGCAGGTATGAGTCCTCACAAGTACAGGCTCCAGTAGATGATGTTGAAGAACAGGTAGGACAGTCCTCACGAGTACAGGCTCCAGTAGATGATGTTGAAGAGCAGGTAAGAGTCCTCACGAGTACAGGCTCCAGTAGATGATGTTGAAGAGCAGGTAGGACAGTCCTCACGAGTACAGGCTCCAGTAGATGATGTTGAAGAGCAGGTAGGACAGTCCTCACGAGTACAGGCTCCAGTAGATGATGTTGAAGAGCAGGTAGGACAGTCCTCACGAGTACAGGCTCCAGTAGATGATGTTGAAGAGCAGGTAGGACAGTCCTCACGAGTACAGGCTCCAGTAGATGATGTTGAAGAGCAGGTAGGACAGTCCTCACGAGTACAGGCTCCAGTAGATGATGTTGAAGAGCAGGTAGGACGGTCCTCACGAGTACAGGCTCCAGTAGATGATGTTGAAGAGCAGGTAGGACAGTCCTCACGAGTACAGGCTCCAGTAGATGATGTTGAAGAGCAGGTAGGACGGTCCTCACGAGTACAGGCTCCAGTAGATGATGTTGAAGAGCAGGTAGGACAGGGGGAAGGCGAGGCGCGAGTACGAGTCGATGAGGTAGCTGTTGCTGACGATGTGGTCCACGTTCTCCCGGACCGAGCGCTGCCGCCTCAGCCTGGTGCCCCCCTCCAGCCGCTGGACGGGGTCTGGGTCTGGGTCAGGTGACAGCGAGGTCAGGGGGGTCAGAGGGGCGAGAGGGGACAGTGGGGAGCGCGGGGCGGACCCAAGACCCACGGGCATCCGGGGGAACGGTGTCAGCTCGATGTCGTTGTCGTGGAAGCAGCCGTCGAACGCCATGGCCTGACTGGCGTCGTACCCGGACGGCAACTGGAAGAGGAGAGTTTGTATTGTTAAAGGCACACTGCGTAACATTTTGGATTATTCTGGCGACAGTAGGGTTGCAACTATCGCAAAAAACAAACAAACATACTGTATATATATATAGGTTAATTGTTTGGCTGTAAAAAGAGCCTAGAAATGATATATTTTGCAAGCATTTTACCACATGAAGCTGACCATTTGAAGACATCTTGATCTTGAATAAATTAAAAGTAACATTTGTGGAATGCTTCTGGTGGTGTAAAAAGGCACTACAACTGAACTTTTGAAAGCTCAGAACCTCTAAAGTCTGGAGACTGCATTCGCACAAACCTGATTTACCATTGATATTAAAATGAGGTTTGTTTTAGCAATTGGAAACAGTACGTGAGGGGAATAGTAATCGCCTATAATATAAAAACTAACCAATTTAAAGCAGTACTAAGTAACTCATGCCCCTAGAGGCCATAAGCGCAACTGCAGGTGTTGTGGCAAGTTGCGATTTTTTAACTTATTGATTGTCCATGAGAGTAAATATTACACTGACAGAAAAAGTCAAGGGACAGAGGGATATTGTTCATCCAATTACACAATGGAGATCATTTTTTAACTGGTGCTAGCCCGCAGTTAGCATGTTAGCTTCTTCTTCGTGATTCTATTAGTGTGTATTGCTTGCTCTGGATCGGTGGCAGTCCAGTTGCAAGGATGATTTTCTGGCCAGAGACACCAGGGGGAGATGAAAGACCCCCCAATCATCCCATTACCCCAGAGGGACTACGGAAAGGATTTATTAAGGTAAACAAGTTAATTAGTACTGCTTTAACCGCACCAATTTAAATCTCAAAACAAACAAAATAACTGTAATTTAAAATAAATGGTTGTATTTTACTCTATTCATTGGGAGAAATTTAAGCAAGCTTTTTACTGTATCTGTCAAAAATACAATAAAAGAAAGAAAGAAAGAAAGAAAGAAAGAAAGAAAGAAAGAAAGAAAGAAAGAAAGAAAGAAAGAAAGAAAGAAAGAAAGAAAGAAAGAAAGAAAGAAAGAAAGAAAGAAAGGGGCTGTATAGAAAGTGCATTGAACACTTTGGTCCACTAGATGGAGATGTTGTAGAAGCCTTTTAATGAATATTCAGACTTGCTTATATTCACTTCCTCATCTGCATGAGACAACTGCAGTATATGTGATTGTCGTAGTAAAAGTAGAAGTAACTTTCCTCCCTTCATCAGAGGGTAGCAGTACTTGCGATTGTGTAGTAGGAGCAGTAGTAGTAGTACAGGAGCAAAAGTAGTTGTAGTCATTAGTTATAGTAATAGTAATAGTAGTAGCAGTAGCAGTAGCAGTACCTTCCCTCCCTTTAGCTTCCTCATCTCCTCCAGGGTGGTGCAGTAGTTGACGGCCGCGTACTCGATGACGGAGAGGAACACGAACAGGAAACTGACCCACAGGTAAATGTCCACCGCCTTCACATACGACACCTGTCCACAAACATCATCAGCATAACCCGGGCACCGGTTATCTGCACCACATGACTGAAGTAAACAGGAGACAGACCTGCGGCATGGAGGAGGAGACTCCGGTGATGATGGTGGACATGGTGAGGACTGTGGTGATCCCTGTGGGGCAGAGACAGAGTGTCACTGCGGGGGCCTCGAGGTCAGGGGTCATTCACAACTCAGAGACTCCAGAGTATTTAATAATGATAGATTTATGACTCTGCATAGAGGCGAGGCGCTAAACCACAGATGTTTTTGGGTCCATATTTTGATGATGTGAACTATAAGCGAGAGAGATGGGCCAAGATCACATGCCACAAGATTTTTCCGGCAATATACTCATAGTAGACGGCTTAAAGGCACTTTATGGAATATTTAGGTAATATGTTGTTTACATAATATAGTGCGCTTTTAAAGGTCCCAAAATCTAGACAGGCACTCCCCCTCTCTTTCGGCCCTGGGTCTCTATAGCCTTTCCGTCCATGGGAGTGGATCTCTCCTTCTGTGGTTCTCCCCAAGGTTTCTCTTTTCTCCTGCCGGGTTTTTGAGTTTTTCCTTGCCGTGCTGGAGAGTCTAAGGACGGGGGACGCCCACGCCGCTCGTCGCTACCTCCTATTGGACATTATATGTGCCTGGATTCACCTGAACTTTTAATTGTCATATTTATTGCTCTGTTTTATTGCTTTATTGTTTGTTGCAGCTGTGAGGCGACTTCTGTTGTGATATTGGGCTATACAAAACCATTAAACTTGAACTTGAAACTTGAAAATCGACTTTATGGAGCTTTTAGTCATGTTGTTATGTTATTTCCTAAACAAAAACACCCCGCGAGTGGTTTTTGGCTTCATTCACGCAGCTCTCAGCAATCCTCCTGAATCCTGCTCTCTGAGCAGCTGCTCCGCCCTCTGCTGGTGAACCACTGACGTGCTCAGTTGTGTCGTCACAGCGGAACGGAAGTGCTCGGCGTCTGTAATGTAATGTCTTAATTCTATGCTTACGGCCTGATTTTAATTTGTAAACCAGCCTTTTCATTATTTCTGTTGTAAGAAATAAATAAAGGAAAATATAATTAAAAAAGGCTGTGCCCGAGGTGCTTCCAGGTCAGCTGGGGCCAAAACAAACACATCCTCTGAGCTCTACAAGATTGTTTCTTTCGATGCTTTTTTGGACACCGGTAGAACCTG
This sequence comes from Gobius niger, assembly GCF_951799975.1. Taxonomy (NCBI): domain Eukaryota; kingdom Metazoa; phylum Chordata; class Actinopteri; order Gobiiformes; family Gobiidae; genus Gobius; species Gobius niger. The sequence continues at coordinate 2,600,223 of NC_136869.1, forward strand.
AACCTTTATTCCGATACTTGTTTAATTATATAGATGCATTACCCAGATAGTTACTGAGATAGTTAGTTGGTTGTTAGTTTGTTTAGATAGTTAGTCAGACGGATTACCCAGAGAGACCCGGGCAGGCACCGCTCTCCGGTCGATCCAAAAGGACACCCAGGACAGCACCACCATCAGCATCGTGGGGAAGTACGTCTGCAGCATGAAGAAGAAGATGTGCCTCCGGAGGATGAAGTTTATGAACAGACGGTTGTACCAGCCTGGAACACAGACATGACCTTTAGGCCCGAGCGGCACCAGGGCTGGAGAGCGGCTCTTCAACCGCACAGCCAAAAACACCAACTCCAAAATATTCTACTATTGTATTCAAACAGATCCAAGCATTAGGAGGGTGAAGTGGGGACAGTGCAGACCAGTGCAGTAGAGGACGGTAGTGGTTAGTAGAGGGCAGTATGGTGCAGCAGAGGACAGTAGAGGGCAAGGCCGTGGGAACCCAGGGTGCTGAGGGCGCTACAGCATCCTCTGGTGGATCGTCTATGCATTACAAGCAATATTAACCTCTTAACTCCCGCCTGAACTGAGAGCATTTTCTCCAGTTCAGCTTTACCCAAATCCTGTAGGCCAGTGTAACACCTCATTTGAAAGCTAAGATCTACAAAACTCATCTAAATGGATCTTTTCCCTCACATCATCATATTTTTTTCCATTTTTTTTGAGGGGGGTATTCAACTAATCTTTGTAAATTTATTGTTATTTTTTGTCACATTTTTTGTCACATTTTTTGTCATTTTTTTGGTCATTTTTTTCCATTTTTTTTATTTTATTTTTTGTCATTTTTGTCATTTTTTTGTCTTTTTTTGTCATTTTTTGGTCATTTTTTGTCACATTTTTGTCACATTGTTTGTCAGATTTTTTGTCATTTCTTGTCACATTCTTTGTCATTTTTTTGTCATTTTTTTGTAATTTTTTGTAATTTTTTGTCACATTTTTTGTCACATTTTTTGTCACATTTTTCGTCATTTTTTTGTCATTTTTTGTCAATTTTTTGTCATTTTTTGTCATTTTTTTTGTCATTTTTTTTTGTCATTTTTTTTTTGTCATTTGTTTTTGTCATTTTTTTGTCATTTTTTGTAATTTTTTGTCATTTTTTTGTCATTTTTTTGTCATTTTTTGTAATTTTTGTCTTTTTGTCATTTTTTTGTCATTTTTTTGTCATTTTTTGTCATTTTATGTCATTTTTTTGTCAATTTTTTGTCATTTTTAGCCATTTTTTGTCATTTTTTTGTCATTTTTTGTCATTTTTTGTCTTTTTTTGTCATTTTTTGTCTTTTTTTGTCACATCTTCATCATTGTTTTCGTCTCAGTTCTGCCGCTATTTTCACACGTTTTTTCCGAAGCTTTTGGATTGGGGTAAAGCCAATCTGGAGAAAATGTGCTCGGTTCAGGTGGGAGTTAAGGGGTTAAATAAATAAGCAAAGAAATAGCGTTTTGGGGGGCAATCTTGTCTCTCAGCACCCCCTAGCCAAAATATCTTCCCACGGCCCTGGTAGAGGGTAGTAGAGGGCAGTAGTGAGCAGTAAGGGGCAGTAGTGGGCAGTACTAACCGGTGCTGCTGTAGAAGGCCAGTCCGTTCGACGCCTGGAAGTTGTCGATGAAGAACTGCGACAGAAAGATCTCGTCCGTCCGCAAAGAGTCGTTTCCGTTTTTCCAGTAGAGCATCAGGTCGTTCTCGTTGTAGGCGTCTGAAACGGGGATGTTTTAGTCGTTTATCATCACTATCAGTTTGTTTAATCATGTGTCTGTGCAGCGAGGGCCTTACAGCTCTCCAGCTCCAGGGAGCAGTTCTGCGTGTCCAGAGGAAACCTGCTGAAGTCCATGGAGCACAGAGCCGTCACCGTCACTCTGAAACACATTATGTTCTCCTTAATTACCAGACTCTGTAGAGGATGTTCTTCTCAAATACCAGACTCTGTAGAGGATGTTCTCCTTAAATACCAGAGTCTGTAGAGGATGTTCTCCATAAATACCTGACTCTGTAGAGGATGTTCTCCTTAAATACCAGACTCTGTAGAGGATGTTCTCCTTAAATACCAGACTCTGTAGAGGATGTTCTCCTTAAATATCAGACTCTGTAGAGGATGTTCTCCTTAAATATCAGACTCTGTAGAGGATGTTCTCCCTAAACACCTGACTCTGTAGAGGATGTTCTCCCTAAACACCTGACTCTGTAGAGGATGTTCTCCTCAAATACCTGACTCTGTAGAGGATGTTCTGCTTAAATACCTGACTCTGTAGAGGATGTTCTCCCTAAACACCTGACTCTGTAGAGGATGTTCTCCTTAAACACCTGACTCTGTAGAGGATGTTCTCCTCAAATACCTGACTCTGTAGAGGATGTTCTGCTTAAATACCTGACTCTGTAGAGGATGTTCTCCCTAAACACCTGACTCTGTAGAGGATGTTCTCCTTAAACACCTGACTCTGTAGAGGATGTTCTCCTCAAATACCTGACTCTGTAGAGGATGTTCTCCTTAAACACCTGACTCTGTAGAGGATGTTCTCCTCAAATACCTATAGAGGAAGTTCTCTGTAAATACCAGACTCTGTAGAGGATGTTCTCCCTAAACACCTGACTCTGTAGAGGATGTTCTCCCTAAACACCTGACTCTGTAGAGGATGTTCTCCTTAAACACCTGACTCTGTAGAGGATGTTCTCCTTAAACACCTGACTCTGTAGAGGATGTTCTCCTCAAATACCTATAGAGGAAGTTCTCTGTAAATACCAGACTCTGTAGAGGATGTTCTCCCTAAACACCTGACTCTGTAGAGGAGGTTCTCCTTAAATACCTGTAGAGGAAGTTCTCCGTAAATACTTGACTCTGTAGAGGATGTTCTCCTTAAATATCAGACTCTGTAGAGGATGTTCTCAGAAGTTCTCCGTAAATACCTCACACTGTAGAGGAGGTTCTCCGTAAATACCTGACTCTGTAGAGGATGTTCTCCTTAAATATCAGACTCTGTAGAGGATGTTCTCCTTAAATACCAGACTCTGTAGAGGATGTTCTCCTTAAATACCTGTGGAGGAAGTTCTCCGTAAATACCTCACTCTGTAGAGGATGTTCTCCTCAAATACCTGACTCTGTAGAGGATGTTCTGCTTAAATACCAGACTCTGTAGAGGAAGTTCTCCTTAAATACCTGTGGAGGAAGTTCTCCGTAAATACCTCACACTGTAGAGGATGTTCCCGTCGGGGTAGACCCTCAGCATGATGTTCTCCATGGTGGCGTCGTGGATGAAGGAGCGCTTGGAGTGGACGAAGAACACGTCCGGGACCCAGATCTTCTTGACGAGGCGCGAGTCGAACGTGCGGCTCTGGTTGGTGCGAGACGGAAACGACAGACGCTCGTCCTTCCAGTAGTGACGCAGGTACAGGGTCATCGTGAAGTCCTGGGGAAGAGAGGATTCAAACACTAACCAAGTGCATTTCTCCAGTTCGGCTTTACCCAAATCTAAAGGTTGTTGACTGGAGCTTACAGCCTATTGGCCAGTGTAACGCCTCATTTGAATACTAAAACCTATCTAAAACTGGACTAAAATCCTTTTCCCTGCATTGTTATCGGCACTTTTTTCTGTTGCTCTTTTGTGGATTTTTTGTTGTGTTTTGGTCACGTTTATGTTGCTTTTTTGTTGCATTTTCATCCTCGCTTTTGGCTCATTTGTCACTTTTTGTTTTTAAAGGGACTATACAGAGTTTAAAAATGCTTTATATACCACCACAACTGCCTCTAAAATTCTGCACTGTCTCTCAAAAAGTGTTAATTTGGGTCTGAAGTGCCGTCATGCACGAGCTTAATATAGAAGCTGCAGTTACACATATGACCTGAGGTGGCAGTAGTGAGTATAAATGACCAACTTGCATCTCGTCTCTTTAAGATGTGGGCAATGCCAATTACCACCTGCCTAAACCGAATGCATGCTGTCCTCTTTCGCTATAGGCCTGTGTAACACTTCATTTGAAAGCTAAGACCCGCAAAACGTATCTTTTTCCTCGCGTTGTTGCTGTGTTGTGTCACCTTTTACATTTTTGTCACATTTTTGTCAATTTTTTGTCACTTTTTAGTTGAATTTTTGTCACATATTTGTTGAATTTTTGTCACATATTTGTTGAATTTTTGTCACATATTTGTTGATTTTTTGTCAAATTTTTGTTCAGTTTTTGTCTTTTTTTTCCGTTGCGTTTACATCCTTGTTTTCTTCTAATTTTTTGTGGCTGTTTTGGTGCCTTTTTCCCAAGAAGCTTTTTGATAAGGGTGTCACATTTTTGCCACTTTTTCATCCCTTTCTCTTATTTTTGGCACAATTTTGACCCTTTTTTCCAAGCTTTTCGATTTGGGTAAAACTGGAGAGGATGCTTGGTCCAGGTGGGGGTTAAGAGGTTAACCCTGAGTGCAGATGCGATGAGCTTGTCCTCACCATGTTGACCTCCGAGATGCTGTCGATGCTCTCCACCTGGACGTCGATTCCCACCGGGACGCCGGACCCTGAAACACAAACACACACGACCACCAGGGTTAATGGACAGTTCAGAAAGAGGAACGTGCAGCTCTGTCCGACTGAGGCAGAACCCACACCAGATCGTTATTACACCAGGAAACCGTTCTAAATGGCTGTAGATTACTGACATTCTTTTTTACAACTTTTCTTGTATGTGTTCATATAAAAACAAGGCCTTTCATGCATAAAAAAAAGTTTCAGCGACAGAATTTGAATAAAGGACCGAACCAGGTTTGAATTTATTTTATCTTGTTGACATATTAGTGGAAAGACTTTTTCAGGGGGATTTTGTTAACCTCTTTTTGTGTCCCTTAACTCCCACCTGAACCGAGCACATTTTCTCCAGTTTGGCTTTACCCCAGTCCAAAAGCTTCTGGGAAAAAAGCTGTGAAAAAGCAACAAAACTGAGACAAAAACAATGATGGAAATGTGCCAAAAAAGTGACGAAAAATTGATGAAAAAGTGGCAAAAATGTCACAAGAAATTGACCAAAAAATGGCCGGAAAAATGACAAAAATGTGATAAAAATGTGACCAAAAAATGACAAAAATTTGACAAAATTTGACGAAAAAAAATACAAAAAATTGACAAAAAAAGACAAAAATGGGATGAAAATATGACCCAAAAATGAAAAAAATGTGACAAAAAAAATTACAAAAATGTGAGAAAAAAATGACCAAAAAATGACAAAAATGTTACTAAAATTAGTTGAATACCCAACAAAAAAATAATGGAAAATCTGATAACGTGAGGAAAAAGATCCTCTCGGTTCAGGCGGGAGTTAAGAGGTTAATCCGAGTGCATTTTCCCCAGTTTGGCTTTTCCCAAATCTAAAAGCTTCTTGAGAAAAGTGTCAAAATAGTGACAAAAATGAGCCGAAAACGAGGATGAAAATGCAACAAAAGAGCGACAAAAACGCAACAAAAAGGATAACATAAAAGTGACAAAAAAGCGACGAAAAAGCGACAAAAGAGAAACAGATAAAATACCAGCAAAAAAGCCATGACAAAAATGCACTAAAGAGAAATTAAAAGAAATGTCATAAAAGTGACAATAATACAAAGTGGAGATGTAAAAATAAATTAACGGAAAAATACAGAATCAGTGCAATAACTAAACATGTTACTTGTGAAGATTTTAGGTTTATATGTTAAAGCAGTACTTAGTAACTTGTTTACCATAATAAATCCTTCCCGTAGTCCCTCTGGGGGTGATACAAGTGTTAATGGGGTGATTGGAGGGTCTTTCATCTCCCCCTGGTGTCTCTGGTCAGAAAACCTCACTTGCAACTTGACTGCCACCGGACCGGAGTCACCCATACATACTAATGGAATCACGAAGAAGAAGCTAACAGGCTAACGGGCAAAGCTAACTGTAGGCTAGCGCCACTTAAACAGTATTTACAGCTAAGTTTGAGTGAAAAAAAATATTTCCATTGTATAATTGAGTGACTTGCTGCTGCAGGTGTAGACCAGGATCTACTTTTGGACTATAGTTTCACATCAGTCTGCTCGCCCCCATTCTGACCCACATGTGTCCGGTATTCCCTGAATCAGCCCAGACTCCCACAGCCTTCCATTACTCCAGCTCCCCTCAGCGTCGGCTTCAGCCAGAGCCCGGCGGAGTGACGTCTGCGCGGCCTATTTTCTGAAACTGAGCGGCTGATTTTAGGATTCCCCGCTCGCCCACACGATCGCAGCCACTGCTCCGAGAAGTCTGAGGTGATGGTCCAGTGCAGAGCGAGCCGTCTGCGTTTATGTGGTTTCAGAGGGAGAGGAAGTTTAGAAGGAGGAGCACGTTTTGGTGTTTGGAATCTCCAGGTGTGAATACGACCACCGGGCGAGAGCAGTTTGCACAGGACAGTGAGAGAAGCTCAGGCAAAACTCTCTTATGTTGGGCCTCATTTACTTTCAGGAGTCAAATACATAACCTGCTCGTGACAACATGCAGTTTAACCCCTTAACTCCCGCATGAACCGAGCACATTGTCTCCAGTTTGGCTTTACCACAGTCCAAAAGCTTCTGGAAAAAAACAAAACTGAGACGAAAACAATGATGGAAATGTGACAAAAAAATGATGAAAAATTGATTAAAAAGTGGCAAAAATGTCACAAAAATGTCACAAGAAATTGACAAAAAATGGACGAAAAAATGACAAAAATATGACAAAATAAATGACCAAAAAATGACAAAAATGTGACAAATAATTACAATAATGTGACAAAAAAATGACAAATATTTCATAAAAAATGGACGAAAAAATGACAAAAATGTGACAAAAAAATTACAAAAAAATTACAAAAAAATTAAAAAAAAATTACAAAAAAATTACAAAAAAATTACAAAAAAAGTACAAAAAAATTACAAAAAAATTACAAAAAAATTACAAAAAAATTGCAAAAAAATAACAAAAAATGTGACAAAAAATTACAATAATGTGACAAAAAAATGAAACAAAAATTAATAAAAAATGACAAAAAATTGGACAAAAATGTGATAAAAAATTATGAAAAAATGACAAAAATGTGACAAAACGTAACTAAAAAACGACAAAAAATTCATAAAAAATTTACAAAAATTTGACTAAAAAATTACAAAAAAAATTATAAAAAAAGGATCAAAATGTAACAAAAAAATGACAAACATTTCATAAAAAATGACAAAAAAATGACAAAAAATGTGGCGAAAAAATGACAAGAATGTGACAAAAAAGTTACAAAAATTAGTTGAATACCCAACAAAAAAATTATGGAAAAAAATCTGATGACGTGAGGAAAAAGATCCTCTCGGTTCAGGCGGGATTTAAGAGGTTAAACACTCCACTGATTTAATGATTCTTCATAGATTTAAATGATTATCACCAGACTTAGCCAGGTTTTGGAGACTGGAGTCTTTGTGGGAGGCCGGATAACCACTGCGCCACCGGTACACAGATGAGGACTCTCACCCGCAGCCTCCTGCCGTGGTATGCTAAGTGTCACTTGTATAAAAGTTACTCCGTGGTCACGCTCACCGTCAGTGAACTGAGCGTCTGAAACTGTATTTTCACAGGAGACTTTGTTTACGCTGAGTGGATTAACCACAGAAGCTGCTCGTTCAGTTTGTTTGGGGAAAACTCTCTGTTGTAGTAACTATTTAAGATAAAAAGGATGTGAACTGGACCGAAATTTGACAAAGCTAACGTGTCTAAACCTGAAAAACGACAAACTTAAAAGCACCAATGACATTATTGTGAATAAAGTGCAAAAGACTTTCAGATTTTTGGTTTGTTTTTTCTGCCTTGACACGATGTTTATTTCATGATGTTTTGTCGTGTTTCCCGCGTGACTCCATTCCATGTAACGCAGGGAGACGTACCGAGGGCCGAAGCCGCCGATTATTAGCCCAAAGTAAAGCACAAGACTTGGAAAAATGACCATCATGAGATAAATGACTTAAAATTGCTTGAATTAAAGTTCTTCTATGTTGAATTTGAGTCGGTTAGAACTAATCCAAGATACAAATGTTATAGTGCCAATGGAACAAGAATAAAACCCACTTGAAATCAGACAAATAATTGTTTAGCACTTGAAGTGACAAACTATCTGAATTAAGAGAATAACGACTGCTAGAGGTTTTATCTCGTCCAAGACCAGACCAAATCTACTCAAACCTTAGATTTAATCTGTTGATTCCAGTGTTAATTTCGTCGACTAAAATATTTAGTCTTAATTTTAGTCAAAGTGATGTTTTTGACGACAAAAATTGGACTAAAACTAAATTAAAAGTTTTTCATGAGACTAAAACTATGACTAAAATGGCCAGATCTTTTAGTCGACTAAAATAAGACTAAATAAAAATGAAAAGGAGAGACTAAAATCATCCAAACTTGTATTGAGCGTCTGAAAGAACCTCAGATCATGTAAATTCTCTGCCAAAGGATCAGCTCTGAGCTTTGTTCATGTGGAAACAGCTCCATGAAGCAGAGGAACAAGAGTAAATATGATTATAATGAATATTATCAATGCAAAGTCCACTCAATTTGTCTTAAATTTAGTCGACTAAATTTACATGCAATTTTAGTCGACTAAAACTAGACTAAAATTGAAGATATTTTTTTGACTAAAACTAGACTAAAATCGAATTACATTTTCGTCAAAAGACTAAGACTAAAACTAAATCAAAATATGTTGTCAAAATTAACACTGGTTGATTCAAGTATATTTATGTCATTTCTTCCTTAAAACGATTATTCTTTTTCCAGTGCACTTCTTCCTAATGCCAGTGTTGTACATAATATATGACCTAATTGGGTGCATTGACAGTATTTCTACCTTTGTTTCTCCCATTTAACTCTAATAATGTTAAAAGTACTGTCTGATTTGGGTAATCATGTTTCTCAAACACGGATTTGGCCCCCGGGCCTGATGTTGCTAACCCCTGTCCTACAGACTCCAAACAAGAATTAGAATTTTTTTTCAGGGGTATTTTCCAGTATTTACTGGTATCAGATATCGGAGCCGATACTGGAAAAATACGATGTCAGGTCTTGGCTACAAAGAGCCAAAAGAGTTCAGGAAACCACCATGGAGAGCCATGTTTGTGGCTGTTAGCATACGTTTCCCATAGCTAACATTAGCTGAAATTTTTGGTCACTTGTTGGTTGACTTTTTGTCACATCTTTTTTGAATTTTTGTCACTTTTTGGTTGAGTTTTTGTCACATTTTTGTTGAATTTTTGACAAATATTTGTTCAGTTTTTGTCATTTTTTTGTTGCATTTACATCCTTGTTTTGGTGCTTTTTTCCCAAGAAGCTTTTTGATTCGGGTAAAGCCAAACTGGAGAAAATGGGATCCGTTCAGGTGGGAGTTAAGATTAACCTCCGCAAACGTACTTTCGATATTTCGAAATGTCGCGGCTGGCAACAGTATGCTAAAGCTAGCAACAGTATGCTAATGATAGCGGCTAATGCTAACGGCAGCTAATCAAGGCTGTGTCAGAAAAGCTTCAAACCCTCCAAAAAAACAAGCCGAATTAGAACTTTTTCAGATTTGCTTCACTTAAAATCTGCTCTGACCTTTATTTACATTTTGTCACGGAAAAAATATAGGAGATCTTGGCCGTTTTTATGAATAAAATGCCTTACAATAGCCCACATTTTCTACATGAATTCCTTTTTCTTTTCCACCTGCAGCGTCTCGCCTTGAGTCCCTATGAGACGAAGGCGCTGACCTCTTCATGTTGTTTATTTGCTAAATTCCTCTCGTATTTGTTCCCGCCCACGTGAGAAACGGTCCGGCAGAAACTCCCAGACCTGCAGTTAAAGTCCCATTTGCAGCGCTCAGTCCCAGACCTGGTCAGGCACTGGTTTGGAGCTGGTCCCGGCGTCGGTCGGACATTCCTGCTCCTCGGTGGAAGAGCATCTTTATTACTGGGTGTAAACGGCAGCAGTTTTCCTTTGACGAGGCGCAGAGGTGGCGAGTGAAGAGGCGACGCTCGAGCGCTGGTTAACGCTTTAACGGGAAAGTCGTGTCTGATCCCACTCAGACGAGAACCTTTTCAGGACTTCAGGCTTAAAGTTCTGGATTTTCAAAGACCTGTAGTTAAGACCTACAAAACTGATCGTAACTTTTTGGTCACATTATTGAAGTGATCTTATTGTGATTTGTCTCCTTTTTGCCATGTTTTCGTCACATTTTTATACATTTTTGATCGTGTTTTTGTTGCTTTATGGTCACTTTTCCCGTCGCTCTTTTGTGGTTTTTCAGTGGCTCTTTTTTATGCTTATCCATCACTTTTTAATGTTTATTGCGGGGTTTTTTTCAAATCTTTTGTAGCTTTTTTGACCCCTAAACTCCCACCTGAACCGATCACATTTTCTCCAGTTTGGCTTTACCCCAATCCAAAAGCTTCTGGAAAAAAGGTGTGAAAATAGCGACAAAACTGAGATGAAAACAATGATGAAGATGTGACAAAAAAGTGAGAAAACTTTGACGTTAAAAATGACACAAATGTGACAAAAAACGACAAAAAATCCCCTCAATAAAGACAAAAAAAATGCCAAAAAAATGACCAAAAAAATGACCAAAAAAATGACCAAAAAAATGACAAAATATTACAAAAAAACGACAAAAATGACAAAAAATTACAAAATGACAAAAAGACAAAAAATGACCAAAAAAATGACCAAAAAAATGACAAAAAAATGACAAAAAATTACAAAAAGACAAAATGACAAAAAAAATGACAAAAAGACAAAAAATGACAAAAAAAATGACAAAAAAATGACAAAAATGACAAAAATGACAAAAAAATGACAAAAAGAAAAAAAATGACAAAAAAATGACAAAAAAAATGACAAAAAAAATGACAAAAAAATGACAAAAATGACAAAAAGAAAAAAAATGACAAAAAAAATGACAAAAAAATGTCAAAAAACCAACAACAAAAACCCAACAAAAAAGACAAAAAAATGATAAAAAATGACAAAAAATGACACAAAATTACAAAAAAGAGAAAAAAGGTTAAAAAAAATGTGACCAAAAAAATGACAAAAAATGTATTAAAAAAATTGATTTCAAAAGATCACAAAAAAGTTACAAGATGAGTTGAAAACCCCCCAAAAAAAGATGGAAAAAAAAAAATGATGACGTGAGGAAAAAGATCCATTTAGATGACTTTTGTAGATCTTAGCTTTCAAATGAGGTGTTACACTGGCCTACAGGATTTGGGTAAAGCTGAACTGGAGAAAATGCCCTCGGTTCAGGCGGGAGTTAAGAGGTTAACAAGACGTTTCTAAAGGGATTTTCAGTCATTCCTGCCTGATGTGATTGTCAGTGATGAGTGGAAAGAGTGATCCGAGCCGACAGCAGTTTCTGGCTGAGTGAACCGAGCGAGGTCGTCTTCCCGCAGACTCAGAGCTGCCGGCGCATTTCTCTGAATCATCATCGACGCAACGAGCACAAGGAATCTCTGCTCACTTCACCGAACTCTGGGACTAACGTGAGGACACTGTAAACGACGCTCAAACTGTAAAGAAACGTCCTGAAACTGAGGGTCATGTACTTTGAGTTCAGGCGGCGTCTTTGCCCAAATATGGTCATGTTGGAAGCAGCCAGAGGGAAAACAGAGAAGAGAAAAAACTTTACTTTCTCCCATTTCTCCAGCATTACTTCAACCTCAGCCCCCGCACTAACCAAGCACACTTTCACCAGCTCGGCTTTACCCAAATCTAAAAGGGTCTTGAAAAAAGTGTCCAAAAAGAGACAAAAACTTAACTCCCACCTGAACCGAGCACATTTTCTCCAGTTTGGCTTTACCCCAATCCAAAAGCTTCTGGAAAAAGGTGGGAAAATAGCAACAAAACTGAGACGAAAACAATGATGGAAATATGACAAAAATGTGAGAAAACATTGACAAAAATGTGACAAAAAATTGCTGAAAAAGTGGCAAAAATGTGACACAAAAAATTACAAAATTGTAACAAAATGCGACCAAAAAAATACAAAAATGTGATAAAAATGTGACAAAAAAATGACAAAAAAATGACAAAAAAATGACAAAAAAATGACAAAAAAATTACAAAAATGTGACAAAATGTGACCAAAAAAAAATAATACAAAAATGTGACAAAAAATTACAAAAATGTGACTAAAATTTGACCAAAAAAATTACAATGACCAAAAAATGATTGAAAAAAAAATTACAAAAATGTGAGGAAAAAAAAAAAGCACACTTTCACCAGTTCGGCTTTAGCCGAATCTAGAAGCGTCTTGAAAAAAGTGTCCAAAAAGAGACAAAAACTAGGATGAAAACGCAATGTGTCGAGGTCAAGTCCCGCCACATGCGGCCTGTAGCGGAGTATGGTTTATTTTGAAGTACTTCCTGTACAAATTACGTAGTTTCCGGTATTGTAGGAAGTGCTTAAATGTTTTTATCATCATGGCGGGAGAATGTGTAAAATGCCTTATGGTTTACCGATTTACTTCTGGCTCCTATAGCTGAAGGGAGAAAAAAGGCAATGGTCTGTTTTATGTTTATGCCCATGCTTAAGATTGTTTCATGAGTATAATTTGCTTGTGTTTAACCTTTTAGCTCTTACGGTGGTCACAAAGAATGGAAATAAAGATGGACATGGAAATATACCACTTGTACGCTTCAATAAGCCACTAGTCTCCCATTGAAAAGCATTGGAGTTTAGACACCTTAAAAACAACTTTAACTCCTGGTTTCAATGTTTTCAACACTAGGCGAGATCTTCCTCCTGAGATAACGCTGGGTTAATCACAATTTATGAAACCAGGCTGGTTTTCGTAAGAAGAATTTTAGAAATCTCGTACTTAATGAGGGTCGGACTGTTAGCATTGGAACAGCGCGAGCTACACGTCACGCAAAAAAAATAATATATATATATAAAAAAATGACAAAAAAATGATAAGAAATTGACCAAAAAAAAGGAAAAAAAATACGAAAAAATGACAAAAAATGTGACGAAAAATGTGACCAAAAAATATGAAAAAATGACAAAAAAAGGATAAAAAAAAGGACAAAAAATGGACAAAAATTGACCAAAAAAATCCGAAAAAATGACAAAAACGGGACAAGAATGTGACAAAAAATTGACAAAATTGACAAAAAATGATGAAAAAATGATGAAAAAGTGGCAAAAATGTGATAAATATTTGACAAAAAATTGACAAAAATTTGACAACAAAAGGACAAATGTGACAAAAAGTGATAAAAATGTACAAAAAAGTTACAAAAATGAGTTGAAACCCCCCCAAAAAATCTGATGACGTGAGGAAAAAGATCCATTCGGATGAGTTTTGTAGATCTTAGCTTTCAAATGAGGCATTACACTGCCCTACAGGATTTGGGTAAAGCTGAACTGGGAGAAAATGCTCTCGGTTCAGGCGGGAGTTAAGAGGTTAAGTGAATCCTCAAAAGTACTGCAGTAAATGTACCTTCTAAAACCCGGCTCTGACTGACACGAGGATCTACTGTGTGAGTTTTCTTCCTGTTGGTCCAGTTTTCACTAAAGGGCAGTGTTTCTCTCGTGTGTTTTCATCTGGATTTTCCTCCTCAAACACTCTCCCTCCCTCCCCCCCCTCGTCCCTCGCCCCGCGGTATAAACCTCTCCATATTGTCGTAGATTATCAGCTTGTTGTGTCGCGCTCAAGTTTTAGGTCAAACTTTTCAGCCCAAATGTTTTTTTAATCCGCCGGGACAAAGATGCTCAGCTCTGACGGCATCGGAAGGCGGCAGAAGCTGAGGTCAAAGGTCAGCTGGAGCTTGTGGCGGGAGGAATAGTAACACACGTGGTAGTAGTGACGGCGCTCTGTGGTGGTGGGAGTACAGCTGCAAAACAACAGGAGGACTCTCAGTTTGGGTGAGTTGGTTCAAAGCAGAAGCCTTTTATACGTCCCATCAGGCTCCGCACCAGAGTTCATTTGAGTTAAAGTGACTATACAGAGCCTAAAAGTGTTAAAATGAAGTGTTTTCCTCCCTCTACATGTTCCAGCCTTGTCAGGTGTAGAATGAGCTCAGACCTGTTCACCACAACTGCCTCTAAAATCCTACTCACTCCACTCAGAAAGGTGTTACTTTGGGTCTGAAGTGCCGTCATGCACGAGCTTAATATAGAAGCTGCAGTTACACGTATGACCTGAGGTGGCAGTAGTGAGCATAAAATGACAAACTTGCAGCTGGTCTCTTTAACCCCTTAACCGAGCACATTTTCTCCAGTTTGGCTTTACCCCAGTCCAAAAGCTTCTGGAAAAAAGGTGTGAAAATAGCGACAAAACTGAGACGAAAACAATGATGGAAATGTGACAAAAAAGTGAGAAAACATTGACAAAAAAGAGACGAGAAAATTGATGAAAAAGTGGCAAAAATGTCACAAAAATGTGACAAAAAATTGACAAAAAATTGACAAACAAATGACAAAAATGTGACAAAAAATGACAAAAATATGACAAAAAAATGACAAAAATGTGACAAAAAAATGACAAAAATGTGACAAAAAATGACAAAAATAGGACAAAAAAATCACAATTTTTTTTACAAAAATATGACAAAAAATTACAAAAAAATTTACAAAAATGTGACAAAATGTGACAAAAAAATGTCAAAAAAAATGTCAAAAATTTGATAAAAATTTGGCAAAAAAAAGACAAAAAATTCACAAAAAATGACAAAAAATTGACAAAAATGTGATAAAAAATTGATGAAAAAAATGACAAAAAACTTGATGGAAAAAAATGATGGAAAAAAACTCAAATTTCTTCTGAAGAGGCACCAAGAGCCAGTGGAGGCGTCACAAGAGGCGCTACAGGAAGCGACAAATGAGGAGGTATCCGGGCAAGACTCACAGCTAAGCCACACAATTCTTCTCTCCAACTGTTGCTATGATTAACATTGTTCACTGGAGAATAAACGGATTATATTCGCCTGCTAAGCTCAGTCGCAGCGGCTCAGGACTAACGCCTGAACAACATTTACACAGACAATTGATTGTACAATGACAAATAAAGCACTACTTACTTCACCTCTTTCACTTGAACTGAGTGCGTTTTCTTCAGTTCAGCTCTACCCTAATCTAAAAGCTTCTCGACTGGAGAGCAAGAGTGTAATGCCTCATTTGAAAGCTAAGTATAACCTTTTTGTCACGTTGTCGCCGAGCTTTTGTCACATTTTTGTTTGACGTGTTTTGTCTCCTGTTTGTCACGTTTTCATCCTCGTTTTGTCGCTATTTTCATGCTTTTTCTTACAGTAGGAGAGAAGATTTGTGTGGCTTAGCTGTGAGTCTTGCCTGGATACCTCCTCGTTTGTCACTTTTTGTTTCCCAGTAGCTCTTGTGATGCCCCCACTGTCTCTTGGTGCATCTACGGACTCTCTGTGGTAAAAAAAAATCCACTGAATCTCACAAAAACACAACAAACATGCACAATAGCATCCAGTATGAGTCAATCAGAACATCTGGAGATTCTAGTTTAGTCCCGTTAGTTTATCTACATCCTCCAAACGGACACAAATCCCAGATCCCGACACGTGAAGGCCGGGGCGGAGGCGAACTCTCGGACTGGGGTCTGTCCGTCACGCCGCGCTCCTCGTCGGCCATTGTTTTATCTGACGGTTTGGCCCAAAGTGAGAGAGCTCCATCTGCCTCTGACCGGCCCATAATCCAGATTACAGCCCCTCACACGACAAGGAGCGCCACGTGTCTGCTGGCACGGGCTGTGGAGAGGGAAACTTTAGTCCGGGTTTAGTCCTGGTTTAGACCAGGTTTAGTCACCGTTTGGTCCAGGTTTAAGCACAGTTTAGACCAGGTTTAGTCCTGGTTTAGTCACAGTTTAGTCCAGGTTTAGTCCTGGTTTCGTTCAGGTTTAGTCCAGGTTTAAGCACAGTTTAGTCACAGTTTAGTCCTGGTTTAGTCCAGGTATAGTCACAGTTTAGTTCAGGTTTAATCCCAGTTTTATAGACCGGGTTTAGTCCAGGGTTAGTCCTGGTTTAGTCACAGTTTAGTCCTGGTTTAAGATAAGATAAGATAAGATGGTACTTTATTGATCTCACAGATGGAGAAATTGCATTCGATGAGAGAGCATCCGGCAGCAGCACCCATTCAGTGCGCACCACTCTTTTTTTTTTTTTTTTTCTTTAGTGAAAGATGGTTGTGTCGCGGCCGCCATCTTCACTGTTTTGGTCACAGGAGGAGCACTGGTTGATGGGAAATCCTTAGATGATGACAACGGCGGTGGAGCTCTTGCGCTTGGCCACGATGTTCTTGGCCACACAGGTGTAGTTGGCCGTGTGGGACAGACGCGCCTGCTTGATGATCAGGTTGTGTCCACGGTGATGTAGAAGTTCCTGTCCTCGGCCGGGTCGATGATCTCGTTGTCCTTCAGCCACTCCACCCGCATGACCTTGGAGGATGGAGAAACTGTAGCTGCCCTCTGTCTCCTCTGATCATCTGAAACGGTGCACCGCCTCCTGGGCTTGTCCCCGTCTCAGAGCGGCTAAACCTGGACCTTTAGTCCAGGTTTAGTCACAGTTTAGTCCAGGTTTAGTCCAGGTTTAGTCCAGGTTTAGTCCAGGTTTAGTCCAGGTTTAGTCCAGGTTTAGTCCAGGTTCAGTCCAGGTTTAGTCACAGTTTAGTCACAGTTTAGTCCAGGTTTAGTCCAGGTTTAATCCCAGTTTAGTCCAGGTTTAGTCACAGTTTTATCCCAGTTTAGTCACAGTTTAGTCACAGTTTAGTCACAGTTTAGTCATAGTTTAGTCACAGTTTAGTCCCGGTTTAGTCCAGGTTTAGTCACAGTTTAGTCCAGGTTTAGTCCAGGTTTAGTCCAGGTTTAGTCACAGTTTAGTCCAGGTTTAGTCACAGTTTAGTCCCGGTTTAGTCCAGGTTTAGTCCAGGTTTAGTCCAGGTTTAGTCACAGTTTAGTCCTGGTTTAGTCACAGTTTAGTCCAGGTTTAGTCACAGTTTAGTCCTGGTTTAGTCACAGTTTAGTCCCTGGTTTAGTCCTGGTTTAGTCCAGGTTTAGTCACAATTTAGTCCAGGTTTAGTCCAGGTTTAGTCACAGTTTAGTCACAGTTTAGTCACAGTTTAGTCCAGGTTTAGTCCAGGTTTAGTCACAGTTTAGTCCAGGTTTAGTCCAGGTTTAGTCACAGTTTAGTCCAGGTTTAGTCCAGGTTTAGTCACAGTTTAGTCCAGGTTTAGTCACAGTTTAGTCCAGGTTTAGTCCTGGTTTAGTCACAGTTTAGTCCAGGTTTAAGCACAGTTTAGTCACAGTTTAGTCCAGGTTTAGTCACAATTTAGTCCAGGTTTAGTCCTGGTTTAGTCCAGGTTTAGTCCAGGTTTAGTCATAGTTTAGTCCAAGTTTAGTCCAGGTTTAGTCCTAGTTTAGTCACAGTTTAGTCCAGCTTTAGTCACAGTTTAGTCCAGGTTTAGTCCTAGTTTAGTCACAGTTTAGTCCAGCTTTAGTCACAGTTTAGTCCAAGTTTAGTCCAGGTTTAGTCCTAGTTTAGTCACAGTTTAGTCCAGCTTTAGTCACAGTTTAGTCCAGGTTTAGTCCAGGTTTAGTCCAGGTTTAGTCCAGGTTCAGTCCAGGTTTAGTCCCGGTAATTATCCCGGCCCCTGTAATTACAAAGGCCGCGTGTAACCGGCTCGGGGCCCCCTGTGCCCCCCCACAGCGCCCCCTGTGCCCCCCCACAGCGCCCCTGTGGCCCCCCCACATAAGCCTCCTGTGCCCCCCCACAGCGCCCCTGTGGCCCCCCCACAGCGCCCCTGTGGCCCCCCCACAGCGCCCCCTGTGCCCCCCCACAGCGCCCCCTGTGCCCCCCCACAGCGCCCCCTGTGGCCCCCCACAGCGCCCCCTGTGGCCCGGCTCCGGCCCGGCTCCGGCCCTGCGCGGTGACAAAGGCGGCGTATGTGGGTCAGCGGTGGTGATTTTGGCCGCGGCGCTGATGTGTGGATTAAAACTCGGGGGGATTAGGGAGGTGTGCATTGTCCCGCGGGGCTTATGCTATGGCCCATACACTCTCGATCATCCAGGACTCATAACGGCCCATTGTTCCGGCGTCGGGGATAATGCGGGACATACTGCGCTCATTAACGTACGGGGTTATATATAGAGGGGACACGGGCGCGGCCGGGCGGAGCTAATGCCGCTGATGTGAGGGGATTTGGTAAAGTCATATCCATAATGTGCTCTTGCTTACTCTAATGTCCATATTGTTCCGCCGCTTAAACCTGGTCATTACAAAGATGGAGGAGCAAAGAGATTGAGGCCAGACGCTGCAGGTGGACGGGGAAAAGTGAAGAGAAATCCATTTCAAACTGTTGCTGTAGATAGAAAAAAAATGTCTATATATAATCAACAACCAAATCTAAATAATGGACAGAGCCAGGTTTACATTTACTTTTTTATTTTGTGACGTATTAGTTTCAAAGATGGGACTTTTGAGTTTTGGGATAAGCTAGTGCTTAACCTCTTAACACCCACCTAAACCGAAAGCATGTTGTCCTCTTTGGCTATAGGCCTCATTTGAAAGCTAAGACCCACAAAGCTGATTTTTTCCTCGAGTTTTTGTCAATTTTTGTTGAGTTTTTGTCAGTTTTTAGTTGAATTTTTGTCACATTTTTGTTGAATTTTTGTCACTTTTTAGTGGAATTTTAGTTGAATTTTAGTTGAATTTTTGTTGAATTTTTGTCACATTTTTGTCACATTTTTGTCACATTTTTGTCACTTTTTAGTTGCGTTTTTGTCACATTTTTGTCAAATTTTTGTTGAATTTTTGTCACTTTTTGGTTGAGTTTTTGTCACATTTTTGTCACATTTTTGTTGAATTTTTGTCACATTTTTGTTTCGTTTTTGTTGAATTTTTGTCAAATTTTTGTTGAATTTTTGTCACTTTTTAGTTTCGTTTTTGTTGAATTTTTGTCAAATTTTTGTTGAATTTTTGTCACTTTTTGGTTGAGTTTTTATCACATTTTTGTCACATTTTTGTCACATCTTTGTTGAATTTTTATCACATTTTTGTCACTTTTTAGTTGCGTTTTTGTCACATTTTTGTCACATTTTTGTCACATTTTTGTCACATTTTTGTCACATTTTTGTCACTTTTTGGTTGAGATTTTATCACATTTTTGTCACATTTTTGTCACATTTTTGTCACATTTTTGTTGCGTTTACATCCTTGTTTTCTTCTAATTTTTTTTGGCTGTTTTGGTGCTTTTTTCCCAAGAAGCTTTTTGATTAGGCTAAAGCCAAACTGGAGAAAATGGGATCCGTTCAGATGGTATTTAAGAGGTTAATATAGAGACTGCAGTTATGTGTAAGACCTGAGTTGGCAGTAGTGAGTATAAAATGACCAACTAACATCTAGTCTCTTTAAGTTTCTACTAAATGAAAGCAAACTGCCTTCATTTATTGAGGTGGCCTTGTCACCCTTTAGTCCCGGCCCTGTTCCCCCTTTAGTCCCGGCCCTGTCCTCCTTTAGTCCCGGCCCTGTCGCCCTTTAGTCCTGGCCCTGTCCCCCTTTAGTCCCGGCCCTGTCTCCCTTTAGACCCGGCCATGTCCCCCTTTAGACCCGGCCCTGTACCTCCAAAGCCGGGCCTCATGGCGAAGTCGTGCTCCTCGATCCGCAGCAGTTGTTCCGTCTTGATGAGCAGAGTCTTGGTGCTGTCCTGACGCTTCAGTTTGTAGTCGATCCTCCTGGAAACACAAAAAAACCCACACGTTTACGAGGGCTTAAGCCGGGGCAGACTGACGGAGCCGTGGCTGCCGGTCTGCACACGGAGCCACAGACAGAGGGGGATTAGAGAAGTCATTATAGTAAGCGCTGTTTGTGAGCGAGGGCCATTGTCTCAGGCGTAAACGGTGATTGTGGAGGTGTGGAGCCGGCGCAGGAATCACAAACGTCTGAGGAAACATCGAGCTTCATTTGGAGAGTTTTCAGCTTAACATCTTAGTTTTAATGAGTAGAAAACAGACCAAACCGTCTCTGAAGCGGGACAGGGCCGGGACTAAAGCGGGACTAGAGTCTGACTAAACTGCAAACAAAACCAGGACTGAACTAATGCTTAACTGGGACTAAACTGAACCTTTTAGAAACTGTTCCCACCTGAACCGAGCACAAACAACAAAGCTTCTGGAAAAAAGCTGGGAAAATATCAACAAAACTGAGACAAAAACAATGATGGAAATGTGAAAAAAAAGTGAGAAAAAATTGACAAAAAAGGGACGAAAAATGTATGAAAAAATGGCAAAAATGTCACAAAAATGTCACGAGAAATTGACAAAAAATTGACAAAAAATTGCCGAAAAAATTACAATTTTTTTTACAAAAAAGTGACAAAAATGTGACAAAAAAATGAAAAAAATGGATAAAAAATTGCAGAAAAAATGTCAAAAATGGGATAAAATGGGACAAAAAAATTTACAAAAATGTGATACAAATTTGACAAAAAAGTGACTAAAAATGTATGAAAAAGTGGCAAAAATGTCACAAAAATGTCACGAGAAATTGACAAAAAAATTGCCGAAAAATGACAAAAATGTGACAAAATGTGACAAAAAAATACAAAAATATGACAAAAAATTGATTAAAAAATGAAAAAAACAAAACAAAAATGTGACAAAAATCTGACAAAAAATGACTAAAAAAATGACTAAAAAGTTACAAAAATGAGTTGAATACCCAACAAAAAAATGATGGAAAAAAAATCTGATGACGTGAGGAAAAAGATCCTCTCGGTTCAGGCGGGAGTTAAGAGGTTAAAAAACTGTGCCTGAGACTCTGCCTATAGAAGAAAAAAAAAGTCACAAAATAAAACCATACATCCAGTTTGCATGAAGCATAAAACCTCTGAAATCACTGAACCACTTTCTCCTGCTGTTCCCATAGAGCTGAAATAAACGTGATCCATGTGAAAAATGTGGAGTATGTTTAGTATGTGCCTCGTCTCTGGCCGCTCTGGGCTTCCGTAGGTGAAAGCGTGTAATTTCCGTGTCATTACAGAGATTATAGTTGTGTGGAAGCCGAGAGGAGCGGGACAAAAGGGGATGATGTTGTGTCTTTCAGAAATGATCACAGGGCAGTTTGTAATTACCTCCAGTCAGGGTTAAAGGGACGGTCTGCAGCACATGCTCTCACTGCTGTACAAAGACAGACACTACTCAGCCTGGGACGTCCTGGAAAGATCTAATTACTTCATTAGCACAAACAGAGAGGCGTGTCCCTGTCGTCAGCTGTCCTGTCACATTTAAGGTTTGGTTGATTGCTTTTGTTTACACTTGACAGGCTCAAGTCTAGACTCAAAGTACCTGTTCTCCCCGGCCGTCAAACTGAGCCAGAGCTGGACATCGCTACAGTGTGAGTTTTATGACCGTTTTATGATGTGCACTGAAATATAGGACACACAACAAACTACAGAAAATAGGCTTATTTAACCTCTTAACTCCCGCCTGAACCGAGAGGATCTTTTTCCTCACGTCATCAGATTTTTTTTCCATCATTTTTGTAACTTTTTTGTCATTTTTTTGTCATTTTTTCGTCCATTTTTTCATAAATTTTTTGTCACATTTTTGTCACTTTTTTGTCATATTTTTGTAATTTTTGTGGTCACATTTTTGTCATTTTTTGGTCATTTTTTCACATTTTTGTCACATTTTTGTTGAATTTTAGTCACATTTTTTATCCAATTTTTAGCGCATTTTTGTTATTTTTTTGTCACATTTTTGTAATTTTTTCATCAAATATTTGTATTTTTTTCCCACATTTTTATCACATTTTTGTAAATTTTTTATCACATTTTTGTCATTTTATTGTCAATTTTTTATCACATTTTTTCCACATTTTTGTCACATTTTTGTAATTTTTTTGTAATTTTTTAGTCACATTTTTGTAATTTTTTCTTCAATTTTTTGTCAATTTCTTGTGACAATTTTGCCACTTTTTGTCAATGTTTTCTAACTTTTTTGTCACATTTCCATCATTGTTTTCGTCTCAGTTTTGTTGCTATTTTCACACCTTTTTTCCAGAAGCTTTTGGACTGGGGTAAAGCCAAACTGGAGAAAATGTGCTCGGTTCAGGCGGGAGTTAAGGGGTTAAAGGGACTAAATGGAGTTAAAAAAAAAAGTTAAATTAAGTATTTTCCTCCCCCGAGAATGAGCTCAGACCTGTTCACCACAACTGCCTCTAAAACCCTGCACTGTCACTCAGAAAGTTGTTAATTCGGGTCCGAAGTGCCGTCATGCACGAGCTTAATATGGAACCTGCAGTTACGCGTAAGACCTGAGGTGGCAGTAGTGAGCAAAAAATGGCAAACTTGCATCGAGCCCCTTTAAACAAAAGCCAGAACTGCACAGAAGCTCGAGTTCCTGCACTTGAACCTCAAACATGTCACTTTTCTGTGCGGATGATGAAAAACTGGACTTTCTCCAAAGCAGCTTTCTGATGAACTCCTGCTTTAAACAATTAACTCATTTATTTATGGCCCGATCGGGGAGTTTTCAGGAAAAGACACTCGTCACGTTTTTGAAGTCGAGAGCCGCGTTTGAAGCGACAATAAATTCCCGTGTGAACAAAGGCGTTTCAAACGGAGCTTCTGTGGCACACGTCCAGCTGTAAACACCGAGAGTTCACCGCACAATGGCTGTGATAAACATGTCCGAAAACACAAGGTCTGCGCTCAAATACAACGAAGTACATTTGAAATATTGATGATAAACAGAGAGGAAACAATAGGTGCTCATGGGCAGGAGAGAACAGGGCGGGGCTACAGAGGGGACAAGGCGTTTTTATACTGACATAAATATAACAAATAAATGTATTGCTAAGTTTTCCATTCGTTTTATGTTTTCAGATATAAAACAAATAAGGCCTTTTGCAAGTAAAAGTAAAAATTGACGATATTTTCAATGGCAAATTATTGAGAAGTAGAGGCAGGTTTCAATTAGCCTGGGACGATACGCCACGGTATCTGCAGAGTTGGACAAGTCACATTTAAGACTTTTTAAGACCTTTTTAAGACCACAAAATCTCAAAAATAAGACCTGTTTTTGAACGCGCAATATATGAATGGACTGTAAAGAAAATCACTGTCACAAAAATCCAAGTGTCAAACTGTTGTTTTTGATTTCACATTAGGCATTTTAACAACCATTCAAGTTTGAACAACCTTATCCCATAATAAGAATATTGAGATTGAATAATTACTCACAGTTATGGACTGAATGAAAGAAAACAGATATTTAGTTTTTGTGTTTAAAATGCTTTGTAATATTTGAGCTGGTAAACATTCACAGTTTCTAAAAATAAAAGCAGCTTTTCCACTCGTTTGCAAAGAACAAAACACTGTCAACTTTACAACCAGGGGCGGACTGGCCCTATGTCCATTCTGGAAGAGCACAGAAGGGCCACTGGCTCTGGGGCCACCGGTCTTCTCAATTTTATCCATAACCTCTTACCCCCCGCCTTAACCAACTTTACCCACATCTAAAAGCTTAGAAGACAAGCATCAAAATAGTGACGAAAACGAGGATGAAAACAGAACAAAAATGTGCTGGAAAAGCAACTAAAAAGTGACAAAAAATATGGCGAAAACAAGACAAAAAGCAAAGAAAAAAGCAATGAAAAATCCACAAAAAGTGACAAAATAATTTGACAAAAACACAGCAAAAACCCCACAAAAAAAGTAATGAAAAAACAACAAAAATGTGACGAAAACGCAGCGACAGCGTGACAGGGGGTAAGAGGTTAAAAAACGTCTTTGTGGAAGTGTCGCATTTACGCTAATTTGGGCCAGATCCGGCCCTCCAGCACAGAACCTCTGGGCATCATGTACAACTCCAGCATTTGTAGAAAGTGCACTGGAATAATAATAATTTTAAGGAAGAAATGACAGAAACCTACTTGAATTAAGAGATTCAAACTAAAGTATGAGTAGATTTGGTCTGGTCTTAGATCAGATAAAACATCTTATCACCAATGGAGCAAGTCATTATTCTCTTAACTCAGATTATATTGTATCATTTCAAGTGAAAAACAAATCTTTTTAAAAGTAAAAGTTATTATAGGTTATATACTTGCTCCATTGGCATCAGCATTTGTATCTTTATCTTAGATTAGTCCAAACAGACTCAAATTCAACATAAAGAACCTTTATTCAAGCAATTTTAAGTCATTTATCTAATTTAAGATGGCCATTTTTCCAGTGTAGTGCTTTACTTTGGCCTAAAATTGGTGGCTCCGGCCCTCGGTCTTTTTACAATGAAAAAAATTGGCCCTCCGTTAAGAAAACTTGCCTACCCCTGCACTAAAGTGAGATTTGTAACTTCTGCTCTATTAGCTGGTCAGAAACAATAACAATGCTCTATGACCAGTAGGTGGCGCTGTGCAGATGCCTATATTTTTCTCTATATTGGGTGAAATGTGACGCAGTGTGGCTTTACCCTGATTACCTAATGTTATTCCTGTTGTTATCTGCGCCGTAAACTGTGTCTTATCCTCCTCGACCTCGGAGAAACTGCTGCAATTACGAGGGAGTAATAAATATTCGCTGAAGTATTTTTATTGTTTTGAACTTTTGAGACATTTTCCACCTCGGAATGAAGCGAACAGAAAACGCCGGCCTTTGTGGTGATTAAACGAGACACATTTACGACGTGTGTTTCCATCCCATAAAGGTATTGTTGTAAGATATGGGCTCACACGCTCATACGTCTGACGATACTTATGGGCCAATACAATATGGTTGACGATACTTATGGACCGATACAATAAGTTTGATGATACTTATGGACCGATACAATATGGTTGACGATACGTATGGGTCGATACAATATGGTTGACGATACTTATGGGTCGATACAATATGGTTGACGATACTTATGGGCCGATACAATATGGTTGACGATACTTATGGGTCGATACAATATGGTTGACGATACTTATGGACCGATACAATATGGTTGACAATACTTATGGGCCGATACAATATGTTTGACGATGCTTATGGGTCGATACAATATGGTTGACGATACTTATGGACCGATACAATATGGTTGACGATACTTATGGGTCGATACAATATGGTTGACGATACTTATGGGCCAATTCAATAAGTTTGACGATACTTATGGGCCGATACAAAATGGTTGACGATACTTATGGGCCGATACAATATGGTTGACGATACTTATGGACCGAAACAATATGGTTGACGATACTTATGGGCCGATACAATATGGTTGACGATACTTATGGGTCGATACAATATGGGTCGATACAATATGGTTGACAATACTTATGGACCGATACAATATGGTTGACGATACTTATGGGCCAATTCAATAAGTTTGACGATACTTATGGGCCGATACAAAATGGTTGACGATACTTATGGGCCGATACAATATGGTTGACGATACTTATGGACCGAAACAATATGGTTGACGATTCTTATGGACCGATACAATATGGTTGACGATACTTATGGACCGAAACAATATGGCTGACGATGCTTATGGGCCGATACAATATGGTTGACGATACTTATGGGCCGATACAATATGGTTGACGATGCTTATGGGCCGATACAATATGGTTGACGATACTTATGGACCGAAACAATATGGTTGACGATTCTTATGGACCGATACAATATGGTTGACGATACTTATGGGCCGATACAAAATGGTTGACGATACTTATGGGCCGATACAATATGGTTGACGATACTTATGGACCGAAACAATATGGTTGACGATTCTTATGGACCGATACAATATGGTTGACGATACTTATGGACCGAAACAATATGGCTGACGATACTTATGGACCGATACAATATGGCTGACGATGCTTATGGGCCGATACAATATGGTTGACGATACTTATGGGCCGATACAATATGGTTGACGATGCTTATGGACCGAAACAATATGGTTGACGATACTTATGGGCCGATACAATACGGTTGACGATACTTATGGGCCGATACAATATGGTTGACGATGCTTATGGACCGAAACAATATGGTTGACGATACTTATGGACCGATACAATATGGTTGACGATACTTATGGGTCGATACAATATGGTTGACGATACTTATGGGCCGATACAATATGGTTGACAATACTTATGGGCCGATACAATATGGTTGACGATACTTATGGGTCGATACAATATGGTTGACGATACTTATGGGTCGATACAATATGGTTGACGACACTTATGGACCGATACAATATGGGCCGATACAATATGGGCCGATACAATACGTTTGACGATACTTATGGGCCGATACAATATGGGCCGATACAATATGGGCCGATACAATATGGGCCGATACAATATGGTTGACGATACTTATGGGCCGATACAATATGGTTGACGATACTTATGGGCCGTTACAATATGGGCCGATACAATATGGTTGACGATACTTATGGAGCGATACAATATGGTTGACGATACTTATGGACCGATACATTATGTCTGATGATACTTATACCAGTAAACACAGTCAAACCTGTATTGCCAAGTTTCTCTAAGCACTAAACTCATTCACTCCAGACTCTGGGGTGGTCAGTTACTTAGCCACATCTGCCCCCTGGGGTAGACTGATGAGGTGGCTGCCAGTCTGTGCCATCGGCCCCTCCAACCACCACCAACCACTCACTCACTACACTCATTCTGGCCTATTGTACATGTTTTTAGTGGTGGGAGAAACAAGTGGAAACTTATACGCAGACACGAGGAGAAATGAAACTGGAGGAAAGCTTTTTTTGGCTGAGGTTTGTGTAAAAGTTATCTTGGGGGGGGGGGGGGGGGGGGAGTGGAATATGTTTTAATTTTTTTGCCATATCGTCTAGTACAGGGGTGTCAAACTCAATTTGGGTCGGGAGCCAAAATTCAGCTCCCGTGGCGGGTTGTGGGCCACGTATAATATAGAACAATAAGCTGTTATTGAAGCCACAGCAGTCCTGGGGCAGACTGTCCATTTACCTCGTGGCTATACACTGCAAAAAGTAATTAACTACATTAGTATAAACATCTCAATTTGAGCACAATAATCCAAATTTTAGTTGTTTTGACTAGTTAAGAAGTTGTTGGGCATTTATCCTAGATTATTTCACTTGTTCTGAGATGTTTCTGACTCGTTTTGATACATTTCATCTTTATTTCAGGTCATTTTCTTTGCCAACGGGGTAAGAAAATTGTTCTTATCTCATTGGCAATTTTACTTTCTTATTTCAAGCGAGATTTACCCTAGAACTGGTATGAAATGTCCTCAAACAAGCAAAGTAAACTTGGTCCGATCAGGAAAAGTGTCTAAATGAGTGAAAACCGCTCAAAACAAGAAACATTTCCTCAATTCAAGTCATTTAAGCCAATGCTTGATATTTACTTTTTGTAGCGTGTAATGTGTTGTTCATATCCTGAGCTCTTATTATGTCAGTGCCCTCTGCTGCACACGTGTGGAACTCTTTCCTCCTTTTTTAATTTAATGCCCCCTAGTGGCTAGAATGAGCCACTAGGGACATACTCTGGAATTTATGCTCTACAGGGCATGGGCCGGATTAAATTATCTCGTGGGCCAGATCAGGCCCGCGGGTCGTATGTTAGACACCCGAGGTCTAGTAAATATATTGTGAAAGTTTATAAAAAGAGGGTTAGGGTTTGAGGATGTGTCCAAAAGTCATAAACCAAACACCCTTAAGGCCCTACAATATACTGATGAGTTAAAATGATTGAAATAAAGAACATTCGACCATAATTTGAGTAATCTGGACTTGCCAAGTAACAATCTGCCACACTGCTTCTGTTGGCTCATTCTTTTACCTACCTGCTCAAATCAAGTACTTATTTCTAGATTACTGTTTGCATTTGCAGGATAGAAAGTGATTCATGGCCGGGTTTGACGTAGCGACCTGATCCTGGGTTAATGAGGTTTTTGTGTAGTGAGTGGAGTTACGCACACGGCCTCAGGTCCTGGGCAGTGTGAGCTGGGGGCAGTCAGGGACTCATCCTCTCAAATGTATCACAAACGTCTCGCCCTAATTTCCTTTGGCACGAATGGTTTGTGAAACCGCTTTAGTCCGAACACCTGCCACTCCGGGATGTAAACGCGGAGGTGCGACCAGATTTGGGGCAGTCTGATCTCGTCGAGTTGAAAAGTGATTGTTCCGCCGTAATCTGTCCAAATGTCGACGAGTCATTTTAATATTTGCGCCCGAAGCGTGAGACAGTGATGAGGTCAGAGGGGGGAGGGAGGGGGGAGCGAAACGGAGCTCATTTTGGAAAAGAGGAGGATATTTTTCTGCTGGTTTTGCACAAATGTCACTGAGCAAATGATACACTGCAAAAGTAAAGAAGAAATATGTTTGTTCTTGAGCTGCAGGTTTCCACTGAGAAGCTACACTGCAAAAAGTAAATATCAAGCATTGGCCTAAATGACTGGAATTGAGGAAATGTATCTTGTTTTGAGCGGTTTTCACACATTTAGACACTTTTCCTGATCGGACCAAGTTTACTTTGCTTGTTTGAGGACATTTCAGACCAGTTCTAGGGTAAATCTCGCTTGAAATAAGAAAGTAAAATTGCCAATGAGAAAGAACAATTTTCTTACCCCATTGGCAAAGAAAATTACCTGAAATAAAGACGAAATGCCCAAGAACTTCTTAATTAGTCAAAACAACAAAAAATTGGATTATTATGCTCCAATTGAGATGTTTATACTGATCTAGTTCATTACTTTTTGCAGTGTACAACAGTTTCAAACGCTTATTCATTCACAAATACTGACATAATCCAAATATGGTCATTTCCTTTGTGCCTTAGGGCGCAAAGTGACTAAACTTTAGGGCCATTCTCATTCCACCCATTCCGCACTTTACAGAGTCCGACCCTCCAACATTTGGAAGTTTTTTTTAATTTTTGAAAATCTAATTTATACCTTATTTGTTGAGCTTTGAAGCTTTTGAATTTTTCACTAATAACTAGTTTATTCAAAA
Source organism: Gobius niger (assembly GCF_951799975.1). Lineage (NCBI taxonomy): Eukaryota > Metazoa > Chordata > Actinopteri > Gobiiformes > Gobiidae > Gobius > Gobius niger. The sequence goes on from NC_136869.1 coordinate 2,629,276, forward strand.
ACAAGCTCCAAAATCTCTCCCACACATCAAACCCATTACTTAGATTTCTGAAAATAAAGGCAATTGTTATGCATAAAATCCCTTACTTTTTAAGAAAACGTTAAAAAGGGAGGTATGGTACACAGTGGTTTGCGCTCGTGCTTCACACCTAAAAGGTCATGGGTTCGATTCCCCACCGGAGGCGGCCTTTCTGTGTGGAATTTGCATGTTCTCCCCCCCCGTGTCTGTGTTGGTTGGACTGGTTGCCTCGCTTCCGTCAGTCTACCCCAGGGCAACTGTGGCTACAACAGTAGTTTATCACCACGTAATGATGACAGTGTAGCGCTTTGAGAAACTTGGTAATACAGGCTTGTAAAGCGCAATACAAGTGCAAGCCATTATTATTAAATGACAGAAAACTTCTAATATGTTTTCCTCATGTTTATATAATCTACAGCAGGGGTCGGCAAGTTTGCGTTGAGGAGGGCCAATTTTCATCATCACCAAAACACCAAGGGCCGACCCTCAACATTGTAGCCTAAAGTAAAGAACTTTACATCAGTGGTTCCCAAGTCGGGACCCAACGCTATCCTTGGATGACAGGCCCAAATAACCCAAATAAAACCTTAATTTGTCATATATTGTACAAAATATTGTGTTTTCCCACAAGTTTTTATTGAACAAGCAGTGCACATGCCTTTAAATCTGATATTCCATGCAGTTTCAGATGGAACATATTGAAAAAATGCTTCGTAGACTCGCGACCCACTGAAAAAGGTTCTGCGACCCACTTTTGCATCCTGACCCACCAGTAGAGATTCACTGTTTTACTGTAGGACCAAGTGGGATATTCTGCCAGGGCATTTTTAAAATACTGACACTATTTCTTGCATTTTTAGAGTACTGTAAAAGGCATTTGATCTCTTATTTGCATAATAATGTTTCTCAAAATCATCTTGAGGGCCAGAGGTTCTGTGCTGGAGGGCCAGATTTGGCCCGCGGGCCTGACGTTTCCTACCCCTGATCCTGATACAGCAAAGTTTCAAATTGACACACTGCAAAAAGTCATCCTGACATAATTAAGAAATGAAGAAAAAAGATCCTATTGCACTCACATGTAGATAAAAATATCTTAATTTACTTCTTGAAATAAGATTCTTTGTTGTATTTTTTTTTTCTCTCCTTGAAATTAGTCACTCCGATCAAGGTTCAATTTGACTTATTCCACTCACTATAATTTGCCGTGTAGCTAATCTAAACAAGACTTAAAAATGCATATAACTGAAAGTATTTTATCTACACTCTTGTTAGCCTCTTACTGTAATTGATTAATTCTATGTTGATGTTTTTATTGATTGTATTTGTTTTCTTATATTTATGCAACTGTGAAGCACTTTGAATTGCCTTGAACTTGCCTTGCCTATGTTATTGTTCCTAACATTTCTTAAAACAGATTTGCACTCTCTACCAATGAATACTTTTTACTGGTACTTAAGTAATGTTATGCTGTATATTTTGTGCTCTACCCGCCTCTGATTGTGGCGCAAAGTTTTATTTAGACACAGGGCAGAGTCCCGTCACCTGTGCAGCGACAGCCAATCACACCTCACCTCACAACCAGTCAGTTTCATTATCGTTAGCGCTGATACGACTTATCTTACAGTGAAACGTTGATAAGGTTGTTTCCGCCGTGGGAAGAAATGTCGGGAAAATGACTGCGTGGCATAATTCAGAGTCGGGGAAAACCAAGGCACTCTTCCTGTTATTTTTGTTGTTTCATAAAATGTAAATAAAAAGAATGGACCAAAATCAGATGCTGAAAAGTTTCCCGTACGACCCAGCTGGCTAACTGTCTGCATACGTTGCTACACTTCGGAGCAGGAATCGAACCTCTGACCCTTCCGTTTACTGCAAACTCTGTAGATGACGTTTAGGCCGCACTCACCCTCCGAACTTGAACTTGCTGTTCTCCCCGAGAAACACCTCCTTGTGTTTCCGCCGGCCTGAGTTGCGGCCCCCCGTCACCACGGCGACCAGGCAGGAGGCGGTCGCCAACGACAGCAGCACCACGACGGTCCAATCGCAGCGCAGCTTCATGGTCGCGCCGCCCGGTCCTGCATCGTCGCGAACGCTCCCAACCGATCTCAACCTCTTTGTTTCCCTGCGATATTCTCAGCCGTCAGTGCAACAGTTTGTGCTGTCCGGGCCACCGTAGCGGCAATCGGTCGGCCATCTTTGTAAGGTCAGGACAGGGGTTTACTCAGTTTGGTGAGTCTATGATCTGGGAATGCATCTTCACGTGATCCAGATGGTTACATTTATAACAATATCAAAACCAGACTACTTTCCAATCAGCGTCACTTCTTCTTCTGGTCGGCCATCTTTGTCAGGTCAAAAGACAAAAAGAAGTCACCAAAACCTTCATTCAAGTTCTGTCTTCACGGCTGACAAATGAAATAGCTTCCACCTCCGGGAAAAATCTTTACAACATGGTTCTTCCGCTCAATTTTAAACACAGCCACGTTTATTTTCACAAGCAGCTTTTTTATGACATTGAAAGTCACTGCAGTTCATCCTTTCAAGAAACACTGCTCCATTTTCTTTTATAAAAATGTCCAAACAAATCATTCCAGGCGACTGACCGAATTCTCAGCACAGAGTTGAGTCCATCAAACCTCTAAAACGTCTTCCATTTTTGTTGAAATAGTGCTAGTAACGTATAGCAAAAGCTCCAGCCCAGTTCCTTTAGGTCGTTGCGAAAACAAAAGTCTTGGAGTGAATAGTTCCTGGGACAGTCAGACTTCATGCTCGCGCAAAAAGCTGATTCACCGTCTGTAGGAACACTCTTCTGTGATGCATTTTCCTGTAAAACGGTCAGAAAGTGGAGCAGGCCGGTGCTGTGGTTTTGGGAAACGCGCCTTAGTCACTGAGATAACAAGCGCTCTGTGATCCTATGGAAACGGCTCATGTAAATTTAGGTTCAGGGGTATTTTTAACCTTTACGAAGTTCTAGGAAGACTGGGTTTCATGCTGTACGGCTAAGGTTATAGGAGAGTCTGCTCTTTCATTGTTTGAGTGAGATTTCTGCATCGCAATCCTAACTCGACGCATGGTTTTTGGCGTCAAAACTAACAGCTTCCAAACTCTGCCTTCAGTTTTTGTCTAGCCTCCTTCATCTTCAGTGGTTGCTTGCTCCCTTCACTGACGAGAGATTATCGATCTCAACTTTGACAGATCAATATTCCACTGCATTAGAAGCTCTCGTCATTACGGCTGCCCATGGAACGCTGCTCCTGGTCGATCCTCCAATCTGTCAGTGAAGATGAAGCCTTTGAAAACCTATATTGTGAGATCAAAATGATATTAAGAAGAATGTGACTGGCACTGTCCATCAATCGAACCTCTATAAAACTAATCTAGCAGTTCAGTTCGTGTTCGTCAGAGCTAAACGTTGGGCGAGTGAGTCCTTCTGTATAACTGGTGTTGCCCTGTATCTTGAAGAGTCTCTCATGCAGTGTTTTCGGAAAAAGTCTGTGTCTAAAGTCGCGGTTATGTACTCAAAACCTTAGGTAGTAAACTGGGCACATTTCCCCTTCAGCTTGTGCATCCATCTCCCCATTGTTATGTCCATTGTGAAAAGACCATCGCCACTTCTGATTGCGACTTCAAGCTTTGTCTGTAGCTTTTGAAATGTGTAGAAGTCCAGTCAGAATAGTGCTAAAAGGCAAGTCGACGTTGTAAACCGAAGGGAAAGTCCATGGATTAGGCTTTCGCTGTCATGAACTGCAGATACTTTACTCAACCAAACTCTCGGTAATGTCGTTCAAGAGGCAAAAGTCAGCACGAATTATTCATCCATGCCGCTATTGTTCCACTTTTATTTTCCAGACGATGGTTTCCCTTCTGGTTGCATCTCTAAACTCTTTGTTCGGTCGCCGAAGCTCAAAAGTCCGTTCAAAAGAGCATTAAAGTCCTCTGTGCGCACTTTCAAAGCTGCTTCATTTTCTATCCATTGTTTCCAGAACGGGCTTCCTTCTGGTCACTTTTGTTTGCGTTGCTAACCTCTCCTTCAGGATGATGAAGCTCAAAGCAGCGTCGTTGAAAACCCTCGTGTGTCCGTACCTCACGCGTCCATCCCTTTCATAACTCCATTGTTCTGTCCGTTGTTTTCAGCGGGTTTCTCCCTCCTCTCTGCAGACCTCTCCTCCCGAAGTGTGCCGCGGTAATCCCGGTATCTCTGGCGTGTCCGCTCTGCGCAGTCTGTCGCGGGCTGTTCTTTGCGGGGGAGAGATTCTGATTAAAATCGATATGAATTGTGTTGGTCCGCGCGGTCAGGAATGACACTAATTCCCCGCTAATCCTCTTAAAGCACGCGGCGCGGAGGGTTTTCTCCGACCCACAAACAGACAGGCCTCGCCGGATCACCGGATCACCGGGGCAGCGGCACAATGGGGCAGGTCACGCTGGATACTAATGAGAGTCCAAAGGTGAGAGACCCTCGTCATCAAAGGCCCCGCACTGTGTTTTAGGATTTAGTCATGTCTTTGGACGCCGTACAGCAGGAGTGACATTAATGTGTGTACAGTATGGACGGCCACAGGACGGCTGTCACATAAAGAACTACTCGCATGTGTCTACGTTCTACACAAGCTGAGAAGAGCAAGACTCCCAGCCTCTATTATGTGCAACTTCAGGGACTATAGAGAGCCTCCTGACCAGCTGCATCAGTTTGTTTGTTTATTTATTAAGAACCCCACTCGCCATTGCCTTTACTATGGTCTTCCTAAGGTCCAGATTATAAAGTCACATTTATATACAATCCCATCAAATCACATTCTAAAATGTGATTGAACAAACATGATTTAGTTTGTTAACGGAGTCTTTAAAATAATGTTAATGTCTGTGATGTTTGAAATGTCTATAAGGAGAGAGTTCCAGGATTTCCTTCCTCTGAACAGAACAGCCTTCTGTCCAGTCTGACTGTATTTTTACTCTTCCATCGTGCAACAATTTACTTCACACAGTGTCCAGATTTGTTCTACATTCACTACAAACTCAGTGTTGGTAAGATGCTTATGTAGCTTCAGTTTCCCCTGGAGTAAACTGACAGAAACGCGACTGCACCAACGGTCCCTCTGATCACCACTGTTCACTCACGCACACACATCACTCATCCCCATTGTACATGTTTTCATTGGAGGAAACCTACGCAGGCACGAGAGGAACATGCAAACTCCACACAGAAAGGACCGGTCCAGGTGGGAATTGTTGTGGATTTTCTTGCTTAATAAAGCTTAAGAGATGTTTGTCTAGTCAAGATGTGAAGTTTATTACACAATGCATTGCGGAGAAGTTACACATGAAGTTACAATTTGCTTGAACAGGTCGTGCATGCTTTTATTTCTTCTCGCCTGGATGACTGCAATGCCCTTTATTCAGGCATTGGCCTCAAAGCACTTTCCCGATTGCAGTTAGTCCAGAACTCAGCAGCACGACTTTTAACAGGAGCCAGAAAACGCGAGCGCATCACCCCTATTTTAGCTTCTTTGCACTGGCTACCTGTACGTTTTAGAATTGATTTTAAAATTTTGTTGTTTGTTTTTAAAGCTTTGAATGGACTGGCCCCTCAGTATATTGTAGACCTCATCCGAATCTATACTCCGGCGCGCGCTCTGAGGTCTGAGGCCCAGCTACAGCTTGTTGTTCCTAAAACAAAGCGGAAAACCAGAGGGGTTCTCCGTTGTCGGCCCTAAGCTGTGGAACGCTCTGCCCCTCCACGTTCGAATGGCCCCCACAGTGGAGTGTTTTAAATCTCGTCTTAAGACCCATTTTTATTCTCAGGCTTTTAACACCGCGTGAGTTGTATGGTCCCAGTGTCTTTTATTTATTTTATCTTGTTGATTTTATTTTTTTATTCAATGTTTTTAATTATTTTTTTTATCTATTTTATTGTTTTGTTTTATGCAGGTTTTAGTTATTTTTATTTATTTATTTTGTGGTAGAGCTAATAAGTATTGTATCTGTTTTTAAGATCTCATGTGCAGCACTTTGGAAACATTTTGTTGGTTAAATGTGCTATACAAATAAAGTGGATTGGATTGGATTGGACACAAGTTCATGGTCAGCTCTGCCCGAGTCAGCTTTGGCCTCCCCTTTATAAGGTGAGCCCCACAGACAGAGCAGCAGGGCAGGGCTCATACACAACAAAGGGAAGCACACAAACACATGGACATGGTAATACAGTTGGGGATGTCAATGCAGGCAACCAAAAGGCACTTTGCGTGGTAATGCATCATGGTGGCGTTTGGAGGCAGAAGGAGATCTTTGTATGCTGAGGAAATGAGCCTTGCGGGCCTATTGTCTTTTAGGTGTGAGACGACCTTGCCCAGGATCTTTTGTGATACTGAAGGAGATGGCCCACCTTGTGTATTGTCCGTCTGGGGTACAGGAAGGAACCAGTCTTTCTACCTGGCAGGGACGCCAGCTTGGTTACTCGCTTAACTTTAACTAAACTTGTCACAACAGAATCCAACCTGGGACCTTCTTGTGAAGCACGAGCACTAACCGCTGTGCCACCATGTGGATCAATTAAATATTAGTACATCATACATAACCATAGGTGATTCTTACACAAGAATCTTCTCTAAAGAGGCGGGGCCAACACTGCATCCTGCCGCAGAAGCCTCCAGGACTTGTACTCATGTTCTCCACCTGTCTCACTCGCAAAGCCTTCAGGATCACCCGTCACAGTCTCTTAAAAGGTGCACTATGGAACTTTCTATGTGGAGAAACTTGATATTTGTGTGTATTTGACCTTATGGGTGGCTAACAGGAGTCATTGGGTCACAGTAAGGTCAGTTACACAGAAATATCAAGTTTTCTCCACATAGAAAGTTGTAATGCACCTTAAAGCAATGCCTTCAGGGAGGAGACTGCACAATCCACGAGTTTTATCCACCAGACTATCAGGAAGCTGAACTCCCTCCCTTCCCTGCCCATGTGCTTCTACGCTTCCCTCCCTGCTCCACACCAAGGGTTTGAGAGAAACTTCAATTTTGATTCATATCAAGGACTTGACTGTAAAAAATCGTTTGATCTTTTGAGAGTGACTGGGAGCTACAGGTACATGAGTAAAAATGAATCTAAATTCCTGCCTCGTTTTGAAGTTAAAATGATCCAGATTTTTACCTTCAGGGCAATTGAGCAGATTCCCGAGGTCCTCAGGTGATTCTAGTCCCGTGTGAATCGACATGTCAGAGCCGTGAAAGGTTTAAACCTGAGTAATAACGTCTAACTAACGGAAACATCTGTTTATATTAAATAGTATATTTAAGCTATATGAATAATATTGTTCCAACCCAATTCTGTTTTATTTGATCCATTTTAAAAGTGTAAAACAGAAAACAAACTATACAGATACAGATTAGACCCTGAAGTATCTCAAAACAAAAGTCATATTCTCAATTCGAGTCATTAAACCCTTGTTGTGTTTAGTTTTTAGTGGCAGTAGTATTTCACACAACAGGTGTATGGGAGGATGGAAGGGCATCCGAGGCCCTGCTGTTGTGTGTATTTGTGTGTGTGTTATATTTAGCCTGTTGACTCAGTGTGAGTCCAGGCCCAGAGCCAGGGTTTGACCTGAGGCACATAACTGTCAGGACACACGCTAAAAGTGAAGCTGCTCTTTCACAAACACCTCTGACATTTACGACGACTGCGAACAATACAGGACTGAATACAACTTCTACTATTCTGACTCGGCCAAATACTACATATCAGACAAAGAGAACACAAGAGCACACAAAACACAAAACTACGCTCCAGCAAAAATCCAACAAGTCCTGTCATAGAAATCATAGAAATGCCTTTAGCTCTGAGCCATTGAAACCTGGACCAGTTTTAACTTAAGCGTTCTATCCCATACAAATGAATAAGGAAGCCAGTCGCAATATTAAAGTATGGCATGGTGTGTTTTGTCATGGCATTTATAATTTCTGTGGTTTCTTTATCATTAACATATTGTAAGGTGATGTTTAGCAGATGTTGGATTTGTATCCGAACTACACTGAGTTAGCACATTTGTGTCTAAAGTAGAATCTCAAAGGATCTATATGTTCATTATATTGATTTCTAATGAAGCTTTGACTTATATGTGGTCGATTGTTGACCACAGCTGAAAACATCTGGATATAGGAAAAAAACTTTTGCTAACACACTGAAGTTTCTGGACCAGCTGATTTCCTAACCCTGCATTTGTTACGAACACCGCTGCCCCTTTTTTATTTCTATGGTTTGAACCATCCACGTCAAAGAGCTGATTTTGACACGAATGCCAAACAATAAGGAACATATCAGAAGAATCCTCGAGGACTGATGATACAAGTATGGTACTACTGGTATCAGAACGTTTTTGATGCTGTTGGTCCAGGGACAGCATTAAAGGAAGTGACTTAGTTCATTCAGCTCAAATAAATGATAAACATTTAAAGGAACCGGGCACTATTTACATACTGAGATATCTTCTTGCCTGAGCTTAGTACCTGTCTGGTCGCGCAAAACGACCAATGATGTTGTTAGCCTTTGGCCTCTCCCAGCATATTCCTATAGCTCCAAACGGGCGTGAAGTTGGAAGCGACCACGCTCTTCCACGGGCACAAAGACCAAACAGGTAAGTATCAAGAGGGCATGATTTTGTGTTTCTAATCACAGACTATAGCGGAGCTTCTTTCCTCTTAGCATGAGCGCTAGGGCTGGTTACCGTTAAACGGTACCTACTTGGTACCGACGGTAGGGGGCGGTATGGGAAAACTTTTTTTTTTCTGTGCTAATTTTCGGTACTTTTTCTCTCCAAACGTCAATAAATGATCCACAGTGAGTCTAAAAAAGCCTGAACTCATGAGCAGCTTCAGCACAAATGCAGAAGCAAAGCTATAACTTACTCACACTTCAGTCATTATCAGAGATGGCAGAGCCGCGGACTGAGCCAGGACTAAACCAGGACTAAACCAGGACTAAACCAGGACTAAACCAGGACTAAACCAGGACTAAACCAGGACTTACAGTAAACTGGTTAAAAACCAGGACTAAACCAGGACTGAATAAGAAACTAGACTCTTAGACAAATAGAAAAGCAGTGACATTACGGTAGTGACAACGAGAAACACATGGGCTTTACCTTTAGCTTTAGCCGCAGAGCCTGAAGTTACTGCTGTTGTTTAAACTCCAGCTGCACCGAAGCGTTTGGGATCAAAGATTGTCTCTGGAAAAGGTGAGCGCTCACTCTGCATTAGCCATGTTTGGAACAGTTATGGTGCATTGTCAGTGACAGAGTGAGCGCTCTCACTACGTAACAGATCTGTGACGTGTGAGGAGCTTTCACTGTGGAACAGCTCAGTGAGTTTAGAAAAGTTTATCTTCAGTAAACGGTCCTGATGTGGATCTGGTCTGTTCCTGCAGCTCAGGAGGTAATAATGTCCTTTCTCTCGTTTTATCACGGCTTTAGTGGAAATTCTGCTCAAAAAATGAAGTTACAGGTGACGCTCCTGTTTTCTGATGTGCCGTGTTTGTGCCGCTGTGCTGTTTGTTCTCCTGAACAATACTTTTTATACACATTATTTTAACTCAATTAAAATAACATAGGTATCGAAAAAAGTAGTAGTAGTATCGTTAAAGTAGTGGTTTCAAAAAATAACTAACGGTACCCATCCCTAATGAGCGGACCGTAAGATCTTGCAGCTCCAGACATGCTGTAAGTGGACAGACTCTTTCGATGGGAGAGAGAGAGGGGTGGTGGGGGTGAACATGTGCTTTTCTTTGGATTGCGTTTCGTGACAGTGTTTAAACTCACGGTGGGATAAAAAGGTTTTGGTTTGATTTTTGAGAGCTTATAAAAGGCCTAAAACGCTCATGGAAGAACACGAGGCAGAACGATGTAAACAAGGAAAAGAGTGTGAGGCTGTATAGGAGATTGTTCTGTTTTTTGGTTCCATATTTGAGTATAGGCATCGGAAAAAGTAACGTTCAGGTATCGTTATCGTAAACTAAGCATCGTCAAAGTACTGGTCTCGGAAAAAAGGAAACTTTACCCAGCCCTAGTCTCCAGTACTAAACAAACATGACTTTTATTCCCTCATACAAAACAGCTCGAAAAGGAGTGGCAAACACAGTCCACTGCAGAGTTTAAAGGACTTCCTTCTTCACCTGTCGGTCTGTCACCTCAGGCCTCAGCCTTTTCATTAAAAAAAGAGCACGTTGTAGTTAGAGTCACATTTCTGTCATTCCTGGTGTCTGACATAAACAGAGTCAAATCTCCACTGGAACATAGGCTTTGTTTGATGCCAAAGTATTCACTCGATCATTCACACACTGGACATACATCATTGTCCTTTGTTCAGTCCCAGGCTCCTCCCTGTGAGGTCGGACGTCTTCTCTCTGAAATAACCCGTCTGTTCAGTCCGCGGCTCAGTCAGTCGGCTCCTCTCCTCCTCCCCACACTCGTCGCTGCTCCTGCGCTCGGCTCCTGTTTCGGATTTACGGCGCTGAAGGCTGAGTCACGGTACGTTCCTCTGATCTCGCTCGGACGGCGCTTTTACGGCTCGCGCTCTGACAACCCGGGGGCTCACGCTGCGACTGCAATAACAGCTGAGGCCACTTTGTTATGTTCCAGCACTAGGTGAAGCACTGGTTTGACACGGCTTTGGAAGTGACTTGAGAGAGAGAGAAGGGGGAACTGTCTTGTCATGCTTTGTTAAGTTTGTAAATGATAGAAATGTGGAAGCTCAGAGTGGTTTTGTCCCACACTGGGATCCATGAGTCACGTTAATGAATGAAATGTTCCTTTTAAAAGTGATCAGCCTCATCCAGGATTTGGAATATCTACATCAGCGTGAAGCAAACACAACAAAGGCGAGATGCTGCAGCTGAACAGGAAGAATATTTCAATGTAGAGATTTCGACTTTTGCTGTAGATCACTCATAAATATGGGACAAAATGTATTGCAGTTTTTCTGTCATGTTATGTTTTCATGTAAATTTAAGGCATTTTATAAGAAAAAAGGTAAAAAAAATTCCCAATATTCTTTACATAATGGATGAAGCCAGGTGCTGATATGTCGGTTACAAAGATTATTGGATCTTGAGCAGGGTTTGAAAAAGCGGCACGATGGCATAGTGGTTAGACCTCGTGCTTCACTGAAGGTCCCGGGTTCCATCCCTGAATGAGGCATTTCTGTGTGGACCAGAGCTGCCACAGATGACTTGAAAACATACTCGGATTCCTGATTACTTCTTTATAACCAAGTAACTTAGTTGGTTTACTGATTACTTAATTTAAACAACAAAAAAGTGACGAAAAATTTATGAAAAAGGGGCAAAATTGTCAAAAAAATAAAAAAGAGATTTTGTCAAAAGAAATTGACAAAAATTTGACAAAAAAAATGACAAAAAAGTAAAAAAAAATAATGAGTTGAATACCCAACAAAAAAATGATGGGGAAAAAAATCTGATGACGTGAGGAAAAAAGATCCTCTCGGTTCAGGCGGGAGTTAAGAGGTTAAGGCAAGACACAGGTGAATAGGGATTTTTTATTTAAAGATATGAAATTGAAACGTCTGCTGTACTGTACCTCATATAAAACGAGGTGTTCTATGTCTAAAAACACCCAAAATGTCGCGTTTTTCCGGCGACGAAACTGAATAATGGATTGAGCCAGATTAAAATATATGGTTTTATTTTGTATCAGTAACAATGACATTTTCAGAGGGGATTTTGGATATCTTGTTTAGTTTTTTAGTGAAAAAATCTGTAAAATTTTGAATTGACCTTGTTTTTTTTTACATTCAAAACTCAATAAATCAGATCTTAAAAAATCCCTCAAAAAAATCTTCCAAATATTGTTCAATCCGAGGCTGGAACATTTGAAGTCTGTAGGAGCGACTGACGTGGATATGTTGTTGCCCCAATGAGAGAAAAATGCCTTTTGAGGAAATGGCCTTTGATATTACGATTTCAGTGTCAGTGCAATATTTAAATATGATATTGTAAAGATTAGGTATAATTTTTATTTCCAGGTGAAAGTTTATATGTTCAGAGACCAATTTGGCTGAAAAAAAATGAGTTTTGCCTGTAGTGTCTCCCCATAACTAAGGAGTACAGGAGTTGTCCATCTTCAGTGAGGGTACTTGAGTATCTTCTGTACTCAAACAGGTCAGGGCAGCTGTGATTAAAGGGGAGGAGCCAGGCCAGGCTCTGCTCCTCCTGTCGGTCTTTATCTGGGCTGCGGGCTGAGATGAACCTCACGGATGAAGAGGCGAAACGTTCGAGACTTCAACTACAGAGAACAGAAGACGACTCAAGTACCTTCACTGAAGTAACTAAGTTAGATTACAAGTTACTTTATTAGTTACATTAACCCCTTAACTCCCGCCTGAACCGACCCAGTTTGGCTTTACCCCAGTCCAAAAGCTTCTGGAAAAAAGCTGTGAAAATAGCAACAAAACTGAGATGAAAACAATGATGGAAATGTGACAAAAAAGTGAGAAAACATTGATGAAAAAGTGGCAAAAATGTCACAAGAAATTGACAAAAAATGGAAGAAAAAATGACAAAAAATGTGACAAAAATGTGATAAAAATGTGATAAAAATTTGACAAAAAAATACAAAAAATTGACGAAAAAATGACAAAAATGTGACAAAAAATGACAAAAAAAAATGACCAAAAAGCTACAACAATGAGTTGAATACCCAACAAAAAAATGATGGAAAAAAAATCTGATGACGTGAGGACAAAGATCCTCTCGGTTCAGGTGGGAGTTAAGAGGTTAATCAGCTGCCGACGTCACCTCTTTCAAGTCTCGCGTTATTGGAAGTTATTGGAAAACATGAACAAAGCTCCACAGAGTCAGAAACGTGACACATTTCCATCTCTCTCCTCAAATGTCCACGTTTATGTCGGGAGTTCTTCAGGCTGAGGATGTGAAGAAGTAACTGTAATCTGATTACTGATAATGCGTTAGAGTAGGAGTCGTTACTGAAGAAAGTCATCAGATTAAAGTTACTGGGGTAGACTTTGCATGTTCTCCCCGTGTCTGTGTAGGTTTCCTCCAGTTTCCCCACCACTAAAAACATGTACAATAGGCCAGGATGAGTGAGAGTGAGTTTCAGAGTGTGGGGACAACGGATGGAAATTAGCCCATGGCAACACCCCGGCGAGGCGTGTTCATGAACATGCATGACCCGTGTGTTCACCGACCTTTCAGGCGGCACATTCTTTACTTCATACATTTTGTGACGTCTCACTGTGACCGTAAAGCAGGGGGAGGCAAGTTTGTGTCACGGAGGAAGATTTTCATCACAGCCAAAACACAGAGGGCCGAACCTCACCATGGTCGCCTAAAGTTAAGAACCATTTTGTGTAAATGCCAGTGTTTTACATCAGTGGTTCTAAAGTGGTCCGGCTTCAAGACCCGCCATTACCTTAATGACAAGCTGTGACCCAAATAAAAATGTACTTTGTCATATATCTTATAAAATATTGTATTTGCCACATGTTTTTATTGAACAAGCCGTAGATTTGCTTTTAAGACTGAAAATTATGATCAAAATGACCCAATAATATTAATTTTAAAAGACTCCAGTGTGTTTCCGTGTAGTTTCAGATGGAAAATATTGAAAAAAAGTTTCCTCTAGGCTCGCGACCCACTTTTGAGTCCCGACCCACCAGTTGAGAATCACTGTTTTACATTATATATGACCAAGTGGGATGTTCTGCAAGGACCTTTTCAAAAATACACTCTAAAAAGATACTTTCTCACATTTTTAGAGCACTTTAACCCCTTAACTCCCACCTGAACTGAGCACATTTTCTACAGCTTTACCCCAATCCAAAAGCTTCTGGAAAAAAGGTGTGAAAATAGCAACAAAACTGAGACGAAAACAAGCATGAAAATGTGAAAAAAGTGACAAAAAATGTAAAAAAAAAATGGACAAAAATTTGACAAAAAAGTGAGAAAAATTTGATGAAAAATTTAGAAAAAAATGAACGAAAAAGTGATAAGAATTTGCCAAAAAAATGTTAATAATTTGACGAAAAAGTGACAAAAAAGTCACGAAAATTTGCCAAAAATGAAATGAGTGCCCAACAAAAAAAGTGATGAAAAAAAATCTGATGATGTGAGGAAAAAGATTAGTTTTGTAGGTCTTAGCTTTCAAATGAGGATTTGGGTAAAGCTGAACTGGAGAAAATGCTCTCGGTTCAGGCGGGAGTTAAGAGGTTAACAGATATTTGATCCCTTATTTGCCTAATAATATTTCTCCAAATCACATTGGGGGCCAGAGGTTCTGTGCTGGAGGGCCGGATTTGCCCCCGGGCCTGACGTTGCCTCCCCCTGCCATAAAGCTTGGTCTTGTCGTCTGTAAAGCTCCTGATCCCTCTGATCTGTCGTAAGAGACGTTTTTGTTTTTCATGAACTCACTGGTCTTATTGTGGCAGCTTTGGACCAAATAAACTACAAATAAACTCTGTCAACATTCAAATTATGCCTTTTATGCGTTTCAAAGCTCAATGAATCAGGCAGGGATTTGATCTAAACAACTTCCTCTGAAAAAAAACCTTCAAAGTCGAAGTTTGGAGTCTGAGGGCGCGACGAAAGTGACGCTAAAAACCTTCTTTTAAGAAAGTTTGGTCTAAAGTTTTGTATCGGCTGCACATGTGAGAGTTCATCACTGCAGACTCTGGGTTTTCCTCATATTCAGTAATCTGCAGTTTCAAATGTACCTGTACCTGTTCACCAGCACCTGCCTTAAGAAAAGCTGATTTCATTAAACTTTAACTCATGAAGCTTTTGTCACCGACACATTCTCCGGCTCTTGAAAGAGTGTTTGTTTGCTTTACTCGAATACTTCATGAGGAGAGGGTTCACCTGAGGACACGCACAGAGCCCCTTTCATCCTGACCCACTTCACAAACAAAACCTGCTCCGCACACGCCGTAGCTCACTTCACAAGCGCTCGCTCTGAAACCTCTAGAAATGTTCATAATAATAATAATAATAATGCAGGTTATAACCTTCATAACCTGGAGGAGGGACAGTTTTCTTCATCGTCGAAATACCGAGGGCCGAATCCCCCAATGGTCGCCCAAAGTAAAGCACCAGTTCTCCAAATGCCAGGACTGTTTTCATCATTAAGGACTTTTTAACACAATTGGTTGTATTTTGCATATTGTTAGAGTAGATAAACAGGTATTTGTACAGTAATGTTTCTCAAAATCATCTTGAGGGCCAGATGTTCTCTGCTGGAGGGCCAGATTGTGCCCTCGGGCCTGACGTTGCCCATCCCTGATTTAAGGTGTGACGCTGCAGAAAGTTTTTTAAATGTAGAGAAACCAATTTGGAACGTGTGCTGTAGATTAAGGACATAAATATGAGGAAAACATGTCTATTATTCATATACAAATAAGAATGCTCAAAATTTCCCATATTTTTTGCTGTTTTTTTTTAGTGGAAAAATCTGTAAAATGTAAATTTCGCCTTGTTTTTTGAAAGTCCAAACTCAATAGTTAGGAATTAGATAAAATCCCTCCCCTTTTTTATTTTTTGTGAATCTAGAATCTCTAATAAACCTTATGTGTGGTTTTGGAAGCTCTGTGATCATCGGAAGTGAAATAAATGACGATCGAAATGTGCACGTCAATATAGGGCAGGGGTAGGCAACGTCAGGCCCGGGGGCCAAATCCGGCCCTCCTGCACACAACCTCTGGCCCTCAAGATGATTTTGAGAAACTATTACACAAATCACAGAGTACTTTTAACATTATTAGAGTTAAATGGGAGAAAATAAGGTAGAAATACTGTCATCCATCCATCCATCCATCCATTTTCTTCCGCTTTATCCGGGGCCGGGTCGCGGGGGCAGCAGTCTCAGCAGAGATGCCCAAACTTCCCGACCCACACACACCTGTAAATACTGTCAATACACCCAATTAGGTCATAACACTGAAGGAAGTGCACTGGAAAAAGAATAATCGTTTTAAGGAAGAAATTACATAAATCTACTTGAATTAAGAGATTAAATCTAAGGATTGAGTAGATTTGGTCTGATCTCGGATGAGATAAAACCTTTAGTAGTAGATATTCTCTTAATTCAGATAATTTTGTGTCATTTAAGTGAAAAACAATTATTTGTCTGATTCCAAGTGGGTTTTATTCTTGTCCCATTGGCGCTTCAGCATTTGTATCTCGGATTAGTTCAAACCGACTCAAATTCAACATAGAAGAACTTTAATTCAAGCAATTTTAAGTAATTTATCTCATGATAGTAATTTTTCCAGTGTTGTGCTTTACTTTGGGCTGATAATCAGCAGCTTCGGCCCTCGGTCTATTTACAATAAGGAAAATCGGCCTCCGGTAAGAAAACAGAAATACCAAGACACCAGAACAGTGTTTCCTTAACCTCTTAACTCCCGCCTAAACAGAGAGCATTTTTGTCATTATTTTGTCGTTTTTTTGGTCATTTTTCCGTCAATTTTTGTCATATTTTTGTCAAAGTTTTCATCACTTTTTTGTCACATTTTCATCATTGTTTTCGTCTCAGTTCTGCCGCTATTTTCACACCTATTTTCCAGAAGCTTTTGGAGCCAAAGCCAAACTGGAGAAAATGTGCTCAGTTCAGGTGGGAGTTAAGGGGTTAACTTTGCGAAAGGAGTGAAACAGCGCCCCCAATTTGTCTCATGTGGCCAAAAAGTGTACTACATCCACATTTGCCATTGAAAATGAATGGGAAAGAGTTAGAATTAACCAGATGCTGCGCGAAAGTAGGTCACTCTCTGGCGGGCCGACCCAATTGTTCCCCACTTTGGGCACCCCTGGATCAAAGGCTCCAGAAAACAGAACACAAAGGTCGATTTCATTTCATTCAGAGAAAGGGAGGCACAGACAGGGCGTTCCAGACCATATAGATTCACATCGACTGCTCAATGTTCCACTGGTCCATCTCATTTCCATCTGTCCTTCCTCTCCGTCCTCTGCCTCTCCTCATTATGCAGCAGACGACAATAAAGTCACAGAGGAACAAGAAGAGACTGTCCCCGTCTGTGTCTGGGACTCACTTAGACACAAACCACTGTTCCCCGAAGTCTGCTCTTGTTTTCCTCAAGGCGAGACGCTGCAGCTGAATGAGGGGAAAATCAAATGTACAGATATCGATTGATGAATGATTTGTGAATGAATGAGCGTGGGAAAGACCAGGGAGCGCCGCCATGTTGGAGGGATTTCCTGGAAACCCCGTCCTGAGTGGATCTGTTTACGTATTGTAGATGAATTGTTCGTCTTAAGTGCTTCTTCACCTTCTTGTTGTAAATATATAGATCTCATTTGTGTGTCAGGAGCTCTGAATTTGTTTAAAACCGTCTAAATATTGGACCCGGTCTGGTTTGGAGACGGCGGGAGCGACGGCCATATTTGGTAAAAGGTCAGAAGTCGGGAAGTCGCCAGATTTTAACATGTTCTGTCCAAACTCTCCAGTCAAAGTGTCAGCGGAGTCGTGTTTCAGATCGTCCACTCAGGAGCAGGACTGGCCAAATGTTTGACTTGCAAATGTTGGATTTGATCAGAGGTTTAACCCGTGGCTCCACGCCTTGTTTACACGGAACAATGAGGGCTCACCGTGATCTGTAAATCCATTATTGGAATAACCTGGTCGTTCATTACGTTCAGGACGCTCAGCTGATCTCATTCTTTGGACAAAAAGTGTTTCTGAGCTTAGACCTGACCCACAGCAGCAGCTCCAGATCAGGATGGTCAGTTACAGGGAAAGGATCTCCCTTTTACAAACAGGATGTGGTTCAGCGTTGAGCTGATACTGTGTTCAAACATCGTCTTATTGATCTTTCACTGAGTCCGTTTCCAGCCCTGTCAAGAGTTTAAATTTTCGCCTTAACTGAGCGCACTTTCTCTAGTTCGGCTTAACCCAAATCTAAAAGCTTCTCGATTGGAGAGCAACAGTGTAACGCAGGGCTAGGCAAGTTTTCTTGGCGGAGGGACGACTTTCTTCATTGTAAACTGCCCGAGGGCCGAAGCCGCTGATTATCAGCCCAAAGTAAAGCACAACATTGGAAAAATGACCATCTTAAATGAGATAATGACTTAAAATTGCTTGAATTAAAGTTCGTCTATGTTGAATTTGAGTCGGTTTGAACTAAGCCAAGATACAAATGCTATAGCGCCAATGGAACAAGAATAAAACCCACTTCAAATCAGACAAATAATTGTTTTTCACTTGAAATGACTGAATTATCTGAATTAAGAGAATATCTACTACTAAAGGTTTTATTTCATCTAAGACCAGACCAAATCAACCCCAACCTTAGATTTTATCTGTTCATTCAAAAAAAAATGTTTTTTTTTTCTTTCTAATGCCAGTGTTGTACATCATATGTGACCCAACTGGGTGTATTGACAGTATTTCTACTTTTTTTCCTCCCATTTAACTATAATAGTGTTAAAAATACTCTCTAATTTGTGTAATAATGTTTCTCAAAATCATCCTGAGGGCCAGATGTTCTGAGCTAGAGGGCCGGATTTGGCCCCCGGGCCTGACGTTGCCTACCCCTGGTGTAACTCCTTTGAAAGCTAAGACTTACAAAAGTGATCATAACTTTTTTGCCACGTTTTGTCACATTTTTGTCCTTTTTGTTGTGTTTTCGTCGTGTTTTCATGTCATTTTGTTGTCGTTATTTGTTGCTTTTTCATCGCTTTTCTTTATTGTTTTTTTGTCTCGTCTTCGTTTCTTTTCTGTCACTCTTCTTCTTCTTCTGTCACACGAAACAGCTCTCAGAGATCTGGAGAATGATGCAGAGGTTCTGGGTAATTCATTTGACCAAAACTTCCCATTAAGCCAGTTTTATCCAAAGGTCAGAGTTCACGCCGTTACTTCCCCATTACGGTGAAGAAAAGTTCCCGAATGTGCAATAAGGAAACTCCTGTCCCGTCGCTTCATGATCGATCGTTTCCCCCATGTTTGAGAAAAGCCTCTCCCGCTCTGACCCGTCGCTTTACAAAGGGGGGGCGCGGTTTTGAGTCTGGGCCCCCCCCTTTGAGTGCAGACAGTCGGGGCTCACACATGCTCCTGTTTAAACATCAGAGACAGTAAATGAGCTCGTAAAGAAGAGCCAGGGCTGAAGGATGTAACGCTCTGGCTGCTGCTTGTACCTGTCCGTGAGGGGAGCTTTTATCTGCGTCTTTTTCTGATCCGACGCCAACAGGAAGTGGCCAATAAACCTTCACAATAAGAGGCTCCTTTTATCTGACACAGTAAAGTAAACACGCTCTGACAGGAGGAAGGATGAGCCGGACAATGAGGAGGATTTCAAAGCCTGAGAGTCCATTGTCAAAAGAGAAATGGGTCTTTTAGTTCTTGTATTTATTAGGGTGAATAGATAATCAGGCTTTTATGAGTTTATGGTTTTGTGTCTGTGCTGTTTAAAGGGTCAAACCTCAGAAGCTCAGTGTCCTTTACCTGAAACTAACTGTTCTGATCTGGAGCTGCTGCAGGTCAGTTAACACTATGAGCCCAAAGAATGAGATCTGGTTATTGGATTTCTTCTTCCCTGATGGCTCGGGGGTATTCCAAGATGACAATGCCAGGACATTGTGCACTGCAAAAAGTGGATTCTAAGCAAGTAAAAAATGTCTTACTTTAAGAAATAAGTTCTTATTTTTTCCCTAAAAAGTAATAATGTCTTGCCGAGCAAAGTTTTCTTGAGAATTTTTTTTATTATTTTAGGAAATAAAATCTAGACATTTCTTGTTCAGATAAATTTGCTAAAAAACGTGCAAATTTTTCTTGTAACAAGAAAGAAACACTTTTTGAATCTTCTTCAGCTTTAGACAAAGAATTTTTTTTTTTCTTTTTTTAAGAAATTTTAAGAAAAAATAAGATCACAACAACTCTTAATGTAAGAACTGATTCTCACAGATAATACATTCCATTCTTTAAAGTGGGCGGCTCGGTGGCACAGCGGTTAGAGCCTCAGCTTCACAGCTCGAAAGTCCTGGGTTCGATTCCCACCAGGACAGGGCCTTTCTGTGTGGAGCATGTTCTCCCCGTGCCTGTGTACATTTCCCCTACCACTAAAAACATGTACAATAGGTGAATCCTCCAGCAGGTAGAATCACCTGCTGGAGGACCATCAGCCTGGCTCCACATCATGGAGACGGGACCCCGGGCGCAGGCAATACTTTCCTTAAATATTAGTTTTTATTAAGAACATTTTGCTCAAATATGTGTTTAATTGAGAACATTTTACTTAAATCAAGCAACATTTAAGTAAAATACCCACAATTTCTCACTAAATAAGAATGTTTGGACATTTTGCTTAATTCTAGCTATTTATTTGCTTAAATTTAGTGTTTCTTTCTAGTTTTAAGATAAGAAAAATATTCTAGAAATAAGAATTCTTAGCAAGAAAAAAATGCTGACCCCATTGGCAGATTTTTTTTTTTTAAAACAAGACAAAATGTCTTATCTTGTTTTTAGAAGGGTACTTTTTGCAGTGTGAAAGAGTGGATCAGGGAGCAGGAGATGGACTGGCCGTCAGAGTCCAGATCTGAACCCCTTTGAGGATCTGTGGGATGTGCTGGAGAAAACTTTTTTTTTCAGTGTACTCAGTTAACTAATCTTTTAATGTTTAGGGTTAGTGCTGGAGAAGGCTTGTGTGTGCTTGATTTATTTTTAATTTAAGGACACTTTTGAGAGTAGAAGGATGTGGAGTAGACTGGAGAAGAAGGTGTGAGAGCAGAGGATGCAGACGAGTGGGTACAGGGGACGACCTATTTCATCTGCGGGAACTTGTCAATGCCCTACATGTTTCACCTCGACACCTTTTACCACAACTTTATTACTTTATTATGTCATTCTGAAATACGAAAGAGAATACTGAAACCCACTTTATCTTAAAATGAGCCATTTCCATCCAAGCTGATGGGATAAAGTCATATCGAGAGGTGGTGCTGATAGTTTCCGCCTGTGGTTGAGGGTTAGATTCCTCGCCCACAGACGCTCTCTGTGATGTCATCATGTGGGTCGCTAATTAAAAGCTCTGTCTGTTCCAGAGACTGAAGACAAGACAAGAGGACCACAAACCGGAGCCACTTCAGAGGAAACATGGACCACAGCCGCTGAGCCATGTGCAGAACTTTAGGTCTACTTCAGTCCAGCTTTAGGTCTACTTTAGCCCAGCTTTAGCTCTTCTTTAGCCCAACTTTAGGTCTACTTTAGCCCAGCTTTAGGTCTACTTTAGCCCCACATTAGCTCAACTTTTGCCCCACTTTAGGTCTACTTTAGCCCAGTATTAGATCAACTTTAGCCCCACATTAGGTCTACTTTAGCCCAGCATTAGGTCTACTTTAGCCCAGCTTTAGCTCTACTTTAGCCCAGCTTTAGCTCTACTTTAGCCCAGCTTTAGCTCTACTTTAGCCCCACATTAGCTCAACTTTAGCCCCGTTTTAGCTCTACTTTAGCCCCGTTTTAGCTCTACTTTAGCCCCACATTAGCTCTACTTTAGCCCCACATTAGCTCAACTTTAGCCCCGTTTTAGCTCTACTTTAGCCCAGCATTAGGTCTACTTTAGCCCCACATTAGCTCTACTTTAGCCCAGCATTAGGTCTACTTTAGCCCAGCTTTAGCTCTACTTTAGCCCCACATTAGCTCTACTTTAGCCCAGCATTAGGTCTACTTTAGCCCAGCTTTAGCTCTACTTTAGCCCAGCATTAGGTCTACTTTAGCCCAGCTTTAGCTCTACTTTAGCCCAGCATTAGCTCTACTTTAGCCCAGCTTTAGCTCTACTTTAGCCCCACATTAGCTCTACTTTAGCCCCACATTAGCTCTACTTTAGTTCTATCACAGCCCTAGTGTTGCCTATACTTCAGCACTACGCTTATCCTTGTTTACCCCTAGTTTTGCCTGACGTTAGCCATAGTATTGCCTTACTTTAGCCTTAGTTTAGACTTACTTTAGCCCTGGGTTTGCCCTAAAGGAGCCATGTCCTCGCTGCACTGCTGGTCGTCTCTGGTTGGACTCCTGCTGTGCGTGAACTTCTCCACACAGAACAAAACTCAAGGTAAGAACCATCCACTTCAGCAGCAAATACATGTCACTTCCTTATTACATCAGAATCAGGGCTTGATTTTGGATTTAGTTTTAGCCTTTGGGCGGAAATGTCATTTAGTCTTAGTATTTTAGTTGTTTTAGTCAATGAAAATTACCAAGTAAATTCCTTGCAAGTTTTCATGGTAAAGTCGTGTTGGATCCTGTTTTATGAGTCAGTTGATGTGATGAACGCACTTCCTGTCGATGTAACGCAATATAGCAACAACAGAAAGTCAAAGTTAAAGTGCACTTTTTTAACCTCGCACTGAAACTATAGCTCCTGCAGACACCAAACTTTCCGGTCTTACGTAACAAGATTTTGACATTGTTCCAACATCTCATAAATCTAAAAGGTTCTGGACTGTAGAGTAGGTCTGGGCAATTAATCGAATTTTAATCTAATCGAGATTTTAATAAAGGTCGATCACGATAATCGCGTGGTGCGTTTTAATCGAGGAGAATTGGCCCGACCTGTCGCAATGCTGCAGCGCCTGTCAGGTCAATCCCAGGGGAACACTCAGCCCAAACAAACAGGAAACATAGGATGGCACATGCGGCACCAAGAGGAGAGGACCTGGGGATTTTATGTGTAAAAAACTTGTAATGTTTTGCGTCTCCTTTGCAGATGTTTGTGTGTTGCAGATGTTTGTGTTGTTGTGATGGGATGTTGTACTGAGAGGCTAGAAGTTTGTTGGTTTTTGCTGATGAGTTGCTGCAGTTTTCAGTTTGGCCGCAGCATCTGTTCACACGCTCGTCCAGGAAAGACCACATTTATTCATTTTTTCTTTTAAAATCAAAATCGAGATCGATCAATATGGGGAAAATGAATGTGATTTTTTTTCTTTCCCACAATCGCCCAGCCCTAACTGTAGAGCAACAATGTAACGGCTCATTTGAAAGCTAAGACTTATGAAAGTGATTGTAACTTTTTTGTCATGTTTTCAATTTTTTTCTTGTTTTTTTGTTGCTTTTTCATCATTCTTTCCATTGCTTTTTTTTGTCTTGGTGACACCACATTTTTGTCACTTATTTTGTCAATCTTTTGTGACTTTTGTTGCTTTTTCATTGCTTATTTTGCTTATGTTTTTGTCACATTTTTGTTGCGTTTTCATCCTCGTTTTCGACTCTTTTTTAAATAAACTTTTAGATTTGGGTAAAGCCAAACTGGAGAAACTGTCCTGGTTCAGGCGAGGGTTGGAGGTTGAATCAAGCGTACAATGTATGAGCAGGGACAGAGTTCAGACTGTTCTCACTGAGAGGACCGACTGCAGCTCAAGGCACTTTTCCTGAGGGGCAACAACAGCGGATCCAGTTTGTCTTTGCTCAGATTTACAAAAACATAAAGTCAGACCACGTAAGAGATCAGCATCATGAAGAAGACAGACCTTTTCCAGTTCAGCAGCTTATATTTATCCAATATACCACAGGACTAATGACTCGCTTATTAAAAAAAAAAATATTCCCAACGCGGTAACACTTTACATTACGGGCCGGTAAGTCTGTGGTACTTATAGTGGTAATTACTAGTAATCACAGTGGTACTTCTTGGTACTTATTGTGGTACTTACAGTGGTACTTACAGTGGTATTTACAGTGGTAAGTACAAGTATTTACAGTGATAATTCTAGGTTATTATTGTGGTACTAAAAGTCATAATTACTAGTCATTAGGGTTAGCGGTTAGGGAGACACAGAGTTACCACTGTATCTCTCATTACTAAGATACAGTGGTAACTCTTAGTAATGAAGGTCATTCTTCTATGTACTTTGATACTTTAAATCAGTGTTTCCCAGCCAGGGGTACGGGGACCCCGAGGGGTACTCGAGGACCTAGCAGGGGGTACTTGGAACTCTATCAGATTGAAAAAAGGGGGAAATGTAACATAATTTTTTTTAGGAAAAGCTATATTTTTCAGTAAAATGTGAATTTTAGGTTTATTTTGACAGCAACATCGTCCTTTTTCTTACAAATACCACTTTTAATTAACTACTTTCTTAATAAACTGTAACACCCTTGAGGTAGGGGGTACATGGTTGACCACTGACAGGCCAAAGGGGTATGAAAGACAAAAAACGTTGGGAACCACTGCTTTAAATGACAGTTTCTAGTAGTTTCAGTGATACATCTATGGTACTTATTGGTAATTACCATTGTAAGTAGCACTGTAAGTACCACTGTAATTACCACTGTAAGTACCAAGGACTTACCGGCCCGTAATGTAATGTGTTACCCAAAACACCCATCATATTAAAGCTCTATCCCGTCATTAGATTGAAATAAACTCTGTCTATTTCAAATGAAAAGTTTCCCCCTCATTACAGTGCTAGATCTGCCCTTTGGGGCTTTTCCCCTCCGCTCTGTTCGCTCTCACGCAGCAGCGCGTGTTTTACCGCGGGATGAACTCACGCTCAAACATTTAAGAACTTTTGACCTGCAATTTGTCAACACAGCAGTGACACTTGGGTGAAATTAAGGCGAGACGCCGCAGGTGAAAAAGGGAAAAAATGAATTATGAAGAGCTGTAGATTAGAGACACAAGCACGAGGAAAACCTGTACTGTCATTTTAAGCTTTCACACAAAAATAAGGCCGTTTATGGATAAAAAAAATGAACATAAATATTTGAATATATTCAGTGATGAAATCTGCAGAATGTTTTATCGATTTCAGTCTTGTTTCAGACATGTTTTGATCGTGTTTTGTTGATGTTGTGAATGAACGAGCGTGGGAAAGACGAGGGAGTGCCGAGTGAGGGATTTCTTGAAAAATTCCGTCGAGAGAGTTTGGTCTATTTTTTACTCTGACATTAAAACTAAGGTGCTAAGGCGTAAATCTCTCAGAAAATCTCAACCTCGCCGCCGTGTGAACGCTCTGCCAACTTTGAGAACAGTGGGTAAACCACAAACATGAGTGTCTGTGGTCTGGGGGCAGGTGTTTGCTCTGTACGGGGTCAGACGAGGGACAAACTTCCCGACAGGTGGGCTGAATGTGCAGCTGCTGTGGAGGATCGAGAGCATTCTGACTCTGAACGTTCCTCTAAATGTCACCGCTCCACCAGCGTGTTCTGGACTTTCACGTTTCATTTCTAACAGAAGCCGATTGATCCTGTCTAATCTTCACCGATTTAGGTCTACTTTAGCCCAGCTGTAGGTCTACTTTAGCCCAGCTTTAGGTCTACTTTAGCCCAGCTTTAGGTCTACTTTAGCCCAGCTTTAGGTCTACTTTAGCCCCACTTTAGGTCTACTTTAGCCCCACTTTAGGTCTACTTTAGCCCAGCTTTAGGTCTACTGTAGCCCAGCTTTAGGTCTACTTTAGCCCAGCTTTAGGTCTACTTTAGCCCAGCTGTAGGTCTACTTTAGCCCCACTTTAGGTCTACTTTAGCCCCACTTTAGGTCTACTTTAGCCTCACTTTAGGTCTACTTTAGCCTCACTTTAGGTCTACTTTAGCCCCACTTTAGGTCTACTTTAGCCTCACTTTAGGTCTACTTTAGCCTCACTTTAGGTCTACTTTAGCCCAGCTGTAGGTCTACTTTAGCCCAGCTGTAGGTCTACTTTAGCCCAGCTGTATGTCTACTTTAGCCCCACTTTAGATCTACTTTAGCCCCACTTTAGGTCTACTTTAGCCCAACTTTAGGTCTACTTTAGCCCCACTTCAGGTCTACTTTAGCCCAGCTTTAGGTCTACTTTAGCCCCACTTCAGGTCTACTTTAGCCCAGCTTTAGGTCTACTTTAGCCCAGCTGTAGGTCTACTTTAGCCCCTCTTCAGGTCTACTTTAGCCCAGCTTTAGGTCTACTTTAGCCCCACTTTAGGTCTACTTTAGCCCAGCTGTAGGTCTACTTTAGCCCCTCTTCAGGTCTACTTTAGCCCAGCTTTAGGTCTACTTTAGCCCCACTTTAGGTCTACTTTAGCCCAGCTTTAGGTCTACTTTAGCCCCACTTTAGGTCTACTTTAGCCCAGCTGTAGGTCTACTTTAGCCCCACTTTAGGTCTACTTTAGCCCCACTTTAGGTCTACTTTAGCCCAACTTTAGGACTACTTTAGCCCAGCTTTAGGTCTACTTTAGCCCAGCTTTAGGTCTACTTTAGCCCCACTTCAGGTCTACTTTAGCCCAGCTTTAGGTCTACTTTAGCCCCACTTCAGGTCTACTTTAGCCCAGCTTTAGGTCTACTTTAGCCCCACTTCAGGTCTACTTTAGCCCAGCTTTAGGTCTACTTTAGCCCCACTTTAGGTCTACTTTAGCCCCACTTCAGGTCTACTTTAGCCCAGCTTTAGGTCTACTTTAGCCCCACTTCAGGTCTACTTTAGCCCAGCTTTAGGTCTACTTTAGCCCCACTTTAGGTCTACTTTAGCCCAGCCTTAGATCTACTTTAGCCCCACATTAGGTCCACTTTTGCCCAGCTTTAGGTCTACTTTAGCCCAGCTTTAGGTCTACTTTAGCCCCACACTAGGTGTACTTTAGCCCAGCTTTAGGTCTACTTTAGCCCCACATTAGGTCCACTTTAGCCCAGCTTTAGGTCTACTTTAGCCCCACACTAGGTGTACTTTAGCCCAGCTTTAGGTCTACTTTAGCCCCACACTAGGTGTACTTTAGCCAGGTTTAGGTCTACTTTAGCCCCACATTAGGTGTACTTTAGCCCAGCTGTAGGTCTACTTTAGCCCAGCTTTAGGTCTACTTTAGCCCCACACTAGGTGTACTTTAGCCCAGCTTTAGGTCTACTTTAGCCCCACACTAGGTGTACTTTAGCCAGGTTTAGGTCTACTTTAGCCCCACATTAGGTGTACTTTAGCCCAGCTGTAGGTCTACTTACCTCATTCTCATTTTGAAGCTCAAAACCCGAGTTAGTTTTAACATCTGCAAACATATTTTAATCACTGCGCAAAATGCTATGGCTAGCAATGACATGCTAACATTAGCCAATCAAAGCAAGAAATGATGAGTGGATCACCTAAAGCAGCCTAAAACTAAACTTCAAACATCAGGCATTTAGCCTGATGTTTGAAGTTTAGTTTTTGGAATGAGTGAAGGATCAGATCAGATTGATTTGTAACGGCTCATTTGCAAGAAAAGATGAAGAAAAGAGGAACCTTCACTTTTGCACTCTCAGCAGCCACTTTTAAGAATGTCTCTTGGTATCGGTTAATATCGAATATCGTCAGATCCTCAAACCCAAAGTATCGGAACAAAACAGCTGGATCGGTGCATCTCTAGAAAAAAACATTTTTCAAAATTGCTTTTTTTTAAATGTACAGGTTTATTTTGTGACATGGAAGGTTTGTTCTGAAGAGAGTCTGGATCTGGTTTACTTTCTTTGGACAGCTTTGTTATTTGTGGGCAAAATAATGTGTTAAACTTAAATTGTGTCTCCTTGGGGGGAATTCAAAGCTGGCACGAAACAGACATTGAAAAAAACTGCAAAATATTTTGTACAAAACTGGATGATTTGGAGTCTGTAGGAGCTCCTGAATGCCTTTGGAGGAAATAGCCATTGACGTGACAGTTTCCCAAATCAATCTAGAGAGAAATTGTGCAATGACAGTTTATGTTAAGAGCAAACTAGCCCAAGGTAATGTGTGCAGCCAGGCCCAGTAATAACAGAGATATTAATAACTATAAATCAGCTCCAAGCGTATCACATTTTGACAGTGTAAAGGCGAGCGTGAGGCCTGAGTGAATAATGTAGATTGTATGTTATGTAATAAATACGGCTGTGTTTTCAAAATGACAGAGTCTCCTGCAGCTCGAGGGAACCGTGTCCTCGTCCCGGCCGCCGCTGCAGAGACTCACACACCTGTTTGTGCCTCTGAACGTGTCGGGACAGATGACTGCGCTGACAGGCCTTAATGCTGTTAAACTCACAGTCAAATCCCTGCTATACTTTATAACACGACTTTCTGGTTACTGCACCTGTGCGGCTGATCCTACTCTACATTCACCTTAGATAAACTCTCTGCAGCTGATACCGCCTTCACTCTCTGCTTCTCAGTGTTTGTGAATCCAGTCACTTCCACATAATGAGCCGAGGCCATGGTTCTGTTTGGGAAAAACGTGGTTAGCTCCAGGTCGCTCTGGATTTAGCGCTGGATCTACGTTCCTCAGAATGAGATCTGGGTCATGACCGAAAGGAGAAGATACAATAACAATAACAATATCCAATAACTGCATCAGACTCATGAATGTATTCTTTATGCACGCCCTCATAGCCTTAGAAACAGCCGGTAATTTATAATGTGCAGCTAAGAATCCTGTAACTCCGGCAACGCTCAAAATGATGGACTTGGTTTGTGGTTAATGTCTCTGTAACGGCTGGACCTAAAACCATATGAAACAAAAACTGTCACAAAGTCCAGGGTCTCCTCTCTCAGCCAGAGGCGGCAGAGCAGCCAAAACATTTACTAAAGTTAGAGTAACGCTACTTTGAAACCATTTTACTCAAGTAAAAGTAAAAAATAAAGCATTTGGAGAGACTTTTACTTGAGTACTGGGAGTAACTGAGAGTGGCGGCCGGTGATGTGAAATCCCGTGGGGGGGGGGGGTGTTGTCTATACCTACCGCACTTTCAATTACATTTTAAAAGATACTTATAAACATTGTTTTTAACATAAAAAATAAAGAGGGTTATCGTTGGAAATAAATCAAATAATGAAATGAAAATGATTTCATGTTCAGTATGGTTAGGCCAAGGCTACAATCCGGTGTGGCTTGTTTACATGCATGAGACCCATGTATGTTCATTAACATGCACTGTCCCGACCAAATAAACCAATAAACCAATACATTTCATTATGTGCCTCAGAGCTACTTAAAACGTTTAATACAATAGATCCAAGGTTTAAACCTGTAAAGTGTCAAATGTTCCGGTCAGAAATAACAGAGCAGCTTACGTTAAATGGTGAGACTTCTCTGTAGCACCTGAGCTCCTCCTCAGTCAATGAATGACGTTCTCCTCACATCTTCTGTCGTAGATCCTCACAGTCCTGAATCTTCTCTCCATCAAATGTCCACGTCCGGGGACAAAACTGTCCAGGGTTGTCCCAAAGTTTGAAATAAACCAGCAGCAGCTAAAGCAGAGGAGCTAGTTAGCATCGTAATGCTACCTCCAGAAAAGTCCGTTTAGACGAGACTTCTGACTCCCGGGTCTTAAATGGGAAGTTTTTTCTCCCCTGGGTGCATAGCTCAGCGCTGCTAACCTCACAAGCTACTCTATTGTTTACAGTCGGCATGTCCACGTGCGCGGACATTACAATGATTGACAGCACCGCTGTCCAACGACATCAGACAAAAACACAGGGGCAAATATGAATTGGCTGCTTATCACAGTGGGCGTGTCCAGGAGGAAAGTTTAGGCGGCCACTAAGAGAGAAGCCTCCAGTCACGTGCTTTCCTAAAGTTCAGGGGCTCGTGTTTACTCACAGCAGAGGCGCCAGGTAATACATGAATCCAGTGAAAACCCTTTTTAAATACATCTTAAATACATCTGCGAAAGGCTTTTCTGCAAAATATGATGCTATATTTTGTATATATAAGATAACGATGATATTTTAGAAACATTTCAGAGAGAGTGGCACCCCAGCGCCCCCTATGGACCGACCGCCCCTGCAAAGTCTGATTCATATTTCAGTCATGAGAAACAAAACATGACTTTTTTTTTTTTTTTTTAAAGATCCCTGTATTTATTGGCACAAGTTACTTAAAGGGATATTTCAGGATTTTTGACATAGGGCCTAATTTCCTAGTTATCCAGAGAGTTGTTGATTTCTGGAGAAAGTCTAACCCAAGCACAGTGCAATATAATATATTATAATAAAAATCTCCAGAAATCAGCAACACTCTGGATAACAAGGAAATGAGGCCCTATGTCAAAAAATCCTGAAATATCCCTTTAAGTAACTCGTGTCAATAGAAGTTTGGATGATTTTAGTCTCTCCTTTTCATTTTTATTTTAGTCTTATTTCAGTCGATGAAAATATCTGTACATTTTTAGTCTCATGAAAAGCTTTTAATTTAGTCCAATTTTAGTCAAAAATATCACTTTGACAAGACTGAATATTTTAGTCGATGAAGTTAACACTGACTTGCAAAAGTTACTTCAAAAAGTTGCATGTACTTGAGTAAATGTATCTGAGTACCACCTCTGCTCTCAGCACATATGGACTGAGGTCACATGACTCACAAAGGCGCTCAAACAATATTCAAAATTATAAGTAAGTGCTTTATTTGTAGTGGTAATGCAGTAGTAGTAGTGCAGCAGTAGTAGTAGTGCATTAGTGCAGTACTAATGCAACAGTGACTTTGCTAATGTGAGAAATCCCGAGGTGTGGTTTAGAATGACAGCCTCATGTGACTCATGTGTTTGGCCACAGTCTGAACGTCAGGGTTTGGCTCCGTGTGAGACGTCAACAGTCACTAATGAGAGATAATGCAGCTATAAATACAAGTAATGACACGAGGCAAAGGTCCTTCTGATTATTTACCAACATCACACTTAAACATGAGATGAAGAGATGTCAGTGTGAAACTTCTGCTGCAGATTAAAGATATAAATATGAAGGAAAAACATATCACAAGTCATGATGTGTAGAAATGGCCATAATTGCAGAGCCAGGTTTAAATGTATTGTTTGATTTTGTTGATTAATTAGTTACAAATATTTGTTCTGGGGGGACTTTGTATCTTAGTTTTTGAATAAGCGCTTTTTAACCCTTTAACCCCCGGAGTAACTAATATCTGTTTCTATGAATAAGTGAGAAATGTCATTTTATTTTCCAAGAAATGAAAGCTGGAAATATGAACTTGGCGTTTGCAGCTTCATGAACCTTCAGAGATGCAGTGCCTCTCGAAAGTACTAATACACTTTGAACTTTTGCACATTTGTCATGTTTACAACCATAAACATAAAGATTTGATTTTGATTTTTTTTTACTGAAAGTTCACACATAAGTAACAGACAGCTGTGAAGTGAAACCAAAAGTAGAAAACCGAAAAGTGGGGCCTGCATAATTATTCATACAGCATGAATGAATACTTTGTGGAACCCCCTTTTGCTGCAATAACAGCTGCAAGTCTTCTGGGGTCTGACTCTACAAGATTAGCACAAGTAGAGACTGACATTTTAGCCCATTCCTCTTTACAAAACAACTCAAGCTCTGTCAGATTAGAAGGAGAGCGTTTGTGATCAGCAGTTTTCAGACCTTTCCACAGATTTTCAATAGGATTTAGGTCAGGACTTTGACTGGGCCATTCTAACACATTAATGTTTTTTTTAAAGGGGCTAGACGCATGCTCACTACTGCCACCTCAGGTCATATGTGTAACTGCACCTTCTATATGCATGAAGGCAATTCGGACCCGAAGTATCACCTTTTTGAGTGACAGTGCAGGGTTTTAGAGGTCTGAGCTCATTCTGCACATTAGGACATTGTTGGAACATTTAGGGGGAGGAAATTAGATAATTTTACCATTTTTAAACTCTGTATAATCCCTTTAACCCCACCTGAACTGAGCACATTTTCTCCAGTTTGGCTTTACCCCAGTCCAAAAGCTTCTGGAAAAACGCTGTGAAAATAGCAACAAAACTGACACGAAAACAATGATGGAAATGTGACAAAAAAGTGAGAAAACATTTATGAAAAAGTGGCAAAAATGTCACGAAAATGTCACAAGAAATTGACAAAAAATGGATGAAAAAATGACAAAAATGTGACGAAAAAATTCAAAAATGTGACAAAAATGTGATAAAAAAATGACGAAAAAATGACAAAAAAATGACAAAAATGTGACAAAAAATGACAAAAAAATTACAAAAAAAATTACAAAAAAAATTACAAAAATGAGTTGAATACCCCAAAAAAAAAAAGATGGAAAAAAAATCTGATGACGTGAGGAAAAAGATCCTCTCGGTTCAGGCGGGAGTTAAGAGGTTAAACCATTCCATTGTAGATTTATCTTTGTGTTTAGGGTCATTGTCCTGCTGAAGGTGAATCTCCGCCCCAGCCTCAGTTCTCTTGCTGACACCAGCAGGTTTTCCTCCAAAATCTCCCTGTATTTGGCTCCATCCATCTTCCCAACTAGTCTTACAATCTCCCCAGTCCCCGCTGAGGAAAAGCAGCCCCACAGCATGATGCTCCCCCCCCCCCCCCCCATCTTTGACACTGAGGATGGTGGACCATACATAACGTTTTGCATTTGGGCCAAAAAGTTCAATTTTTGTCTCATCTGACCAAAGCTCCTTCGTCCACATAGAGCTGTGTCGTCCATATGACTTCTAGCAAACTTCAAACGGGATTTCTTATGGCCTCCTTTCAATAATGGCTTTCTTCTTGCCACTCGTCCATGAAGGCCAGATTTGTGGAGTACGACTTATGGTTCCTCCAGCCTGGTTTTGTCTTGTGTGTTTCTCATAAATGAAAGTAAATGTAGAGTAAATCCGAGACCCAGACGGCTGCCGTAGAGAGAGATTCCTGGCACGTTTGTCTGATTTACCAGAACCGGAGCCGTGTCTCTCTCTCCGGGCGGTTTGTGGCAGCTGCTCGGTCACGCTGCTCTGACTTACATTGTTTTGTTTACATGTTGCACTTTCCCAAAGCCGCCATCATCTCCTCCAGTTTCTCCTCACGTTTGCCTGTTCTCTGACCGCGCTCTGGACTGCGGTTTGGTCCTGAGGGTTTCCGAACCCGTGGGTGGCACAGGAGTGAGTGAAATGGCCTCACAGCCGGAGGGTCTCGGCTCCTGAAGTGGGCCGGTCTCTCCCCCCCCCCCCCTGTGTCTGAGCAGGTTTCCCCCGGGGGATCGGGTTTCCCTCCACTATGGGGCGGTTTGTCTCCAGGAAAGCTCCGCAGTCACGTCCTCGCTCCGTCGGCTTTTACATCAAAATAATGAGGCGTCGACAAAACCCATTTAGTTGAATGAAAGAGCAGAGTCTTTGTTTGGAAAACCAAGGGCTGGGATTCAATATCACAATACAGAGGGAGAGGATTTGGAGATTTGAGAAAGTAAAGCTGAAAGTAACACATGATCTCAGATGGTGAAGGCGCTTAAACATCACAAAGAGAAAATGACAATGATTTATTTCAATGGCACTGATCTGTTTTTGCAACTGAACTCTTCATATTTTGCTTGCCTGCACTGAGCACTTCTCTTGATGTTTATATTTGTCGAGACTTCACATCATTAATTTAATCAGAAGTCATTTAAAAAAGTGCAAAAACGGAGTTAGAAAAAGCCTTTATTTCACATAACTGGATTAAATATCCAACGTGTTTGGACTCACAGGTCGTCCTCAGGGCAAACTCATCACTATTGTGACACATGTTCCCGTATGCATCACAACAGAGTATTGCAATACATGTTGCAAAATGATATTTGGTCCCAGCCCCCGTCCAGAGATGGGTTGTGTTGCCAAAATGTTACTGTTTGAGTGAAGGTGTGATTCATGTTTCAGTTTGTGACATAAGTTACGAAAAACAAAACATGAAATGAGGTGAAAATGCCTTAAAAACATATTAGAAAATAAATTATTATGAAGATTAAAGGAGCTATACCTTTTTTATTTTCTAGTTATGGAATGAAATTAGCTTTGTCTTCATTAAGTATATTGTAAACTGAGACGGAAAACACTCATTATAAAGCATTTGTATCAATTTCATGAACTTGGAGGCTAGTTTTCTGCAAAAAAAAAAAAATGTGTTAGGAAGATCAGGGATGAGTTTGAACCTCCACCAACATTTCAGTTTAGAGGCCTTTAAGTAACAAAGCACAAAACACATCTATTTTATGAGTGATTGTTCAGATTTCTTTTCAAATGAATAGATAATCATAATGGGCTCTGTTGTCGGGGTCTTAATGCCCCTGTAGGGTCTCCCAGGGCAAACAGGTCCAAGGTGACGGGTCAGACAGAGAGCGGGTCAGAAGCTCCTTATGAGAGACCAACAGGCCTGGTTAGAACCATGAGGTCGTCCTTCTGTGGACCCACCACCTGCAGGGGGCGCCATAGGGGCTGGTCTCCAACAGCTGCCCCCACGACCCGGAAACGGACAAGTGGAAGAAAATGGATGGATGGACAGATGGACGAAAGATTAAGTCACAGAGGCACGACTTACTATTTGTTTCAAGTAGATGTAAAATTACTGTAAGAAAAAAAAGTACAGTTAAAAGTAAAGGTAACTTCCTGTGCCGGTTTTTCACTTCTACTGGACAAACCGCTTAATTTCCTGAATTAAAAATGAGTCAAAATATTCACAAAGACTTCACTGCAAAAAGTAAAAAATACTTACTTTAAGAAATAAGTTCTTATTTTTCCCCTAAAAAGTAATAATGTTTTGCCGAGCAAAGTTTTCTTGAGAAAAAAAAATCTTATTTTAAGAAATAAAATCTAGCCAATTCTTGTTCAGATATATTTGCTAAAAAACATGCTAATTTTTCTTGTAACAAGAAAGAAAAACTTTTTGAATCTTCTTCAGCTTTAGACAAAGAATATATTTCTTATTTTAAGAAAAACTAAGATAAACAACAACTCTTAATGTAAGAACTGATTCTCACAGATAGATCATACATTCCATTCTTTAAAGTGGGCGGCT
Organism: Gobius niger; assembly: GCF_951799975.1. Lineage (NCBI taxonomy): Eukaryota > Metazoa > Chordata > Actinopteri > Gobiiformes > Gobiidae > Gobius > Gobius niger. The sequence continues at coordinate 2,663,971 of NC_136869.1, forward strand.
CGGTGGCACAGCGGTTAGAGCCTCAGCTTCACAGCCCAAATGTCCTGGGTTCAAGTCCCACCAGGACGGGGCCTTTCTGTGTGGAGCAAGTTCTCCCCGTCTCTGCGTACACAGGTGAATCCTCCAGCCAGGTGATTCTGACCATCAGCCTGGCTCCACATCATGGAGACGGGTCCCCGGGCACTATTTTCCTTAAATATTAGTATTTAATAAGAACATTCTGCTCAAAAATGTGTGTAATTTAGAACATTTTACTGAAATCAAGCAACATTTAGGTAAAATACCCACAATGTTTCACTAAATAAGAATGTTTTCCTTAAATGATTCCATTTTCTGAGGACATTTTGCTTAATTCTAGCTATTTATTTGCTTAAATTTAGTGTTTCTTTCTTGTTTTATGATGACAAAAATATTCTAAAAACAAGAATTCTTAGCAAGAAAAAAATGTTGACCCCATTGGCAGACAAAATGTCTTATTTTAAGATTTTTCCCCTTGTTTTCAGTCGGGTACTTTTTGCAGTGTTGGTTTTGACTTGACTTTGTGTGAGCTGAATATGTGCATATCAGCCAGAACACGTCTGCAAAGAGAGAAAGATCGTGATCCCAATAACGAGCTTCTTTCCCCCACTGGCCACAGCTCTGTTTCCCCGAGAGAGGGAATAACATCATCACGTTCTGAGGCTTTAGATCATTTCACAGTTAACTTTGTGCCAGATTTAGTTTCTGGCGGTTTTGGCCGAGTAACCACAGGGAGATCGTCCACAAACAGGTCAGGGAGTGAAAGTGGTGGAACAAAAGTGAAAGTGTCGTGTTACGTGTAAACTGTGGTTCTGAGCAGGCTTCACACTGACCGGCCTTTGTTCCCTTGAGCCTCGCACTGAAGTGGAGGGTCAGATTACCCCCCCCCCACACACACACACACACACACACACACACACACACACACTCACAGGACTGGTTCACTTTAGCAGGAAACTCCGGCTCCTGTTACTCGTCATGACTCAGCTTTACAGAAGAATAAACTCTTTAACCGCAGCATTAGTGGCTTCACGGAGCGCGGAGTCTAAATTCAACTGCAGAGGCTTCGGTGCAACTGGGCGATTCATAATTTTCAAGTGAAACTGAAACTAAGGGCGGCTCAGGAGAAAAACTGCACTGCCTGAAGCATAACTAACTGCTGAAATCTGATTTTTAAAGCCATACTGCGGAACATTCCAGGTGCCTGCAAGTTGAGAATTAATGCATCTTCATCTCTTAAAGAGGGGGTATTCTGCTTTTTTCAATCACATAGCACCAGTCTACATCACACTACAATGATGAGCAAACCTTCTGTTGGTCTGTAAATGCAGTAAATTAGAATAACTGCCTTATATAAAATGTCTCTCTCAATGTAGTGAATGTCTTGAAATAGGCCTCTGTCTCTTTAAGAACCTCTGACCCTTTCTGACACGCCCCCTCCACACGCTGTCTGTGGCATCAGTGGGGAGGGGGTTCTGCTGAGGAGCAGTGGTTGGTTACTTGGCTGGTGATGAAAGCTGGGAGGCGTCTCCAGGAGGTGGGGGCGTTCCTAGGAGGACTCAGGCAAACCTATCCCTAAAATGGCCGCCATCAGAGTTTTTACAGATTATTCAAAAATACGTGAATGTGCCAAGGCAACACTTCAGGCATGTTTTTAATGAGGGAACGACAGAATAACATGATGTAAATGAAAATATCAGTTTTGTAGGTTTTCAAATGAGGCGTTACACTGGCCTATGGGCAGTACTTTACTTTACTTAAATGGACAATGTACAGACACATTAGAGATGTTCTGCACCAGATTATAACTAAATAGCTTGTTTCCATCCGTAGTCCCTGGTTACATCAAAATAAATAACAATATACAGCATGACCATTCATTCTCACACTACATTTCACTCTGCATCCAGAAAGTCCACTCGCCATTCCTATTTACAGACATATTAAAATGCATACAAATAATTCAGTGCTGCCCCCAGTGGTTCACAACGAATAAGCAAAAGCTACATTTTGGCAGAAAATAATGAAGGACCTAAAACCAGCCCCTGTCAGCAGCCACTTTTTCAATTCCCCAGTAAAAGTATTATAACTTATTTGATTTTTTCATTTGTGATTGCTTTATATGAAAACGCTGATTGTGCAAATAAAGCTTTTAGATTTGGGTAAAGCTGAACTGGAGAAGTTAAAGTGGGGGTTAAAAATGTGCTTTATCATTAACCCCTTAACTCCCACCTGAACCGAGCACATTTTCTCCAGTTTGGCTTTACCCCAGTGCAAAAGCTTCTGGAAAAAAGGTGAGAAAATAGCGACAGAACTGAGACGAAAACAATGATGAAGATGTGACAAAAAAGTACTGTATGTAATGTAAACTTGTCAAATTGTCAAAAAACTGACAAAAACTTGACAAAAAAATATCCAATCCACTTTATTTATATAGCACATTTTATAAACAAGTGTTTCCAAAGTGCTGCACATAAAATCGGCAATATAGGAATAAAATAAATAAATAAATATAATAAAATCAAGTGAAACCAAACTATACATTCAGCTAAAACAATAAAATAGTTTAAAACATAAATAAGATGTAATAATAAAACAAGTTTAATACAATTGTTAAAACAATAAAAGAAAATTAAAACAATAAAAGAAAAGAAAAGACACAGATTGGATTGGATTGAAAAAAAAATGAAAAAGTGGCAAAAATGTCACAAAATTGACAAAAGATGTATGAAAAAATAACCAAAAATGACAAAATTGTGGCAAAAATGTGACAAAAATTTTACAAAAAAATGACAAAAATTTTACAACAAAAGGACAAATGTGACAAAAAGTGACAAAAAATGTACTGTTTGACAAAAAATTAACAAAAAAGTTACAATAATGAGTTGAAAACCCCCCAAAAAATGATGGGAAAAAAATTTGATGACGTGAGGAAAAAGATCCATTTAGTTTTGTACACGTTTGCGTTACACTGGCCTACAGGATTTGGGTAAAGCTGAACTGGAAAAAATGCTCTTGGTTCAGGCGGGAGTTAAGAGGTTAAACATGAACAGGATTATTCTGAGCTTGACCAATATCAAAGTCAAAGAACTGTGTCAACCACCATGTAAAGCTTTTCGACTGGAGCTTACAGCCTACAGGCCAGGCTTATTTGAAAGCTAAGACCTACATAATGGATGTAAACGGATATTTGTCCTTGTTTCATTGCTTTTGTTCTTTGTCTCTTTAAAAAAATATTAAAACACTTTTTTGATAAATTTTTTGGGGTCACTTTTGTGTTTCTTTCTTGCTGCATTTTCTTCTAGTTTTTGTTGCGGTTTTGCTTTTAGATTTGGGCAAAGCCAAGCCTCGTTTTGATGTTACACAGGTGTATCTGTCTCTGTGTCGGGACAGTCTTTACTCACTGCGCCGTGTCCCGTCCGCAGAGGTCCATGTGACGTGCGTGGTGTCCCAGCGCTGCATCCTGCCCTGCTCGTTCCCCCCGTCGCCCCTGAAGCAGCTGCTCTGGACCCGCCTGGACTCCCAGCTCCTCCGCCTGACCCCCCCGGACCAGCTGACCCCGCCCTCCCCGGACGACCCGCTCTCCGGACGCGTCTCCCTCTTCACCTCCACCGTCGCCCGGGGAAACGCCTCGCTGCTCATCGCGGACAGCGCCCCCAGAGACCGGGGGAGGTACAGCTGCAGCGTGCGGACCGAGGAGGGGGAGCACCGCACCAATGTCATCGTCAGGGTGCAAGGTGAGGGGGGTGAGGGGGTGAGGGGGTGAGGGTCCTGCTGCTGCGGCGGGGAGGGTGTTTGTGTGTGTTACTTCAGAGGTGGTGAGTGGAGAGGCTGGGATAACAAGAATACTGCCCCAAGAGAGGATTACACGAAAATAAGTAACAATTTATATACTGTGTCGAAAATGAATCTGGAAAAGTCATGAAAACTAAATGAATATTAAAAGAAGGGACTAAAAAAACTGTTCAGTGACACATGATAAAAGAGCTTCAAATCATCACCTCTTAACCCCTGCCTTAACCAAGTTTCAAGTTTCAAGTTTAATGGTTTTGTATAGCCCAATATCACAACAGAAGTCGCCTCAAAGGGCTGCAACAAACATCAAGGCAATAAAACACAGCAATAAATATGACAATTAAAAGTTCAGGTGAATCCAGGCAAATATAATGTCCAAAGGTAGCGATGAGCGGCGTGGGCGTCCCCCGTCCTTAGACTCTCCAGTACGGCAAGGAAAAACTCAAAAACCCGGCAGGACAAAAGAGAAACCTTGGGGAGAACCACAGAAGGAGAGATCCACTCCCATGGACGGACAGGCTATAGAGACCCAGGGCCGAAGGATCCCTCAGCAGACGGGCCAAGATCACAGACTGTCCAGTCCTCGGATTCCAGAATGCCTCGGATTCGGATTAACCGAGCCTAGAGTTCACAGCCTAGGCCAGTGTAACGCCTCATTTGAAAGCTAAGACCATAGCCCTTGTTTTTGCTGTCTAGGTTAGTTTTCGGCACGTTTTTGTGGTTTTATTTCAGTCACTTTACACTAAAAAACTAAATGCGGCCTACATGCTGGAAAAAAAAATGGGACTAAAATGCAACAAAAATGTGACAAAAACATGACAAAAAAGCAACAGAATCGATTAAAACAAAACAAGAAAGAAGCTTAGATGAGTTTTAGACTAAAGGCCAGGGGCGGACTGGCCATATGTCCATTCTGGAAGAGCACTGAAGGGCCACTGGCTCTTGGGCCACTGGTCTGGCCTCTCAATTTTCTCCTTAACCTCTCACCCCCTGATTTAACCAAGCTTTATCCAAATCTAAGAGCTTAAAAGAAAAGCATCAAAATACCGACGAAACAAGGATGAAAACGGAACAAAAATGTGCCAGAAAAGCAACAAATGAATGACAAAAACGCGAGGTCTTAGCTTTCAAATGAGGCTCTCCAGTCGAGAAGCTTTTCGATTTGGGTAAAGCCGAACTGGAGAATATGCACTTTGTTAAGGTGGGGGGCAAGAAGTTAATATGTGTTCTTAGAAGTACGTATTTATGCAAATTTGGGCCTGGCTGGTCAGAGTCCAGGGCCGTTTTTCAGTCCCAGTCCACCCCTGCTAAAGGCTGTAAGAAGATTTCAGATTTGGGTAAAGCTGATGTGGAGAAAATGTTCTTTGTTACGGTGAGGGGTAAATTCACCACCAAAGGAACTGCTCTGCTTTTCCCATGTATCATTAGTAATAATAATAATAATGCATCAGTTTTATATAGCGCTTTATTGGACGCTCAAAGACACTCATAGCTGCCCTGGGGTAGACTGACGGAAGCAAGGCAACCAGTCTGCGCCACCGGCCCCTCCGACCACCCACCCACCTGACGGGATTGGGCAATATGTTTGAATATTATTAAAAAGTTGACTGAACAGATATTTAACCCCTTAACTGAGACAAAAACAAGGATGAAAATGTGAAAAAAGTAAGAAAAAATTGATGAAAAATTTAGAAAAAATGGACGAAAAAGTGACAAAAAATGGACAAAAAAGTTAGAAAAAATTGACGAAAAATGGAGAAAAAATGGATGAAAAAGTGACAAAAAATGGACAAAAAAAGTGATAAGAATTTGACAAAAAAAAAAACGCGAATAATTTGACGAAAAAGTGACAAAAAAAGTCACGAAAATTTGACAAAAATGAGACGACTGCCCAACAAAAAAAGTGATGAAAAAAAATCTGATGATGTGTGGAAAAAGATCAATAGGTCTTAGCTTTCAAATGAGGCGTTACACTGGCCTACAGGATTTGGGTAAAGCTCAACTGGAGAAAATGCTCTTGGTTCAGGCGGGAGTTAAGAGGTTCACAGAGATTTTTTCCCACACCTTTGTAACCTCTTAACCCCCTCCTAAACCAAGCACATTTTTGTCCAGTTTTCAAAAAAGTGACGAAAACGCAATGAAGGAGAAACAGAAACGTCACAACAATGATGGAAAAATGTCAAAAATTAACAACAACACAAGGAAAAAGATCAGTTTAGATGACTTTGATATAGGCTGTGATCTTATGAATTTGGGTAAAGCTGAACTGGAGGAAACACACTTGGTGAAGGTGGGGGTTAAGAGTTTAATTGATGAATATTGTGAAAAAATAGATGAATGAATGAAAACTCCTAATCTGAGCCAGGAGAGAGAGACTTTGTGGTGGTCGTAATGTTGTGGCTGATGCATTAACATAAAACTAAACTCTGTGGAGGCGCAGACGTTTGTCGAGCTTCTATTTGTGACCAGCCCAGGCTAAATCTGTCTCGGTATCGCTCTGTCAACGGGGAATTATGGGAAATATTCAGCACCTCGTCGCCTGCACGTGACCAGTGAGTGACCAGTGAGTGACCAGTGTGCACTCGGGCCAACGTGAAGAGACCTCACAGTGATCTCAGGGCACAGAATGTGAGAATGTGCAGCTATGGGCCATAACATTACGACCACCTCAACTCAGTCTCTCTCAGTCTGTCTTGGTTTAGCTCCAGTCGGGCATCTCTTAAAGACGCTAAAGGAAAGAACACGGAAAACGAGCTTCTTAATCCAAGTCAATAATCTGTGATTCATCAAACTTATGAATGATATCGGAAGCAAACAAGCAAAAACATGATGACTTTCTGTAGTACTCTGTAATACGCTGGAGGAAGCATTTCAAGTCTTTGCTGCCCCCTAGTGTCAGTTTAATCTATATCAATGAAGGGCCAGTTTCCACCACAGACAGTGACCATATTACCAAATATTTTGTAAATCAAATGGACCACGAAGGCACAGTCTTGAGTTCCTTTTGTGGGGTTTTTAAAGGAATCAACAGTGTTTCAATATTTTTGGAGTGTTTTAACAACACAGAAACCAATGTGGACAAAAACAACAGAAGAGTCTGTCTTTTATTGTTACTAAAAATGCAATTTCCTTCCGTGACAATGTTATGTTTATGTTTTATGTACATTTTTTTGCTTTGGGCTTTGATTGACAGGCCCTGGAGGCCCTGGAGGCTCCGCACGCCTCGTGTGAGTGGAGTTTGTAGGAGGAGACTGAGCTGTCATCATGGACTCTCTCGAATGGAGTAATGTAAATGCGGTTGCGTACCCCTGGTCTATGCAGCAGAACTGGGAAACGTCAGGCACTGGGGCCAAAACCGGCCCTCCATCACCTCTGGCCCTCAAGATGATTTTGAGGAATATTATTACACAAATCAGAGATCAAGTGCTCTAGAACTCTGTCTGTAAACTCTCTTCACAGACATTTAGACCATATATGACGTATAGCACTGGGATTTGTAGACAGTGATGCTTTATTTTGGCCTACAATTGGAGGGTACAACAAACGTACCTAACCCTGGCCTTAAGAAACGTTTTGTGGCAGTGGTATATTGGTCATCACTTCCACCTCAGGACATGGTCCCGGGTTTGATTCCCAGACCATAATTAACCTCTCTCTCTCTCCCTCAGCTCCGATCCGCTCCGTGTCCATGGAGCTGTCCCGCCTCTCTGGATACGAGGAAGTGAAGTGTTCGGTGCGTGACGTGTTCCCGTCGCCGCACGTCACATGGTCCACGGAGCCCCCGACCTTCCACGACCTGCGGCCCGTGACCCGGAAGCACCTGGAGCCGTCGGGGCTGTACGAGCTGGACAGTCGTCTGCGGACTCTGGGGGGTCAGGCCGACCTCATCTACATCTGCACCGCCACCAGCCCCTACGGCGGGCCGGCCTGGACCGCCTCGTACCGCCACCGAGGTACCGCCCCCTCCTCTGACACTTTTACTTTTGTCTTTGTCCATATAGAGACATAGAGGCTCCACTCCGGGCTAGTGGGAGCAGCACATTCAAGCAGCTGCATTTGCTTCAGCCGTCAGGGCAGCAGCGATGTGGAATGTGGACGAGCAGCGAGCGGCTGTGGGAGTGGCTCACACAGGAGCTGGCAGCACACACTGCACACAGTTTCTACTATAGCTGCACCAACTCCATGTGTAAGAGGCTGTTTACAGTGACGTCATGTGAACACCTGCACCCCTCTCCGTTGCAGATGTGCAGGGGTTCGAGGGGAAGGACCTGACGCTCCCGTGCTTCGCCCCGTCGTTCCTCAACAGTGACACTCTGTCCTGGACCTTCTCCAACAGCGACGACCCTTTGCACATCCTCACCTTCAGTGTCCAATCAGGCAGTGGCGGCGTCACCCCCGGCAGCCTATCAGCAGACACGCTGCGGGAGTGGGCGGGGCACGTGGAGCTGGACGGGTACCGCGTCCAGTTCGGGGACGGGTCACTCCGGCTGATGGACCCGGATGAGGAACGTCACACGGGGAGATACCTGTGCGAGTTCAACGCCGAGACGAGCCGCCACACGGAGCGGCTGGAGGTCACCATCAGCGCAGCAGGTAAATGTGTCATAGACATGTAATAAACATATAATAAACATGTAATACACATGTAATAACACATGTTTATAAAGAGGTCACCATCAGCGGAGCAGGTAAATGTGTAATACACGTGTAATAAACATGTAATAAACATGTAATAACACATGTTTATAAAGAGGTCACCATCAGCGCAGCAGGTAAATGTGTAATACACATGTAATAAACATGTAGTAAACATGTAATAACACATGTTGGTAAAGAGGTCACCATCAGTGGAGCAGGTAAATGTGTAATACACATGTAATAAACATGTAATAAACATGTAATAACACATGTAATAACACATGTTTATAAAGAGGTCACCATCAGCGGAGCAGGTAAATGTGTAATAAACGTGTAATACACGTGTAATACACATGTAATAACACATGTTTATAAAGAGGTCACCTCAGCGGAGCAGGTAAGTCTGCCATGCTGGATTGTAGCCTTGGGCTCATTTGCATCCGTGCCCCACACTCGCACTCTCAAACACTCTCATTCATCCTGGCCTATTGTGCATGTTTTTAGTGGTAGGGGAAACCGGAGGAAACATATGCAGACACGGAAAGAACATGCAATGTCCTCACACAAAGGGCTCGTCCAGGTGTGAATCAAACCCGGGACCTTCTAGCTGTGAAGCACAAGTGCTAATCTCTGTTCTCCTGTGCCGCCCTGACAAAGAGGTCACCATCAGCGGAACAGGTTAATATTTGGAATAAACATGTAATAACTCCGTAATAACATGTCTATATGAAGAAGTCCCCATCAGCAGGAGAGGGAAATCACACGTTATGTAAAATAAAGGGTCACCTGACTCAGACCAGTGTGACTGTGTTTCCTCAGGGAAGAGGAGCGTCCCGGAGCAGACCTCGTACTGGTGGGTGGTCGGGCTGGTGGTCGGCCTCCTGGGCCTCGCTCTGGTCGCCATGTTGGTCTATCTGAAGATCAGAGGTAACTGTATAACATGTATCTGATGCTTCCTACACTTCAAATACTCACCTGTCTGTGCTGTAGGAGGACTGACCAAGCCCAAGTCTGACCCGGAGGAGGCCACAGAGCTGCACCCGGTCAAAGGTGATTCAGTTTTACTCTTAAGTCCTTGGGCAAGACACTTCACCCACCGTCTGTGTGAATGTAGTGAGTGAGTGAGTGGTGGATGTGTATGAGTCATGAGCCATATTTGTGCAGAGGTGGTAAAAGTACCTCCTTGAATAAAAGAAGAGTCTCGCCTTAAACATATTGATACTGATTGTTTTCTCGTTTTCTTGCAGACTCCAGTTGTGCCGAGAGCCCGTTATCGACAGGAGGCACGAACGGACAGTCGGCCTCCGCTCTCACGTGAACATCACCGCCAACACCGACATAAACAAGCAATATCATACAGATTTATTACTCGCACTGCCGCTCACCACTGACAGAGTTAGAACCACTTTGTTTTGCAATGTACTGCTGCTGCTTTTGAAGAGGAACGTGCACTTGAAATGTTTATCATAGTCTTGAAAGGCCTAAATGTCACTAAACTGATGTTCCACTGGCGTCGTCAAGAAGGAAGATAGACGCTTTTTCTGTCCTGTCTTGGCAGATGACTCAGACAACGTTACAACATGGAAGCTTAGAAGTAAATTTAAAGCAGCACTAAGTAACTCATGCCCCTAGAGGCCATAAGCGCCACTGCAGTTGTCGTAGCATGTTGCGGTTTCCTACTCATTAATTGTCCGTGAGAGTAAATACTACGCTGACAGAAAAGGCAAAGGGACAGAGGGATATTGTTCATCCAATTACACAATGGAGATCTTTTTTTTTTTCACTCAAACTTGGCTGTAAATACTGTTTAAGTGGCGCTAGCCCACAGTTAGCTTTGCCCGTTAGCTTGTTAGTTTCTTCTTCGTGATTCCATTAGTGTGTATTGGGGAAGTTGCAAGCACGGTTTTCACCAGGGGGAGATGAAAGACCCGCCAAGGATCCCTTTAACACTTGTATCACCCCCAGAAGGAAAGGATTTATTCAGATAAACAAGTTACTTAGTTCTGCTTTAACTTTGTGGGGGCGTCTTTTGTGCACTATCAGTACATTTCCTTTAAAGGTTTCTTATGGCAAACTTTTTATTATGTTTTAAAAAAAATATTATTTAAGGGATTGTTTTGTCATTTTGTATGAAATTTTTACTGTACTGCGACTTTGGTTTGAGTAAAACCGTTTTATTGTGTAAACATGAATAGTAATATTTTCAAAGTGCCATGTACATATGTGCCTTTTTGTGTGAAGAGACTATTGCCACTCCGCTTATTGACTATGTGCAGAACCCGGTTCAGTCGTGACTTTTGTCTGCTGTAATTGTACACTGTTCACAGAGTTATGTTAATAAATTAATTAATTTAAAAAAGCTCCAAGCCAGTCGAAAGATCGTGTCATTGATGCTGGAAATATGAATGCACTTTATGTCCACTCTTTTGTACTCCTCAGAAAAAACATGTTGAGCACTGTGGGGCTGGGTGATATTGACAAAAACTGGTGTCTCAATATTTTTGAGCGACAGTGGCGCAGATGGTAGAGTGGGTCGTCTCATGATCGGAAGGTCGGGGGTTCGAATCCCACCTCCTGAAAGTGCACATTGTCGTTGTGTCCTTGGGCAAGACACTTCACCCACATTGCCTCCAGTGTCTGCGTACATTGGTGTATGAATGGGTGAGTGGATCCTTGCTGTAAAGCGCTTTGAGTGCCTAATGTAGGTGGAAAAGCGCTATATAAGTTGAGACCATTTACCATTTACCATTTGAGGACAATATTTTGCGAAGCATCAGAAAACAATGTGCTGGAAACAACTTAATTGGTCAAAAAGAAAAAAACACTTTCCCACATTTTTCTACCCCAATTCTGTCACTTTAAAGGTGCCAGGGGCGGATCTAGAGGGGTGGTAGTGAAGGTCTTGCCACCCCATTGTCATGTGATCTGCTTTAGAAGCTACTTGGGTGCTTACAGAGGCTCACTCTCAGTTAGTACTTTTTGACAGGACAAAGAATTATTTATTATTCAAAGATCCAAAGATGATGATTTGTTTGTTTAGTTTTTTTTTTATTATTACAAAAGGTTCAATGTTACTAGCGTTAGAAACCCCCTACTTATATTATGAACAATGCTACTATTTTGGGAGGCTCAGCTGCATCTAAACAGAAAAATTGCCTTGCGATCAAGTAAACCTTGCAGTAAAAGATCGGGACTGAGCATATAAGTTGTGCGGATCTTTTTGCCTTTTTTTTGGCCAGATTTTCCTCCACGTCATTACAATCTTATTTGGATGAAAACTGTTCAGGCTCAGGCCAAATCTGTCCCCATCCTTTATCTGGTGTCTGCTGCCCTCTAGTGCGCAGACAGGGTAACAGACAAGTAGTGTTATCTTAACACAAATAATAAAACTGTATTTGACATTGGAAGTTAACCTCTTAACTCCCACATGAACAGAACCCATTTTATCCAGTTTGGCTTTACCCCAATCAAAAAGCTTCTTCGGAAAAAAGCACCAAAACAGCTACAAAATATGAAAAGAAAACAAGGATGTAAACGCAACAAAAAAGTGACAAAAAGTCAACAAAAATGTGACAAAAATTCAACAAAAATGTGACAAAAATTCAACAAAAAAGTGACAAAAATTCAACAAAATTGTGACAAAAATTCAACCAAAAAGTGACAAAAATTCAACAAAAATGTGACAAAAATTCAACAAAAATGTGACAAAAATTCCAAAAAATGTGACAAAAACTCAGCAAAAAAAGGATAAAAATTCAACAAAAATTTGACAAAAATTCAACAAAAATTCAACAAAAATCCAACAAAAAGTGACAAAAATTCAACAAAAATGTGAAAAATAAATCAAAAAACCTGTCAAAAACTCAGCCAAAAAATGACAAAAATTCAATAAAAATGTGACCAAAATGAGGCGTTACACAGGCCTATATAATAGCCAAAGAGGACAGAATGCATTTGGTTTAGGCGGGTGGTAAGAGGTTAAAGTATATAGTATATATTATCATCATTATTATGAATATTTTTTTCAAACAATGAAGTATCCAAACTCATGCATCCCACTCCTTCACAAGGACGGGTTTATCAGCACATTTCACCGTCAGAAAATTGGTAGAAAAGTCCATGAAATTGATCCAAATGCTTTAGAATTTGATCCTAAGAATAACAATAAAACTTTATCGTATGACAATGAAGAAATGCAGAGAGTCAGAGAAAATTCAGAGTGTAAACAATTAGTGAATAAAAGAGGCAAACATAAATAATCCAATTGATCTTTCTCAAAGCCCCGCCCCGAACCTCCTCCTCCTAGAAACGAATGAAGCGAGGCCTGTTTCTCCCTGTTCAGAGCTGATAAAGATCGAGTGGCTGCTTCCAAACTCTGGAACAGCCTGAAACATTAAAGCTGCTCCGACCTTTTAAAACCGGAGCTGTGGCTAATAATTCTTAAAGGCATTGGGCTTTTGCGAAAGAGCAGAGTATAAAATGTAAGATATATAAAATGGTTAAAGCTGGCAGTGCAAGGTCATAGTGCAGGCGATTGTGACTGATCAAGTTGGGCCGAGTGTTTCCCTGGGTTTGACCTGACAGGCGCTGCAGCATTGCGCCAATTCTCCTCGATTAAAACGCACCACGCGATTAACGTGATCGACCTATATTAAAATCGCAATTAGATAAAAATTCAATTAATTGCTCAGCCCTATAAGAAACCAAACCATACTCGTATAATGTGAAAGTCCTAATATTTCCAAAGAAAACACCAGCAATGTGTTAAAGCTTGATTTTTACTGTTCAAACAGTGACATTTTTCGTTTTAGCCCAAACTTGTTTCTAGCTCTCACAGTCCCTCCTGTGTATTCAAATTGTTCAAAGAATGTAATTTCACATTTCACCTACACAGTATTGAGAGGTGACAAAGTGAAGCAGGGTCACCCCCAAGATAAATTCCACTAAGAGGCCGAATGCCCATCTCGACTGCGCATGCGTGGGTCAATCAGGCTCCTAATTTCGGCCCAAACAAACCACTTCGCCATTGAAATGTGTGAGAGAGTCTGAAGTGTATTGAGCCATAACCGTGACCCATAAGGCTCACGGGCATTTGTTTAAAGACTATGAGTCTCAAGTGACATTTCTTGCAAATATTTGTGTTGTCAATATCTTGAAAGCGAAGGAAAAGTCAGGACGGCGGCTCCGTAGGTGGGTGCGGACCATAGTGGACCATAGTGGATCATAGTGGACCATAGTGGACCATAGTGGACCATAGTGGACCATAGTGGACAGGACCTGGGATCAGGCCGACACAGACACCGCCTGTCGGTGCCGCTACTTTTTAAATCATTTAAATTTGTCTTGAAATCACAGGGGAAAGTTTCAAAACAGTGCTGATGTTAAATACAGTGGGTACATTTCTGTCTGTCAAATTAGCGATCGATTAGCCATGTTGTTCACCATCAGATCACTCGTAAAATAATATACAAATAAAGTACATTTGGCATAGCTTTTATGTGTACGTGGATCTCTGTCACAATTAAAACAAAGATTTCGTTTACTGTCCACCTCGTTATTGACAAAACAAAACATTCAGTTTAAATGTCCTGAATATCGGTGACATGAGGCCACAGTTACGGTCGCCTTCAAGGGTCAAAAACGTTTTTCTCACATAATTATCCAAACTATGTGAATAAGGACTAGGCTAGTCGTCACTTTTGAAGCATCTCCACATGAACGGTCGTACGCAGCCCTGGTTGTAAAAATAGACTTTATGCTAATATTGTAACGAGCTCCACGGCAACGACAAAAACGCTTTAGATCATCAGCTTTCCAGCGGTTAAAACCATAGATATAAAATGTTAAACGGTCCAAATCAGAGCTTTCTTGCTTACGCTAGCTATCAATATTGTTTGGTTGTCAAAATAAATTCCATTACCCATAATGCAGCTCACGACCTGAGGTGGGCATTCGGCTGATTTAGATTACACTTTTATCATCCATTGCTCAATAAGACTTTAGGTGAAGACAATAGAACAAGGTCTGTGTTTTTTTCTCTGCATCTACTGAAGTGAATGATCAACACCAAAACATCAGGTACCCCGGCTTTAAATAAATATATATTTCTGAAGAAAAAGTATGGAAGCCCGTTTCCGCCATGTTAAAAAATAAAACCCCAACGGGAAATCGAAATTACGAGATTTAAAGTCATAATTTTGTGTTTAAAACACAAAATTCCGAGTTTAAATCTCGAAATTACGACTTTTAAAACTCAGAATTTCGAGATTTAAACTCGGAATTTCGAGTTTTTCAGATCCATGATCATAGATGTCGCCCCACCGTCTACATAAAGCATCACTTTAACAACGATCACACACTGAGCCGGGCTGGTTGCAAATATAGAGATATAAATATAGAGATTATAAAGATTTAAACTCGTAGTACGAGTTTAAAAGTCGTAATTTCGAGATTTAAACTCGTAATTTCAAGATTTAAACTCGTAGTAGGAGTTTAAATCTCGAATTTACGAGTTTAAATCGCGAAATTACGAGTTTAAATCTCGAAATTACGAGTTTAAATCTCGAAATTACGAGTTTAAATCTCGAAATTACGAGTTTAAATCTCAAAATTACGAGTTTAAATCTCGAAATTTCGACTTCCTGTTGGGCTTTTATTTTTTAACATGGCGGAAACGGGCTTCCATAAAAAAGGGACAAAACACAAACTTCATATATTTTATATTGACATAAACGAATTAATTGCATAAGTAACAACAACAGCAACAACTACATTTGACATCTGAGAGGGGTAGGGTGGGTATAGACTATAGAGGAACAAGTTTTCCTTTTATTAAAATGTACTTTTTAAAAATAGTATATAAATGTAAATACTGTCTGTAAATATCATGAACTGTATTTTTTAATGCTTTTTGTAGTGTTTTATAATTGTCTGTCTCGGGGACGGCAGATGGAAATTAGCTCCAAGAGCTAAAGTCTGGTACAAAGCATCTTTTCATATTCTGATACATGTACATGTCCCTGTCAAATAAATAAAATAAAACAAAAACTAAACTTTCTTTTTCTTTTATCACAAAGTCTCTCATGATATAACTACACTAATAAGTTTCTTCAAAAAGTTACTCAAGTACTTGTGTAAATGTAACAGAGTACTACCTGCCTCTGATCCAGTAGCAGAGCAGCACCACCTCAAGGCATCAGCAGGTGGAGTGCTTGGAGAGCGAATAAAACAAAATATAAATCTGTAAAAAAAGGAAAAATGTAATGTTCCTAAGAGTACTGTCCCTTTAACTGCACTGACCACCCATCGGTCTAAACATAGCCCACAGTCCCTCTCACTCAGCAGAGAGCGCTCTCCATTTATAACCTGTTTTAAACCTGAAATAAGGTGTAACATTAACATGCTTATTCATGATGACGTAGAGTCTCCTCCCTCTGAGTGACTTTGAACTTTGTGTTGGACTCAAAACTCTAAAACATGTCAGGGAAAAGAGCAGCTGTGTTTCTGCTGCTGCTGCTCTATTTGTGGAGGCACGTAAGAGGAGGTGAGGCAAACTTTTATTTATATCTGATACAAGACTCTTTAGAAAATGAAGGTTAAATTAAATGGGCACTTGTTTTAAAAAAAAGGATTTTGAAAATCATCTACTGAAGTGAATGATCAACTTATTGGACAACGCTCACTTCCACTTGTCAGAGTTTTTTTTGTTTTTTTTTGTTCACAGACTTGTTCAAATACTCTCGTATTCTCTGGAGTTTCATTGATAGAACCGGTGCCCCCTCCTGGTATTTATGAATGTAGGGGCCGATCTGACTCTCCTGTAGTCATGCCATAAACGGCTGTAAAATGTGTGAAGTTACTCCATAAATACTTCATGACCAATACATAGTGACCGGTGCGACATAGTGAGTGAAAAGTGAAAGAATTTCATGCACAATGCCTCAAGTCAAAGTCTAATGCGATTATAAAAGGAATGTGATTGGTCTGGTCAAACTAGGCTAACAGGAAATTACATTCTTTAACTGTGCTTTCATTTCATTGTGGAATAGTCAGTAATTCTGATCTGATGAGAAAAAGGTTTAACTAAAAACGAAAAGCCTCTCGACTGGAGCTTACAAGACCTACAAAACTAATTAACCCCTTAACTCCCACCTGAACCGAGCACAGTTTCTCCAGTTTGGCTTTACCCCAGTCCGAAAGCTTCTGGGAAAAAAGGTGTGAAAATAGCGTCAAAACTGAGACGAAAACAATGATGGAAAACTGATGAAAAAGTGAGAAAACATTGACAAAAAAGTGACGTAAAATTGATGAAAAAGTGGCAAAAATGTCACAAGAAATTGACAAGAAACTGACAAAAAATTGACGAAAAAATGATAAAAATGTGACAAAAAAATGATAAAAATGTGACAAAAAAATGACAAAAATGTGACAAAATGTGACAAAAAAAAGACAAAAACTTGATTAACAAAACAACGGAAAAATGACAAAAATGTGACAAAAAATGACCAAAAAAATGACAAAAATTTGATGAAAAATTGACAAAAAAAATGACAAGAAATGTGACAAAAAAGACCAAAAAAAAGACAAAAAAGCTACAAAAATGAGTTGAATATCCAACAAAAAAATGATGGAAAAAAAAAATCTGATGAAAAGATCCTCGGTTCAGGCGGGAGTTAAGAGGTCACACCTTAATCCTTTTAAGTTGTGTTTTCATAATGTTTTGTTGCTTTTTTTTGGTTACATTTCTGTGGCTTGATCACAGTTACGCTAAAAAAAAACAAAATGTCGCCAAAACGCTACAAAAACGAAACGAAAATGTGACAAAAAAGCAACAAGAACAAGGAAAAAGCTTATTGACGGGTTTTGAAGGTCTGAGCTTTCAAATCAGCCTTTACAGTGGCCTATAGACTGTAAGCTCCAGTCGAGAAGCTTGTAGACTTGGGTAAAACTGGAGAAAATGTCACCAATCAACATGAAACAAAGAGTGCTGTGATGCTGACCGTCCTCTCGCCAAGGCTAAAGTATCCATATGCTTTTGTGAAAGATCGCACGGCCGCAAAGGAAAAGGTGTGGAATATTGGTGAGGACAAAAAACAGAATAAGTTGAGTAGTCAGTATTCTGTAACTAAATATGATTTGAAAGAATTCTCCTCAACCCTCTGGTCTACATGACATTGTTACATTTAAGCAGCTCCAGAGATACAGCGAGAACCAGATGTTTACACTTTATACAAAGCAATGTCTAACATGAAGTCCAAATAAAATGTGACTTTATTTTGTAGATCAATTAGAATTTTCTAAATTATTTCTATTTGCTAAAAGTCAGAAGAAAATGACATTTAACTATTTGGGGAAGCCCAGATGATGATGTCATGACATTGGGAGCACAAGTCTGGAAGTTTGGTGCAATTTCAAGACAATTGAAGGTTCAGGTTCATTGTTTCAAACAATGATGGAAATGACCAGTCATCAGACAGATCAGAGAGAAGGCGGGTTCTTTGTCCCAGAGATGAACGAGCTGTGTCTGAAATGTGAAGATCAACCCAAGAACAAAAGACCTGGTGAAGATGCTGAACCTGGTCATAGTTTGTCATTATCCAGAGTGACCGACATGGGCTGAGAGGGAACTCTGCAGGAAGAAGCTCTGACTCCAAATAAACATAAAAAAGAATTAAAAAAGGGTCAAGACTATTTTTTGGAGACATTTCCTGTGGTCTGACAGGGGAAAAAAAAGTTTTTTTTTGGCCATAATGACCATGGTCACGTTTAGAGGAAAAAGGGCGAATCTTGCAAGCCTCAGAACACCATCCCAAGTGTGAAATACGGGGGGGGGCAGCATCATGCTGTGGGGTTGTTTTGCTGCGGGAGGGACTGGTGCACTTCACAAAATAGATGAAATCATAAAGAAAGAAATCTATGTGGAAATATTGGAGCAACATCTCAAGAGCAGGAAGTTAGAGCTTGGGTGCAGATGGGTCTCTCAAATGGAGCAATACTGTTACAAAGTGGCTCAAGGCGAGAAACTGCAGGCGAATAGGGAAAAAATGTATATTTACAGATATCAATTTGAAACTTTTGCTGTCGATCACTGGCATAAATGTGAGAAAAAAATACATGGCAAGTTTTCTGTCATTTTATCTTTTTAAATAAGAACAAGGTGTTTTATGCCAAAAAAATGCCCCAAATTTCCCATCTTTTCGGCGTCGAAATCTGAATAATGGACAGAGCTACATTCAAATATATGGTTTTATTTTATTGATGAATGAGTTGCCAAGACTTTTTCAAAGGGGATTTTGGATTTCTTGTTTAGTTTTGAAATAAGCTGTTTTTTAATGTAAAAAATTGTAAAAATTTAACTTTCACCTTATTTTTTGACATTCAAAACTCAATAAGTGGGGCTGGGGATTAAATAATAAAAAATCACTTCTTCCAATCACAATCTACCAAATATTAGTCTATGGGGGAACATTGAATCAGCGCAATATTTAAACATGTTATTGTGAAGATTAGGTATGTTTTTGGTTTCCGGGTGAAAGCTTGTATGTTCAGAGACCGATTTGGCCCAAAACCTGAAAACTGAAAAAAATGAGTTTTGCCTGTAGTGTCTTTTATTAAGGAAAACAAAGTCAATGTTTTGAAGTGGCCATCTCAAAGTGGTGCAAATGTGTCTTTTATAAAGTGTATCTAAACATATGGTTCCTAAACGCGCTTCAGCTTGTATCTCCGTTGCATATTTTGCACATATCCCTCCACTGAACATTGCAACACACCTCGATCTGGAGGATATTGGTCTAATATCTGGCATTGCATCAAAAACAATCACTTACACACACTCCATGATGATATGTGATCAACTCTGCTTCATGTCGGACTGAGCAAACGTTGGGGCTTTTGCGAAAGGATCTCTGTCCCCTGTCATTAACTGTGTGTCTCGTCTCCCCAGCTGACCGCTCCATCTCCTGCCGGCTGAGCTCTGCCTGTGACCTGCCCTGTCCCTTCGACCCGGGCCCTGAGGTGGTGATCCACTGGCTCAAACCTCCAGACGACACCTTCTCCGTGCACTCCTTCTACCACGGCAAGGACCAGCTGGAGCGCCAGGGGCCTCGCTACAGGGGCCGCACCGCACTGTTCAAAGACCGCATCCCCCAGGGCAACGCGTCCGTGCGCATCACGGGAGTCGAACTCGCGGACGGCGGCCGCTACAAGTGCTACACCTCCACCACCCAAGGCAACAACGAGGACTTCGTCAACGTGGAGGTGGAAGGTAGGAAATATGAGATTAGGATAAAAGCTTCACTTTGAGGAAATCTGTTTTGGTTAACCTCTTAACTCCCGCCTGGACCGAGAGCATTTTCTCCAGTTCAGCTTTACCCAAATCCTGTAGGCCAGTGTGACACCTCATTTGAAAGCTAAGATCTACAAAACTCATGTAAATGGATCTTTTTCCTCACGTCATCAGATTTTTTTCCATCTTTTTTGGCGGGGTATTCAACTCATTTTTGTAACTTTTTTGTCTTCTTTTTTTAGTCAATTTTTGGGTAATTTTTTGTCTTTTTTTTTTAATCCAGTTTTTGTCTTTTTTGTCATTTTTTGTCACATTTTTTGTCACATTTTTGGTCATTTTTTTGGTCCATTTTTTGTCTCTTTTTAATCCATTTTTTGTCATTTTTTTGTCACATTTTTGTCATTTTTTTGGGCATTTTTTGTCATTTTTTTAATCAATTTTTTGTCATTTTTTGTATTTTTTTTAAATCCAGTTTTTGTCTTTTTTTTTATTTTTGTCACATTTTTTGTCATTTTTTGGTCAATTTTTTGTCTCTTTTTAATCCATTTTTTGTCATTTTTTTGGTCATTTTTTTGGTCATTTTTTGTCAATTTTTTGTCTCTTTTTGTCATATTTTTGTCATTTTTTCATCACTTTTTTGTCAACGTTTTCTTACTTTTTTGTCACATTTCCATCATTGTTTTCGTCTCAGTTCTGTCGCTATTTTCACACCTTTTTCCCAGAAGCTTTTGGATCGGGGTAAAGCCAAACTGGAGAAAATGTGCTTGGTTCAGGTGGGAGGTAAGGGGCTAATATGAACTCTCTCCCAATCATTCTCAATGGTAAATATGGATGCAGTACACCTTTTGGCCACCAGCGTCAAATTGGGGGCGCTGTTTCACTCCTTTCGCAAAGTCAAGGAAACACTGTTGTGGTGTCTTGGTGTTTTTCACAGAGAATTTTTATTGCAAAGGTCGTTGACATCAACAAAGGCACATGTTAAAAATTGACTTAAAAAAGAATTTATGCTGAACTGACACATTGAAAATGATCTTATATCGCATTTACTTTGAGTTTACAAATAACTGAGGTAAAGTCACTGTAGGTGCTGCAGATACAAGTCGTGCTGTTGTTTACATTTTGCACTATATTGCTACAATAATTGATTTTGTTCAACTAAAACTAGGCTTTTGTCATAGTTAACATGTGTTTTAATGTAGCATGTTATTTGCATAGATATAATTAAGTACAAATGCATACAGAAAAAGATAATAAAGTAACTATCATTATTTGCAGTTATATGTGTTTCGCGCTCGACATCGCTGTGTTTGGCCCATGACCCACAGGCACTTTTACATTTTGGCCCTCGGCTCGGAGACAAAAAGTTTGGGCACCCCTGCTCTATAGTCTGCGTTTAGAAACACAAGATCGGGCCCACAATGCCTTATTTTGATACGAAAACAAAACAAACTCACAATACATTTTGTCCTCAGATTTATGTCAGTAATCCGGAGCAAAAGTTTCAATTTGATATTTCTACATTTGACTTTTCCCCCACCCACCTGCGGTGTCTCAATCAAAGGGCTGCCCATACTTGCACGAATGACCTCAGTGCCTTGCAGTGAAATGAAAGTGAGTGTTTTGGGCCGTGGGCAGTGAGTTCTGAAGAGGCAAAAAAAAACACACAAAAAAACCTACCAGCCGCCTGGAGCAGAGGGTCAGATTGGGTCGAGTGGACACTTGGCCCAGATTACACTGGATTCCTGGCCTGAACAAAGAAGAAACAAAATGTCTGTGTAGGCTCTGTGTTAGGTTACTTATTATAAAACATACATTTGACTTGAATTCATGATATAATATCTTAAATGTTGCTGCATTTTGGTTTGATTTAACAGGTGTTGTATGTGGTTTGATGGATGCAAAGAGCAGTGTTGGGAAAAGGATTCATGGGAGGAATTGCCCAAAGGCTGAAAAAATATTGTTGGTTTGACCTTAGCGCTTTAAGGCTGGTCAGGGGGCGTGAGAAGCAGACGACGGGAACCCCCCCCCCCCAGAGACAACAGACATGTGATATACTTCATGTAGAGCAGGGGTAGGCAAGTTTGCGTCGTAAAGGGCTGATTTTCATCATTCTTAAACACCCAAGGGCCGAACCTCAACATTGTAAAGTAAAGAACCACTTTTTGCCAATGTTTTACATCAGTGGTTCCCAAGTAGCTTTGGGTTCCACCATTACCCGAATGACGAGCCCAGGACCCAAATAAAATTGCAATTTGTCATATATTGCATCAAATATTGTATTTTCTGCACAAGTTTTTGTTGAACAAGCAGTAGATTTCCCTTTAAGACTGAATTTATGATCAAAACAACCCAATAACATTCATTTTAACCTGGTACCTGTCGTCCCCCCGATCAGGGGGCTAGGGCTAGAGTTAGTTAACCCTAATCAGGATATGACTAGGGTTAAGAATGGCAAATGTAATGTATGTTGTGTTTCATCTCACATTTTCAGAAACTAGAAGGTCTTGGCTTTCAAATGAGGTATCACCTGGCATATAGTCTGTACGGTCTCCAGTCATATTTGTTCACCCTAACCCTAATGCTGAGTTGACAGTTAACAGGTTAACAGACACAGTTAGTGTTTCCATGCAGTTTCCGATGGAAAATATTGAATAAAAGTTCACTATAGACTCGCGACCGACTGAAAATGCTTCCGTGACCCACTTTAGGGTCCCAACCCCCCAGTAGAGAATCACTGTTTAATATTATATACCAAGCGGGATGTTCTGACAGGACATTTTTAAAATACTGATACTATTTCTCGCTTTTTAAGAGTACTTTAACAGGTATTTTATGTCTAATTTGCATAATAATGATTCTCAAAATCATCTTGGGGGCCAGAGGTTCTGTGCTGGAGGGCCGAATTTGGCCCCCGGGCCTGACGTTGCCTACCCCAGATGTAGAGTATTAACATGTGGGCATTACGGCTCTGATGATGGGGGATCGAACTTAATATCTTTGATCCAGGCCGAGGCGCAGTGGTCGTGATGAGATTTGTAGCTATTTTTCTTCCTTATCTTAGTTTTAATGGAAAGGCGGTGACCGAGATGACGCTGTAATCCAAATATGGTCATTTCCTTTGTGGGAGGAACACACACAGGGCGCATGTGCAGACAAAGGGACTAAACTTAAAGGGGCTAGATGCAAAAAAAAAAAAAATGTGCCAAAAAAGTTTTTAAAATAAAGCCACAAAAAAGCAGCAGAAAAGTGATAAAAACACAGCAAAAGAGCGACTAAAATGTGACAGAAAAGTGGCAACAGCGTGACAAAAACACAAGGAAAAAGATCAGCTTGACTTCTCTGGCCTGTAGGCTGTAAACCTTTAGATTTGAATAAAGCTGAACTGGAGAAAATTCACTTGGTTAAGACGTTAAGGGCCGTTTTCCCCAAATGAGTTATTTTCCTCCAACATCTCCACTTTAGTTGCGTGAGTCTTTTTTTTAAGGCTTTTTCAGTGTGATTTTTTTTATATCTAATTCCTGCCTCATTTATTGAACTTTGAAGCACAATGAACAAGGTGAAATGAGAATTTTTACAGATTTTTTCCCCCCACTTAAAACTTGTTTAAACTAAACAAGATCCAACATCTCTCTGAATAAGTTTTTGTAGCTAATGTATCAACAAATTAGAACTGTACATTTAAACACTGACAAAAGGCATTATTATAGAAAACAAAGAATAAAGTTGCAATTAATTTTTTCCTCACATTTGTATCAGTAATCTACAGTAAAGGTTTCATAGTGATATCTGATATGAACTTGTTTTTTTTTTTTCTTTTTCACCTGCAAGGTCTCGACTTGTTTCATCACATTTTCCATTTCACACAAGACAGATTTATTACTGACTTACTTTTTAATGACTTTCCCTCAGCTCAGGGGTGATGAGTGGCTGAATCACTGAGTAGTTCAGACCTGCAGCTTTTAGATTTTATCAATCTCATGTTTTCTCACGTTTTCTCACGCATCCCACTGCCGCATTACTCAGAATCAGCCGCATTCCTTTAAATTAGGTCAGATTCTCTCAGAAAATATCAATGTGAGCGCCCATACCTGGACAAGGAGCTGCTAAAGTGCGAAAGAAAACCTCCCTCTGCACATGCCCCTGTGTGTGTTTCTCCAGTCTTTAGCCGCTGCTGTCTCCCACAGAGGAAATGACCATATTTGGAGCTTTCCATGGAAATCAGACATGCCAGTATTTGTGAATGAATAATCGTGGGAGAGACCAGGGAGTGCTGGCATATGGAGTCACTTCCTGATAAACTCCAGCTCAAAGCGTCATCAAATAAACATTGAAAAGAGAAAGTTTTTAGTTTAGACCAGGAGTGCCCAAAGGGGGACCAAATTTGGCCCGCCGAAACAATTCTGTTGGCTCGCCAGAGAGAGAACTTTTGCGCTGCGTGTGGTTAATACTAACTCTCTTCCATTCATTCTCAATGGTAAATATGGATGCAGTACAGTTTTTGGCCACCAGCGTCAAATTGGGGGCGCTGTTTCACTCCTTTCACCAAGCTAAGGAAACACTGTTGGAGTGTCTTTATCAATCACAGAGCGTTGTAGCATCAACTTTCACAGATTTACAACTTTTATTGCAGAGGTTGTTGACATTAACAACAGTATATGTTAAAAAATGACTTGTAAAAGAATTGATGGTGAACTGACACTTTCAAAATAATCTAATGTGGCATTTTCTTTGACTTAAAAAATGAGGTAAAGTTACTGTAGGTGCTGTAGATACAGGTGTTTTTTTTTTTACATTTTGCACTAAATTGCTACAATTGCTGATTTTGTTCTACTAAAACTAAGCTTTTGCCAGAGTTACCATTTGTTTTAAAGAGGGGGGTATTCTGCTTTTTTCAGTCACATAGCACCAGTCTATATCACACAACAATGATGAGCAAACCTTCTGCTGGTCTGTAAATGCAGTAAATTAGAATAACTGCCTTGTATAAAATGTCTCTCTCAAAATGGCTGAAGTGAATGTCTTGAAATAGGCCTCTGTCTCTTTAAGAACCTCTGACTCTTTCCGACACGCCCCCTCCACACGCTGTCTGTGGCATCAGTGGGGAGGGGGTTCTGCTGAGGAGCAGTGGTTGGTTACTCGGCTGGTGACGAAAGCTCGGAGGCGTCTCCAGGAGGTGGGGGCGTTCCTAGGAGGACTCAGGCAAACCTATCCCTAAAATGGCCGCCATCAGAGTTTTTACAGATTACTCAAAAATACGTGAATGTGCCAAGGCAACACTTCAGGCATGTTTTTAATGAGGGAATGACACAATAACAGGATGTAAAGCTTGAAAAAGTCGATTTAGCATAATACCCCCCTTTAATATAGCATGTCATTTGCATAGATAGAATCAAATGCAAATGGCCCGCGACTCACAGGCACTTTTTCATTTTGGCCCTCGGAGACAAAAAGTTTGGGCCCCCCTGGTTAAGACGTTCAAGGAGGTCAGTGCTTTCACCTGCAGGGTCTCGCCTTAATGACAAACTGCAGCACAAACATCGTAGTACATTTTACTGTCGTCTTATTGTCTCACTTCACTCCAATGAGCCAACTACTCCTGGACTTGTAAATGTTCCGTGTGTTCTTGGGAAAGACTCTCCCCTCAGACCTTCGGGAAAGAGTGATAGCGGCACAGCAAGAGACTTGGAGGTATTTGAGGCTGATAACGTTGTAAAGTAGTTTGTGTAATCTCGAGAGGCCTTTTGAAACAATATGACGGTGAAGTCCTATTATAGATCTACTGATGGTTCACTCTTGGTTTATTATGTCTTAGTGTCACAGTTTCTGTCTGTAATAAAATGTGGACTAATTATTTCTCATAAGTCGCCACACCTTACACGCATTTCCAGTGAAACGTCTGCGGCTGTAGTTCGACTGAGGCAGGTAATAATATTAATAATAATAATAATGGTAATATAATAATCGGTTTTATACAGCACTTTTCTGGACACTCAAAGGCGCTTTACATTATTCATTATTCAGATTGTTTTGGTTCAGGCTAAACTCAACATGAGGTTTGTTTGGGGAAAGGTCTGAAGGAGAAAGGCCACAGCTGCAAACACAAGGTCGGTTCAGAGATAACATGAAATAATCTGCTCTCAGTTCGACTCAAGGCTGAGGGAAATGCAAAGGACCAAACACTCTTACTTTTCCAAACCACAGAAGAGAATTCCAGTCACAGTGTCATTATCAAGTTCATTATTTCACAAACCCACCATTAAGTAGTCTGTGTGTCAGCCGCCATGTGCAACAATGAGTAAAAAGTGTGGATAGGATCTGCCTGTATTTAAAGGCACACTGCGTAACATTTTGGACATACTGTGCCATCAACACGAAACATGCTCCCAATGACCACCTAAAGCTTTTCCTGCAGTGTGATAAAAGCATGGATCTGGATCAGGACCTAACCTGTTTACATCTACTGACTCATGTTTGTTTGGACATTTAGGAGGTTTTTTCAATGAGGAAAATATCTGTCATAAAATGAATGCTTGTATTTCAACATTATTTATTGGGCAAAATGTTACGCGGTGTTGCTTTAAATACAGGCAGATCTTATATACAGGAAAGCAAAGGAAAAGAAAATCTTTGGTTGCATTTTTACTCTGTGGCATTATACTAGTTTTAGTTTGTATTTTGCCAAAAGTTACTAAAGTAACTCAGATTAGTGTAACAGCTACATTTCTGAGACAGTACGTCACACAAACTGCAACTACTAATGTTGAATATGTTGTTTTCTCATCAAAAACACACTTGAGTTAACACTTGTGTATCTTTGAGTAATCTTTGAATCTTCCCCAGAGCTCCAAAAGCTCCTCCTTCGGTCCTACGTACCCAGGAAATGATTTCCTCACCTCTCCATCTCTCGCTCAGCATAATCCTTTCATCACATAAAAGAAACTCTCGCCATCGCTTAATACGTAAGAAAAAATATTCCCGCACAACACAAAAAGTGAGTCGACCTCTGGAACACTTTAGAAGAGGATTTAAAAATGTTTTCAGCTGAAGTACAATTTCAAATAATGTACAGAAAGCAAATACTGGAAAGTATGCAAAACTCTTATGGTTAAAACCTAAATATGCATTAAATAATGATTGCCTGAGCAGCAGTTTAAGTTGTGTAAGTCTGAAAGGAGGGGTTGGGCCTTATAGGTTAAAACTAATTTCTTTCTTCCTACTCCCTTTGAGCAGCACTGTTGTGAATAATTTCTGTACGTTATTCTGTATGTTATAGGTATACTATACCTGTATGCATCTAAATAAACTAAACACTAAAAAGAGTGACATCACAACTTCCACTTCCGGGTGCTAGCAGACCAGCAAACATGCGAGAAAAAGCATAAAAAACTCTTAAAAACAACCATCAATATTTCAACAGAGAGTTCCTGAACCTACTTATTTCTCAGATCCATT
Source organism: Gobius niger (assembly GCF_951799975.1). NCBI lineage: Eukaryota > Metazoa > Chordata > Actinopteri > Gobiiformes > Gobiidae > Gobius > Gobius niger. The sequence continues at coordinate 2,691,158 of NC_136869.1, forward strand.
AGCCCAAAGGAAGGAATGAGCTTGGGTATTTAGTTTCAGCCGTTTAGTCGTGTCTTTAACCTTTTAACTACCACCTGAACCGAGCACGTTTTCTCCAGTTTGGCTTTACCCCAATCCAAAAGCTTCTGGAAAAAAGGTGCGAAAATAGCGACAAAAATGAGACAAAAATAGTGATGAAAATGTCACAAAAATGTCACAAGAAATTGACAAAAATGTGACAAAAAAATGACAAAAATGTGATAAAAAATGTAGAAGAAAATTACAAGAAAATTACAAGAAAATTACAAGAAAATGACCAAAAAATGACAAAAAAGTGACAAAAATGCGATAAAAAATTGACCAAAAAATGTTTAAAAAAAAGGACAAAAAAGTTACAAAAATGAGTTGAATACCCAACAAAAAAAGGATGGAAAAAAATCTGATGACGTGAGGTAAAAGATCTCTCGGTTCAGGCGGGAGTTAAGAGGTTTAGTGATAAGTGAAAGATTCTCAATCATGATAATAATTGTGACTTTGTCTTTCAGCTCCGGTCAGTCTTGTTTCTCTGGGTGAAGATGGAGAGACGCTAAAGTGCGAGTCTAAAAACATTTTCCCCAAACCCTCCGTTTCCTGGAGCCCTCAGAGTGACCACAGCACCTCAGTGACAGAACCAGGGAATGGACTGTTCTCTGTCCTCAGCACTGTGCCTCTCACACAGCGCCCTCTAGAGGAATACAGGTGTAACGTCAGCACAAAGCACAGCTGGAAGAGCGCCACCTACAGGAGGACAGGTGAGGATCAACCCCTTTCGAGACATTTTTGTGGACAAAAACTGACTATAATTGTTTGACTTGATTCTTTTTAATCAAATGACTTGTATCTTCTCTGCAAAGAAAGACCCGCTCTTATGCCACACTGCCCTCTGGTGGCTGTGGGCCATAACTCCAACAAAATACACAATTATAAATGGGGCAGTCAGATAGAAATGATGGAAATGACTATTGTGCATGTTGTGGTTTCAGCCGGAGTGACGTGGTCCGGCTCCAGGACAGAACTCCCCTGTTTGGACACGAAACACTCCGTTCAGAGCCTCGTCTGGACGTTTAACAGAACTCAGGTCGTTTTAAAGCAGAGCGAGTCAAACACAGTCTATGATCCGGGCTGGGAGCGCAGAGTGGAGCAGGGCCCGGGGTCAGAGCTGATTCTGAAGGACCTGAGCCTGGAGGAGCAGGGCCTGTACTCCTGTAGCCTCACCACAGACAGAAGCACTTACCTCACAGTCACTGAGGTCACTGTGAGCGCAGCAGTAAAACCAGGTAAACCACGACATCCTTCACAGAAACACTACAACATGTTATTGTTTCATTTACAGATTCTAAACAGACTAAAGATACCACTGTTATTTATCATTGTGATGCTCTGTGGTGAAATAGGGGAGACTGGGCTGTTTATCATGGACACACTAGAGGGCGCTGATACTGTATTCATTATATATCTGTCTTCTCTTGAAACAATCATTTTGTCAATTGAACGGAAAACACGAGGTCAGGATGCATTTTGAAATGTTCATGCCTTTTCCCAAACTTTTCCAACATGTTTGGCATCCATGTGTAGCAAGAAAGATGGGAGGAATATACACGCACATTTGCTTTAGGCCCGTTTTCTCAAAGTGAGGTTTTCATTTCACTCTTTAACAACATCTGCACCTCAGTCGCTCCCACAGACTCTAAGCTTTACAGGCCTGGATTGAATCATGTTTTAAAGGATTTTCCAAAGGATTTGTTTTAAAAATCTAAATCCTGCCTGATTTATTGGGCTTTTTTCTTCTTCATAGATTATTACTTATTTATATTCTAAACAATATCCAAAAACCCTTCCAAAACTGCATTTTGCTTGGGTTAAGAGGTTGAAGTTCCGGTTTTTATTCCCTGTTCTCCTGCAGCGTCTCACCTCAACTGTTCTGTCGGACATTAAAAATAAAATGTGACAACCTGGTCTCCCCTATTGATCATGTTTTTGTAACTATTTGCTTGAGCATGAATGAATGAATGAATGAATGAATGAATGATAGAATGATAACCGTGGCTGTTCCTGTTGCAGATCAAGCACCTGTAATAGTCGTAGCAGTTATTGCGGCGTTCGTGATCCTCGGGCTGGTCATTGGGATCGTCCTGTACAAATACTGCAAAAAGAAGGTGAGAGGAGAATATTTCTTCAAAGCCACACTGCGGATCATCACAGCTCGTCTCCATGGAGATGCTGCTGCTTTACTTTGACCTCAGGGACCTAAACATGAGGTGCAAATACACGAGGTCCTGTTTCAAAAGCTTCATTTAGAAAACCCACTGACTAAACAGTGTAGGCGACGTCTCTGATCATTACTCCGTGTTTTGAGGTTTATGACAGTTTACTTCCCTCTGTGAATGTTCCGCACTGTGGCTTTAACCCCTTAACTCCCACCTGAACCGAGCACATTTTCTCCAGTTTGGCTTTACCTCAGTCCAAAAGCTTCAAGAAAAAAGCAGTGAAAATAGCAACAAAACTGAGACGAAAACAATGATGGAAATGTGACAAAAAAGTGAGAAAACATTGACAAAAAAAGGACAAAAAATTTACAAAAAATTTACAAAAAATTTACAAAAATGTGACAAATGACAAAAAAAAATGACAAAAAAATGACACAAAAAATGACCAAAAAAAATGACAAAAAAAATTACAAAAAAAATTACAAAAAATAATTGCAAAGTTGCAAAAATGAGTTGAATACCCAACAAAAAAATGATGGAAAAAAAAAATCTGATGACGTGAGGAAAAAGATCCTCTCGGTTCAGGCGGGAGTTAAGAGGTTAATGCTCATATTGTGTTGCATAAACAAATATTAGCATAATATTCTCACATATCTAAAATGAAGCACTCCAGCTTCATTCTCTGCTGAAACTTCAACCTTCTGGACTCTAGAGTCAAACTTTCTACCTGGGACAGCCTCGGTTTTGAGTTCTGTGTCCCGTGTCCTGGTGGATTTCAGCAGCCTCATTGTTTTGTCCCGCTGTGACACTGGTCCAGGCTGTAGCTGTCTGTGGGAGAGCAGACGGCTCCAGCCTGGACCACAGGATTCTACAGGATACAGACACTCCATCCCTCGCCCTAATGTTCAAACAGGCCCATTTAGACACAGCTACAGATGAAAACCTGTCTCCCATTTCTCCGGAGAACACACAGGGGTCTCAGGGGGAACTGTCTCCTTAATAACTTGTTAAAACAGGGTGACTGCGCCCACTTTCCCATGTCTCAATGGATTTCTTCAAAACCATTGATTTGTCCCAGTTTTACACAGGTTCTGTCCCAGGCGTCCCGGTTTTTCACCAGTACCATTCCTTAAAACAGAAACTGAATTACTTCTGGTCACTGCGTCAACAGTTATGCTACCCCCAAAAACCCCCATTGTGTTCCGCTTTGCTCAAACATCTCCACGCTATTTAGTCGGTGCTTGATGAAGAAGCCCTGGTTTTCCCTCCTCTGGCTGTGTTTTTTAAGAGACGTCCTGCTGCAGTGCCCTCTGTGAATAGATGATGCACGTGGACTCCGATCCGTTTTTTAGGATGGGAAATCTGGTCTCCCTATAGACCAGGGCTCATTTTGGAAGAATATTCCCTCTTGGGCCAAAGCGAGACAGGCTGAGGCCTCTCTGAAACATGTCACACGTGATTGAACACTTAAAGGGGATCATGTGATCAATAGTGTTAGCTGTGATTAGCATAATATCAGCCATGTTGGGTCACCTGTGTTTGACTTCGTTTTGGTTCTCTGTCTCCATTGTGTGTGAAAGGCAAAAGTATTATGTTACCTCTCTACTGTATGATCAAAAGTGCTCAATGTCCACAAAGCAGAACGACATTTCAATCTTTGTCTCCTGACTTAAGAGCCTTGTTGAAGTTTGTACGAATGTTGTTGACAAATCTCTCAACAAAGAAAATCATTTATTGTTGTTGTGTTTCAGAAAAGGCCGTTGGCAGTAGAGCGGTAATTAACACAAACGCGATTTTTCTAATTCTCTCTCCATTCGTTCCTCCAATAATCTGTTAAAATTCTCTTTATATGGTTCTGACTCCAATGAATTTTACTGAGAGACCAGTTTTCTCTCTAATCCTTTTGTCTTCTCTGTGATGGTGATGATTTACCTCTGTGATGGTGATATGGGTTCAGATGATGAATTTAAGTGACATTGAATTATTTTCACCTGTGTTTTGTGTCCACAGCGATGAAGAAGAAACGTCAAACCCCACAGAAAACATAATGTTAAACAACGAAGAAGTTATGAACATGCAAAATGGAGAACAGAACTCATGCACTGAATGACCTGCTGTGACCCTTTGGAGAACTTTGTAAAGACTCCGGCTGCTGAAGAAAGTCTTTTTATATGAACAACACTGAGCCAGGGATCTGCTGCTGCTCCGGAGGGATTCACATCTGATCATATTTTCTGGTGTGACTGGTCTGACCTGAGAGCCCGACATGAGTCTAATGGGATTTTACATGATCGTGTCAAAGAGTTGCTTCTTTTAGATCTTTAGGCTGTAAACTATGACTGTCCTTCTGCCTGGATGATGTTTCTCTGCTGCCTGTCATGTGTTATTGATTTTTAATAATGACTGTATTTATTTTCTGTAAAAGTCCTGAGATCAAAACCAGTATTCCTTATTTTATGCCCTTATTTGCCAGTGTTTGTACAAGACTAAGCATTTCCCACCTCTGCTTTCTATTCATGATTTGTTTGCACTGAAAACAGAAAGTTGCCAAACCAGGCTTGAGGCGACATAAACATAAAACCGCCACTGTTCACTCACTGCAGCTAAATCAGACTCTAATAGTTCATGTTGGCTTCAGGAGAGGAGGGACGGTAACTATGCAAACTGCATTCTTTCATTTGCACAATCAGTAATATGAAACTCACTAACCCGTCTCGATTGGGATTTGTTTCCTGCGTATGAAGTTTAGATGTTCATTCAACCTTGTTTAATGACATCAAGCATTTAATACAGGCCTTAGTTACCAGGACGAGCTGTTTCAAAGGAAATAAACAAAAGTAAAGCCATCAGGTAAGAAAAATGATGCTAATGTGACCAGAAAGCAGACGTAGACTAATCAGAATCAGAAATGTTTTATTTGCCATTGTTAATGAACAGGTTCACAACCAGGAATTCTTTCTGGTTCAATCATGAAACATAAAACATTTAACACATAACTTAAATAAATAATAAACTATACAAATAGTGCAATAGTGCAATAGAGCAGTGCAAACGGTATAATATCACAGCAGAAGTCGCCTCACAGGGCCGCACCGAACATTAAGGCAATAAAACAGAGCAATAAATATGACAATGTAAAGTTCAGGTGAATGAAGTATCCAGGCAAACATAATGTCCAAATAAAAGTCAGCAGCAGGCGGCGACGAGCGGCGCGGGTTTCCCCTGTCCTTAGACTCTCCAGTACGGCAAGGAACAACTCAAAAACCCAGCGGGACAAAAGAGAAACCTTGGGGAGAACCACAGAAGGAGAGATCCACTCCCATGGACGGACAGGCTATAGAGACCCAGGGCCAAAGGGAGGAGGGGAGAAGTTACGGGGGCTGATGGGAGTTGATCTGTAGGCGGGGCCAAGATCACGGTGAAAGAACGTCCAGTTGTTGGAGATTCAGTCCTTGTTGTCCAGTCGCTGTTGGACGGTGGTAAACCGTGGACAGGGCTGAAGACTGATCGACCGGCCGCCTGGAACACAGAGAGGAAGAGAGAATAATGAGATGAGACGAGAAGTCAGGCGTTAAGAGTCACATCTGAGGAGCGCGATGTTCAGCGATGAGGACACACGGGGTCTGCTTGAGGACAAAGAGGCTACAGGATCTGTTGGTGGGAGGGAGGAGGTCTGCGGATGAGAAACGAGATGGTTTTCAGGAGAGGATGGATGACAGGAGTGGAGAGGAGAGGACGGGGGAGAAAGAGAGAAGACAGGAATGGAGAGAAGAGAGGGGGAAGAACAGAGAGAAGGGAAAAAGAGAAAGAAAAACACACATTCACACTCATTCATACACCAGCGTCAGACACTGGAGGCAAGGCGGGTGAAGTGTCTTGCCCAAGAGAGATCCGTTCCCTCAGACCTCGAGAGAGATCCGTCCTCCTCAGACCTCGAGAGAGATCTGTTCCCTCAGACCTCGTGAGAGATCTGTCCTCCTCAGACCTCGTGAGAGATCAGTTCCTCAGGCCCAAGGACCGTTTCTCCTCTGACCCTGCTCCTCCTAGCGTCTCCTGTTGAAGCCATTTTGCCTCCACCGGCCTTGAACGTTGGGCGTGTTCTGGTCAGAATCGTTCCTCTGCTCGTTCTGTCTCCGGTTCCTGATGTCTTGTGAGGCGTAGTTGTTGGATGCCCGTGTGTCCTGAGGTTCTGAGCTCCTCTCTGGCTCCACGGTTTTCAGCAGATCTGGTTGTTTTTCTTTCGTCTCCTGCTGTGCGGCTGCTGCCTTCGCTGCCTTCTCAAAAGCAATGTTTTGCCGTAAAAGGCTAATGTTGTCTTTCCGAAGTGCCTCTATGTCGTCCTTCATTTCCACATAGACGTTGGCGGCATGTTCCAGATTCGCATAAATGACCTTGTTATTTATCTGGAGAACCCGAGCTTCTTCCCTCAACTTGTCCGCCTCTTCCACGGCCTTATCACGGTCGGCCTTCATTTCTAATTTCTCCTCTTCGAGTTTCTTAAGGATCAGGTCGGTTTCCATATTCGGCTGCAGCTGCTGTTGGAAGTTCTTTGATTTGTCCAGCTCTATCTTGGCCTCCTGGAGCTGGGTTTCCAGCTGTAATATGGTCCCTGATGTTTGTGCTTTAGACGTCTTTAGCTCTTCTGAGAGGACGCATTTTTCAGACACAAGCGACTTGTTCATTTCCTCAAAGTGACTGATTATTTTAACTTTGTCCTGAATATCTAGCTGTAGTCGTTCTCTGGCAGCTGCAGAAGAGCTCAAATTCTCTTGCAGTTTCTCCACCTGTCCACAGAGAACGCTTGCTTCTCGCCTAAACCTGTCCGTTTCTTCGTTAGCCTTGTCACAGTCCGTCTTCATGGCTAATTTCTCTTGTTGAAATGTCTCGAACAGACGATGAGACTCTTGGAGAGCGTGGAGTCTGTCTCTCACACTCTCCTCCACGTTGTCGTACTGTTTAGAGACTTCATCTTGGAGCACAAGGTTCTTTTGTTGCTCCTCCATCAGCTTTTGACTTGTCTGATGGACCTGGTCTTGTATCTTCTTGCAGGAGACCGTTTTTTTGTCCAGGGTCAGCTGCAGAGTCTGGTTCGCTCTCTGCTGTGAGTCCAGATCTTTATTGAGGACTTCAACCTCTTTCCTCAAGGCAGAAATGGTCTCCTTGGCTTCCTCTGCCGAGGTTTTATGGGCCTCCTTCATGGACAGCTGCTCCTGTTGAAGTGTCTTCATTTTCTCCTCCATCTGGTGGACGTCCTCGTTCAGGGCGGCGTGTTTCATCTCAAGCAGCATAAAATGTTCAAGCTTGAGACGATTCTCCGCCAGCTCCTCGTCCTGCCGCTGTAGCAAAAGCGATTTGTGTCCGACCTGGTTCTCCAGGTCTTTAATCTTCTGACGAAGACTCGCGTCTGCTACTTTTAACTGTCCGTAGTTCGTCTTCAGGGCGTTGATAACCAGCTTCATACTGTCTGTCTGGTGATCGTTTTCCTGTTGAAGGAGGAGGATTTTGGCATCTTTCTCCGACATGGAGACTTGAAGCCTTACGTTCTCCTCGTTCAGACCCTGGTTTTGGGCGTTTAGAGCCAGGACATCGGCTCTACTCTGCCTCAGGGCTTCGCTGGCCACGTACAGCGCGTCCTGTGAACGCAGGGTTTTGTCGGCGAGGTCCCTCGCTAACGAGGAGTTTACTTGACGCTCGCTCTTCACCTGTTCCTGCAAAGAGAGGTTGATCCTCTCCGCTGAACAGAGCGCAAGCCGGAGCTCCTGAATGAGCGCGGCGTCGGAAGAACGCTTCTTCCCAAACATTTTCATGGCTTTTTTCACAAATGTGTTAGTGAAAAAAGCGAGAAAATGCGTTAATACACGACAAAATGTGTCGGAAAATGTGGCAGATGCGTTGAAATGCTACAAAATGCAGTTTAATGCGTCGAAAACTGTCAAAATGCGTGGAGATACGTCAAAGTGCGTCTAATGCGTCGAAAGGCTCGTGGGTGTGTGAAGGAATGACTGTCTGAGGTATGAGGTCATACAGAGATGATGACATCATCACATTTAGAACAGCTGTAAACATTCCACAAAGCTGTCATAAAACTCTAGGGCGTTGCCATGGTAATCCATTGGAACCCATATAGATCTACAGTAATAGATACAGACGGCATCTCTGGAATCGCCCATATATGGTCATTTTTGAAAACAGTTAGGGGGGAAAACAATTTTGAAAAAATTAAAATTTTCTCTAATTATTGAAAAACTACTTTAACAAATGCTGAATTATGAATATAGTTTCTACTAAATAAAGAAACAAAGACATGGAGAGGAGCAAAGTGGTTCAACAGCCCATAAATACATGAATAACGGAGAATGCTAACTTTATGCTACATGTTAGCATCGGGCTAATGCTAACGGTTAGCTCGCGCTAGCTACAACTGCCGTTTTTTCACTTCTACTGCACAATCTGTTGCGACAAAATATCCATATGGGCCCGATTTACATTTGACTTTATTTATGTGTGATAAATAAGTTCATATTCCACCAGAAAATGGCTAAAAGAGTGGAAAATTGTGTTTCTCTCAAGATTCTATTTTCCCCCTCGGTGAAGCCACGCCCCCTTCTATGACGAGATGCCGTCTGTATCTATACAATACAATAAGAGATAAGATAAGATGATACTTTATTGATCTCACAGATGGAGAAATTGCATTCGATGAGAGAGCATCCGGCAGCAGCACCCATTCAGTGGCACCACTCTTTTTCCACTCTTTTTTTTTTTCTTTGGTGAAAGATCGTTGTGTCGCGGCCGCCATCTTCACTGTTTTGGTCACAGGAGGAGCACTAGTTGATGGGAAATCCGTAGACGATGACCACGGCGGTGGAGCTCTTGCGCTTGGCCACAATGTTTTTGGCCATACAGGTGTAGTTGGCCGTGTCGGACAGACGCGCCTGCTTGATGATCAGGTTGTGTCCACGGTGATGTAGAAGTTCCTGTCCTCGGCCGGGTCGATGATCTCGTTGTCCTTCAGCCACTCCACCCGCATGACCTTGGAGGATGGAGAAACTGTAGCTGCCCTCTGTCTCCTCTGATCATCTGAAACGGTGCACCGCCTCCTGGGCTTGTCCCCGTCTCAGAGCGTGGTGTCCTGCACTGGTCAGCTCCACCTCGTCCTTCCTCTTCCTCCAGCACAGCTCCCTCCACAGTCATCACCATCTCCTCGTTGGTCCCTTTTGTTGTTTCCTGTAGCTCCTCTTGTGACGCCTCCTCCGTGCTGCAGGTGTGGGGGCTCTTGGTGCCTCTTCACTGTTCAGTGTCTCAGAAGAAGATGTTTGTAGATCTCAAATGGGTTTAGCTGATAAGCTAGCAGTTTGTTTACCTTCAAAAAGCTGCTTTCTTCAGGACCATTTTGGACTCTCAAAGTAAACAAATCCACCAAACCTCCACAAAAACACGGTAAAGACGTACAAAAGTATCCAGAAAAACAACGTGGTTCGCTGAAAAAGGCAAACAATTCACTGAAAAAGGCAAACAATTCAGCTGCACCAGGAGAGAGGGAGGTCACTTCCTGTTTTCACGTCGCCATGACATGCCATGACAATACAAGGGGGAGTGGCCTCCCCAAGGGGGCAGAAAACCTCTCATGGGAATCACAATGTTTCACTCTTTTGTTCCATAAACATATTTATCACACATCAATAAAGTCAAGCAAAATAAAGTCCATATGGATGTTTTTTCATGTTCCTTCCAAAAATACATTCAACTGAAAGGGAGAATGAAGAAAGGGACTATATGCAAGTTGTTATTTTTATACTCACTACTGCCACCTCAGGTCTTTTTTTTGTTTTGTTTTGTTACTTTATTGTGCCATAAGTTTAATTTTTACAATTTACACAATTAGCATGTCAGAATTAACACAAATATATGTTTTGTCTTTTAGTTGTTTTTTTTACACCCAGTGCAAAGAAAGCAAATACATGGTAATAATTATAATAATAATAATTTAAAAAAAATAACAAATAAAAATAATAATAGTACTAATAATAATAATAGTTGAGAAGACATATAAGCATATATAGACATATATATAAATACATGTATATATATTTGCATATCCACCCATGCACATGTATACACATACACACACATACACACCCACATACATGTATACACACATATACATACTCATATCTATGAACATACATCTCAGCCATTCTCTTCCTTTTCCCTTTCTCTCTCTTCCCTTTTCTTTCTTTCCCTTTATTAAGTCAAAAGAAATTATTTTATTTTCATTACTATTTGTTGATTCTACATGGGCTACAGTGATGCAGTGGTGACAACCGCATCGACAGAGGCAACGGCGATGCCATCAAGTACCTGGGTGTTCACCTCAACAATAAACTGGACTGGTCCCACAACACCAGCGCCCTGGACAAGAAGGGCCAAAGTCGCCTCCACCTTCTGAGGAGACTGAGGCCCTTCGGAGTGAGCAGGCCTCTGCTCAGGACTTTTTATGACTCTGTGGTGGCCTCTATTCTCCACTACGCTGCCGTGTGCTGGGCCCCGGGCCGCACAGAGCGGGACAAGAACAGACTGAACAAGCTGGTCAGGAGGGCCAGCTCCGTCCTGGGCTGCCCCCTGGACTCTGTGGAGGAGGTGAGGGACAGGAGGGTGTTAGCCAAGCTCACCTCCATCATGGACAACACCTCCCACCCACTGCACGGGACTGTAGAGGAGCTGAGCAGCTCTCTCAGTGGCAGACTGAGACACCCTCAGTGCAGGACGGAGCGCTACCGCAAAGCCTTCATCCCCACTGCTGTCAGACTGTGCAATAAGACTGTGAAGTAACATGTGCAATAATCTCTGTATCAGCTGCACTTTATTAACTCTGAGTGATGTTCTTGAACGCCGACTGTAACAAGTGAATTTCTCCTTTGTGAGATCAATAAAGGATTATCTTATCTTATCTTACTGTATATACCTACCATATAAATTCCTTCACCTGCCATGTATTTATGTCTTTTCATTATGCTATCCTCAAGGATTCTGTCCATCTTATTTGCAATAAAATCAGGATCATTTCTCATTTCTCTAAGCAGAATCAATCCATTGTCAATCTGTGCTACTCTACAGGAGTCTTTCCAGATTTTTCTTTCCTTGATATTTTTTCCATTGATTTTTTTCCAGAAAGGGGAGTGTTGCTAAAGGTACATCTACCACTGCCCTTTCGGTATTAATCCATTTTGATTCACTTTTTACATTCCTCCATTTCCTAATTATAAGTAATTGGGTTGCGTAGAAATAATTCTGTAAATTTGGTAATGCTAATCCACCCTCCTCTTTGGGTTTTAACAGGAGTTTAAATTTAATTCTATGTTTTCTGTTGTTCCAAATAAAGTCTGCAATCATAAAGTCTGTTCTCTTAATCTGATGCATTTGTCTGGCAGAAACCGTCCTCATTGTGCCTTTATCTGCACAAACCCATGTGATGTGGCGTATTTTAAGCGTTGGAAGAACGCGTGCTGGCTATGTGCAGGTGATTAAGTTAGGGTAATTTAATACACAGCACCCGCACGCGTTCTTCCAACGCTTAAAATACGCCACATCATTATGTCAAAACCATTGGCCTCCATTACACCACACCTGGTGCTGGATTGGCGCACCCTTTAACCTTTCTGGGGTTAGAGCCTCCCAGAGCGCCCTCTCCCTGAATTGGCTCCACCATACCGGCCCCTAATTATCTATGGCCTTGGCATAATAATTAAACAAAGTGGAGCCAAATAGAAAAGTACATTACATTACATGGTAATAACAAAAAATACATATCCGACCAAGAATTTAAAGTTTTTTATATATATATATTTCAATGACAATATTTTTCGTTGCTTTACTTTCTTCATGCAACATTTGCCCTTTTTACTTATATTTAAAAAGGGAACAATAGAAATTATGGGTCATTCTCCAGCAACATGCATAGCTTTGTTACTGGTCTTTTGATGATATTTGCTTTTGTTTTGATTTCAACTGATCGAACCACTCCATACTTGTCTGGAAACACATTTATTATTTTTCCAATCATCCAAGAATTACGTGGAGCTGTAGAGTCTGCAATGACGACAATGTCTCCGACTTTTAGATTTCTTTTCAACTGATTCCATTTTTGTCTTTCTTGTAAGTTTGATAGATATTCTTTTGACCATCTCTTCCAAAAGAGATCTGAGATATATTGCGATTGTTTCCATCTTCGACGAGCATATACGTCTTGCTGGTCAAAGACACCAGGAGGAAGTGTTGGTTTGCGTTTTAGAGTGAGCAGATGATTAGGTGTCAATGGTTCCAGGTCATTAGGATCATCAGATACCTTCGTTATAGGTCTGTCGTTAAGAATGACTTCTGCTTCACATAACACCGTGAGTAAAGCCTCATCCGTGAGTGTCTGCTGATGTAAAACAGAACATAGCACTTTCCGAATCAGTCTGATCATACTCTCCCAAGCACCTCCATGGTGTGAAGCGTAAGGTGGATTAAATGTCCATTTAATGTCATCATACAAAAGTGTTTTTTCAATTTTGTCGTGGTTCACATCTGCAATCATTTTCTTTAGTTCCTTCTCAGCTGACGTGAAATTTGTGCCATTGTCTGAGCGAAAATGTGAGACCGGTCCTCTTCTGCACATGAAACGTCGTATTGCACTGATACATGAGTCTGTGTCCAACGAATGTGCCACCTCGATGTGGACTGCTCGGCTGACCATGCATGAGAATATTACTCCATATCGCTTTACATGAGAACGCCCATGCTTAACTTCAATGGGTCCAAAGTAATCGACTCCAACATTTGTAAATGGAGGCAAGTCCGGAGTTATTCTTTCTGTGGGAAGATCGGCCATTTTTTGTTGACACAGTTTTCCTTTAAACTTTTTGCAGAAAACACATTTGGACAAGATCTTTCTTGTTGTTGCATTTGCATGAGTTATCCAGAACTTCTCTCTCAATTTGGAGAGGACGTGATTTCTTCCTGTGTGTTTTAATTGTTCGTGAATATCTTTGATGATTAAACTTGAAACATGTTGATCTTTTGCCAAAATGATCGGGTGTTTACTTTCTTCAGGCATTGCTGTTTTTGACAATCGTCCGCCAACTCTTAGTAAACCATCCTGTAGAACTGGGTTCAGCTTGTAAATGTGACTGTTTCCTTTGATGCCTTTTCCGTTAAACAATGCATTTTTTTCATTTGGAAACCTTTGGTTTTGTGAAAAACTTAAAATTGCACTTTCTGCTTTGTTCAAGTCTTCAGTAGAGATCTTTGCAGTTTTCTTGCAACCTTTGACTTTTCGTAGTTCTTGTTCAACATACGCTGGAGTGTTGTCTTGTGAGAGGGTTTTTCTCATTTTACTCAGTTCACGCAGAGTTTCTTTAATCTTCAATATCCAAGCAACAGCCGTTTTCAGCCTGTTCCAATCTGAAAAGTGAGTGATGAGTTTGTCGATTGGATTAATATCCATTTGAGTTGTAAAAATTTCAGCTTTAATTTCAGGGTCATCCATTTCTAAATCTTCAAAGTTTATTTGATTCTTCTGCCAAGTTTGTTGCACATTCCACAAGAACTCGGGTCCAGTTAACCACGTCTTTGTATTCAATAGTTTGTGGATTGAAACACCTCGAGAAGTGATGTCGGCGGGGTTCTCCTTAGTTGGAATGTAGTGCCACTGTTCCGGGTTCGATGCTTTCCGGATGATCGAGATTCTATTTGCCACAAACGTTCGAAATCTTTTATTTTCATTATTAATGTATTTGAGAACAGTGCAACTGTCAGACCAATGACCAAACTGTCATTTTTCTGCTGGATTTTTGTCATTTTTCTGCTGTATTTTTGTCACTTTTTTGCTGGATTTTTGTCACCTTTTTGCTGGATTTTTGTCACTTTTTTGCTGGATTTTTGTCACTTTTTTGCTGGATTTTTGTCACTTTTTTGCTGGATTTTTGTCACTTTTTTGCTGGATTTTTGTCAATTTTTTGCTGGATTTTTGTCATTTTTCTGCTGGATTTTTGACACTTTTTTGCTGGATTTTTGTCATTTTTCTGCTGGATTTTTGTCATTTTTCTGCTGGATTTTTGTCACTTTTTTGCTGGATTTTTGTCTTTTTTTTTGTTGTTGTCATTTTTCTGCTGGATTTTTGTCAATTTTTTTTTAATTTTTGTCACTTTTTTGCTGGATTTTTGTCAATTTTTTGCTGGATTTTTGTCTTTTTTCTGCTGGATTTTGTCTTTTTTTGGCTGGATTTTTGTCACTTTTGTCACTTTTTTGGTCACTTTTTAGCACTTTTTAGTTGCGTTTTCATCCTCCTTTTCTTTTTGTTTTTTATCGCTGTTTTGATGAAGCTTTTAGATTTGGAGAACAGGAGAAAACATGTTCAGGTGGGAGTTAAGAGGTTAACATTCTCTTTATATGGTTTTGACTACTTTTACTGAGATACCAGTTTTCTCTCTAATCCTTTTGTCTTCTCTGTGATGGTGATGATTTACCTCAGTGAAGGTGATATGGGTTCAGATGATGAATTTAAGTGACGTTGAATTATTTTCACCTGTGTTTTGTGTCCACAGCAATGAAGAAGAAATGTCAAACCCCACAGAAAAGATAATGTTAAACAACGAAGAAGTTATGAACATGCAAAATGGAGAACAGAACTCATGCACTGAATGACCTGCTGTGACCCTTTGGAGAACTTTGTAAAGACTCCGGCTGCTGAAGAAAGTCTTTTTATATGAACGACACTGAGCCAGGGATCTGCTGCTGCTCCGGAGGGATTCACATCTGATCATATTTGTCACTGAGAGCCCGACATGAGTCTAATGTGATCTGTCCTTCTGCCTGGATGATGTTTCTCTGCTGCCTGTCATGTGTTGATTATGTTCATTTTCTTTAAAAGTCCTGAGATCTAAACCAGTGTTGCTCATGTTATGCCCTTCTTTGCCAGTGTTTGTACAAGACTAAGCATTTCCCACCTCTGCTTTCTACCCATGATTTGTTTGCACTGAAAACAGAAAGTTGCCAAACCAGGCTTAAGGCGACATAAACACCATAACCGCCACTGTTCACTCACTAAATCATACTCTTAAAGCTCATGTTGGCGTCATGAGAGGAGGGACGGTAACTATGCAAACTGCATTCTTTTATTATTAAAATCGTGCCAAGGAACCGGTTTGGAATGTCCAGCCGAGCACCTGTTCAAACCATTTCCTAGTTTACCGTCATTCGAACATGTCTTGGAAACAGGCAGCTTTGTTTTTGGCTCTCTTATGGATCACTGCTAAAGGAACAGGTGAGACCTTTTTGTTGTTATTTGTGAAGTTTCAACAGGTTTAGAAGAGAATTTACTTCTATCCAACATCCATCCATTCAGTCAGTCCTCTCCTTATCAAGTGGGATATTTAACCTTTTACTGAACATATATAACAAGGATGAAAAATTCCTCCTGGTTTTGCTTGTTAAACACTCTTTTTGTAGTGGATCAACAACATGACAAACCCTGAGCTCGTTTTAGATCAACTCAAACCACACGGATTAACAAACACCACAATAAACGTCCGACATGAGAGTTTTGGCATCAGAAACTTAGCTTCAAATGACACTCTCTATTTACATGGGACTGTTTTTAAGCATAGAACCTGAAACTAGTGTTGTTGTTATTCAGCTTTACTGGATGAGATCAATCCAAGATCATAGGATCAGATAGTATGACTAAGGTATTTATGTTTTGCTCACATCGAGGCCTGCGTTACCGGATTAGTTTATGGCTGTATTTAGCCTCAGATAAAGCTCTTTATGTGTTGCATCAGCAGAAAACTTAAATTGTAACTATGTTGATGCATCGTCCCAGATAAATACATAAATAAAATCTTCTTAACTGTTTTTTTTAATTGATTGATTGATAAACTTAATATAAATCAAAAGGAATGTGTCATTGCCCGCAGCTGCCACACATACAGTAACCCATCCATATAAAACAGTTCATTCAGTGAGTGCAATAAACGATTTTTGGTCTCCCTGTGGTAGTTTTCCTCCAGGTACTCCGGTTTCCCCTAAAACATGTACAATATACTCCCCTCTGGGGCCAGGACTCCCCTGAAAAGGAGATTCTCAATCTCAGAGGGATTTTTCTGGTTGAATAAAGGTCAAAAAATGGATAAAAAATGTCTTAGTTAAAATGATAAGCCCCAAATACGACTCAGACTTGTAAAACACAATGTTGTCTTTTCCTCAAAAATGGTTGAATAAAATGAAATTATGATTAAAAACAATCCGATAACAGTCATTTCAACAGACTCAAGTGGTGATTCTATACTTTTCTGTACATGAACATTAAATAAAAGTTTTTTTTTGTTTTTCTGGAAAGCCCTGCTGAAAACTCACTTTTGGGTCCCACCCCCAGTTGAGAATCTTGATCTAGTGTTTCCAAATGTTTAGAAATGATAAATGCATAGATTTGCATAATATGTATAATATTCCATCCTAACTTTCCGGATGAGAATATTTGTGTGCGTGATCTGGGCCAAAATGGCAAAAGAAACGTTTTAACGCTGATCTTCATCTAATCTAAGTTTGAATTGGTTTTGTCTGTCCCTCCGTGTCCCAACACATCACAGAACTTTTCCCTCTTCACTTCTATCAGAGGCGGCCGAGGGTGTATTTGACTATGATTTGTTTGCACTGACAACAAACAGTTGCCAAGGGCGTATAAAAATCCACTTATCATTGCACTTTCCACGTGTTGCCTTCATGAAAGGAGGGAAATATGTAAACTGGATTCTTTTATTGTTACATCAGGCCAAGGAACCTGTTTAGAGGAATCCAAGACGAGCAGCTGATCAACACACCTTCTTATTTTACTGTCCATTTGAACATGTTTGTGAAGCAGGCAGCTACTTTGGTGTTTTTACTTTTATGGACAGCAGCAAATGCAAAAGGTGAGTTTGTTATATGTGAAGTTTGAACAGGTTTAGGCCTATAGTAAAACATACCTCTCTGTAGCTCAGGCCTTTCACTCTCTCATCCGGAAAATCCTCCTCTTGACATGTGAGTGAACAGATTCAAGTCTTGACTCTAAACCTGCCAATAACTGAAACTCAAAAACTACAGGCCTTTCCCAGGATAGGTCATGGCACCTTCAAATATGGGTGGGGCACTACAGCCTGCAACAAAGCATTTACAGCCACGGTATTTAAATGTACCAGCTGTGACCTTGTTCTACGCATAACAGTTACAGATGAAACCTAATAATAAAATGTTTTTAAGATGGTGGCATGACTAAGCAGTTCCTCCTGAGGCCTGTGTTTCCAACATGCCGTATTGACCACTAGTTTTTGGGGCATTTAGCCATTGCTTCTCGTCTTTAAGAGTATATGAGCACAGTGGATGGTGAAACAGTTTTTGCTGTGTGATACAGGGCACTGAAGCTAAGACTCTGAATATGTTTGTGACAGAATACAGCTGTGAAAACTAAACTGATGCTACTTTTACAAAACTGAACTGAAAATGTGACGGTGTGTGAGGAATAGTTGAATAAATGACAACAGGTTCTGCCTTTGGCCACAGCTTTAGACAGTGGAAAATAGTCCATATTATTTCTGTGTTTTCCTAATTTAACATTGCGTTGGGATCGACTGTGAACGGCCTTGTGCTTCAGAGAAATATTGTGATGTTGATTATTGGTGTGTGGAAGGCTTGTTTTTGTCTGATGGTTGGTTTAAATTACAGGTGTTTATTGTTTTAAAATTATTATTTTTCACTGTGATTTGAATTCGTGTAAAACATAGAAACCATGGGACTTGGACTCGTGGGGTCAGAGACTTGGACTTGACTTGGACTTGCGGGGTCAGAGACTTGGACTTTTTGGTGTTAATTCTTTAGCAAGCCGTGAATCAGTCTCTGGTCAGGATAAAATTGTGAAAATAAATCCTGCCTGTAGATGATGACACTGCCTGACAAAAACCCGCTCTAATATTTGGCTGGACCTTTACCTTTGATCACAGCACATTGTTTCAAAAAGCTCCTGCATCGTCCAAAGATCCAGTGTTTCATTCATGTTGCACCAAGATCTCGAGAGTGTGACTGCTGTGCAAAGCCTTCTCCAGCACATCCCAAAGATTCTAAACAGGATTCAGATCTGGACTGTGTCGGCCGATTCATCTTATACTCCCTGATCCACTCTTTCACAATGAGCTCCATGAGTCCGGGCTTTGTCATCTTGGAATAGCATCAGGGAAGAAGAACTCCATCTGAATAACCTGGTGATTCAGGAGGTCGTCAGCTGATCTCATTCTTTGGGAGCAGTGTTAGTGTTGCTGAACCTAAACCTGACACTTTTGTTTGGTCAGACTCAATGATATAATGGGTCTTGATGTTGCTCCCATTTAAACATTTCTTTTTCTCTCAGATGTTGACGTTTCCTGTGTTTTCCGGAAGAGCTGTGTCCTGCTCTGTCCCTTCACCCGAGGAGATGATCCTGTCATTCACTGGACAAAAGAACCAGGGGATACTCCTGTTCATAATTATTTCAAGAATCAACATCAACTTCACCTCCAAGATAAGAGCTACACAGACCGGACCTCTCTGTCTGATCAGGGCATCGGCACCGGAGACGCATCACTGCAGCTCCACGAGGTCAAAGTCAGTGATGAAGGAAGATACAAGTGCTACGTCAGCACCATCAAACCAGACGAAGTCAAGGAGTCTTTTGTTAACTTAAAGGTTTATGGTGAGAAAACAAAATGTCTACATGTCATATTGTTACACAACAGAAATGTTAATAGCAAGTTTTGGAGTAGATAAACTACTACTTTGCCACACCAAGGTAAATAAACCAAACAAAACAGGTTAGGTAACTGTATTTTTTCTAATACAAACAGCTTTATGTTATTTCTTCACTCTGTCCCCTCCTGGAGCCGCCACCTTAAAGTGGTGGAGGGTTTGAGCATCCAAATGATCCTGGAGCTCTGTTTCGGGGGCTTCGTGCCCCTGTAGGGTCTCCCAGGGCAAACTGGTCCTATAGGTGACGGGTCAGACAAAGAGCGGTTCAGAAGCTCCTTATGAGAGACCCACAGGCCTGGTTAGAACCATGAGGCCGTCCTTCTGTGGACCCACCACCTGCAGGGGGCGCCATAAGGGGCTGGTGCCATGGGATTTGGGCAACTCCAACAGCTGCCCCCACGACCCAGAAACGGAAAAGTGGAAGAAAATGGATGGATGGCTTTTTCAATTTGTAGAAGTCATGTGGTGTGTGACAAAACATTAAGCTGTTTGTATCAAGAACTGTCCTGTTTCCATGATCAGACAAACAAGCTGAGGTTAAGCTCCTGGTTCTGGCCTTTTGTAGATTTTTTCAGCTTTAGGTAAACTTCGGTGGTGCAAATATGAACATGTCTCTCTCTCTCAGCTCCAGTGTCAGAGGTCTCTCTACAGCAGGAGGACGAGCGGCTCTGGTGCAGATCTGAAAACATTTATCCCAAACCTTCTGTGGACTGGACCTTCAGCCCTGAACCTCTGGATAAACCTCTGACCGACTTCACCTCCTCAGAGACCGGACTGTTCTCTGTGAACAGCTCAGTGCCTCTGACACAGCGCCCTCTGGAGGAGCACAGATGTAACATCAGCACTGCGTACAGCTGGAGGAGCGCCACCTACAGGAGAAACCGTGAGTATCACTGCAGACTGTTTTAGAAAGTAATGCTCTTGTGTCTCAGAAGAAACTGTAAGAAGTTATTCCATCAAAAGAAGTTAGCATCACGTTGTTATGCTAACTTCCTGTGCTCAAAACCGTCCCTTTATTCTCTATGGGGAGTTAGCCATGTCTTTCCAGTACAAAATGTTAAGACCTTTAGCACGATGTAAATTACTCACCAGAGGACACTTCTGTGTTTATAAATGAAGGTCATTTAGTATTTTCATGAGAAATATCTGTTCTGTCATGTTGATTAAGGGATAACTGATAGTGTTGAATATTTTCTGTCCACAGCTCCGATCAACAGCACGAGTTCAGAGGAGACCGTCATCTCCTGTGCTTCAAACTCTTCAAACTCTCCAAACTCTTCCACACTGAGCCTCATCTGGACCTTTAACAGCACTCAGACCATAGTGGAGCAAACCGGGTCTGAGCTGAACTACAGTGAGACCTGGAACACCTTAGTGAAGCTCCTCGACTCTGGAGATCTGAGTTTGAAGGTGAGAGATCAACCACAGTTCAACTCATCTGCGCTGTTGTGTTTGGAGAGATCATTGTCAGTAAAGTCCTTGTGTTTTTAAAGGGTTTGACCAAAGAACATGAGGGGCTGTTCTCCTGCAAACGCACCACGGACAGAGAGACCTTCTCCATCCACACTCCACTGATCATTCCAGGAGATCAGGGCACTGAAGGTCCACCCAGAGTCATCTTCTTCTTCTCCTACTCCTTCTTCCCTCATTCACTTTTTAACATTCTTTTAACATCTTACTGTTTTAGGAAACATCCCATGGGAGGCCATTATAGGAGGCGCTTTGGGAGGCCTGGCTGTAATAGTATTTATAGCAGCTATAGTAAAATGCACACAGCGCGGTAAGTCTCTCTTCACTGCTGAATGTTTCTGTGTTTTCTACGATCGTCCTCTTGATGCATGTGTTTTTAGATCAAGGCCCACGTGTGGAGCCAAATGCTCCGACTTCGAATCAAGCTTTTCCGCCTTCGGATCAGGATGTACGGGCCGTAGATCTGAATGCACAGAGAAGCACCGAGCAGTAAGTACTTCCCCAAACAAAATGATTAAAAAACGGCCTCCACAATCTTTCATTCTAATCGTAAATGTGGTTTGTAGAGCGAGCGGAGAAGATTCTGAAAACAACCAGCCTCCATCGCAACCACTGCTGATGAACGGTGATCCAAACCCGGTGAGCACTGTCACTGTCCTCTGCACGGCTGATGTCTCTGTATTTGACAGACCCAGAGCAGGTTTGATCAAAGTACTACATTTTATCACATGGCTGTTTCTCCTCCATTTCATGACTTGAGTAAAAGTACAATATACAACATTACGATATTGTATCCGATAAAAGTTTCTCAGTCAAACTATTTTTTAAACTTAGGGGTTAGTTTTCTAGTTTCTAGTTTTCTTCTGATTCTCTAAAAGTCTCATCAAGTAAAACCAGTGAGAGACAGATTTAGCGTTTGTCTGTATTTTGATATAATCTAAGGAATGAAGGATCTGAAAACGTTCACAGTGTCCTGGTTCCAGAGCGGAGCTGCAGTGAGTTACGATGCTAAGACGGAGGAAGTCACCATGAAAGAGCTGTGAGTAACTCTTTCAAATCAGCCTGAGCCATTCACTCAAATCTAAATCTAAAGACAAGCAGCTGTTGCTTTGACCGAGATGATCCAGGTGAAAATATCAATGTTTCTTGCAGTAATAATAATATAATGCATTGGTTTTATACAGCACTTTTCTGGACCACCACCAACCACTCACACACACATTCACCCAGGCTTCTCCCATCCAAGCACCAACCAGGCCCTCCTGCTTCTGAGGATCAGGCAGAGCAGAGTGTTGACATTTGAAGCTAAAGTTCTTCCCTTTAACATTTTAGTTGAGATATGAGAAATGTTCTTACCTGAGCTTAGACGAGTTCATGTGTACCTGTCTGGTCTTCACGCGTGCCCTCAGTCACGTAAACACAGACGGCGTTAGCATTTAGCCTCTCCTCCTCTATAGCTCCAAACCTGGTGAAGATAGAAGCTTCCAAGCTCTTTCACATTTTCCCTGTTTAAATATGATTATATAAGTGTTACACTACAAAGTATAATTACACAAAATTAAACAATGTGGATTTTCTAAGTGGATAAAAGGGGGGACTATATTGTAAGGCGTAATAATACCAGGAGTAGGTCGACAACCGCGCAGTGATATCTTCACTTTACTGTGCGGATGTCAAAGCTTCTATCTCACCTGGTTTGGAGCTATAGAGGAGCAGAGGCTAAATGCTAACGCCGTCTGTGTTTACGTGACTGAGGACACGCGTGAAGACCAGACAGGTACACATGAACTCGTCTAAGCTCAGGTAAGAACATATCTCAGTCTGTGAAAACGGTGGCCTATTCCTTTAACCCCCACCTGAACCGAGCACATTTTCTCCAGTTTGGCTTTACCCCAGTCCAAAAGCTTCTGGAAAAAAGCTGTGAAAATAGGAACAAAACTGAGACGAAAACAATGATGGAAATGTGACAAAAAAGTGACCAAAAAATGACAAAAATGTGACAAAAATGACAAAGAAAATGGACAAAAAATGTGAAAAAAAATTACCAAAAAATGACAAAAAATGTGACAAAAAATGACAAAAAAAATTGACCAAAAAATGTCAAAAAAAGACAAAAAATGTGGCAAAAAATATGACAAAAATTGACAAAACATTACAATAAATTTACAAAAAGGGGTTGCATACCCCCCAAAAATGGGAAAAATGTGATGACGTGAGGAAAAAGATCCATTTAGATGAGTTTTGTAGGTCTTTCAAATGAGGCGTTACACTGGCCTACAGGATGTGGGTAAAGCTGAACTGGAGAAAATGCTCTCGGTTCAGGCGGGAGTTAAGAGGTTAATGTAAACCTGGCTGTTTCCATCATTTAGATTTTGTTGCTGAAAATGAAGGCAATTTTTAAGCATAAATTGACCTAAAATTATTTCATTCACCTGCAGCGTCTCGCCCTAATGACCAGAGGAACCTGAAAGACTTAAGTCCAAAGTCGTCTCATCAGAAGGAAACTCAAAAAGGTTTGACGGAGACTGAAGGGCGTCTGACACAAAAGCTGGAAGAACAACAATCCTAAAGGACGTTCTCACTAAAACTGGTGCTGAGACTTTTGAAAGGAACATTTCTGAAGTGAAGAACAACTCAAAGCTGCAGCTATTTCTGACCTACAGACGCCCTTGAGCAAGACACTCCTCTCTCCTGAATGTGTCGGCCTGACGGTGCCCTGTACTGTGTTAGATTCAACATACAGGAGACAGGCTAACTACTCTGCCACACTGCCCACGTAAATCAGTACAAATGGGGACCTCAAGGCAAACTGCTCCATATGGGGACCCCATTTTTTTTAAGGGAATAGAGCCACCAAAACCACTCTCAAATTTTTTTCTTGAGCCTTGGGCTCCAGATGCAAATTTTGAACCAAAATCTCCTAAGTTTTCTTTTTTATTTTTTGTCCGGTAATTGGTGACTTTTGGGGACCTGTCTATTATGTAGTACCTGAAACAACCACCAGATGGCAATAGTGGGGAAAATGGTATTTCTTGTATTTTTTGTTATTTTTGAATGTTGGTAGATAGGTTAACAGGAAAAAGGAGGAGGTTTAAAACAAAAAAATCAATGCCCAACAAATGTTCATTAACAATGAAATATTTATTTACAAAAAAGTGAACATGGGTCTGTCGCCCAACGGTTTGCCAGTTATCATGCATGTTCTTCAACACGAGTAAGTTGGAGGGAAAGTTTAATAGAACTCTTGACTAGAGACCTGCAACGGGCGGGAATTCTCACGAGACTTGCAGGACTCGACACTAATTTTGTAGGATCGGTCAGGATTCATAAAGCCTTAGGCGGGAACGGGCGGTCAGACCAAAACATAATCCACAAAATCCATTCCTGTACAGGTCTCTACTTTAGACTCTTGCACAACTTTACAATTGCACAACAGTATGAAAACTCTACCTCTTACCTCTAGCTGTTACTTCCTGTATTTAAAGGAACAGGCCACCGGTTTTCCATACTGACATATGTTCTTACCTGAGCTTAGACGAGTTAATGTGCACCTGTCTGGTCTTTGTGCGTGCACTCAGTCAAAAAGACCAAAGATGTTGTTAGCATTTAGCCTCATCTCCACTCCTCTATGGGGCTAAATGGGGTTAAGTTAGAAGCCACCAAGCTCTTCCACGTTTCCCATATTTAAATACAGTTACATGAGTAGTTGCACCTCGACATCTGCGCAGTAAGACGCCAAAGTGCTTCTTAAGTGTTATTACGCCTTACAATATAGTTCCCCTTTTCATCCACTTAGAAAATTGACATGTTTAATTTTGTGTAACCATACTTGGATCTCACATAACCATATAGGGGGAACGTGGAGGAGCTTGGTCGCTTCTAACTTCACCCCCATTTGGCCACATAGAGGAGAGGAGGAGAGGCTAAATGCTAATGTCTATGGTTTCACACATCAAATCACAATCAGGCTCAGGCAAGAACATATCTCAGACTGAAAAAACAGTTGCCTGTTCCTTTAAAGGAATAGGCAACTGTTTGTACATACTGAGATATGTTTCTTACCTGAGCTGTGACGAGTTCTTTAGGACCTGTCTGATCTTCAGTCACGAAAAAACACAGCGCAGACGGCGTTAGCATTTAGCCTCTCCCTCTCTCCTCTATAGCTCCAAAACAGGTCAAGATAGAAGCTACCAAGCTCTTCCACGTTTTCCCTATTTAAATATGGTTACGTGAAGTGTTCCACTACAAAGTATAATTACACAACATTAAACAATGTGGATTTTCTAAGCGGATAAAAAGGGGAACTATATTGTAAGGTGTAATAATACCAGGAGTAGTTCGAAATCCGCGCAGTAATATCTTCACTTTAATGCACAGTAATCTTCACTTTACTGTGCGAGTGCCAAATTACTCCTGGTATTATTACGCCTTACAATATAGTCCCCCCTTTTATCCGCTTAGAAAATCCACATTGTTTAATTGTGTGTAATTATACTTTGTAGTGGAACACTTCACGTAACCATATTTAAATAGGGAAAACGTGGAAGAGCTTGGTAGTTTCTATCTTGACCTGTTTTGGAGCTATAGAGGAGAGAGGGAAAGGCTAAATGCTAACGCCGTCTGCGCTGTGTTTACGTGACTGAAGATCAGACAGGTCCTAAAGAACTCGTCAAAGCTCAGGTAAGAACATATCTCAGTATGTAAACACAGTGGCCTGTTGCTTTAAGGATCAATAAAAGCCTAAAAAAATATATACAACAGGACAACGTTTTCTTTAGCCAACTCTTACAAAAACGGTTTCTGTCATCGTACCTAATGTGGCATAAGCACTTACTTACTTACTTATTACTACTTTCTTTTACAACTTTGTCGTCTCCCAGCCTCAATCCGGTTTTTGACGTAAAATTTGACACCCTCCCATTTCCTTGTTTGAAGTGCCCCAGCAGACTCTTCAATACATTGGATGCACTGCGCCTTACCAGGGACCTTTCCAGACTGAATGTTGTCCATGAGGGTTTCCTCTACTGCATTCACTTCCTGCACTGTCCACGGTCTCTTTTTTCCTTTAGATCCTGGAAAATATGCAAAAACTAGAATCAGAACACGTTTTTATTGCCATTGTTTGAGAACAGGTTCACAAACTAGCAATGTTTCTCAGTACAATCGTGCAACAAACATAGAATTTAGATAAAAATAAGCTATACAAACTTTCAATCTACAAGGCCATAAGGGCATGCAGAAAAAAAAAAAAAAAAAGTAAAATATAACAAGACGACAACAAAGACATAGACATGACTTACTATGACTCTACAGACAATAACCAATTGTATTGCAAGTAGTTGGAATGAGCTTTACCAGTGGAAGTAGACATTTCTTCTGTTGGCGTCCGTGTCTGCAGTCCCTTTCCTCCCGTCTGTCCTGAGTGTTCAAGACAAGTTATTAGTAAACTAAACTAGGATATAGCTAAACATTCTCTTTTCCTTGGTTCTATGGGCATAAAGAAATCATTGATTTCAATCACCAACATGAAATTGATTTTTTATGTTTTTTTTTTTTTTTGTAATTACAGCTTCAGCTTTATTTCTGTCCCTTTTATATTAAATGTATAAATTGTGAGAGCAGTATATACATGGTTCCTCTGGGCAATGCTGAGCATTGCTCATCATTGCCCAGAGGGGCCGGGGACTTAGCACAAGTTCCTGGATGTTTCTCCCATAAAATGTATCATCACTTCATTCTGCAACACTATCAGACATTTCTGACCAGTACCAATCCTTCCACTTCTGTTGCTCTTGTGTTGCTCGCTCCAGTCTCCCTCTCTTTACTCCTCCATCCCTGTCTTGTATCCGTTTCTCCTTCGTCTTCTCTCCCCCTTCCTCTCCCATTTCTACTCCTCTCACTCCCCTCCTCCCTCTCATCCGTTAGCCTCTCTCCCCTCCACCTGTCCCGTATCTCTCTCCTCAGTCTCCTCCTCTCTCCCCTCCGTCTGTCCTGTATTTCTCTCCTCAGTCTCCTCCTCTCTCCCCTCCGTCTGTCCTGTATTTCTCTCCTCAGTCTCCTCCTCTCTCCCCTCCGTCTGTCCTGTATTTCTCTCATCAGTCTCCTCCTCTCTCCCTATGTCTGTCCTGTATCTCTCTCACCCGTCTCCTCTCCCCGGTCACACTCTCTCTTCTGTCCTGAATCTCTTCTTCCCGAAACAAACAGCCAAACTCTCTCCTTCATTGATTGTTTAAAATACCTGGAGACTTCGAAGAAAACCCAGGGATATGATCTTCACTTCCTGGTTGAAAGTTTTGGAGTGCAGGCTCTCCCCTCTTCCTGGTTCCTGTGGACATAATGAGATTAATCTAAGCAAAATACAGGAAATAATTGGCTTGTTTTCTTGTCCTTGGTCTCCTCCCTTTGTGTCCTTCGCCTCCTCTCCCTCTCCCCCACATGTGTCAAGTGTTACTTGTTCAAATACCTGGAGATTTTGAAGATGACGAATCTGGGGCTGAGATTGGATCAGTTTCATCATCTGATGCTTCTGTGTCTTCCATGACCCCCTCTAAAAGCAAAAATGAAATGGTTCCCAGGACACTTAATAGATAACAGGAAGTAACAGTACATGGCATTGTGAAACTTATCTTACCTTGTGGATCTATATTTATTTGATCCAGATTCTTTCTATGTGGTTGTTTCTGGTGGGCAGATGAATGGTCGTCTTCACTGTCTGTGCTGCTCTTTGTGTGATCTGGGACATACTCATCTTGGCTGCCTTCAGATGTGGACATGTCATCCTTTCTGGGGTTTGACTGAAAAAGACAAGACTCAAGACTCAAGACTCAGGTCTGGACAGGAGACCAGACCTGGCTTGTGTCCGAATGTCCACCCTAGTCCCTAACCCCTCATTCACTATATAGGCCTGCATTATATAGTAGTGTATAGTCCACTCATTCTGTTGGCGATTTGGACAGAAGCCACTACTATCTCCGAGCTGCTCGACGTCACATGCACTGCGGCTGCAGATTTCTTTATTTCTTTTTTCTCAGAACTTATTCAGACAGAGAGACCTTTTTTTGACGGGTTGACCTTGCTAAAGTTTCTCCATGAGTTGAGTGGCTGAGCTAAACCTCAGCAAAATAAAAAAAATGCAAAGTCAAACTTATTTGCTATATAAAAAAAAAGTGTTGGGAAAATATATAACTTTCGTGGGATAGAGTAATCTGTTTTGCGCATAATCTGTCATGTGGACAGAGATATTTGTTTATATTGCTGTAGAAAACTCTTTATTAAAATATCCGGTTAACTATGGGGCATTATTTTTTTCCTTATAGGCTATATGCACAGTTTCCCCACGTGACGTCTTCCTGGACAGTCAGTCAGACGCTGGACTTCTTGTCGCTGATCGTTTACATTCACAATTAGCAGGGTCCCACACAAATGTAGAGAAGCTCAGGATCTGATTAAGGACAACGAGTTACTGATGGAGTCACAGAAACGTATTACAAACATCATGTTCGCTGTGAATCTGTCCCAAAGGAAACGCCAGCTGTCGTAAGGGGCGGAGCTTTTATCTTAGAGCTAAAGGCTAGTGTTAAAAAATGATAATATAACATGTAAACAAGTAAATATAATTTAAACTAACAGGACGATTCTTTTTTGCGCAGGCTCGTTCCAAACGCCTCGCTAGTTTTATTTTTTATTTTGTGTTAGCCGCGTTAGCCGCGTTAGCCTCAAGACAAAAACATCCACGTTATGAACACGGAGTTTCCTCCAGTGAAGTCGTTACGTCTCATGTAATATTTTCTAACCTGCTCCAGTCACATCCGAACTTTTACTCGCTGTCCTTTACCAAATCTTAAGCTATTGCTTCATTTCTGTGGGACCTGCTCATTTTTAATGGGAAGAGATGACAGACAGGAAGGACAGCCTCTGGCTGACTGTCCAGGCGGAAATCACGTGGGGTCACTGTGCATATAGCCCATTACCCTGCAGTGTCTTGCCTTAAACAATATTGTATGCACAGACTTACAATTTGAGGTAGTGATGTAATTTCAAAGTTTTTGTGTGTTTCCTTTGTGAGCCACTCTTCTTGTCGGGTCACACAGGCATCGTGGTGATTTCTCAATGTCTGCAGCCAACGAAAATATCTTACTTGTGACTACAAAACAAAACAAAAAAATCACTCGCTGTGTTTACATGTATCTGCCCTATAAACAGCATGAGACTTAAGGTTAAAACGTTGGATAAAACATTATGGCCATGTAGTGGTATTCCTTTTATACATGTATTAAAAAATGAATGAATAAATAAAGCCTTTTCTATACAGTACAGTGGTTCACAAGAAGAAGAAAAAACATCTCACCTCAGATTTCCCATGTCCCTCTTTATCCTTCGACTCATTCATTGTTGCTGAAAAAATAAAGTTGAGTTAACTATGGTAGCTGTGAACAATCTTTGCTTAACGTCCTGAGATCTCAGACATAGTCTATTGTCCCATTGTTAGATGAGTTATTTATGTTTAATGCCTCTGTGGCAGTCTCAGCTCCACTTCCCACAGCACATGGTGCTACAGCAGCTTCTTACCACTATGCTAAACATGTTCAATGTTATGGTTATTCTCAAAGCTAAGACTGGGTCAGACAGAAAAGTTATGGACGACCCAATGCAAAAAAATGCCCACCAGTATTGTGGAGCTCAAGATAAATGTCTAATTACTTTACTCCAACGTTTTAACTGTATAATGTATTCCTTGTTAAAGAAAAGTGAGGCCACGTGAGTCTGGTTTTGCTAATGTACAACTAGCATGATAGCTAACCACCATGCAGCTAGCTAAACAAGCTAATATCCACTAAACTTTTCAACAATCTAATCTAAAAAAAAAAAAGAGCCTCATATACCTTCCTTCAAGTAGACAGTTGAGCAAAAAATAAGTCTGTCTCTTTATGTATTGTGGTAGAAATGAACAGAAAAGCTAGCACATTGCCACAGTACTTAGCACTGTTTTTGAAACGTTTTTGAGCACATATCTTAGAACATGAACATTGCAAACTAATTTGTCATCTCTAACTTAGTTAACTCTCAAAAAAAGACTTACCAGTTTGTTGACTGTAGGCTACGTGACATCTGTCGTGGACGCAGATGCAGAGAGATGCAGAGCACGGGTAGTGGCACCACTAGCTCCTCCCCCGCAATGCAAAATGGCGGCCAGGGATTTTGCAAACCAAAACAAACCAATGCTAATTTTTTAAAGAATATCAAAAGACAAAGGGTTAAATAAATTAGGCGAAGGAGGAATGGCATTTTCACATATGCCTACAGTGAAAATTGTGCCTGTGTCCACAGGCTACTTAAAGCCTTAATATCCAATTTATTTTTAGCATTGATTTCAAAAGAAGAATTCAATATTAAGAGTTTTAAAGTATGATGTCTGCTAATCAGCTATGCTCCAACTTTTGGACACAGAATAAAAAAATTTAAATTGAAGATTTGTCTAAAACTTTATAAACTGAAAAGTTTTTCAATGTAGTATTGAATGTTTTCTTTCTTGTAAAATATTGTGCAATGGTCGGTAGTTAGCACATAGCTGATACCTGTGTGTCACGATGTAGTCAAGCCACCATTTTGTATAATGAGACAGTTTAGAGATGAACATTATGAGTACCTGTTAATCCTGGTTTGTGTATCACGATGTAGTCAAGCCACCATTTTGTATAATGAGACAGTTTAGAGATGAACATTATGAGGACCCGTTAATCCTGGTTTGTGTATGACGATGTAGTCAAGCCACCATTTTGTATAATGGGACAGTTTAGAGATGAACATTATGAGGACCTGTTAATCCTGGTTTGTGTATGACGATGTAGTCAAGCCACCATTTTGTATAATGAGACAGTTTAGAGATGAACATTATGAGGACCCGTTAATCCTGGTTTGTGTATCACAATGTAGTCAAGCCACCATATTGTATAATGAGACAGTTTAGAGATGAACATTATGAGGACCCGTTAATCCTGGTTTGTGTATCACGATGTAGTCAAGCCACCATTTTGTATAATGAGACAGTTTAGAGATGAACATTATGAGGACCTGTTAATCCTGGTTTGTGTATCACGATGTAGTCAAGCCACCATTTTGTATAATGAGACAGTTTAGAGATGGACATTATGAGTACCTGTTAACCCAGGTTTGTGTATCACGACGTAGTCAAGCCACCATTTTGTATAATGAGACAGTTTAGAGATGGACATTATGAGGACCTGGTAATCCTGGTTTGTGTATCACGATGTAGTCAAGCCACCATTTTGTATAATGAGACAGTTTAGAGATGAACATTATGAGGACCTGTTAATCCCAGTTTGTGTCATGATGGAGCATCACCACCAGTCTGTTGTTATTGTTGATAGGGATGCACCGATACTACTTTTTTCTAAAACTGTTATGAGTACTTTGACTTGAGTAGCCTACTTGCCAACACCGAATACCAAAACGAGTACCATGCATTTTTCTCAAACATTCTTGTGTATAGATGGTTTATAGACTATATCATAGCAGACTAGTTAGTAGTTACCCATTTACCTGAGAAACGTAGATTTAGTTATATGAGAATCTTACATATGCTATTTTATTCTTTTTTTTTTTAATTGAATATAATTTTCATTATTATTAATCATTTTTTCCAAGGCTTAATTTGTCATTTGTTTCTTAGGTCCTGGATACCTGATACTATCGGTGCATCCCTAAATGTTTGTTTTCTAGTTCGTTTAAATGGACCTCTCAGTCTTAATTGTTCTTTAAACGTCACTATTGTAAACAAAACAACAATATTAACAGCTTTAATATAGCTCCTTTTTCACAAATTGTCCCGACCGGCTCAATGAGGAAAGCAACCAGAAGGGCGGTTAAATACCAATTTTATTACAAAGTTCAACTCCAAAAATGGCAAAGGTGGCTGGGACTGAGCTGAGCCACCAGGCCAGATGCAGCCAATCTTAGGGGACAGCTGAGAAGCCACACCCAGTAGCCATGGGGGAGGGTGGAGCACCTGCATACAAAGAGGTGAGAGGGAGGAGCAGAAGCAGGACACAAGTCCCTCCCCAACACTCAGACAAGCCAATTTATAATTTATTCTATTTGTCAGTCCATCAACTGTATTTGAAGAGAACCATTCATACAAAAAAACTCAAAGTGCTTACAAATATTCACACAATGGTTAATGACATAGATTTAATGACTGATTTAGACTTGATTCAAAGCAGCCAGCGCTGTTAATAAACGCCCTTGTAGTGAAGATAAAAAGATAGAGGCCGCTATGAAAGTTCATGGGAGGCAAATGATGTGGTGCACATTGAAGTTGGGTTCACGTTGGATGTTGGATATTCACTTCCAACACTTAGGTAGGCTACTGCTCTGGAGACACCTACAGCATGTTCCACACAGACCACAGCTCTAGACTGGTGAAATCCTGGTCATGTGAAGCCTACATTAAATCACATTTATGGCACTTTTCTACCTTCATCTGGTAAAAATCGTGGAGGCAAACAATAACAGTGATCGCTCCTACAGGCTATAGATAGACTCAGGGCAGATAAAAGTCCCTCTGCAGATAGGGCTGAAGGCTGAAGAGAACATTTATTTTAGTTTTTATGATTTTCTTTTGGGTTGTCTGTGTTAACAAATCATGTTAACATTACGCTTATATTGAATTAAGTTGAAATAATAATCATTAAACGATTATGGTGGTGACTGTGGCACAGTTGGTAGAGCGGGTCGTCTCATGATCAGAAGGTCGGGGGTTCAAATTTGCGTACTGACCTTGTGTCCTTGGGCCAGACACTTCACCCTCCATGCCTCAAGTGTCTGCGTACACGGTTGTATGAATGAGAGAGTGAATGGTTCCTTGCTGTGTGCCTACAGTATGTAGGTGGAAAAGCGCAATATAAGTTACCATTTACCAATAAAATATATCCATTTTAGTTTTAGCAATGGTAGCTAGTAACTTAAGAAAACCAGTTACCGTCAAGCCTTAAATATTTCTCATATCCTGCTTATTTGCTTTTTTTTAATTGCATGTTACATTAAGAACAACTAATATTTTCATGTATTTATAATGTAAAAGGTTACAAAGGTTGAAGTTGTAATAAGTGCAGTGCAACAACAAACACATGGTGGTGGTGTTTTGTGGGGACTTGATGATACACACTACCAGAACATGGTGTCATATGAGGACTGATGCAGTACCAGCAGCCACCTTGTGGGGGCGCTGTTTTGTGGGGACCTGTGATACACAGAACCAGAACATGGTGTCATATGGGGACTGCAGTACCTCAGTGTGTCCACTAGGGTCGCATACACTCACACTAATTCAGGTTTTGGACATTCTGGGGACTTCTCAGGAAAAGTACATGGGGCCCATCTTGAGGCCATTTCTAGCCGTTTAAAAGCATTGTGCCTCTGGGGACCTCGAATGAGGTCCTCATAAGGTTTTAGGTCCCCACATGGCTGGTGTGTATACAGGTGGACGTCCCCACATGTGATGCTTTACAAGAACACACACACACACACACACACACACACACACACACACACACACACACACACACACACACACACACACACACACACACACACACACACACACACACACACACACACACACACACACACACACACACACACACACACACACACACACACACACACACACACACACACTTTAAACAAGTTCATTTTACTTCCACTGGAGTCCAATTATTTGCCTGTTTTTAGTTTGTAAAAATGAAAAACAGTTTATTTATGACGTCACAAATGTTATTGTTTATTTGTTTTATGCCATGACCCTGAATGTTTACATGTTTTTTTCTTGCATTTTCATCAGTTTGTTGTTGTCTTTTTGTAACTTTGATTTTTATCGCTTTTTTGCTGTGAGTTTACGTCTCGTTTTTGTTGCTATTTTGACCCTTTTTTCAGGAAGCGTTTATGTTTGGGTAAAGGTGAACTGCGCTCGGAACTGTTAAGAGGTTGAGGAAATAAAAGAGGAGAGAAAAGTGTTAAAAAAATAATGTTTATGAAGGGAATCAATAAAGGAAGTCAAACCATCAAAAACTATGGAACTAGTTTAAAAAAAAAGGTAAAGTTCACGCTGTTGTGCGCTCGGCTCTTTGTCTCCCTCTTGTGTCTCGTCTTTGTTTTTCAGGTTTGTACTGAGTCTGACTTTCTACAGTCAGACTCTGCCAGAGCTCAGCCCTTATTAAAGTCTTACCCAAGTCAAAAGTCAAGTTCTGAGTCACTGGATTCTAGAGTTTTTTTGCTCCAGCAACTTATGCTTCGTTTTGCTGCTTTAATCTCAGCTCCATTTCATTATTAAGCGAAACTTACGATAGTGTTTTATCAGTTTATCTATGGACATTAAGCCGTTTACAACAAACCTTTATATTTTTAATATTCAACCCTTAACCTCTTACCACTCGCCAAAACCAAATCCATTCTCTCCTCTTTGCCATTGTCGTCACTTCTTATTTCCCTTATGTGTTTTTGTCACTCTTTGCTGGATATTTGTCATTTTTTTCCGCTGGATTTTTGTCACTTTTTTGCTGATTGTCTTTTTTCTACCGGATTTTTGTCATGTTTTTGCTGATTTTTTGTCACTTTTTTGCTGGATTTTTGTCTTTTTTTTCTGATTTTTTGTCACTTTTTTGCTGGAATTTTGCCATTTTTTTGCTGATTTTTTGTCACTTTTTTGCTGGATTTTTGTCTTTTTTTGCTGGATTTTTGCCTTTTTTTTGCTGGATTTTTGCCTTTTTTTCTGATTTTTTTTTTCACTTTTTTGCTGGAATTTTGTCTTTTTTTTGCTGGAATTTAGCCTTTTTTTGCTGATTTTTTGTCACTTTTTTGCTGGATTTTTTTCACTTTTTTGCTGGATTTTTTTTCATCTTTGTTGAGATTTTGGCCTTTTTGTTCAGGTGGGAGTTAAGAGGTTAACTCTACACTTTGGGCTTTGTGCGTTTCACACCTGATAATGACACATGTCCAAACAGTCATATAATGTAAATACATGTGGGCGACTTTCCAAACGACACAACAGCAGCTCATTGTCAAACACAGAAACATCAGTAAATGCCTTCATTCAATAGATTTTATTCTGGAGAAAAACCTCGTCAGGACAGATCTCTCAACATCATCAGTGACACATTAACAAACCAGTGGTGACGTTTAAATGTAAACACTTTCACAGCTCTTTTCGTCGTCTTCAAACACCAGGTCAAAGAGCTCATTACTGTGACGCCTCCTCCGCTCTGAGGTCACAGTCTGGTTTAGAGCCTCACATTTGGACTCGCTGAAGCCGGATTTCCAGTCGTTTCAGTGGGACCAGGTCTGAGGAGGGTTTGGCCGCTCGGTTCTGAACGCTCAGGTGAGTTTTTAGTTCCTCGGGATGAACGAAGGCTCTGCTCTTCTGCACATGAATCTGTTTATGTCGTTTCAAATATCCCAACAGACCAAACGCTTTCCCACACTCATCACAGACGTGGTTCTTCTCTCCTGTGTGCAGCTGTCGGTGAATTTTCAAACTTCCTGACCGAGAGAAAGATTTCCCACAGAGGTCACAGGTGAAGGGCTTCTCTCCAGTGTGGATGAGCTGGTGACCCTTCAGGTTCCTCTCATCAAAAAACTCTTTCCCACACTGGTCACAGGAGAACACAGTCCCTGTGTGAATGTTCTGATGAGCTTTCAGATATTGGCTTTGGGTAAAAGACCTGTCACACTGCTCACACTGGAACCTTTTATTCTCATGGGAGACTCGCTCGTGGAGTCTGAAAGCATGTTTCCACTTGAATGTTTTCCCACACTGGCCACAGGTGTGAGGTCGCTCTGTCGAGTGGGAGATTTCATGCATTTCTAGAACACTCAGTGTGGCACAGGCTTTTCCACATGTTTCACAGCAGTACACGTCCTCTCCGATGTGCATCCGCTTATGACGGGTCAGGCCAGATTTACTGGAGAGGCTTTTCCCACACTCGTCACAAGGGAAGCTCCTTTTACTGTGAGTGAGTTTGTGTTGTTTTAATGTACATCGTTTGAGAAAAGCCTTTCCACACTGGTCACAGCGATGCTTCTTCTCTCCTGTGTGAATCAGTCGATGAGCTCGTAAATTTGATAATGATGCGAAACTTCTCCCACACTGGTCACAGCGATGCTTCTTCTCTCCTGTGTGAATCAGTCGATGAGCTCGTAAATTTGATGATGATGCGAAACTTCTCCCACACTGGTCACAGCTGAAGTCTCGTTTTCCTGTGTGAACGACCGAGTGTTGTTTAACTTTACTCTTCTTATTAAATCTCTTCCCACACTGGTCACATTCAAACGGTTTCTCTCCCGTGTGGACTCTCACGTGGTCAGCGAGGTCGTGTTTTGAGGTAAAGCTCTTGCCACAGAAGGGGCAGCAGAGCAGGTTTTTCCCAGTGTGGAATCTCTGATGTCGTGTTAGAGTAGGTCTATGTTTAAATGTCTTCCCACACTGCTCACAGCGATGCCGTTTCTCTCCACAAGTGTCTTTATCTTTGGGGGCAGCGTCTTCCTGTCAAAACAGAGTTGTTCATGTGAGTAAATGTCAGACTCGTCCAGTCCGGAGCAGGAGCTTGGACGACAGAGGCCGGACAGAAGCTCCGCCTCCACGTGAGAACATCACTCAGTACAGACGAGTTTCTGTTCAAAAGCCAAAGAAAAGCTGCTCCACTTAAGCAAAAAAACATATACAGTAGACGCCTCTAAGTTTTACATTAACCTCTTAACTCCCACCTGAACGGATCCCATTCTCTCCAGTTTGGCTTTACCCTAATCAAAAAGCTTCTTGGGGAAAAAAAGCACCAAAACAGCCACAAAAATTCAACTAAAAAGTGACAAAAAATCAACAAAAAAGTGACAAAAAATCAACAAAAATGTGACAAAAATTCAACAAAAATGTGACAAAAATTCAACAAAAAAAAGACAAACATTCAACAAAAAATGACAAAAATTCAACAAAAAAGTGACAAAAATTCAACAAAAATGTGACAAAAATTCAACAAAAATGTGACAAAAATTCAACAAAAATGTGACAAAAATTCAACAAAAAAGTGACAAAAATTCAACAAAAAAGTGACAAAAATTCAACAAAAAAGTGACAAAAAATCAACAAAAATGTGACAAAAATTCAACAAAAATGTGACAAAAATTCAACCAAAAAGTGACAAAAACTCAACAAAAACGTAACAAAAAAAAACCATAACAAAGTTGACACAACACAGCATCAACGCGAGGAAAAAGATCAGTTTTGTGGGTCTTAGCTTTCAAATGAGCTGTTACACAGACCTATATAATGGCCAAAGAGGGCAGAATGCATTTGGTTGAGGCGGGTGGTAAGAGGTTAATGTACAGTATTATCTGAATCCACACATTTAATATACATTTAATCCTAAGCAAGTTTATTTTAACACAGAAGTGATTTTTTTGATCACTTAGATGAAATATTGCAAAATTATCGTTCCTCAGGATTATTTAGAGATGATTTATAGATAATAAAAAATGTTTTCATGACAGGCCTACAGCTCTCTTACCGACATAAGGCCACCAGCGATAATACAGTCATGCTTTTTAGCCATGAAACCTACAATATTCATTCATTCAACTTGATGTTTTTTCCACTTGGTGTCAGATAAAATCAATATATCATTTCCAGTTCACAAATGGAAAGGATCATATTTCCCCGAGCACAGGAAGGCAGCTGAACAACAAAGAACTTATAAACTGGAGACATAAAGTTAAATTTGATGTAAACAAAAAGGCCATATTTTATTTATCTGAATCGTTTAGCCTCTTACCACCCGCCTAAACTGAATGCATACTGCCCTCTTTGGCTAAAGGCCTGTGTGGCACCTCATTTGAAAGCCAAGACCCGAAAAACTGATTTTTTTCCTCGCGTTGTTGCTGTGTTGTGTCACCTTTTTTATGTTTTTTTTGTTTTGTTTTTTGTTGAGTTTTTGTCATTTTTTGGTTGAATTTTTGTCACATTGTTTTTTAGTTTTTGTCACATTGTTCTTTTTAATTTTACTCACTTATTGATTGACTTAATGTCACATCTTTGTTGAATTTTTGTCACTTTTTTGGTTGACCTTTTGTCACATTTTTGTTGAATTTCTGTTGAATTTTTGTCACATTTTTGTTGAATTTTTGTCACTTTTTGTTGAATTTCTGTCACTTTTTGGTTGAGTTTTTGTCACATTTTTTTCAAATTTTTGTCACATTTTTGTTGAGTTTTTGTCATTTTTTGTTGAATTTCTGTCACTTTTTGGTTGAGCTTTTGTCTCATTTTTCTTTGTTGAATTTTTGTCACATTTTTGTCGTGTTTACATCTTTGTTTTCTTCTCATTTTTTGTGGGTGTTTTGGTGATTTTTTCCCCCCTAGAAGCTTTTTGATTCGGGTAAAGCCAAACTGGAGAAAATCCGGGATCCGTTCAGGTGGGAGTTAAGAGTTTAGTAGAAGAAGAAGTATAGTATTCTTTTTCTTCTTCTACTGGTAGTAATTTGTTGACGGTCCCAACACGATCAGAAAGTCTGATGCTGCAGCAGTTCCCGGTGCTAATATCAGATAAAATGGCTGTAAAACTAACTAAAGCAGCCAGAAGTGCTCAAGAACTCAGTTTGTGTAAAAAGATGAGGCATGACCGAAAAATATCTCACCATTTTGAAAGCGTCCGTCCTCAAACACACGGTTCAGTCCGAGTTCACAGTGAGAATCTTCCGCAGGAGAAACAGTGAAGGAATGAGCCGCTCCTTTTTCAGACTTCTTACACCGTTTCCAAACTGGACTTCCTCGTGCTCACAGGGAACAGTGGCCACAACAACACGGCGGACATGTTTCTCTCCGTGTGCAGCACCGGAACCTGCTCGGGTAGAAACAAAACACAAATGTTCCTACACACTACAGTGGAGCGAAGTGAAGGTTTTTATTATATGTGCTTTAACCCCTTAACTCCCGCCTGAACCGAGCACATTTTCTCCAGTTTGGCTTTACCCCAATCCAAAAAATCTGACAAAAAAGAGACGAACAAATGACAAAAATGACAAAAAATTGACAAAAAATGAGTGATAATACAGTGATAATAGTTAGCATCAGAGGTCCCTATGCTAAAGTGGCTATGATAGTTAGCATCAGAGGTCCCTATGCTAAAGTGGCTATGCTAGTTAGCACCAGAGGTCTCTATGCTAAAGTGGCTATGATAGTTAGCATCAGAGGTCCCTATGCTAAAGTGGCTATGATAGTTAGCATCAGAGGTCCCTATGCTAAAGTGGCTATGCTAGTTAGCACCAGAGGTCTCTATGCTAAAGTGGCTATGATAGTTAGCATCAGAGGTCCCTATGCTAAAGTGGCTATAATAGTTAGCATCAGATGTCCCTATGCTAAAGTGGCTATGATAGTTAGCACCAGAGGTCCCTATGCTAAAGTGGCTATGCTAGTTAGCACCAGAGGTCCCTATGCTAAAGTGGCTATGCTAGTTAGCACCAGAGGTCTCTATGCTAAAGTGGCTATGATAGTTAGCATCAGAGGTCCCTATGCTAAAGTGGCTATGATGGTTAGAATCAGAGGTCCCTATGCTAAAGTGGCTATAATAGTTAGCACCAGAGGTCTCTATGCTAAAGTGGCTATGATAGTTAGCATCAGAGGTCCCTATGCTAAAGTGGCTATGATAGTTAGCATCAGAGGTCCCTATGCTAAAGTGGCTATGATAGTTAGCATCAGAGGTCCCTATGCTAAAGTGGCTATAATAGTTAGCACCAGAGGTCTCTATGCTAAAGTGGCTATGATAGTTAGCATCAGAGGTCCCTATGCTAAAGTGGCTATAATAGTTAGCATCAGATGTCCCTATGCTAAAGTGGCTATGATAGTTAGCACCAGAGGTCCCTATGCTAAAGTGGCTATGCTAGTTAGCACCAGAGGTCCCTATGCTAAAGTGGCTATGCTAGTTAGCACCAGAGGTCTCTATGCTAAAGTGGCTATGATAGTTAGCATCAGAGGTCCCTATGCTAAAGTGGCTATGATGGTTAGAATCAGAGGTCCCTATGCTAAAGTGGCTATAATAGTTAGCACCAGAGGTCTCTATGCTAAAGTGGCTATGATAGTTAGCACCAGAGGTCCCTATGCTAAAGTGGCTATGATAGTTAGCATCAGAGGTCCCTATGCTAAAGTGGCTATGATAGTTAGCATCAGAGGTCCCTATGCTAAAGTGGCTATGATGGTTAGAATCAGAGGTCCCTATGCTAAAGTGGCAATGCTAGTTAGCATGGAGGCTCCTTTTCCTTACTCCTTCCTAACTGACAGACCAATTCGGAAGCATCTTGTCATGGCGGACGCTGACGCACATCCGGTTTGGCGGAGCTTCGGACGCAGCCACGGTGTTATGCGCTCGGCAAAGACGAGGTTCTTTGTCTCCCTCTTGTGTCTCGTCTTTTGCTTTGTTTTTCAGGCCCAGAGACTCTCGGCTGGAGGGAGAGTCTCTGAGCGGACAAAGCTGACATCCATTCATGATTCGAGTGTTTTTTGTTCCAGGAACTTATGCTTCGTTTTGCTGCTCAGATCTCTGCTCTATTTCCTTATCAAACTACACTTCCTTATAGTATAAATAACGTTTTATAGTGTGCTGTCTACCTGTGGACATTAGGCTGTTTACAACAAACATGGCCGATTTGGTCAATAATGTAACTTTTTAAATAACACATCCTAGAATTTACTCAATGGACTTCGTTCTTATCCACAAACACAAACAGATAAATAATAATTTGCAGATAATGTGCAAAAAAAGTCTTCTTAGAACAAATCTCTCAACATCTCAGAAATAAATATACTTATTATTAGTGACATATTTTATAATAACAAACCAATGGTGATGTTTAAACGTAAAATACTTTCATTTGGTCCAATGTTGCTGTTCAAATTCAACATCAAATTTCCTACTCATGACATTTGATTGCAAAGTCTATTAATGGAAAAAATATATAATAACAGTTATTCATTTGTCAGGACGGTGAACAAATTGTCCAATCACATCCCAGTATTGTGCTGAAGTCCCGCCCCTTTACGGACACACCTTGGACGACGCCTTGGTGGAGGTCTGCTCTGAGGCTACAGTCCATCAGTCCTTCAGGGTCTCCAGCTTCAGCCTCACATTTGGACTCGCTGAAGCCGGATTTCCAGCCGTTTCTGTGGGACCTGGTCTGACGAGGGTTCGGCCGCTCGGTTCTGAACGCTCGGGTGTTTCAGGGCCTGGTCTGAGGAGGGTTCGGCCGCTCGGTTCTGAACGCTCGGGTGTTTCGGGGCCTGGTCTGAGGAGGGTTCGGCCGCTCGGTTCTGAACGCTCTGGTGTTTCAGGGCCTGGTCTGAGGAGGGTTTGGCCTCTCGGTTCTGAACGCTCGGGTGTTTCAGTGCCTGGTCTGAGGAGGGTTTGGCCGCTCGGTTCTGAACGCTCGGGTGTTTCAGGGTCTGGTCTGAGGAGGGTTCGGCCTCTCGGTTCTGAACGCTCGGGTGTTTCGGGGCCTGGTCTGAGGAGGGTTCGGCCTCTCGGTTCTGAACGCTCGGGTGTTTCAGGGTCTGGTCTGAGGAGGGTTCGGCCTCTCGGTTCTGAACGCTCGGGTGTTTCAGGGCCTGGTCTGAGGAGGGTTTGGCCGCCCGGTTCTGAACGCTCGGGTGTTTCAGGGTCTGGTCTGAGGAGGGTTCGGCCTCTCGGTTCTGAACGCTCGGGTGTTTCGGGGCCTGGTCTGAGGAGGGTTCGGCCTCTCGGTTCTGAACGCTCGGGTGTTTCAGGGTCTGGTCTGAGGAGGGTTCGGCCTCTCGGTTCTGAACGCTCGGGTGTTTCGGGGCCTGGTCTGAGGAGGGTTCGGCCGCCCGGTTCTGAACGCTCGGGTGTTTCGGGGCCTGGTCTGAGGAGGGTTTGGCCTCTCGGTTCTGAACGCTCGGGTGTTTCGGGGCTTGGTCTGAGGAGGGTTTGGCCGCCCGGTTCTGAACGCTCGGGTGTTTCGGGGCCTGGTCTGAGGAGGGTTTGGCCTCTCGGTTCTGAACGCTCGGGTGTTTCGGGGCCTGGTCTGAGGAGGGTTCGGCCTCTCGGTTCTGAACGCTCGGGTGTTTCAGGGTCTGGTCTGAGGAGGGTTCGGCCTCTCGGTTCTGAACGCTCGGGTGTTTCGGGGCCTGGTCTGAGGAGGGTTTGGCCGCTCGGTTCTGAACGCTCGGGTGTTTCGGGACCTGGTCTGAGGAGGGTTCGGCCGCTCGGTTCTGAACGCTCGGGAGTTTCACGGCCTGGTCTGAGGAGGGTTTGGCCGCTCGGTTCTGAACGCTCGGGTGTTTCGGGACCTGGTCTGAGGAGGGTTCGGCCTCTCGGTTCTGAACGCTCGGGTGTTTCAGGGCCTGGTCTGAGGAGGGTTTGGCTTCTCGGTTCTGAACGCTCGGGTGTTTCAGGACCTGGTCTGAGGAGGGTTTGGCCTCTCGGTTCTGAACGCTCGGGAGTTTAACGGCTTTGCGTTTCGTACACACCGAGCGCATCATCAGTCGGTGTCTGTTCAAACTTCCTTTCTCGGTGAAGCGCGTTCCACAGAGGTCACAGGTGAAGGGCCTCTCTTCAGTGTGGACGCGCTGGTGACTCTTCAGGTGGCTCTTACAAGAAAACTCCTTCTCACACTGGTCACAGGAGAGCATTGTCCCTGCATGAATGTTCTGATGAGCTTTAAGATTAGCTTTACTGGTGAAAGACTTGTCACACTGCTCACACTGGAACCGTACATTCTCATGGAAGGCTCGCTCGTGGAGTCTCAGAGAAAGCTTCCACTTGAACGTTTTCCCACACTGGCCACAGATGTGACTTCGATCTGTCGAGTGGGAGGTTTCATGCAGTTCCAAGTCTTTCAGTGTGGAACACGCTTTGCCACACGTTTCACAACAGTACACGTCCTCTCCGATGTGCATCCGCTTATGACGGTCTAAGCCTGCTTTAGTGGAGAGGCTTTTCCCACACTCGTCACAAGGGAAGCTCCTTATAGTGTGACTGAGTTTGTGGCGTTTTAAGTGAGAGTTTTGCAGAAAGGCCTTCCCACACTGGTCACATTGATGCTTCTTTTCTCCGGTGTGAATCAGTCGATGAGTTCGTAAATGTGTTAATCGTGTAAAGCGTCTCCCGCACTCGTCGCAGCTGAAGTCTCGCTTTCCCGTGTGAATGAGTGAGTGTTGGTTTAGTGTACACTTATCCCGAAATCTCTTCCCACACTGGTCACATTTAAACGGCTTCTCTCCAGTGTGGACTCTGATGTGTGCAGTGAGGTGCTGTTTTTTCGTCCACTTTCTGTCGCAGAAGGGGCAGCTGAGCAGATTGTTCCCGGTGTGGAGTCTCCGGTGCTCTGTTAGTGTTTGTTTGAGGCTGAATGACTTCCCACACTGCTCACAGCTGTGCCGGTTCTTTCCACAAGTGTCTTTATCTTTGGGGACGGCGTCAGCGTCTTCCTGTAAAAACAAACAGTTCATGTGAGTAAATGTCAGACTCGTCCAGTCCAGAGCAGGAGCTTGGACGACTGCAGGACAGAAGCTCCGCCTCCTCAGCTCCTGCTCCACAGGCCACACAAAACACACAAAACACACAAACCACATCAGCCCATTTCAGGAGCTCACACTCAATAGAACCACTGTGGGTACCGTAAATGCTCTAATATAGTACGGGGCCTTTATTTACTCAAGGGCATCGAGGACCAGGCCTTTATTGGAACCAGGCCACAATCAGAGACAGGCCTTTGTTTCTATTTGAGCAAAACGGACGACCAGGAAAACGAAGAAAAACGAGATTTGTGTCCATTTGCACCTAAAATATTAGGTTCATTTATTAATTAACATTTCAAACCCTCTCCCAGCGGCTGGAACATTGACGCCTTTTATTTTGTCGGGACAACAGGAAGTGTTTCGTTGCTGTTAGCGGAGCTTTGACATCAGTGTCACTGCAGGTTTCTGTTTCGTTTTTACCGCGGACCGGATTATTTGTTGTTATCTTGTGTAAAAGGCGAGTTTAGACGGAGCGTTTGTGTTTGTGATCGATCATGAGACTGACCCGAGAGAAGACGAGACGCTCGCGCTGATGGGAGGAGTTATTTTGAGGCGTGGGACTGACCTGCACACGGAGCAGCTGGACGTGCTTTGAAGACGCGATGGAGACTTTATTAAAACCCTGGAGGGTCACACAACTCTCCCCCTGTTTCCAAATATCATCACAGGAGGTTTGAAAAGTGGCTAAATCTGTGTCAAAGTTACGCTCGGATCAGCTCCTCCGCAGCGTCCCCCTCGGCCCGGGTTCAGTTTGTTACTTCCTGCACCTGAGTTATCATTTACACCAGTATGAGACAAATTCCTAACATGGGGAATATTTCTACCGCTATAGTTTCTAATAAAAGCCCCGGCCTGTTTTAGAGACCGGCTTTAATTTGCCTCCGCCAGCCGCGAACCCGGCCCCTGTCAGAGACCCGGCCCCTGTTAGAGACCCGGCCATTTTTTCTGCTGGATTTTAGTCATTTTTTGGCTGGATTTCTGTCACTTTTCTTGCTGCTCTTTTGTCACCTTTTTGTTGAGTTTTTGTCATTTTTATCGCTGTCTTTTGGTCACTTTTAAGCGCTTTCTTGTTGTGTTTACATCCTCATTTTCTTTTTTTCCTTTTTATCGCTGTTTTGAAGAAGCTTTTAGATTTGGAAAACATGTTCAGGTGGGAGTTAAGAGGTTAAAAAAAACACCAATACATCATTAACAAACACATTCACGTGACAAAGGTGTTTAAAAACTGCTGAACTACTGCTACTCTGCATCAGCTTTATAATATTAACAAATGAGAAGCTAAAGAGCTAAATGCAGATCAGCTCCATAACAATGTGATTCCCGAGATGAGAGAACACTTTCAGCAGACACACCAGCAATATTATTAATCGTTGTCATGACTCCTATGATCTTCATTTAGCCACGCAGCTTCATGTCATCTCTTTCTTCACTTCCAAATGACCGAAAAACATCTCACCATTTTGAAACCGTCCGTCCTCAAACACACGGTTCAGTCCGAGTCAGAATCTTCCTCCGGAGAAACACCGTCTCAGCTCGTTCTGTCTCTAAATGACTTTACAAACTGGACAGATGAGCGTTACTCGGGCTTCCGGTGTAACACTTAAATGTGTCCGGGTAGAAACCAAACACATGTTCCCACACAATCCAGTGGAGTTCAGTGATGGAAAGTTGTTTTCATATGTGTGTTAACCTCTTAGCACCCGCCTAAACCAAATGCATTCTGTCCTCTTTGGCTATTATATAGGCCTGTGTAGCACCTCATTTGAAAGCTAAGACCTACAAAACTGATCTTTTCCTCACGTTGTTGCTGTGTTGTGTCACCTTTTTTATGTTTTTTTTTTCTTTTCTTTTTTGTTGAGTTTTGTCACTTTTTTGTTTAGTTTTTGTCACATTTTTGTTGAATTTTTGTCATTTT
This sequence comes from Gobius niger, assembly GCF_951799975.1. Taxonomy (NCBI): domain Eukaryota; kingdom Metazoa; phylum Chordata; class Actinopteri; order Gobiiformes; family Gobiidae; genus Gobius; species Gobius niger. The sequence goes on from NC_136869.1 coordinate 2,736,150, forward strand.
TTTGTTGAGATTTTGTCACATTTTTGTTGAATTTTTTGTCATTTTTTGTTGATTTTTTGTCACATTTTTGTTGATTTTTGTCATTTTTTTGTCACATTTTTGTCACATTTTTGTTTAATTTTTGTCATTTTTTTGTTGATTTTTTGTCACATTTTTGTTGAATTTTTGTTTAATTTTTGTTAATTTTTGTCACATTTTTGTTGCGTTTACATCCATTTTGTGACTGTTTTGGTGCTTTTTCCCCAAGAAGCTTTTTGATTAGGGTAAAGCCAAACTGGATCCGTTCAGGTGGGAGTTAAGAGGTTAAGACACACCAGAAATATGAATGATTTTTCTTAATAACATAATTCGTGGAGCTCATTTAGGATGAGGACGTTTCACTTCCAGTCACAGATTCACTCTCTCATTCATACACCAATGTACGCAGACGCTGGAGGCAAGCAGGGTGAAGTGTCTTGCCCAAGGACACAACGAGAGAGCAAGAGTGCATTGTTTTTATTAGGTGATACTTCCACTGCCCAAAGGATGCTGATGGAGGACAGTTCAGCCTCTGACTGCAAGAGAATGGCTCCTGTCCTTTAGAGATACAAGTTGGATCTTTCTTCCGCTCGAATTCATGGAGCAAAAACTGAAACTATCTCATGCTGGTCTAATTTATTAACCTCTTAACTCCCGCCTGAACCGAGAGGATCTTTTTCCTCACGTCATCAGATTTTTTCCCCATCATTTTTTTGTTGGGTATTCAACTCATTTTTGTAACTTTTTTGTCATTTTTTTTGTTGTTTTTTGTCACATTTTTGTCATTTTTTGTCAATTTTTGGTCTGATTTTTATCACATTTTTGTCATTTTTTGTCACATTTTTGTCATTTTTTTGTCAATTTCCTGTGACATTTTTGCCACTTTTTCATCAATTTTTTGGCACTTATTTGTCAATGTTTTCTCACTTTTTTGTCACATTTCCATCATTGTTTTCGTCTCAGTTTTGTTGCTATTTTCCCACCTTTTTTCCAGAAGCTTTTGGATTGGGGTAAAGCCAAACTGGAGAAAATGTGCTCGGTTCAGGTGGGAGTTAAGGGGTTAATCTTCATACCAATGTAGGCGAGGTGGGGGAAGTGTCTTGCCCAAGGACACGACGACAGTGTACATCTGGAGCTTAAACACCATCAGGCCTGTATCATCACAAACATTTGCCGGATCCTCCAAAGTAGATCCCGGATCCTTAACCTTGAAAAAGTGAAGTTGACAGTTCTGTGCCAGAGCTTTTATTCAACAGATTTGAACTGTATTCTTTGTAAACACATAACTTACAGTTTTGATAAATAATACATGGTGGATTTGCCCTAAAGACGCTGCATTACAACAGAAGTGACCAGAGTGGGGTCCGGGGTCCCGAAGCTCGTATACAAAACATGTACACTGGGAAAAAAGCTTTTTGAAAGGAAAAACACATTTATTTCGTTGAACCCTCCTGTCATGTTACGGGTTAGCTTGACCCATTTTAAAGTTTGAAGAGCTCAGTATGAAACTTCTTCTGCTTGCCTTATTCAGTGTAATCAAGATATAATATGAAAATGGTTCATCTCACATATTTGCCTGTTTACATCACATAGATACTGTTCAGGTCAAAGGGCGTCAAAAATGTCAATGAATTTCTTTCTTTGCAACTCAGACATATCTCACTCACTCACTCACTCACTCACTCACTCACTCACTCACTCACTCACTCACTCACTCACTCACTCACTCACTCACTCACTCACTCACTCACTCACTCACTCACTCGCTCACTCCCACACTGGTCCCACAGAGTCTTGTTTTTCACTAGTTTTCTGCTTCAGAGTGAGTTTGAAGGTGAGTTTTCAGCTCCTCAGGACGAGCGAAGCCTCTTCTGCACTGACCACATACATGAGGCTTCTCCACATGAGTTTGTTTATGTCGTTTCATATTTACCAACTGACCAAAGGCTTTCCCACACTCGTCACAGACGTGTTTCTTCTCTCCTGTGTGCACCTGCTGGTGTCTTTTCAAACTTCCTAACTGAGAGAAAGATCTTCCACAGACGTGACAGCTGAAGGGCTTCTCTCTGGTGTGGATGAGCAGGTGACGCTTCAGGTTGTTCTGATCCGAACACTCATTCCCACACTGGTCACAGGAGAACGCTGTCCCTGTGTGACGGTTCTGATGAGCTTTCAGATACTTCTCACAGGTAAAAGAGCCGCCACACGTTTTCTCACGGGACACTCGCTCATGGCGCCTGAGAGCATCTTTCCATTTGAATCGTTTCCCACACTGGCCACAGATGTGGCGTCGCTCTGTCGAGTGGGAGATTTCATGTCTTTCTAATTCTTTCAGTGATGAACAGGCTTTTCCACATGTTTCACAACAGCACACGTCCTCTCCGATGTGCATCCGTTTATGACGCTCTATGCCTGACTTACTGGAGAGGAGTTTCCCACACTCGTCACAAGGGAAGCTCCTTTTACTGTGAGTGAGTTTGTGTTGCTTTAATACATCTTTGACAAGAAAGGCCTTTCCACACTGGTCACAGCGATGCTTCCTCTCTCCTGTGTGAATGAGTTTATGAGTTTGTAAATGTGATAATAGTCCGAAACTCCTCCCACACTCGTCACAGCTGAAGTCTCGTCTTCCTGTGTGAACGACGGAGTGTTGTTTTAGATTTCTCTTCTCATTAAACCTCTTCCCACACTGGTCACATGCAAACGGCTTCTCTCCGGAGTGGACTCTCAGGTGGACGGTGAAATGCTGTTTTATGGCAAACTTCTTGTCACAGAAGGGGCAGCAGAGCAGGTTCCTCCCGGTGTGGAGTCTCTGGTGCTGCGCGAGTGTACGTTTGTGTTTAAATGTCTTCCCACACTGCTCACAGCGGTGCCGTTTCTCTCCACAAGCGTCTTTATCTATGGGGACGGCGGCGTCGGCTTCTTCCTGTCAAGACAAACAGAGAAACGATCTGGAACGGTTCATTCAAAGTCCTGATCTAAACCCGGTGGAGAAGCTGTGGCAGTTTTGTAAAAGGAAAGGGGCATGTTGATTGTCGTGCACGTCTAATCTGCAGGAAACATCTGGTTGGAGTCATTGCTGCTAAAGGAGGGTCAACCAGTTATTAAATCCAGCTGTTCACTTACTTTTTCTCTGACTGACCTGTGAATGTTTACGTGTTATGGCCAATAATAGTAATAATCTATGGCAGCGGAGATGGTTGTGACAAAGGTTGTGAAGTAGCAGGACCACTGAATACCGATTAATTGGCTTGTTGCACAATGTGGCTACGCTAGTTCCTCTGACCTGAAGGTGTGAGCGCCTGGACTTCCTGTCTGTTTTCTTTTCCTGGAATAATAATCATATTTTCTAAAGATTACGTTGTGGGCGGTGAGTTCCCGGTAGACAATCATTTATTGTGTTCAAATCATGATGTAACGAGTTCAGAGGAGACGCCTGTGATCATGAAGGATTGATAGTTTGTCTTGAAGCTAAAGGCTAACATGCTATGAAAAAATATATATAAAGGCACTATTTCAAGTTATTTAATGCATAAACCCCTTAACTCCCACCTGAACCGAGCACGTTTTCTCGACGAAAACAATGATGGAAATGTGGCAAAAATGTCACAAGAAATTGACAAAAAATTGATGAAAAATGACAAAAATGTGACAAAAAATGACAAAAATTTGATTAAAAAATGGACAAAAAAGGGACGAAAAATTGACGAAAAAATGAAGAAAAAAAAATGACAACAAAGCTACAAAAACGTGAGGAAAAAGATCCTCTCGGTTCAGGCGGGAGTTAAGAGGTTAAATTAGCCTTTAGCTTCAAGACAAACTCCCTGATCCTTCTAAACATAAACGTCTCCTCTATGGAAATATTTCTACCAGGAACTCACTGGTCTAAGCTAATCTTAATGGAAATGAATACGAACAGGAAGTACTAGCGCCCACAGCTTCAGCTCAGAGGAACTAGCGTAGCCACATTGTGCAACAAGCCAATTTGCATAATTGTGACTCGTGACTATAGTAGGGAGTGGCCTTGGGTATTGTCTTCCTGTAGCACATTGTAGAAACAAGACGATTGATACAGTTGTGCGTTTTTTCTGTGCAGAGACGGTACATGTGCCCGTTTATGGATATCATGATGTTGCTTGAATGGTAAACCCAGTGTTGTAATCCTTTGGTAAATGTTGTTTCTTGATGCCGTTTTGAAGCTTTTCCTCAGATGGAAAATGTAACTATTATTTTTATTCACGCAAAAGTACAGTTAAAAGTTAAAAGTACTGTATGGATGAAATACGCTAAGGAGTACAATTACTTCAAAAAGTTACTCAAGTTCATGTACTTGAGTAAATGAAATTGAGCACTAATCGAGTTTTTCTGAATCATTTATTATTATTTTGGATACAGACGGATTGTGCAGGATCACCGGGAAATGTAAATGTTTATTACATTGAGTACGGGGCGTATATAAGATTCTAGCTTCAGCCGACTCCTTTTTTTTCTCTTTTTTGAGCTCCTGTAAAAGAATAATGTGGATGTGAATGTTGTAAAAAAATGTGAAATGTAAACTGCTCAAAAAATAAATAATAATAATAAAAAAAAATCTAATAAAAATATGACAAAATGTAAATGTTTGGTGGTACTAGTTTAAACAGACACTGTTTACTCGATCTTGTGACATTTTATGACCAATTTAGGCAGAAATGTAAGAAACTCCAAAGGTTTCACACACTTTTTCCTCCCACTGTAAATACAGGGGGCTGCATAAGTACGGCCCCCCCTTTAACTTTGACATGCTGCCAAACTATGGACCATAAACGTAAATATATTTAATTGAACTTTTATGTGAAAGACACACACGAAGTGACGCACAGTCGTGAAGTGAAATGAAATTCATACATGATTGAAAACTGAACAGTGTGATGTGCAAAAGTCCCGCCCCCTTTCCCTTCAGTGAAACCACTTGCCTTCAGAAGTTTCCTGATGATTTCTGAATGATCACATGTTAGAGTCGACCTGTGTGTTTCTAATGTCAGGTCAAATACAGCTGCTCTGTGAAGGTCTCAGGTCTGTCAGAGACTATTGTGGAGCAGGAGCATCATGAAGTCCAAGAACAACACACCAGACAGGTCCAGGATAAAGATATTGAGAAGAATAAAGCTGGGTTTATACAACACTGAAGCCTATGATGACCCTGGATGAACTGCAGAGAGACACAGCTCAGGTGGGGGAAACTGTCCACAGAACAACTATGAGTCGTAACTGCACAAATCTGGCCTTTATTGCAGAGTGGCATTTTTAAAAGAAAACCATAAGAAGTTCAGTTTTCTGTTTGCCAGAAGCCCCCATGAGGTTATTAATAGGCTATTTTTATCCAAGATATCTTTTTATTTAAATGTGCACCTTACGGAGCTTTGTTATACAGTGAGTTCTCAATAAAACTTCTGGTATTTGACTTCGACAGCTCTATGATATATATCGCATATCGATATTCAACCTAAATGCATCAGGATATGACTTTTGATCCATTAAATTGATGCTTCTACCAAAAGGCTACATTTTGTGGCAACTTTTTTATTTTTCCTCCACAGATTCGTGTAGTAGTCATTTGTTGACGGTCCCTAAACATGAGCCCAAACCTAATGTCAAGCTTCTCCCGGCCTGATCCTGCAGCAGGTCCTGGTGAAAACATCTGTTAACCCTGATCAGGATATGATTAGGAATAACCTCTTACCACCCGCCTAAACCAAATGTCCTCTTTGGCTATTATACAGGCCTGTGTAACACCTCATTTGAAAGCTAAGACCAGCAAAACTGATCTTTTCCTTGCGTTGTTGCTGTGTTGTGTCACTTTTTGGTTGAGTTTTTCGTCATTTTTTTTGTTGAATTTTTGTCACATTAATGTTGATTTTTTGTCACATTTTTGTTGAATTTTTGTCACTTTTTTGTTGAATTTTTGTCACTTTTTTGTTGATTTTTTGTCACTTTTTGTTGAATTTTTGTCACTTTTTTGTTGAATTTTTGTCACATTTTTGTTGAATTTTTGTCACTTTTTTGTTGATTTTTTGTCACATTTTTGTTGATTTTTTGTCACTTTTTTGTTGAATTTTTGTCACTTTTTTGTTGATTTTTTGTCACATTTTTGTTGAATTTTTGTCACTTTTTTGTTGATTTTTTGTCACATTTTTGTTGAATTTTTGTCACATTTTTGTTGAATTTTGTCACTTTTTTGTTGATTTTTTGTCACATTTTTGTTCAGCTTTCATCACATTTTTGTTGCGTTTACATCCTTGTTTTCTTCTCATTTTTGTGGCTGTTTTGGTGCTTTTTTTCCCCAAGAAGCTTTTTGATTGGAGAAACTGGAGAAAATGGGATCCGTTCAGGTGGGAGTTAAGAGGTTAAGAAAGGCAAATGTAATGTAAGCTCTCACACATTTTTATGAACTCGAAGGTCTTGGCAAATGAGGATCACACTGGCACATATAGGTTGGAAGCTCTCCAGTCTATGCTTCTTCTACACGGTTCACTCAAGCTAATGCAGAACATGAAGATCCTTAACTCAGTCTGTGCTGAGAGTGAAATGATGAGGCAAAAGAGTGAATAATCTCTCACCGTTTTCAAAGAGAACATCCTCTTTGTGCAAACACACGGTCCGAGTCCAGTGAAGGATGAGCAGCTCTGGATCCAGGCCCAAAGTCTGGAGATAAAGGCGAGACGCTCCTTTTACAAACTTATTATGATTATTATTAATATCATTATTGCACCGTTTACACCTGAAGAGACCCAGAAACACTGTCTGAGCTTGTTCTGTCTCTAAATGACTTCACAAACTAGAAGAGCGTTACTCGGGCTCACGGGGAACAGTTGCCTCAACAACACGGCAGACATGTTTCCGGTGTAACACTCAAATGTGTCCGGGTAGAACCCAAACACATTAGTTCCTACACACGACAGTTGAGCTCAATGATACAAAGTTCCTTTTTGTTTGTGTATTAAGACACACCTATGTTGATTCATTTTAATAATTTTAATAATAACTCATTTGGGTTGAGTTGAGGACGTTTCACTTAAGCTTAACGTTACCATAGAAACCATTGTGTTTGGTTTAACCTCTTACCACCCGCCAAAACCAAATCCATTCTCTCCTCTTTGCCATTGTCGTCACTTTTTATTTCCCTTATGTGTTTTTGTCACTTTTGTATTACTTTTTTGCTGCTCTTCTGTCATTTTTTTGCTGGATTTTTGTCATTTTTTGCTGTATTTTTGTCATTTTTTTGCTGGATTTTTGTCACTTTTTTGCTGGATTTTTGTCATTTTTTGCTGGATTTTTGTCACTTTTTTGCTGGATTTTTGTCACTTTTTTGCTGGATTTTTGTCACTTTTTTGCTGGATTTTTGTCATTTTTTGCTGGATTTTTGTCATTTTTTGCTGGATTTTTGTCACTTTTTTGCTGGATTTTTGTCACTTTTTTGCTGGATTTTTGTCACTTTTTTGCTGGATTTTTGTCATTTTTTTTGCTGGATTTTTGTCACTTTTTTGCTGGATTTTTGTCACTTTTTTGCTGGATTTTTGTCATTTTTTTTGCTGGATTTTTGTCTTTTTTGCTGGATTTTTGTCACTTTTTTTGCTGGATTTTTGTCACTTTTTTGCTGGATTTTTGTCACTTTTTTGCTGGATTTTTGTCACTTTTTTGCTGGATTTTTGTCTTTTTGTCATTTTTTTTGCTGGATTTTTGTCTTTTTTTGCTGGATTTTTGTCTTTTTTTGCTGGATTTTTGTCTTTTTTTGCTGGATTTTTGTCTTTTTTCTGCTAGATTTTTGTCTCTGTTTTGTCTCTTTTTTGTAATTTTTGTCGCTTTTTTGGGTCATTTTTTAGCTTTTTTTTGGTTGCGTTTACATCCTCATTTTCTTCTCGTTTTTTGCCTCTGTTTTGAAGAAGCTTTTAGATTTGGACAATTTGGAGAAAACATGTTGAGGTGGGAGTTAAGAGGTTAAGAAGGCAAAAAAAGGGGCAAATATATCACATTTTACATGGTTGGATCTTAACAAGGTTCCAAGAAGAACACGAAGAAGAAGAAATGGGAGACAAAATCACATTTATTGAAAACAACAATGTAACAGAATAGTCAAAGTCAAATCTGCTCAAAAATGTGGATTCAGTCACATTTTCTGTCAGGTTTTCAAAATGACTGCACAAACTGTAAACGGCACTAATCCAGTACAAACATCCGTCTGTACGTGGAGCTCAGTGGGTGATGTCCCTGCAGCTGGACGACCGAGAGTTCACATATAACACTAATGAACCTGCTCCCTGTGGCCTCATCGTCTGAGTCCTCCCTTTAAGCACAGCTGGAGGAGCGCCCCCTACAGGAGGAACCACGAGTACAACACTAACTATACAAGTCCGAGTCGTAGTGTTTTCATTACTTGGAAGTCATTCCCAAACCGGCCACATTCATCTTATGGCTCACATAGACTGAACTTACAGCTTTGTTGGTTATTGTTTAATCTCTTAACTCCCACCTGAACGGATCACATTTTCTCCAGTTTGGCTTTACCCTAATCGAAAAGCTTCTTGGGAAAAAAGCACCAAAATAGCCACAAAAAGAAGAAGAAAGCAAGGATGTAAACGCAACAAAAATGTGACAAAAATATGACAAAAATTCAACAAAAATGTGACAAAAATTCAACAAAAATGTGACAAAAATTCTACAAAAAAATGACAAAAATTCAACAAAAATGTGACAAAAATGTGACAAAAATTCAAGAAAAATGTGACAAAAATTCAACAAAAATGTGACAAAAATTAAACAAAAATGTGACAAAAATTCAACAAAAATGTGACAAAAATTCAACAAAAATGTGACAAAAAATCGACAAAAAATTGAAAAAAAAAATAAATAAACATACAAAAGGTGACACAACACAGCAACAACGCGAGGAAAAAGATCAGTTTTGTGGGTCTTAGCTTTCAAATGAGGTGTTACACAGCCAAAAGAGGACAGAATGCATTTGGTTTAGGCGGGTGGTAAGAGGTTAATGAATTACCCCCCACTTTAACCAAGTGCATTTTCTTCAGTTCAGCTTTATCCAAATGTAAAAGCTTCGCGATGCCTATAGGCCAGTGTAATGCCTCATTTGAAAAGCTAAGACCGGCATAACTGATTTTATTTTAACATTATCATGTTGTTGCTGCACTTCTATCACATCTTTGTCATGTTTTTACCTCTTTCTCATCACTGCTTTTTTCATTTTTGTCACTTTTTGTGGCTTTTTTGTTGCTTTTCTATCAGGCCTATCTTATATATGCCTTAATTGAGCTCATAATGGACAAATTCACTTGTTACATTCAGCTCTGCCCTAAAAACTTTGCCTTATAACAGTAGTTCCCAAAGGGGCCCCAGAGCTTGTGTAAAGACAAGTACATGGGGAAAAAATCACTTTGAAAAGAAAATACATTTATTCTGTCAAATTTATCAGTTTAAACCAGTATTTAGCAAATACACCCTCAATGCTAGATGATGCTTTTTATGTAACTTTAGTTGTAAAATAATGAATTCCTTTGAAAAGACTGACAGTGTAGTTTCTCAGTCATCCAGGTAGTTGATTAACCTCTTACCACCCGCCTAAACCAAATGCATTCTGTCCTCTTTGGCTCTTATATAGGCCTGTGTAACACCTCACTTGAAAGCTAAAAAAAACAGACTTTTTTCCTTGCGTTGTTGCTGTGTTGTGTCACCTTTTGTATGTTTTTTTTCTTTCTTTTTTTCTCATTTTTGTGACATTTTTGTTGAATTTTTGTCACTTTTTTGTTGAATTTTTGTCATTTTCTTGTTGAATTTTTGTCACTTTTAAAAAAAAAATTGTTGAGTTTTTGTTTAATTTTTGTCAATTTTTGGGGGAATTTTTGTAACATTTTTTTGGAATAAAAAAAAATAAAAATAAAAAAATGTTGAATTTTTGTCATTTTTTTGTTGAATTTTTGTCACTTTTTGTTGAATTTTTGTCATTTTTTTGTTAATTTTTTGTCACATTTATGTTGTATTTTTGTCACTTTTTGGTTGAGTTTTTGTCACATTTTTGTTGCGTTTACGTCCTTGTTTTCTTCTCATTTCTTGTGGCTGTTTTGGTGCTTTTTTCCCCAAGAAGCTTTTCGATTAGGGTAAAGCCAAACTGGAGAAAATGGGATCCGTTCAGGCGGGAGTTAAGAGGTTAAGATCCTCCTCAGAGCTGTTGTCGTCACTACGGACAACGGCAAAACATTCAGCTCTTTTGACTGTTTGAATAGATTAAATATTATCATTGGGGGCTTTTTGTATCGACAAAGGGGGCGCAGTCATTGTGGCCGGTGAAACCACATTATCAGTCGTTTTCAGTGGGACCTGGTCAGACGAGGGTTGGTCATTCTACATTCTAAGCCCCTCCCACACTCAAGGCTCTTCTGCACCGACCGCACACATGTCGCTTCTACACACAAGCCGTTTATGTCGCTTCAAAGTTTCCGCCCGACCAAACGCTTTCCCGCACTCATCACAGACGTGTTCCTTCTCCCCCGTGTGACCCAGCTGGTGTCTTTTCAAATGCCCGAACTGAGAGAAAGACGCCCCACAGACGTCACAGGTGAAGGGCTTCTCTCCAGTGTGGACGAGCTGGTGAAGCTTCAGTTTGTTCTTATTAAAAAACTCCTTCCCGCACTGGTCACAGGAGAACGCCGTCCCCGTGTGAAGGTTCTGATGGACGTTCAGATATCGCCTTTGGGTAAAAGACTTGCCACACTGCTCACACTGGAACCTTTTATTCTCATGGGAGGCTTGCTCGTGGAGTCTGAGAGCGTGTTTCCTTTTGAATCCTTTCCCACACTGGCCACAGACGTGAGGCCGATCTGTCACGTGGATGATTTCATGTGCGGCTAAATGACTCAGCGAGGGACAGGCTTTTCCACACGTTTCACAGCAGTACACGTCCTCTCCGATGTGCATCCGCTTGTGACGTTCTAAGCTGTCGTTTCGAGAGAATGACAGTCCACACTCATCACAAGAGAAGATACTTTCACTGTGAGTGAGTTTGTGTCGTTCTAATCTATCTTTGACCAGAAAGGCCTTCCCACACTGGTCACATTGATGCTTCTTTTCTCCCGTGTGAATGAGTTTGTGAGTTCGTAAAGATGACGATTGTCCGAAACGTCTCCCGCACTCGTCGCAGCTGAAGTCTCGTTTCCCTGTGTGAACGACTGAGTGTTGTCTTAGTGTGCTCTTTTCTTTAAAGGATGTCCCGCACTGGTCACATTTAAACGGCTTCTCTCCAGTGTGGACTCGGATGTGGACAGTGAGCTGCTGTTTTGTGGTGAACGTCTTGTCACAGAAGGGGCAGCAGTGCAGGTTTTTCCCGGTGTGGAGTCTCTGGTGCTGAGTTAGTGTTTGTTTGAAGCTGAAGGACTTCCCACACTGCTCACAGTGGTGCTGTTTCTTCCCACAAGTGTCTTCCTCTTTGGGGACGGCGTCGGCGTCTTCCTGTCAAAACAAACAGAGGAATGTTCAGGACGGTCAAACAAACAGTGAAAACAACAACATGGCCGTGTGAAGCTGAGAAGTAATGATGTAAATTAACTCATTTTTGTTCATTTATTGTCATTTTTTTTGTCATTTTTGTCACATTTTTTGTAATTTTTTTTGTAATTTTTCGTCACATTTTTTGTAATTTTTTTGTCTTTTTTGTCATTTTTTTTGTCATTTTTTTGTCATTTTTTGTCATTTTTTTGCCACATTTTTTGTAATTTTTTTGTAATTTTTTGTCCCATTTTTTGTAATTTTTTGTCACATTTTTTGTCAAAGTTTTTTCACTTTTTTGTCACATTTCCATCATTGTTTTCGTCTCAGTTTCGTTGCTATTCTCACAGCTTTTTTCCAGAAACTTTTGGACTGGGGTAAAGCCAAACTGGAGAAAATGTGCTCGGTTCAGGTGGGAGTTAAGGGGTTAAAAAAACTGGGATATTTTTTTCAGGAAAAATCGTCCGGCCCTTAGTCCTGACCTCAAGAAAAGCCATTCACATCAAGATTCATCCTGATAGTTGGAAACGTCTCACCTGCAACTACAGGAAACGAGTCATTGTTGCCAAAGGAGGGTCAGTCAGATATTGTATCTGTTCACTTACTTTTTCATTTTTACAAAATGTAAATGTTTGGGAATAAGTGTCTGAATAAGCAGACACTATCAATTCTTTTGATTTTAATAAAGATCAGACCACATTTTATGACCAATTTAGGCAGAAATGTAAGAAGCTCCAAAGGGTTTTCATACTTTTTCCTCCCACTGTAAATAACAGATAGATCTTCATTAGAGATTATTTGTACAATACAGACTGTGAGAAATTCCCATCATCCAAGGAGTCCCTGAACATGCACATAGATGGTGGATAAACCAAGCACACCTTCCCTGTTAACCCCGCCCTCCACCACCTGCTGATGATCAACCACCTATACTCACCTGTAAGTTCATGTTTGTTAACCATATGTCTGTTTATCCATGTCGGAACAAGGTTTACTATGTTGTGACAAGACCTTATTTCTGTTACTTTGTTAAGCTCTTAACTCCCACCTGAACGGATCCCATTTTCTCCAGTTTGGCTTTACCCCAATCAAAAAGATTCTTGGAGAAAAACCACCAAAAATGTAACATATGTAACAAAAATTCAACAAAAATGTGACAAAATAAAAAAAAATAAAAAGTGAGAAAAATTCAACAAAAATGTGACAAATATTCAACAAAAATTCAACAAAAATGTGACAAAAATTCAAAAAAAATGTAACAAATGTAACAAAAAATCAACAAAAATGTGACAAAAATAAAAAAAAAATGTAACAAATGTAACAAAAATTCAACAAAAATGTGACAAAAATTCAACAAATGTGACAAAAATTCAACAAAAATGTGACAAAAAATCAACATAAATGTGACAAATTCAATAAAAATGTGACACAAAAAAAGTGACAAAAATTCAACAAAAATGTGACAAAAATTAAAAAAATGTAACAAATGTAACAAAAATTCAACAAAAATGTGACAAAATTAAAAAAAAAAAAGTGACAAAAATTCAACAAAAATGTGACAAAAATTCAACAAAAATGTGACAAAAAATCAACATAAATGTGACAAATTCAATAAAAATGTGACAAAAAAGTGACAAAAATTCAACAAAAATGTGACAAAAATTCAAAAAAAATGTAACAAATGTAACAAAAATTCAACAAAAATGTGACAAAAAAAAGTGACAAAAATTCAACAAAAATGTGACAAAATTTAAAAAAAAAAAAGTGGCAAAAATTCAACAAAAATGTGACAAAAAAAAATTGACAAAAAATCAACATAAATGTGACAAATTCAATAAAAATGTGACAAATGAAAAAATAAAAAATAAACATACAAAAGGTGACAACACAGCAGCAACGCGAGGAAAAAGGTCAGTTTTGTGGGTCTTAGCTTTCAAATGAGGTGTTTCACAGCCAAAAGAGGACAGAATGCATTCGGTTTAGGCGGGTGGTAAGAGGTTTACTGTGTTGGACTGAATGTGATTTCTAATTCTTCCATCTCCTCTGTTTCAGAGATGAAACCATGTCTGATGCTCTAAAGGCAAAAAGAAATGTAAAAGAACAAAGACTGGAGAAAATAAATCTACTAAAACTGATCCCTTGCCTCCTGTCTGTCTGTCCATCGAAGGGTTTTACATTTACCAGAGTCAAAATGTACTGACTAAAGGTGGGAACAGGTGTCAAAAAGCTCAAACCAAGATATGTTTCATGGAGTGTTTTTGTGTTTCACTTTCCTACTGCCACAAAAGCACTTGAACACACACGTTATTTCCAGTTCACAAAAGGAAAAAGGATCATTTCTTCAAGAACACATGAAGGCAGCATAAAATTTAACAAACAAATCTTATCCTTTTACCACAATAACAAAGGAACTTAAAACATTAACCAACCAACTTTAAACCCGTCAGTAACCGAGCTAATGCAGAACATCTGAAGATCCATAACTCAGTCTGTGCTGAGAGTTACATGAGGAAAATGACTGAATAATCTCTCACCATTGTGGAAACGTCCGTCCTCTTTCTCTGCAAACACACGGTTCAGTCCGAGTCCAGAGAAAGAATGTTCCTCTGGAGAAACAGTAAAGGATGAGCAGCTCTGGCTCCAGGACTGAAGTCTGGAGATAAAGGCGAGAAGCTCCTTTTTACAAACGTATTATTATTATTATTGTTACACCGTTTACACCTGAAGAGACACAGAAACACCGTCTGAGTTTGTTCTGTCTCTAAATGACTTCACAAACCGGACAGAAGAGCGTTCCTCGGGCTCACAGTCGCCTCAACAACACGGCCGACATGTTTCCGGTGTAACACTCAAATCTGTCCGGGTAGAAACCAAAAGCATTAGTTCCTACACACGACAGTGGAGCTTCTTCTTCTTCAGCGGTTAGTGCTCGTGCCTCGCAGCTCGAAGGTCCCGGGTTTGATTCTGTGTGGAGTTTGCATGTTCTCCCCGTGTCTGCGTACGTTAGTGGTACGTTATAAAAACATGTGCAAAAGGTTAATCCTCCAGCCAGGTGTTTCTGACCACCAGCCTGGCTCCACATCATGGAGATGGTCCCCGAGCGCCGGCCCATGCTGGAGCTCACTGCTCCTACAGGTCACCCCATGCGACACTGAGGATGGGTCAAATGCAGAGAACTCATTTCTCTACAGAGATTAAAACGGTAAAACTTAAAGGGGGGGTATTATGCAAAATCGACTTTTTCAAGCTTTACATTATGTTATTATGTCACTCCCTCATTAAAAACATGCCTGAAGTGTAGCCTTGGCACATTCACGTATTTTTGAGTAATCTGTAAAAACTCTGATGGCGGCCATTTTAGGGATAGGTTTGCCTGAGTCCTCCTAGGAACGCCCCCACCTCCTGGAGACGCCTCCGAGCTTTCGTCACCAGCCGAGTAACCAACCACTGCTCCTCAGCAGAACCCCCTCCCCACTGATGCCACAGACAGCGTGTGGAGGGGGCGTGTCGGAAAGGCTCAGAGGTTCTTAAAGAGACAGAGGCCTATTTCAAGACATTCACTACAGCCATTTTGAGAGAGACATTTTATACAAGGCTGTTATTCTAATTTACTGCATTTACAGACCAGCAGAAGGTTGGTCATCATTGTAGTGTGATATAGACTGGTGCTATGTGACTGAAAAAAGCAGAATACCCCCCTTTAACTTATGTTTCAAACACATATGACAGGCTTTCATGTTTTTTTTTTTAATGTTCCTAAATTCCATGGGATTATGCTTGTGGTCAGTATTAGTATTGTCAATAGTTTTTGTGAATTTTATGAAGGAAAAAAGATTAAGTTAAGTAACGAGAAGATAATGAGGACTACAAAAAAGCGCTAAAAAGTGACCAAAAAAAGCGACAAAAATGACAAAAATCCAGCAAAAAAGTTACAAACATCCAGCAAAAAAAGACAAAAATCCAGAAAAAAAGACAAAAATCCAGAAAAAAGTGACAAAAATCCATAAAAAAAGACAAAAATCCAGCAAAAAAAGACAAAAATCCAGCAAAAAAGTGACAAAAATGCATCAAAAAAGTAACAAAAATCCAGCAAAAAAAGACAAAAATCCAGCAAAAAAAGACAAAAATCCAGCAAAAAAGTGACAAAAATGCATCAAAAAAGTAACAAAAAATGTTACAAAAGTGCCATAAAAAGTGACAAAAACACATAAGGGAAATAAAAAGTGACGACAATGGCAAAGAGGAGAGAATGCACTTGGTTTTGGCGGGTGGTAAGAGGTTAAAAAGTACAGCAATGCATCGCAGTAAAAACACTTCAAAACAAAGACTTCAAAATAAAAGCACACACAAAAAAATCAAATCAAATGAACTGCGTGCAAATGTATCATCCTGTGACAAATGCATCAGATTACATGAATGTATTTATGTTCAGTTTCGCACGTGCTCCTCATCCATTTATTTACCTGTTCTCCGCCCGAGGTGCTAATCAGAGCGAAAGCTGAAAATCATTTGCACAATCATTGACAGAAAGTGAAAGGTACTGTTAAGTGTGGGCGCTGCTCAACCGGATTTTCAGCCTCACTCTGCCCCGTACACTTTATACTATCAGAAAAAGAAAGTGCATTTTATTTTAGTATCAAGCATGAGGCAAAGCGTTCCTGACTGATTCATGTTCTGCTATGTCTGCGCACGCTCTGTCCACCTGGATCTTATTTTCCTTGCTGTTGCACTGCGCTTTTGACGGTAACTGCAAACTTTTCAGTGTCAATTTTATTATGAAGTTAGTTGTGCGTGTGTGTGTGCATGTTGCTCTCCATTTTGATTTAACATTAGCCCAATACAGGTGAGAAAACGAATACGACAAAAAGAGGGATTTATCTAGATGTGTATATGCATATATATGGATATAGATATAGATATATAAAGAAACGAGTTATCTGCAGGCACTAAAATGTACTTTATTTTTTCAGATTGTTTGAATCACTAATTTAGCTTGAGCCCTTCATGCTCCAGTAAATGCTCAAAAAGGATCAACAACGCGCACCCTGTTGTGATGTATATGCCCTTAATGGGGGGAAATAAAACACTGCTTGGTCACTGTTTAACAGCTGGTTTAGTCTTTCCAATGAACACAAAATTACATGGACATGGATAAAAATATATTTTTGACGTCCCAAACTAAAAGGCACAGCTACGTGAGAATAAACCCTCTGTTTCTGTGACTAATGTCTTAAGTTTAGGCAAACAGAATTTTAAAAAGATGGAAATAAAGAAAATGTAGTGAATTTACCAAATAACACACAGAGCTGAAACTCTAAAGCTTAAAAACATGTGTTACCGGTATGTCTTGTAAGTTCATAGTATCTTTATCTACCTGTTACTATTGTGTGTTCATCTCAGCGGGACTTTCCTGGGTAAATAAAGGACCGCCTCCCTCAAATGAGTCAGTGAATAATTATGGCAAGATTCTTACAAACTACCTGTATCTGTGTCTACAACGAGCGGCTGAACTGTTTCTTGTTGATGTGTTTTATTTCAGATGAGGCAGAGGTGATGTCCTGTGACTTTAAGGCGAGTTGTCTCCTTCCCTGCAGCTTCCAGCCTGGACCTAATGTGGTCGTGAACTGGGAAAGGCCTGGGGTGGCTTATATCAGCCGGTACAGCGACGGCGAGGACCGCGGCACCCGGCATGAGGAGTACAGGGGCCGGACCTCTCTGTTTGTGCAGGAGATCATCCGAGGAAACGCATCGCTGCTGCTCAAAGATGTGAGACTTCAGGATGAAGGACTGTACCTGTGTTGGGCCAGCACCAGTGACGGCCTGAGGAAGACTCCCGTCAGGCTGAGAGTGACAGGTGAGGCTTGTTCCTTGTACTTCAGTAATGACTGGCACAGACCTGCAGACAGACTGGCTTGATGAGATGCCAACAGATAAGAATCTCACATTACTGTATTCATTGTCAAATTTTGCAACAGAGGCCCGAACACTCAACTGCGTAAATGAAATGGATGAATTAATTTAGTCTTAAATGTGGAGACTGTTGTGCCTCTTCAGCACCTGCTGGAAATAGATTCTATAAGAAGACAAAATAACCAAAACAGTAATGATCAAGCTTTGTGTCAAATGTTCTACATTTTTAGAAGAAGAAGAAGAAGTAGAGTTTCTGCTTGGATTTCTTTTCAGGACAAGGCCGTGGGAACCCAGGGTGCTGAGGGCGCTGCAGCACCCCCTGGTGGATAGTTTGTGAACTGCAGGCAATATTAACCCCTTAACTCCCACCTGAACCGAGCACATTTTCTCCAGCTTTACCCCAATCCAAAAGCTTCTGGAAAAAAGGTGTGAAAATAGCAACAAAACTGAGACGAAAACAATGATGAAAATGTGAAAAAAGTGAGAAAACATTGACGAAAAAGTGACAAAAAATGTACAAAAAATGACAAAAATGGGCAAAAATTTGACGAAAAATTGAGAAAGAAATGGACGAAAAAGTGATAAGAATTTGACAAAAAAATATGAATAATTTGACGAAAAAGTGACAAAAAGTCACGAAAATTTGACAAAAATGAGATGACTGCCCAACAAAAAAAGTGATGAAAAAAAATCTGATGATGTGAGGAAAAAGATCAATTTAGTTTTGTAGGTCTTAGCTTTCAAATGAGGCGTTACACTGGCCTACAGGATTTGGGTAAAGCTGAACTGGTGAAAATGCTCTCGTTTTTAGGCGGGAGTTGAGGTTAATAAAAGTATTTTGGGGGTAAATTTTGTCCCTCAGCGCCCCCTAACTAAAATATCTTCCCACGGCTCTGTTTCAGGATGTCAGAATAGCCTAAAAGAGCTGTTGTTTGGATCAAAACTGCCTCCCACCCTCATAGATGTTTTGCTTGAGGCTCCAAAGGTTCTCAATAGGGTTGAAGTCAGGGGAGGAGGGGGTCCACATCATGAGTTTCTCTCCTTTTATGCCCATAGCAGCCAGTGATGCAGAGGTTTTCTTTACAGCAGGACATGGTGCGTTGTCATGATGAAGATGATCCTGTTCGGGAAAACACAGCTCCTCTTTTTGTACCATAGAAGAAAGTGGTCAGTCAGAAAGAGGTCATTTTCACACTTTCAGGGATCCTAAAGGGGCCGACCAGCTCTCTTCCTATGATTCTGACTCAAAACATGACTCCGCCCCCTCCTTACTGACGTCACAGCCTTGTTGGGACATTGTGGCCATTCACCAACCATCCACTACTCCATCCATCTGACCATCCAGGGTTACACGGCCTCATCAGTGAACAAGACTGTTTGAGACTGTATGAGTCTTCATGTATTTCTGAGCCACTGCAGCCGTTTCTGTTCATCAGCTTCAATGAAACGTTTAGGGGAGGCCGGATAGAAGGTTTATGCACAACTGCAGCCTCTGGAGGGTCCGACACCTTGATGTTCTGGCGACTCCAGAGGCACCAGCAGTTTTGTTGCTGCTGTTCTCTTAATCGGATGTGTTTGTCTGGCAGAAACCGTCCTCATTGTGCCTTTATCTGCTCAAACCCGTCTGAATCAGCCACAAATCTCTTATCAGTTCGATGATTACGCTTCATCTTTCATGAAATATCTAAGGTTTTCATACCTAGACCAAGGCATTCAACTATTTCACGCTTTTCATCAGCAGAGAGATCCTTTTTCTTTCCCTTATTGCTTGAAAATGATGATCCGCTTAATAATGTGGAACGTCCTTTTTCAGTAGTTTTTCCCTTAACTGGGCTTAACCTGAAAACTAATCATCAGGTCTCTGAGATTAATGTCAGTGATTCAAAGAACCTGAGAAACAATACCATCCATGAGTTTCATTGAAATACAATACATATTTCTGTCTGTTGCAGCTCCAGTCGTTGATGTGAGTCTGGAGCTGAGAGGAGAGCAGCTGGTGTGTAGATCTGAGGGGATCTACCCTGAACCTGCTGTGGCCTGGACGTTCAGCACTGGACCTGCCCCTGCCCCTCAGACCTCCATAACTCCATCAGAGACTGGACTGTTCTCTGTGGTCAGCTCTGTGCCTCTGACTCTGAGCGCGCCACTGAAGTCCCACTGTTTTGTCAGCACTGAGCACAGCAGGAAGAGAGCCACCTACAGGAGGAAAGGTGAGTGTTAATGTCATGTAATAATGTCATATGACTATAGAGTCCCATCCTGGAGCCGCCACCCTAACGTTTAGGTCTAGGTTAATTTTTTTTGTACCCGTGGGTAAATTCGTCTTGCAATTCTGAGAACTAGTCGACACATTAAAACACATTATACAAAGATAAAACATCACACATATTTAAATATAAAACTTGTAAGTGCTCCAGATACTAACAGGATGTGCCTTTGGTACAGAAACAACTGAAGTTTAAGCCACTTGACAGTAACAAAGATTAAAAAAAACGTGTCAGGGGCAATTTGATCCCGACTTGTTCATAAAGGAAATGGCAGCGGGAACAAAGCTTTTCTTAAAACGGTTTGTGTGGCTTATTGGCATCAAAAACCGACGCCCAGACGGAAGCATCGAAACTCTGAGTGCAAAGGATGCTCAGTGTCTTTGACGATGCTTCGTGCCGTCCTCTCTAACTGTCTATCCTGCAGAAAGTCCAACCTGGTCTGAGGCCGAGGACTTTACTTGACCACTTGACCAGCTGATTCAAGGCGTTTTTCTTTCCAACAGAAGAGCTCCCGTACCAGGCGACCAGGCAAAAAGCTCGGGTCGCTTTGATGAACGCCCGACAGAAAAGTGTCATCACAGTTTGATCTACATGAAAGAAGGACAATTTTCAAAGACAATACAGTCGTTGGTGACCCTTTTTACAAACAGCAGCACAGTTTTCATTAAAATTCAGTTTGCAATCTATAATTGTTCCAAGATACTTGTAGGACTCCACACACTCCACTTGTTGTCCCTTTATATATGTTACAACGTGGTGGAGGGTTTGAGCACCAGAATGATCCAGGAGCTCTGTTGTCGGGGGCTTCGTGCCCCTGGTAGGGTCTCCCAAGGCAAACAGGTCCTTGTTGACGGGTCAGACAAAGATTGGCTTATGAGAGACGAACAGGCCTGAGAACCGTGAGGCCGTCCTTCTGTGGACCCACCACCTGCAGGAGGAGCCATAAGGGCCGGGTGCAATGTGATTTCCAACAGCAAAAAGACATAGGGCAGCTTTAAGTGTGATGTAATTGTTACTGGGGGCAGTGAGCAGCTGAAAATACTCCATCTAAAAATCAGTAATAGAAAGTGTATTTTTGTTTGTATTTTTTACCCCTTGACCTCTAGTTTCATCCCTTCTACTTAAGTAAGGACATGTACAACAGGTCTTTGATTGCAATGATTGAACATCATAAAGTTGTGTTTCATTATAATCAAATCTAATGCAGCGCTGAGTGACTGGCTGATGCCTCTGGACCTCATGGTTGGTCGGTTTGTGAACATTAGTCACGACACAGTCATGACACTTTTGCTTTTAGACTAAATTATTCCATTCTTCTTCGTTTCAGATGACATCCGTCTTTCAGACTCTTTGACAGTTCCTTGCGCTGAAACCACAGCTCCAGTAAAGAGTCTGGTCTGGAAGTTCAACCATGAAAAGATCATCTACAACAAGACCGGAGCTGAAGTATTCTACAGCGATTTCTGGTTTCGGTTTGTGGCTGGACTGACGGAGTTTAACGGTCTGGTTTTGAAGAATCTGACCCTGGATCAGCTGGGACTGTTCTCCTGTGAGGTCATCACTGAATATGAGACGTTCATCACGGCCACAGAAGTGACGGATAGAAAGCCAGGTAAGGCCAGTCCCGTGAATCCTATAATCTTTCTCTTGCAACACAGACATCATTTAACTCACAGAGGGTTAAATGAAGTTTGTAGTTTGTCCCGTGAGAGCTTAAAAAGGATGGAGCTGAGATGCTGCAGGAAGAACATGAGGATGGAAACGAGCAAAAGATGAGACTGAACAAGGAGAGCAGTGCTGTCTGTGCTGCTTGTAATAATCCACGCCTCAGTCGACCTATAGTAACTGGTCACTGTCACATGGTGCAACATGCAAGATGACAGTCTCGTTTGGACCAATGCTGTTCGCACCCACAATGTTCAAGAATTATCTGAAACTTCATAAACCAAAAGACTTTCTTTCATGTGAAATATCCACAAACCCTGCCCAAACCTGGCTAGCCTCCAACAACAATATGCTGGATTTAGCTCAGAAATAATTGTCTAATACAGTGGTTTCCAATTGTTTTTTTTAGAGCTGTGTTCCCATAAATAGCACATATGATGAAATATCTATTTTATTGAGAATTAAAATGAATTCAAGCACATGATACACATCATGGGTAACCATTATTTTTTTTTTTTTTATATATATAGTTCTTTATGAGTTTTGAGCTGGGCTTTGCTTCCAGGCCCCGCCTCTGCACTGTCAAACCGCCGGTGGCTGCAGATCCAAATGCGCTGGTTTAAGTTCTCATTAATGAGACAGTGGCGCAGATGGTAGAGCGGGTCGTCTCATGATCGGAAGGTCGGGGGTTCGAATCCCACCTCCAGAAGGTGCACGCTGTCGTTGTGTCCTTGGGCAAGACACTTCACCCACATTGCCCCCAGTGTCTGCGTACATTGGTGTATGAATGAGAGTATGAATGGGTGAGTTGATCCTTGCTTGAAAGTGCTTTGTGTGCCTAAAGTAGGTGGAAAAGCGCTATATAAGTTGAGACCATTTACCATTTAATGTCAAGATGATTTATACACAGGACATTACAAGCCTTAAATGTAACAATCTAAAGCCGCCTTTCTCTGTGAGCGCGGGTTGGGGAACGACGTGGCCACAGACACTTCGTTTCCCCTTGATCCTGTTGCAAATCAAAGGGTCGGCGGACGCTCTGGCTCTGACTATAATGTTTTTTTCTGGCACAGAACTATGGACAATCCTGGGTGGTGTCCTGGGTGGAGTTCTGCTGGGGGTGATCGTGTTGATTTTCATTATCATCTTTCTGTGTCGACGACGTCTGAAGGTACAAATATCACATCACTCTTTTGAGGAATTATTAACAAATTGTGAAAACGTTTGTTTTGACAGTTGACATCGCAAATTCTGCCGTAAAATATTGGAGCAAAAACAATGTTTAATAATAAAATGCTCACTCGTGGTTGTGTCCATTTCGACACAACTGAAGCTGTCCTTTACATTGTACAGGAGTCTAATTTAAAGCTCTTGTTTCAGTGTGTTTCTACCAGAAGAAAACGGTCTAATATTGAACAAAAAGGCAGAGAAGAAGAAGCTGCTCCTGAACTAAACTCTATGTACGTATTTACTTTGAAACACATTTTCTCTGGATTAACCCCTTTACTCCCACCTGAACCGAGCACATTTTCTCTAGTTTGGCTTTACCCCAATCCAAAAGCTTCTGGAAAAAAGATGGGAAAATAGCAACAAAACTAAGACGAAAACAATGATGGAAATGTGACAAAAAAGTGATGAAAAATTGATGAAGGAGTTGCAAAAATGTCACAAAATTGTCACAAGAAATTGACAAAAAAATTAGGAAAAAATGACAAAAATGTGACAAAAAAATGTCAAAAAATGTGATTAAAAAAGACGAAAAAATGACAAAAATGTGACAGAAAATGACAAAAAAAACGGACAAAAATGTGACAAAAATGTGACAAAAAATGACAAAAATGAGTTGAATACCCAACAAAAAAATGATGGAAAAAAAAAATCTGATGACGTGAGGAAAAAGATCCTCTCGGTTCAGTTGGGAGTTAAGAGGTTAAACTGATTTACTTGATCTTGTTTTTCAGGGATCAAAGAAGATCTGTTGTAGTTGAAGAGTTTCCCCTGCAGTCAGAGGACTTCAAACTAAATACTGACCGCACTGATGAGGAATCTTTTTACGAGAGCCAGAGCACAGACACTCCTCGTGGGTCAGTTGGGTGCGAAGAGTCTTCTGGATATGGACAGAGCGGTGTGGACAGCAGTTCAAACAACTGAACGTACAAAAATCACTCAGGGACCAAGATGATGATGAGATGTTTTCAACAAGCTGTGAGGAGCTGCAGGGATAGAGTGTGGAAACCCGACGGGACCAGTCGGAACTTGACGGGCTCGGGTCGGACTCGGACACATATTTAGAAATGATGTTCGGGCTCGGGTCGGACTCAGACTCATCAGCGCGATAAAAGGGGACACTAAGCAGTAGTGGCGGGGGAGAATTGCGTCCTCACACCTCCCTCCTCTTCGAATGCTGCTGCCTGGAGCGATCGGAAGGTTGTGGGTTCAAAGCCCATCTCCCGCAAAAAATGCACACTGTCGTTGTGTCCTTGGGCAAGACACTTCACCCTCCAGTGTCTGCGTACATTGGTGAATGAATGAGAGACTGAATGGGTGACTGGTTCTTTACTGTAAAGGGCTTTGGGCCTGGTAAAGGTAGAAAAGCGCGATATATAAGTTGAGGCCGCTGTGACTGAATGGCATTGACCAGTATTTGCGTCGCTGTTTTATTAATGTATCCATACATCCATTTTCTTCCGCTTTATCCGGGGCCGGGTCGCGGGGGCAGCAGTCTCAGCAGAGATGCCCAAACTTCCCGATCCACACACACCTCCTCCAGCTGTTCTGACCCCGAGGCGACACCAGGCCAGCTCGGAGACATAGTCCCACCCGTGTGCCCTTCCACGAGGCCTTGTCCCACTACAGCTGGGCTAAGAATTTGGGCTAAAAATAAGTTTCCACACTATTGATCAATGATCAACACTATTCTGATCTGCACCGGTCACTATCAGTGATGTGGGGACACGAGGAACAGAAACCGGAGCAGAGAGCACAATGTGACGCTCTGCATAGACAGCCACATGTGCACGACAGATCAGAATCAGAATAGTTTTTATTGGGTGTGGGAGGGCACAGGCCTTATAAAAATATTGTGATTTTAATGGTGTCGGGCTTGGTCGGACACAAATATCTTGATGCCCATCGGCCTCACTCTATACAGGATACAAAAAAGGGACAAATGAGGAGATGGTGAAAGACTGTTGTGGACCGGAGGGAGCTGCTCAGGAGGAAGAGGAAGGAGGAGGAGCTGACCAGTGCAGGACACCACGCTCTGACACAGGGACAGGGAGACGGTGCGTTGTTTCAGAGGAGCACTGAAGGCACTCCGGTTTCTCTTACCTCCAAAAGCACTGTGTCAGGACTAACCAACGCCTAAATTAAATTTTGTTAAGGTTAGCACTTAAAGAGCTATTTTGTGCTTTTTTCAGTCCCATAGCACCAGTCTATATCACACTACAATGATGACCAAACCATCTGTTGGTCTGTAAATGCCTTGTATAAAATTGCTCTCTCAAAATGGCTGTAGTGAATGTCTTGAAATAGGCCTCTGTCTCTTTAAGAACCTCTGAGCCTTTCGGACACGCCCCCTCCACACGCTGTCAGTGGCATCAGTGGGGAGGGGGTTCTGCTGAGGAGCAGTGGTTTATTACTCGGCTGGTGACGAAAGCTCGGAGGCGTCTCCAGGAGGTGGGGGCGTTCCTAGGAGGACTCAGGCAAACCGATCCCTAAAATGGCCGCCATCAGAGTTTGTACAGATTACTCAAAAATACGTGAATGTGCCAAGGCAACACTTCAGGCATGTTTTTAATGAGGGAATGACATAATAACATGATGTAAAGCTTGATAAAGTCGATTTTGCATAATACCCCCCCTTTAAAGCACTTACTTACTGAAATGTTAAGGAGGAAAAGATGATGACGGTGAGAAGGGAAAGCCTCTTTTTTATAATCGACGCCGTTACACACTAAGCAGTCATAGGGCACAACACACATGCAAGATGACGGTTGGGTTTGGACCAACACTGTTCTTGCGCCGAGCGGAAGATCTGCATCTGAACAAATTGAATGAACAGGTTATTCCATGGATGGGTTTCTTCTTCCCTGGTTCCACTTTTACACATGGATCACAGAGTCCAGATCTTAACCTTAATCTCTGAAGACAATGTGACATAACCCAATATGAACTGTGGAAAAGTACAGCACTGAACTGTAAAGGAAAACACGACTACGTTCTAAATATTTTTGTACTGCTAAATGACACACATTCTCTTGGATTAAACGGTAATTTGATGTACGTTGACCTTGAGAGTCATGATATTATTTGTTTAGACTGTGCTTTTGCAGAATCCTAGAGTTTCAAACAATGAAGGCTCGGTCTGTATGATATTGAAATGACCTTATTGTGATTTTATGATACTTGGGATTGGATTTGGAATTTTATTTTAAAAAAAGAAGAAGAAAAAATAGAAATTATTGAGTTTATTGTGTATATTTTATTTTAGTTCCTTACCATCCACCACCTGTAACTTGTGTTGTACTCACACAGATCTCCCACATATTTTCAGAAACTACATGGTCTTAGCTTTCAAATCAGGCATTACACTGGTCTATAGGCTGTGAACAAAAACGCAACAATGTGACAAAAGAAAGCGATGAAAACATGTCAAAATATGACAAAGACACGACATAAAAGCAACAAAAACACAATTAAAAAAGCAACAAAAAAGCCACTCATTATGTTTGGATCAGTTTTGTAGGTCTCAGCTTTCAAATCAGGTATTACACTGGCTGGAAACTCGTTTAGATTTGGGGGGATAATGGAGAAATGTCCTTCATGGTTTAGGTGGGGGTTAAGAGGTTGAACATTTCAGTATAAATTGCTAAACTCACACACTTGTCATGTGTAATGTAGGTCAAATCTTTTGCCTGACTTTCTATTGGCTACACATTTCAATAAACCAGTTGATGGAAAGTATGAACGAAAGAAGAAGTTCACACATAAGTGTGAACTTATGTGTGAACCAGAGGTGGGCCTTATGTGTGAACCCCCCTGTATACCAGCCTTGTACCACCAGAGGTACACGAACATTAAACTCTTTAACCTCTTACCACCCGCCTCAACCAAATGCATTCTGTCCTCTCTGGCCATTATATAGGTCTGTGTAACACCTCATTTGAAAGCTAAGACCCACAAAACTGATCTTTTTCCTCGCGTTGTTGCTGTGTTGTGTCACCTTTGTTATGTTTTATCTTTTTTTAATTTTGGTCACATTTTTGCTGAGTTTTTGTCACATTTTTGTTTCCTTTTTTTTTTTCACTTTTTGGTTGAGTTTTTGTCTTTTTTTTGCTGAGTTTTTGTCACATTTTTGTTGAATTTTTGTCTTTTTTTTGTTGAGTTTTTGTCTTTTTTTTGTTGAGTTTTAGTCATTTTTTTGCTGAATTTTTGTCATTTTTTTGTCACATTTTTGTTGAATTTTTGTCTTTTTTTGTTGAGTTTTTGTCATTTTTTTGTTGAATTTTTGTCATTTTTTGTCACATTTTTGTTGAATTTTTGTCTTTTTTTTGCTGAGTTTTTGTCACATTTTTGTTGAATTTTTGTCTTTTTTTTGTTGAGTTTTTGTCATTTTTTTGTTGAATTTTTGTCTTTTTTTTGTTGAGTTTTTGTCACATTTTTGTTGAATTTTTGTCTTTTTTTTGTTGAGTTTTTGTCTTTTTTTTGTTGAGTTTTTGTCTTTTTTTTGTTGAGTTTTTGTCATTTTTTTGTAGAATTTTTGTCATTTTTTTGTTGAATTTTTGTCTTTTTTTGTTGAGTTTTTGTCATTTTTTTGTTGAGTTTTTGTCTTTTTTTTTGTTGAGTTTTTGTCATTTTTTTGTAGAGTTTTTGTCATTTTTTTGTTGAATTTTTGTCTTTTTTTGTTGAGTTTTTGTCATTTTTTTGTTGAATTTTTGTCATTTTTTTGTTGAGTTTTTGTCACATTTTTGTTGAATTTTTGTCTTTTTTTTGTTGAGTTTTTGTCTTTTTTTTGTTGAGTTTTTGTCATTTTTTTGTAGAGTTTTTTTCATTTTTTTGTTGAATTTTTTCATTTTTTTGTTGAGTTTTTGTCACTTTTTTGTTGAGTTTTTGTCATTTTTTGTTGTTTTTGTCATTTTTTTGTTGAATTTTTTTCATTTTTTTGTTGAGTTTTTGTCACTTTTTTGTTGAGTTTTTGTCACTTTTTTGTTGCGTTTATATCCTTGTTTTCTCATCATTTTTTGTGGCTGTTTTGGTGCTTTTTCCCCAAATAATCTTTTTGATTAGGGTAAAGCCAAACTGGAGAAAATGGGATCCGTTCAGGTGGGAGTTAAGAGGTTAAGTCACCTCGGGTAACGCGTTGGTGGGGTCATTCTCGGTCACGTCCTTTTGTAGGTTTAAGTTATTTTAGAAAGAACGCAGTGTAGGCCGCACTGATCAGTGAATTCAACCTCCATTGCCAAAAAATAAATAAATAAATAAATAAAAACTTCCGAACTTTTGAGGAAGACGCCTCCCCCTTTGGACTCACCGTATTTCCGGGGGCAGTGCCTTGGAGCGGACACTTTTGCTGCCCCTACATTTGGTGTCATTGCGCAGAAAACTGTCTCTCAAACTAGCGTACTGAGTGTTTTTATTTGAATGACCCAGATAGCCACGAGAAGTGCGAGAATTGTGCGTAAAAGGAGTTCTTGCTGTTGTGCGCCTCTATCCAAGCGTCATCGTCGTCAGTGGCACCAAACTACACCACCGCTGCAGCAGCGATCCACAGGTGATTCATTTTCAACTTTTATGTCATGTTTTGTATAGAACGTCATGTTTATGCGCTTTATTTGGCTGGTTTCGCCGTTTAAGTCTGCGCACGAACTTTCCCTCGCTGCTTTCTGACACTTTTATCCATTACCCACGTCTCTTGTTGCGCCGGTACGAGCTGTAGGCCTACGGGCGAGCGAGGCGACATTTTGATACAGTAAAGCAATTCAGAGGCGCGTGCGTGCGTGTGCCTGTGTGTGTGCGCGCACATGCCTAATGATGCAACCTTCAAGGCACACATTTCCAGAGGGCGCTTGTCAGGCACATTTTGAGGGAAAGCGGTGTTCATGGGTGTGTAATGAGGATAATGTAGTAAACACTTTATTAACTCATTGTTTGCTCAGAGAGTTTGACAACCTATAGTAATAATAGCCTACTATGGAACTGTTCAGTAACCTAATATTTATCTTCAAAACAGTTTATTGATTAAATATTCAATACGTCAGTAATAACTTTGAAAATATGTTTTCATCGTTTCTGTAGCTACAGCTATTCCTGTAGCTCCTCTTTTTTGTTTTGTGTTTTGCTGTTTCCTCCTAAATGTCCAAATGTGTTACTGTTCTATGGGACAGACACACATTTGTAGCTTAAATAGACTCTGCAGTTCTTTGTTAAATTACTTTTTTTGTAACATTCAGTTCAAAATGATGACTGTATTACATCATTTAAAGAGGGGGTATTATGCTTTTTTCAGCCACATAGCACCAGTCTATAGGACACTACAATGATGACGAAACCTTCTGTTGGTCTGTCAATGCAGTAAATTAGAATAACTGCCTTGTATAAAATTGCTCTTTCAAAATGGCGGTAGCAAATGACTTGAAATAGGCCTCTGTCTCTTTAAGAACCTCTGACCCTTTCCGACACGCCCCCTCCACACGCTGTCTGTGGCATCACAACAACACTGCGCTCGTTTTCTCCACAGTATTGAAACTACGATCG
The DNA here is from genome assembly GCF_951799975.1 of Gobius niger. Lineage (NCBI taxonomy): Eukaryota > Metazoa > Chordata > Actinopteri > Gobiiformes > Gobiidae > Gobius > Gobius niger. The sequence continues at coordinate 2,765,297 of NC_136869.1, forward strand.
GTGCATTTTAATTTTTATTGTTGGAAAGGAGTTACTGTTTATCACTTTGTGAACAATGGCCACACAGGATATTATTTGGAAACAAACCTTCCACACCGGACGCTTGGAAGGGGCTCTTGCCTGAAAAATAACTGCTGTTTGGAGGCTATCTCTTTGCATCTGCCATGCCCTATGGATCTCTAACTATACCCCCATGGACGACACCAGGATCTGCAGGAGCCCATACGATTCAAAGACGGACATTATCTGTGCAAGTGGACAATGGTTTTTCGAGGTTACCCGTTAGCTTGTTATAATCGACTACAGCTCATTGTTGATGAAAAGTCTGTAATAAACCACAAATGTGTAAAGCCAGGCTCATTGTGTGATCATCGTAAAGGCTGCTTCGAGTAGTTGCCGGCTTTATTGACGTTATTTGTGCATAATATGCTGCCTGTTTTCAATGAATGTTGTGAAGGTGAAGGTTGTTAGCTTGTCGCGGCTAATAGTGCCTTAGCTCCGGGAGAAACCACTCGGCTACGACTCACTGTAGATGAAATGAGAGCAATAAACTACACAATCAACAAGCCAGGCTCCGTGTGTGATCATCATAAAGGCTGCTTCAAGCAGTTGCCTGTTTTGGTGACGTTTTCAATGCATAATATGCTTGTATTCAGTGAATTTTCCCGTTAGCTTGTCGCGGCTAGCTTGTTAGCTCCGGGAGAAAACCACTCGGCTATGACCCATTGTAGATGAAATGTGAGCAATAAACTTCCAAATCAACAAGCCTGGCTCCGTGTGTGATCATTGTTAAACGGTTCTTTATGTGTGTGGTGGTTCTATTGACTCTATTTGTGCATATTTCTCGTTTTCACGTGATGACTCGAGGTTTAGCTTAGCATTAGCTTTCTCCGGAGGCTCTGTGCATCATCAAGGCCCAGCGCAGAACCAGACACTGAAATAAGTGTTCTTGTCACCGGTTTTAATCCTGGGTGTTTCGGTAACAGAAACACTGATGTGTGTCTTTGTAAAAGTCTGCTGTGACTCCGGTTCACAACACATGAAGCTAATCCTCCATGATGACTCTGTTTACATCTTAGGGCTAGACACTGCGGGGAGGGGGTTCTGCTGAGGAGCAGTGGTTGGTTACTCGGCTGGTGACGAAAGGTCGGAGGCGTATCCTGGAGGTCGAGGGCGTTTCCTGAAGGAATCAGGCGTTTTATCCCTAAAATGGCTGCCATCAGAGTTTCTACAGATTACTCGAAAATACGTGAATGTGCCAAGGCAACACTTCAGGCATGGTTTTAATGAGGGAATGACTTAATAACATGATGTAAAGCTTGAAAAAGTCGATTTTGCATAATAGGCCCCCTTTAAAAACTAAGCTATACATTTGGATAGTCTCCTCTCCTACAGACTGAAACATTCAGGTCCTTGTCTCTGTCAGTTTGACCCACAGACGGAGGAGGAATCTAATAAAGTTTCCTGCTTCAATAACAACTGATCGGCTCAACATTAGATTTCTGTTTTTGTTAGCAATCAATATTCTTTCTGTCCGCCGTAAAGGGTGTCGAGGTGTGCATGGCCGTCTCCAGGTCGGCCCGACACAGGAAGGGCTTCACTTCAGACGGAGCCTGAGCTGAAAGAAGCTCGTCTCCGCCGCTGCACTGACCTGTGTGATGAACACGATGTGCAAAGAGACTGAAGTGTGTTGTGTTTTGCAGGAGGATCATGGGGAAGGAGGCCCTCATTGTAGGCACTCTGGCTATTGTTATTGCCATCTTTGGAGGTGAGTGACCCGCAACATGCAGCCCTGAGACAAACCTGTTGAGACAGTTTTAGAATTTAATATTAGAAAGGTTGGAGCTGAATTTCTAATTAACCAGGTATTCTGTCGCTGCTCACCACATAAAGGGGTTTTAAACATGCACATCTGCTTATAAGAGAGACCAGATGTTTGTCTCTACTCTGTGTTTGTGATTTTGTCTTGTTTTTCAGCTCCTCTTCGTGAAGCAAACCTCCCCTGGATTAATCCTCCTAAAGCAGGTTAATGCTCATTTAATTGTTAATCTGTAATAACTTTGTTTACACTGAAATGTTTACGCTAAAGCTTCATGTCAAAGGTCATGCTGAATAGATTCTCACTGGTTTAAAGGAAAGTTATGGAGGATTCTTTTCTAAATATTTCCCTGATCTAAATATTTCAGATCTGAGGTCAGCATGTTCAAAAAAATAAATAAATAAATACATCAACCAATGGTTTTGTATAGTCCAGTATCACAACTGGAGTCGGCTCACAGGCTGCACCAAACATTATGGCAATAACAGAGCAGTGAATAAGACAGTGTAAAGTTCAAGCTAACATAATGTCCAAATAAGCGTCGGCAGTAGGCGTTATCGAGCCCATGGGTGTCCCCCGTCTTTAGACTCTCCAACAAAAAAATAATAATAAACTAGAAATGCAATGGCTGCGCCATTGCGATTGACTGCGGAATTGCGGGAAGCGAATGCAGAAATTGCATAAACTGTTCAAATCGCATAAATTGCTTAATTTGCATAATCTAATTTGCATAAACTGGTAAAATGCATAAAATGTCATGTTGCATAAACTGTATTCACCTTATTCCGCCCCGCCCACTTTTGCCACTTTTTGCGTTGTCTCTGCGCCTCGTTGTCCAGACACTTCCGGTCGAGCGCGAAGCCCGTTCATTTTAACGGAGAACGAGGGAAAATATTCTCCGCTCAAATCTGATGTTTAGTCGATTGATTTGTGTAAAATGTCCAATGTTTGCAGTCAACACTGCACCGTTTCTCAGCGCGGCCGAATTTTTTTTTAATATTGGTAAATGGTCTCAACTTATATAGCACTTTTTCACCTACATTAGGCACTCAAAGCGCTTTACAGCAAGGATCCACTCACCCATTCATACTGTCATTCATACACCAATGCACACAGACACTGGGGGCAATGTGGGTGAAGTGTCTTGCCCAAGGACACAACGACAATGTGCACTTTCAGGAGGTGGGATTCGAACCCCTGACCTTCCGATCATGAGACGATCCTCTCTACCATCTGTGCCACTGTCGCCCCTTTACCGTTTACTGCATAAACTGTTCAAATTGCATAAATTGGTTATATGCGAAAATCCCTATTAAGTTGCATAATAGTGCTTTAAAATGCATAAACTGTTTAAATTCCATAAAGTGGTTAATTTGCATAATCTATTTTGCATAAAATGGTAAAATGCATAAAATGTCATGTTGCATAAACTGTATAAACTGCATAAAGTGGTAAAATGCATGAATGAGTTAATTTGCATAAATTATGTAAATTGCATAAACTCTTTAAAATTCATAAATCCTAAATGGCATAAACTCTTAAGTTGCATAAACGGTTTAAAATGCATAAACTGGTTAATTTGCATAAATTGTTAATATTGCATAAACTTTTAAATTCCATAAACTGGTCAAACTGTTGAAATGGCCTCAGTGCTTGATTGGCAGAAGCTGCACAAATGGCTGAAAGGCCTGGAGTTTCCCCATTGGCTGGATTCCCCCATACACACCAATGCAAAAATTTCAAACTCCCGTATAAAAAATACTGGAAAACTGCAGAAGAACATTTTTTTCTCAAAACCCACAAGTTGCAGAAGCTGAACATGCACAAAGTGCAGAAATTGCATAAAATGCAGAAAAAAGTGCAGAAAAGCATGGATTTGCGGCAGCCCCATTATAAGTCAATGGGAAAAATCTCCGACATTTTGGCCGATTGCGGAAAAAACGTAAGTTGCAGAAGTCCCAAAAGTAATAGCACCTTCTCCTCAACATGCGGAACGTTTTGATGCATAACTTGCATAAATTGCACAAAGCATGAAGGTGCTGAAAGCTCTAGAAAATCGGGAAAAAGATGGATGAGGAATAATAATAAAGAACATGAAAACCAATAATTGACTGCGGAAGAATTCCGCAGTCAATCAATAATGATTTTTAAAAAATCATTGTTAACTTATTAACCCCTTAACTTTACCCCAGTCCAAAAGCTTCTGGAAAAAAGCTGTGAAAATAGCAACAAAACTGAGACGAAAACAATGATGGAAATGTGACAAAAAAGTGACGAAAAATTTATGAAAAGGTGGCAAAAATGTCACAAAAAAATGACAAAAATGTGACCAAAAAATGACAAAAATGTGACAAAAAAGTGACAAAAAATGTGACAAAATGTGACAAAAAGTGACAAAAAAGTTACAAAAAATGACAAAAAAGTTACAAAAATGAGTTGAATACCCAACAAAAAAATTATGGAAAAAAATCTGATGACGTGAGGAAGAAGATCCTCTCAGTTCAGGCGGGAGTTAAGAGGTTAATAGTTACAAATACATGATGATCATGACCAGCATCATTAAACATATGGCTTTCTCATCATGCAAAATATCTTTTGAAATTGGTGTATACGTTTCCAATGACGTCACTCATAATTCAGGCCGCCATTTTGAAGCATGTAGCCCTTAGCCTCAGCACAGTAAACACATTTGGTTCACGTCTATGAACTCTCAGAGGAAGAACTAGAGTCACAGCTCAGCTCTGACCTCTGACCTCTGTTACACGTTGTGTTGTTTGGCTCTTTCTCTTGCAGAGGTTTGTGTGACCTGTAGCTCCACAGACGTAACAAATGTTCTCCAGGGATTTGTGCTTTTTAGTGACGTCAGTAAATATCAGCTGGGCTCATCTGCATGAGCTGATGTTTCTGCTGTAGCATCAGCTTTAAAATCTGAGGGCAGTTTCTGGAGCAGAGATCAGTGATGTGTTTAAGACAATACATTAAATCCTACCTTTAAAGAAGGGACATATTTTGCCACTGGAAATGACCGAAGGTATGCTCTACTGAAAAGTACTAGTTTGGAAAAGGTAGCAAAAATGTGCCCGGGGAGGGGATCTGGCTCCTGGACTATTTTGGCAGATGCTTCAGGAAGAAAGTGGCAGGTCAGGCTTCCCATTTCAGCAGATGTTGGTGTTCAGTATTTGGCTCATGGATGTGACAAAGAGGTTTCCGTAACAGTTGAAGTGACTCCAGAAAGGAAGGAAGTACAAACCCTTCGCTGTGGATGACTGACTGAGACCGCTGTTATTCAATCCACTCACCTCCGTCTTATTGTTTAGTTCAGCGGTTCCTAAACTGCGGTCAGGAAGACGGTTTCGTAAAAAGTAACAGACAGTCTTAATGTTTTAATTTTAATAACCATGTGAAGAAAGGTTGTTTTGACTTGACCTGAACTTATCAACTCACATAACTCTGTTTATTATGTGTGTGTGTGTTACAGACATGAATGTGTCCTGCAGCTTGAAGCAGACGTGCACTTTACCCTGTTCCTTCCAAGGGGAGTTTAAAGAGGCTTATTGGAGACGGGAGGACAGCCAAGTACCGATCATTGTTAAACCTCCAGAGCCGTTGTCCCTGCATCATGACTATAAGAATAAAGTCTCGATGCCTGGAGGGGGCACTGCACTAGAGATCAGAGGAGTTCAGCTGAAGCATCAGGGCCTGCACAGATGTTCTGTCACCCCCAGGACCGGGGAAGAAATCAGCCAATTCGTCTACCTCAATGTGTACAGTGAGTGGACGGTTTCAGTGTGTGAAACATTTCCTCCAGGATATCTGCTTTTATACCTGCCTAAAACTACTACTAAAACTAAATACATTTTTACCCTTAAATCAAACGTGTCTTTGCATTTTACATTAGCCGAAACCAAAACAACGTTGGGGAATAAGAAAAGACTTAAAATAAACAGTCGTCTGTAATGTCTGTTGCAGCTCCAGTCGTTGATGTGAGTCTGGAGCTGAGAGGAGAGCAGCTGGTGTGTAGATCTGAGGGGATCTACCCCAAACCTGCTGTGGCCTGGACGTTCAGCTCTGGACCTGCCCCTGCCCCTCAGACCTCCATAAATCCATCAAAGACTGGACTGTTCTCTGTGGTCAGCTTTATGCCTCTGACTCTGAGCCCGCAACACAATTACAGGGTTAACGTCAGCACTGAGCACAGCTGGAGGAGCGCCACCTACAGGAGGAACCGTAAGTATTACGTATGTCTTCAGTCAGTTCAGTTTAGTGTCCTACTCAGACGGAGCAGGAGCCGGTTTTCTGTCTCTGTGTAGTCGTGTAATAATGTAATATGATCACAGAGGGACAGAAGTGAGTACTCAGTTACATTTACTCAAGTACATCACTTAATCCAAGTATTGTATTCTGAATACTTGGGCAATTAATCGAAATCGCAATCTCTACTCAATCAATCAATCTCTAGGGCTGTTAATGACCAAGATTGTCATGGTCGACCAAAAACGTGCCCTGAGGAGCGATTAGTCGACTAAAAGGGGGCGTGGCATGACACTGGCAAAACGACAACATTTCTGACCCAAACTGCGCTCATAAGACATAAAACTTTAGGAGCTTGTGCTGTAACTGCTGTTTATACACAGAAGCAACATAAACGGTGCATTTCTGTGTAAAAAGTCACATTAATCTCACCTTTAATCTCAGACTCCAGCTCCTGCCTCACTCCTGCTGCTGGACGTGTGGTTTACACACACACAGGTTTACAGCCATTTCTTTGGCAGAAACTGTACCTAGTTTGGGACTTTAGACGAGACAATGGAAGATTTTTGTGCGTTAAATGTAATCGAAAATCGAGATCGATCAATACGGGGAAAATAATCGTGAAAATCACACAGCCCTACCAAGCACACATGTGGTGTGTATATATGGTGAACAAATGAATTTCTTTATATTTAGTTAGAAATGCCGTGTGTGCTGCTTACACACCAACTTTTTCTCTCCCGATACCGATACTGAGGGTTTGAGTATCTACCGATATCCGATATTAACCAATACCAAGAGACTTTCTTAAAAGTGTCTTTCTCTGAGAGAGAAAAGGGTGACTGGTCCCCTTCTCTCCATTTTAAGATCAATAAAGTGTGATATTTTGTTGCAGGTCAGTTATCTGTTTTATCTATTAATAAACTAATGGAAAATATTTTACAAGGATCACTGGGCTTTTTGATAATTTGGCTACATGAGTTCTAAGCTTCAAAACGACACACAGCATGTCCATATTCACTTTGATTTAGTGAGAGCCAGAAGTGATGTCGGTTTGGTGTTTTATATTTGTAGCTGATACCTGATATCAGCATGTTTTCCTGGTGTCATCTCTGATATCCGATCAGTATAAACATCAGCATCAGATCCCTCGCCCGCCTGTTATTAACTTATTCACCACTAACTAGGAAGGCACTAAAGTACTTTACAATCGGACACTAGGAACGGTCATTTGGATATTTTCACGCTCGATATCATGAAATATGAAGCTAAATGTAATGATGAGTCCCTTAATGTATCCCCTTGGTTTTAGGAAAGTATCTGTGTTCTAAACACTCTCAAATGAAAGAGTAACTGTACCTGAATACAGTATTTAAAATATGTATTCTAAATGTATGTATTCAGTTTCTTTAAGACACTGACTGTATCTCAGAGCATCATAATTACTTTTAGTTCGACTAAATACTTTGTTTCTTCTTTGTTTCAGCTGACATCCGTCTTTCAGACTCTTTGACAGTTCCTTGTGTTGAAACCACTGCTCCAGTAAAGAGTCTGGTCTGGAAATTCAACCAAAAGATCATCTACAAAAGGACCGGAACTGACCAGTCCTTTAGTGGTTTCTGGTCTGACTTTGTGGATGGACTGACAGGGTCTAACGGTCTGACTTTTAAGGATCTGACCCTGGTTCAGCCAGGACTGTACTCCTGTGAGGTCTCCACTGAAACTGAGACATTCATTGTAGCCACAGAAGTGACAGAAACACCAGGTAAGACCAGTCTCATGAAACCAGAGTCATTCATTCATTTATTGAAGATTTAAAAGCTGGTTTATGTCCTAAAACAAGAGACTTGTGTCATGTGAAAAGCGCTAAACCAATCAGATTCCTTTCCATATGCTGCATTTAGCTCAGAGCTGAGTTTCGAATACACAATCTCATGGCTTAAAGCACATAATGCAAACATGGACAGACTTAAATATTGAAAGGATTAATTTTTTTTTTTCTGGCTCAGCGCTTTGGTCCATCCCGGTCGGAGTTCTTCTTCCAGTGGGAATCGTTTTGATGATTCTCTTATTCGTGTGTCGACGACGTCTGAAGTCATTTGTAAGAATCACTTTTTTTAAATGATTTTTATGGAATTATTAACATGTAAAATGCAGTGACATACGGTGAGTTTGCAGCTGGTGAGGCACATGTTACAGACTCCAATATAAAGTCAACAAAACCACAGGAAAATGCGTCTTGATAGTGTGTGAATATTCTTTACGAAAGGGATAATGTATAGAACGCTGGTCATTATTGGAAAACAAGTAGCACCAGGACGAACTGGACTTGTATCGCCCTGAAGGTACTTATTTTCCGATAATGATAAAGAAATAAACTTCATGCACTTTCCACAGAGACGGTGTCCTCGATGTTAGAGAAACAACAATGGTGTTGGAGAGGATAGATGAAGAACAGGCGGCAGTCTGGATGTCTTATACAGGAGAAGTTTATTTACCATCGGTGCGGGACCCGGAGACATGAACTCGTGACATTGCGCTAGTCCTACCATTCGAGTCCGTCTATGCTTCCACAGAAGAGGGATAAATACCCTGTCAGAGCGTCAGACTGATACGCAAGCATTCAGTGGCAAAGAGTGGGCGCCTGAGCACCACAGTCAAGGCTATGCCAGAGATAGTACGACTTTACAGCCTGACCCAGTATGATAAAGGCGATTTAATGTTATCCTCTAACACTCGACTACTGCGTGCGGAGTGATATGAAAGACCTGTATTACAAGCACAAACTCCATTGCTATTGTCATTATTTTTGTCAGAGGTCCTCTATCAGAAAAGAATGTAGAACGTTGGAAAATCCCATTCAAGTCCATAGAGCGTTCTACATGCGTGAAGAGCCGTATAATAAACTGAATTTTCAACTTAAATTCTATCATGATATTGCAAATAAAACTAAAAAGGCAAGTGCACAGCCGGGCCTCGCGCTGCTGCCACTTACACTATAGAGGTCTGTGTGGTGCATTTCATCCTCACAAAGACACAGCGCCCCCTTCACAACTTCACAAGCTGTACCTCAGGGCTTTCAGAAACTGGTTTAAATCAAATGAACAGGTCAGACGATAGAAAACCAAAGCTCCCATCAAATAAATATTTACAAATGTATTCGATATTTTGTGGAAAGGCTCACTGTTGCTCCGCCTTCCTTCCCTATCATCGAAAGGTTTATAGTTTGTTGTATTTGTTTAGTTTTTATTCATATTGTTTCATTTTTTGACCTCACTGACAAAATGGCATTCACTTCTAACAACAAATTATTAAAACTTAAGTTGTGTTTTTTTGGTAGTTGACCCCAAACCTGTTTGCAGTGGCAGTGCTGGGTTGAGAAAACATGTGAATTCATTAATTAAAGCACAAAAAAAAAGAAACAAAAACAAGAATCAGTTTCCTCTCTTTAATTTTATTTGCAAATGTGTTGTAACATGTGTGCTTTGGGCTGTTGTGACTGGCATCATAGACACCGGTCGTGGTTGTTGAAGCTGTGCCTTACATTGTACATGAGTCTGACTGAAGCTCCTGTTTCAGTGTGTTCCGCCCAAAAGAAGACGGTCTAATAATAGAGACGGAGGAGCTGCTACTGGACTAAACCCTGAGTATGTATTTACTTTGAAAACACAATAACATTTTATCTGCATTAAACTGATGTCCTGAATCTTGCTTTACAGGAATCAGATAGAACTTAAAGTGTTTCCACAGCAGTCAGAGGACTTCAAACTAGATATTGACCAAAATGAATCACGGGACTCGTTATACGGGAGCCAGACCACAGACACTCCTCATGGGTCCGTTTTGTCCGAGTCTTCTGGATTTGGACACAGCGATCCGGACAGCAATTCAATTTACTGAATGCACAAAGAGTCAGGAGCCAACAGAGACTTCCTGAATTCACCTGAACCAGCCGTGAGCGTCTCATTCCCTGGCTTTGTTTACTCTTTTGGAATAGTACACAGCCTGACCAACCAAACGAGAGCGACCTGAATGTAGCTAAAGCTGTGCAGGTGCGACGATGCATCAGTTTTGCAACGTTTTGCAGGACGATACGATAGCAAAACTTTTTATTCCGATAGCAATACTTTTGATGACATCATGCATATTAATGAGGTAGCTGTGCTCAGTTCACCTTATTCCGCCACTTTTGCCTCTTTTTGCTTTGTCTCGGCACTTCCCTTGTCCTGACACTTCCGGTCGAGCAAAGCCTGATGTTTAGTCGATTGATTTGTGTAAAATGTCCAATGTTCATTTGCACCGACATGTCAACACTGCCCCGAAAAGGGGCGGGCACAATTCATGGCGCCGCCTACGCGAGCCTCCGGAATAAGATGAACAGAGGCCAATAATGATGAAGAATCCAGTCTGAACAGTAGAGGGCAGCACTACAATTTAAAGCACTTGGACCAAACACTGGCACATAAATATATTAATAATAATCATGAATAGGATTAATTTAGGGTTGATTTATTCCTTTTTATAAACAGGACGGTGGTTTCTTGTTTATCCATCCATCTTCTTCCACTTTTCCGTTGCCGGGTCGTGGAATTTACGTTGCTCCTTCTGCAGGCAGTGGGTCCACAGAAGGACGGCCTCATGGTTCTGACCGGGCCTGTTGGTCTCTCATAAGGGGCTTCTGAACCGCTCTTTGTCTGACCCGTCACCTATAGAGTTCGGGAAAGTCCATAGTTACCATGGAGATCCGCCATCTTTGCAGCTGTTAGCATACATTTCCATAGACTAACATTAGCTAAAAACAGTATAAAAAGTGGAGAAAAAAGCCGTGGAACAACTCCGTTAGCTGCAGAGTTACTGCTGGTAAATACATCTAGTGTTTTAATGTTTCTCCAGTTTGGCTTTACCCCAGTCCAAAAGCTTCTGGAAAAAAGCTGTGAAAATAGCAACGAAACTGAGACAAAAACAATGGTGGAAATGTGACAAAAAAGTGAGAAAACATTGACAAAAAAGTGACGAAAAATTGATGAAAAAGTGGCAAAAATGTCACAAGAAATTGATGAAAAATTGACGAAAAAATGACAAAAATATGAAAAAAAAATGTGATAAAAATTTGACAAAAAAATTGATTTAAAAAAAAGACTAATAAATGAAAAAAATGTGACAAAAAATGATAAAAATGTGATAAAAATTTGACAAAAAAATCAGAAAAAAAAATGGACAAAAAAATGACAAAAAATTTGATAAAAAACTGACGAAAAAATGACAAGAATGTGACAAAAAATGACCAAAAAGTTACAAAAATGAGTTGAACACCCAACAAAAAAATTATGGAAAAAAAATCTGATGACGTGAGGAAAAAGATCCTCTCGGTTCAGGCGGGAGTTAAGAGGTTAAAATAACCGTACATTCATATAAGCTGTGCCTAATACACCAGTGTTGTTTTTATCAACAAAGACTAATTTATTACATGGACACGCCTCTTTTTAACGATGACGAGATGAAAAACGCTCTGACGAGACGTTCATGAGTTTACGTAGACGAGACCAAAATGGGAGAAAGTGTTTTATTTGACGATCATGTTTTTAAATGATTGTAAAGTTACATTGTTGTTCACTGTTTGCTGTACTTTACATCGGAAAGGCACTGAATGTGTGTTCATGTTTTATTTATTTATGTTTTATTTATTTCCAGAGCATTAGGACCAAACATTTATAGCTTTGCCTCGGAAAATGTGCTGGTGTCAATTATTGTCTTGGATTTGTAAATTATTGAAAAATATTGCACAGTTTATGTACCATCAAATTGTACTTTTAGTCACAAATACAGTTTCATATGGACAATTTTTTTTAATTTGTCCATATGAAACTGTATTTTTACGGCGACCTTGAGTTTCATGATTTTATTGTACTTCTAGTTTAGACTGGACAGTGACTTGAGATCCTGATGCAGCTGTACTTTTTAAGAACCCTATAGTTTCTGTATGATATTAAAAGTACTTTACTGCCATTTGACGATGCTTCTGATTAGATTTGCAATTGTATATTTTAAAAAAAAGTCTGTTGTGTATTTTAAAGTTGGCCAGTTCAGAAACATAAACCAGTTTCCTGCCATTCACCACCTGTAAGTTGTGTTTTACTCACACAGATCTTACACGTGTTTTCAGAACTTAGCTTTCAAATCAAACATTGCATCATAAAAAACAGAGAAAATCACAAGAAGTGCTGAAAACAAGCGACAAAAATACAGTATGTCCAAAAAAGGGACAAAAAGCAATCGAATAAGCATCAAAAACAACACTAAAGCCACTACAAAGCGTTTTTTTAAATCCATTTTGTTGGTCTTAGCTTTCAAATGAGGTGTTACACTGGCCTATAGGCTGCAAACTCTTCAGTCAATAAACTTGGGTGGAGAATGGAGTGTTCTGGGATAAGGTGGGGGTTAAACATTTCGGTATAAACTGTTCAACTAATTTAAAATCTCTTCTTCGGTCACATCCTTTTGTAGGCAAGGCAGGTTTATTTGTAGAGCACAATTCATACACAAAGTGCTTCACAGTTGCATAAAATTACAAGAAAACAGATCAAATCAATAAAACATCAACATAAAGCTAATCAAGTAAAAGGCAAGAGTGCAGATAAAATACTCGGTCATATTCACGAGCAAAAAGAACTGTTTTCAGCCTGGATTTGAACATTGTCAGAGTTGAGGCCTGTCTCACATCCTCATGAAGACTGTTCCAGATTTTAGCTGCGTGAAACTACTAGGCCTGGAACACCTCCCGCTGGAGGCGACCAGGAGGTATCCGGAACAGATGCCCCAGCCGCCTCAGCTGGCTCCTATCGACTTGAAGGAGCAGCGAAGCATCTCGAAGGGTGCGCCCAGCCACCCTACGAAGGAAACTCATCTCGGCCGCTTGTATTCGTGATCTTGTCCTTTCGGTCATTACCCAAATCTCATGACCATAGGTGAGGGCGGGAACGTAGATCGATCGGTAAATCGAGAGCTTTGCCCCGACTCAGCTCCCTCTTCACCACGACAGACCGATACAGCGACCGCATCACTGCTGACGCCGCACCGATCCGTCTGTCCATCTCACGCTCCATCCGCCCTTCACTGAGAACAAGACCCCGAGATACTTGAACTCCTCCACTTGAGGTAAGGACTCCCCACCGACCTGTAGACACCAGAGTAACGTTACTTTAAAGGGGGGGTATTATGCTAAATCGACTTTTTCAAGCTTTACATCATGTTATTATGTCACTCCCTCATTAAAAACATGCCTGAAGTGTTGCCTTGGCACATTCACATATTTTTGAGTAATCTGTAAAAACTCTGATGGCGGCCATTTTAGGGATAGGTTTGCCTGAGTCCTCCTAGGAACGCCCCCACCTCCTGGAGACGCCTCCGAGCTTTCGTCACCAGCCGAGTAACCGACCACTGCTCCTCAGCAGAACCCCCTCCCCACTGATGCCACAGACAGCGTGTGGAGGGGGCGTGTCGGAAAGGCTCAGAGGTTCTTAAAGAGACAGAGGCCTATTTCAAGACATTCACTACGGCCATTTTGAGAGAGACATTTTATACAAGGCAGTTATTCTAATTTACTGCATTTACAGACCAACAGAAGGTTTGTCATCATTGTAGTGTGATATAGACTGGTGCTATGTGATTGAAAAAGCAGAATACCCCCTCTTTAAAAGAATTTCACTCAATCAAATGTGAAAAGTAGAGACACAAATAATTACTCAAGTACCGGCAAGAGTAAAACAGTACTTGGAGCACTTTGAGTAACGGAGTAACTGCTTGAGCGTCAGATTTATTTCAGCGGCAAAATGAGAAAAATAAATACATAATATGAAAATCGTAATATTTCCAGGAAAATGCCAATAATTCTGAATAACAAGGTACACAATTCATTTCATTTTTCATTTTTTTTATTTATTTCATTCAACAGCAGCATTTAGCATGAATGAAAAGGAGCAGAAAGAAGTAAAAAACTTATGTCTGCCCCTAATCAACACAAAATCATTTACAGTTCCAGTTCATTTAAATGTTAAATGCACAAAAGATGAAATCCTGGTCTTTTTGTTAAGCTTTTGTCACTTAAAGATGAACTCACAGTCAGTACATGGATAGACTCCTCTGCCAACAGTGTTACAGTAAACTGGTCTGAACCGGAGAAGGTGAGGGGTTTTTCACACTCTCCGTCTCCTTTCTTCGTCTCTAACCGTGCACTCGATTTCCTGAATCAAACCACATCTGCATGGACGCACTTTCCTTTGTTATTTGATGCTCTGCTTACATCTGAAACATGTGAAAATATGAAATGTAATTGTATTTCTAATTTTGCAGGTAATAAGACTGGGTTGTTCTAGTTTAGGGGTATTTTTTTTAGCCACTGCCAAAATCCTTCACTCTCCATAAAGATAATAATCTGTATTGTTACTGACTTCATTGTGGGAGGAAGTGACAAAGTGACAGTAGGCTCTACCAATTTGTATAACAACAAGAGTTGACCAAACATAAAGCTATAGATATATATAACGTAACAATGCAGAATCAACATTCATATTGTGTTTGCATTTCAGGGCCTCATATTACTATTATTTACAAATAGCAATGATTTTGTTGTTTTTTCTGTCAGTCAGACCCTCCCGTTCAGCTCCGCCCAAGCATCCTCTTCTGGTTTGTGGTGAAGCTTATTTCCACTTATGTCACAGTGATTTTAATGCGCGAGAGAAAATGGCAAAGAGGATTTGGCTGTTTGTGTTTTATTTGAAACTGTGCAAAATAATTCTAACCAGCTCTGCCCGAGGTGAGTAACTCTGAACTGTTCATTTGTTCGGTCTCTTTTTGAACATTTGAAACACAATGACGAAAGCTTTTAAAAATGTGAGAAGGATTTAATAATATCTCTGAATTTCAAAGTGTTTCCCGACAGTTGGACAATAGTTTCCTAAAGCTTTGGCTATAACATATGTTTTTTATTAAATCAAAGTTCAAAATAAACAGAAAGTTTGACAGTTTCACTCCTCAGTACTTTTCTGCTCATTGTAGTTTCCATTTTAAAAGGATTTTTTTTTTTCATATTCTGTACTTGATACCATATAAAAAGAAATACAGTGGTATGCATACGTTTGGGCACCCCTGTGACTGTTTTCCTTTATAAATCATTGGTTGTCTGGATAATATATTGCAGATAAATATATCATATAGGAGACAAACACAGTGATATTTGAGAAGTTAAATAAAGTTCATATGATTTATGGAAAGTGAGTAACGAAATTAGGAATGTTCATAAATTTAGGCAACCTTTGTCATGTTATACGTTTGTTAAGTGTGACGTCACGACTTCCGCTTCCGTCAACTCAATTACTGTAGACTAGGCATTTGCGCAGACAGGTGGTGCTATGTGTCACCTTCAGCTTCATTCCTGGCACAGTAAGTGGCTGGACAGGGGATGGACAGACTCCCATGGGGATGTTATGCTTTGCCTCCTACAGACTAGACCAGACTGGTCTATCTTCTGTGTGTCCTCCTGTTCTTTGTAATGTTGAAGTTTCTATTTCTATTTTACGTAAATGTATATCCTCTATTATAAATGGAATACAACAGGACATTCAGTTAATGTTCAAATGTAGAACTGCATTTAAATTTGATAAAGTGTTTAAACAAGTGCAGACTTGTTTTCATATAAATTATTCACAAAAATTATCTTGATGTATCACAAATGTGTCCTCAGAGGTGGTGTCCTGCAGCCTGGGGCAGAACTGTGTTCTTCCCTGTGGTTATGAGGGACAGTTGGACCAGGTCCACTGGAATCGGTCTCCAGGAGACTATATTGTCCACGTGTACGTCAACGGCAGAGACGAGCTGAGCGCCCAGTACCCGCTGTATTTCAACAGAACGTCTCTGTCTGAGGATCTGTCCAAAGGAGACGCCTCTCTGCTGATCTCTCAGGTCACACTGAAGGACCAGGGCACATTCAGATGTTTCACCAGCTCCAGCCGAGGAAAACAGAGACACAGCCTGGAGCTCACGGTGTTCGGTGAGAGACGCTCTGTCTGAACACATGAATGACTGTTACTACTGCCACACAACCACAGTACAACTGATACTTTCTCTAACTCTCCCTCAGCTCCAGTGCTGGAGGTGTCTGTTTCTCTGAATGGGCAGCAGCTTCTGTGCAGATCTGAGGGGATCTACCCTCAGCCTTCAGTCGTCTGGACTCCCTCCTCTGAGCACAACACCACAGTGTCTGAGCATGGCCTGTTCTCTGTGATCAGCTCTGTCACTCTGTCAGACACTGAGGACAAATACATCTGTAACATCAGCACTGCACACAGCTGGAGGAGCAGTGATGTGAAGGTCAGAAAACTGACATATGAGATAGATACATGGTCTTCACATCAGGAAGGACTTTACACCTGTCTCCAACAGACTGACTCGGAGTCAGTGATTCTACGGCTCAAGGTCGAACGTAAGTCACAGTTATGTCATTCCAAACAGATCAGGCAGGATTTTAACTTTTCTTTTTACAGGGTCAAACATGTGGTGGATTTTTAGCAGCATTTTCTCCTTTTTTGTCATGATTGGGGTTAGTCTATTTTTTGTCGCTTAATGAGGGTAAACAGTAAGACATTTGTTTCAGCCTGGAACTTTTCTTTTTCAGGGCTGTATCGGCTGGATACACATAGACATTTTAAAAAAACGACTGAAAGAAAAAGAGGGCATGTATAATGATCTTCACAGGTAAGTGGGGGGAAAAAACACACGAAAAGTGTAACTGCATTGTTTTTTATCAAAAAGTGAATTTGATAACTTGATAACTATTTGATAACTTTGACTCTTTCGACACCTCGTGCAAATTAAACAACAAAACAAACAACAAATTCAGTGTCACTCTTAACTCTATTGTTCATATTCATATCATATACAGTAAAGGTAAAGGTGCTTTATTTGCCATTATACACTAATAACAATGTATTAATTTAATACACTAATACATTGTTATTAGTGTATTAAACACTGATAACAATCTGATATACAAATTAAGATAAATTACAGCTTGCACCTAGAGGAGAATGTCCATGTTTTGGAGCCTTGTTTCTCTTCGACATGACTCTGAACCAGATTCATGTCCGAGTCAGAATCATGGCTGCAATGTGGGAATTGCCACATTCAGGTCATGTGACAACTAAGGTGATATCTGTATAACAATGTCCATTAGACATGGTTATATGCTTGTAACTTTTTAATATATTTATATTTTAAAACATATTTGACACAAATATTATACATACACATGTCATTACTGTCAATTGTTTCTACAACAGTTAAAAAAATAAAAACTATAAGTTAAATGATGGAAATCTGGATTTGTTCTATAACAACCTAGTCCATGAGAATAAGAAACTAGTTTATAAAAATAACCCTTGTACTAAATTACTTTTCAAATATGCATCATCTTTACATCAGTTATAAGTAGATTAAGCTTTATATGTTCTGATAATATACTGAAATGCTCAGTAAATACACTTATTTACAGCCAATATCAAGAAGTTCTATCAAATATATCAAGAAGAAGAACATCGAACCAAAGTACAGCTGAACATCCAGAGGGACAGGACGGGGACGAGGGCAGTTCTCCCGCTGATGCGCCTCAGGTGAACATTTACTTTTTTCTTCAGCTGTCACTCTTCTGTGGAGAAACATCAGAGAACTGACTGAGTTTTCTCTCTGCAGGGTCCAGCTGTGGTGAGGTACAGTCCTGCCTCTGGACAGGTTCACATAGAGGAACACACACACAGCTCTCTGTAAGTGAACTCTATTTAAATCTGACAAGAGCTTTGAGAGAAACTATTCACCATTTCATTTGGTTGTATGGGTATATATCTGTATGTGTTTAAACTGACTCTAAACATAAAGATCCAGATTTGACATTATTGATCTGTGATTGTGAGTTCATTAACTTCATAAAGTGATTCTGAACTTGTTAAAATGTTTTATTTACAGTGAAATAAATGAAGTCAATGATCCACAAAACACAGAACAAGACGAACTCATGTTCAACCATCGGGGATCTGTGGGAGACTCAGGAGGTTCCACTGACGTCCAGCTGTGAGACCAGATGCAGTGACCAGAAAGGTGGAAAACTCAGTTCCCAGTCATGCCAAAGCTGCCCTGGGGTAGACTGACGGAAGCAAGGCGACCGGTCTGCCCCATCGGTCTCTCCTATCTCCTCACTGAGACGTGGTTCATTCCAAGCAGCACTGAGAGCGTCTCTGATGGCAGCCTCACATTCATGTCCTTGAGTTTTTCCTTGCGCATTACAGACTCTCGCAGCTCAATCTAAAAACTTGATTAACCCCATTCGTGAGCTAAACAACGTTCGTGTCCCGAGAGAAAGAGAAGCAGCTACAGCTGGTCCCGCTGTGGCACAGGTCGGTACTCGCTCAGCAGTAAATGCTATCGAGACCAAAACAAAAGC
Organism: Gobius niger; assembly: GCF_951799975.1. Lineage (NCBI taxonomy): Eukaryota > Metazoa > Chordata > Actinopteri > Gobiiformes > Gobiidae > Gobius > Gobius niger. The sequence continues at coordinate 2,783,854 of NC_136869.1, forward strand.
ACATGTTCACCCCCCACAACCCCTCTCCCTCCCCCTCACCGCAGAATCTTGTTCGAGAGTCTGGTTCCCGCCTAATAAGCCAAATCAGCTTTGTCACAGTATGTGTGGTAATGTTCCGGTCAAAGTTCACACCTACCCACGGTGTCAACAAAGCCCATTAAAACCAGACTATCATAGTAGAACAACCGGCTAATTAATGACTATTAAAGTGGTTTTACGGTGATATGCAGGTTCTCATTCATTCTCCACTGCAGTGTGACTGTCCACGTGGGTTTAACCAGTCCATAGTTTTGCTCTATTCACGAGTGCAACAAAAGAACCTCACAGTGTTGTATATGGAGCCACCATACATACTCATCTCATTACCTACTGAAAGAAAAGATCCAGAACATTGTGAGTCGTGACGAATGGATTAAATTAGTAAGTTTAACATATAGCTAACTAGTTATGCTAATTGTAACCAATGCGTCTATTTACTTAATACAACAACTGTTTTTTATTTATTTATTGGTTTAGCAAGGGCCACTTGTGTCCCTGTTTCTTATAGAATTCTTCTTCTTCTTCTTCTTCTTCTGTGACTGTTTAACGGCGGATGCAAACTACCCTAGCGCATTACCGCCACCCACCAGCAAGATTGTGTTTGATCATCATCATGGCTTACAACCTAAAAAAAAAAATGCCCTGAATTCTGAGCCAACACATGTCTACTAGTAAAATTTTCCCCACATCCCTCTATTTTTCTCCTAATTACATCCCTCTCTCTATTATATTTGCTTATAGAATTCTTTTAAAACATCGATTTTTAGCCATAGTGTTGTAGTGTAGGTTTGTCTGTCCTGTTTGTTGCTGCTGTGGGCGTGGCATTGGCTTCTTCCCTGATGGGTGTGGCTGCTCCTGCTCCCTGGCTGGCTTATTGGCGCACCTAAATCCACTCAACTCATAACATGCAGTATGAAAGCGCAGGCTCTCCTTCACTTCTCTGCCAGATCGTCAGTCTACTTCAGTGAGAAGACTTCTCAGGCCTCTTCTGTATTTGCTATTTTTTGTATACAGATATCTTGCTAGCTGTTTTTTCCGCTCCTCGTCAGATCCTCGTGCCAGTTTGCCACCAACCTGCCAGAAACTCACCTGCTCCACTCCAGCCTCCACCATCTTGCATGCTCCAAGCTTCCACCCGCCTTCACCATCTTGTCTGCTCCGCCCAACCAGCCATCTACCAGCTTTGTAATAATAAATCTTGTACTCACCATCTCTCCGTCTTCTGTTTGGGTCTGCCAAGCTTAGATTGTAACACATAGACTTTAAATAATCAATATCTGTGTCAAAACTCGGTCACGTTAACAGTTTGGGATAAGATCTGGGTAGTCCTGACCTTTAACCCGGACCAGCATGCGTTGCGCTACATGAAGTGCCGAATCCGCGTATTGTCTGGAGTGGCAAGATCTGAAAGTGTCGTGGTTTGGAGGTGCGAAGGTGGAACGAGGACCCAGATGCAATCAGGCAACCAAAATACTGAAAATAAATTTAATGGACAACTCCAAGGACAAAATGCAAAAAAAAATAACTCACTAAACTGAACCAGGACACAGACATGAACGACAATGATCCAATAAAGACAATGGAAAACAGAGGGGTCTCAATGCACAAGGAACAGGGAACAGGTGAAACACATTAGGGCGGGGCAGGTGATCAACAAAGGGGAAGCAAATCCCAAGAACAGAACAGACAAGTCAAAATAAAACACTAAGGACAAGAACACTAAGCAAAATAAAGGGGGAACTGAACATGACAGACAGAACCGCGACAGAAGTGTAAAATTGTGTGAAAAGACTATAGTCTGCATTAGAAACACAAGAGGGCCTGATGTCTCATTTTCAGTTATGTCCTTTTGTTTTATATTGTAAGGAGTTAATACAGATGCAGATTTATTATGTTTTATCACTTTTGAGAGTTCTGTGTTTTTGAACTAAAGAGGCGCAGCCTGTCTGAGGCGCGAGTAGCGGATCTTTCTGGAGAAAAGGACTGGAGGACTTCTTGGGCCTTTCATTTGTACTATAGGCACCTTCTACCTTGGGGGTATTGCAGCTTATTTTGAAAGTGACCATCGAAAAAATATCTAAATACCATGCTCAGTGTGGGGTCCCTTTACCCCTGGTCGGAAACCTCTGCCACAGAAGGTGCATGGTCTTGCACTCAAACAAGCTCAGTTAGATCTAATTGTGTCACTGTAGCGGGAGATTTAAATTTACTTCAGTTCAACTCTACACAAAGTTCTGATCACAGGCTGTATTTTGTGTTCTCCTTTCACAGTTTGAATGCAGACTAATTCTGTCTCTGAGTGTAGCAGAGTGCTAGCCTGGCTAACACCAGACTAAAATCACAAGTGATATTTAGTCTGGGGACCACCAATTCATTTTCTCGTAGGAGAGGTGTGGTTTACGATCGTCCATACTCGTTTATTGGGCGATACGAAAAAAAAAAAAAAAGTCTCATGCGTCTGCACGAGGCCACAGCCAATCGTATCATCGTATGAGATGACGTATGACGTACCCGCTGTAAACTTTTGAGCTAAATTATTTAGAACAAGGTCTAAAGCTTGATCAAAAAATACCATTGCGTCTGCTGCCGTCATGTTGGATCCGTAAATAAACTTTTTTTTTTAAATCCGTAAATAAACTACAAGCTTCCGTATATCGAATAGGGCGTCATCGTCTTGCCGTCCCTCCTCGCTCTGTGATTGGTTCCCAAATCCACCGGAAAATTTGGGCCATGGTCCTCAGGCTGTTGTGCAGTTCGAAATAATTCGAGCGCACACAGCAGCATGGCGTTAGCCAGGTTAGCAGAGTGCAGGGAGTGGGTGTTATTTTAGCGAGAGGAGAATGTGATCTCACTCAGAAACCGAGGCACAATCATCCTCATCTTAAATAAATGCCACAGGTGCAGCCAGGAGACGAGGTAAACGGCAGAAGGGAGGATGAGGAGGGTTAAAATTTTGGATAATCTCAGGTCAATGTCATAAAATGTCTTCTACTATTGACAATGTACTGTATTTTTGACATGCTCTTTCTGTCATGTATCATTAGCAGTATTAGTGTTGCATGTGTTAAGCCATGATCTGAACTCAATGTTTTGTTCTTTTATTTATAAGTAGAATGTTAATACAATGTTTGCAAAGTGTTACGAGTTTACTGCTCTTTCCAGAAATTAAGCTCTCTGCTGAAATGTCTTGCGCAAGTTAAACAATGGCTCGGTGCAAATTCCCTACAACTAAACCCCTGATGACGCTATTCCAGGGATTCACCAGTATTTGGGCAACCTGAGTCTGTCTGCTAAAACAAGCCTTTGAAATCTAGGCGTAAACTTTGACAAAGCAATGTCCTTAGAGCATCACTCTAAACTGCTCACAAGGACCAGTTGTTTTTACCAACTGAGAAAAATCTCTAAACTCCATTGTGTCCAGAGATGATCTTGAAATGATTATCCACGCCTTTGTGTCTTCCCTTTTAGACTATTGTAACAGTGTATTCTCGTGTCTGAACAAAAAGGAGCTGTCTTTTCAAGATAATGGCGCTGACCTTCAGAGCCTTGCATGGTCAGGCTCCCTCCTCCATTAGAGACTTCTTGTGTCCGTACACCCCCTCTCGGAGGCTGAGGTCTCAGGATCAAAACCTTCTCATGGTCCCTCGTACTCGTTTTAAGACCAGAGGAGATCGCTCCTTCCAGGTGGTCGAGCCGACGCTCTGGAACGATCTTCCGCTTTCCTTGTGCTTACTTGAATGTGTTGATGTTTTTAAGAGCAAACTGAAAACCTACTTGTTTCAGAAAGCATTTTAAATTCCAGTGGAATAAGGGTTGTTTCATGACCACGTTTTTTGCGACTGTAAAGGTTCTTTGTATTTCTATCTTGTATTTTTGTGAAGCACTTTGTGACTTTTGTCTGTGAAAGGTGCTATATAAATAAACATTACATTGGACTTGACAGAACAGAGAGGGTTGTAAATCTGAAGGCAGACGGGGAGAAAAGATTTACATGTTTTATCTTTTATAGCCTTCATTGCACGACTTTCCTTCCTGCCTTATTGGTGTTCGTGTTCTGGATTTGTTTGCACTGACAACACAAAGAGGGCAGATTCAACCTGCTGTGTAAACAAAGGTGAACTCTGAAACACCTCAACGACATCTCAAAGTTATTTCTCCTGTACGGCAGAAAAAGGTAAGGTGATACTTTTTCTACTTGCGTCAGCAGGTTTAGGCAAAAGCAAATTTCTCTGAGACAGTCTTTTCATTTGGACTCAAAAGTGAAACAAATGAACAGATGAGGTCATTATGAAAGGATGAGGCTTTGGTGTAAGTTTATCAAATAAGAAAATCAATCAAAGTTATAGTTTAAACGAATGAAAGCCTAACTCTTGCCACATGTTTCTCACAGCTCCACACTGTAGTCAGTGGTGGTAATATTATAGCCACAGCTGCCCTGGGGTACATGGACACAAGTGAGGTTGCCAATCTGCAATCACTGCCAAGCCAACTACTACAGCATTTGTACTTCTTTTTACCATATGGTATTTTTTACTTACAGTGTAATATAGTAAACTATACTCTTATGAGAGTTTAAAAAATATATAAATTTACTTGTTCCACAATCTTTAAGTGACAAAGCTTCATTTGACACATAGAATAGATGGGGTTAGTGTTTCATGTACTTTATTCCTCAATATATATCTATATTTTCATATTTTTTTCTGCCATGTTTTTATTTTATACTAGGATAAACTTTATTTTGCTTGATTTTTGTTTCTTTTGTTTCTTTTTTTGTCTAAGTCCATGATAGAAAAGAAAAACATGTCTAAAACTGCATAAGTTATCATTTTTAAACTTTGTTGGATACGCCGTGACGTTGGATACGCCGTGACGAGGGCACGCATGCGCCTCTCTCACACGGTAGATTCATTTCCGCCAACCATTTCTTTTGTCTTTCCAAAGCATGATGAGGCGTATTTTTGGTCCGTTTTATCTGGTGCTTTTGTCATGTTGTGGTTCTGTAGGTAAGTCCAGTCTGGTTTTATTAAGAGATTCAATAAAATAGATCGAGTCTTGGATGCACAACCTACCGAGTCGGGTGTCGGTGAGCGGCTACTGTCGCTAGCTACCATCAGGAAACACAAGCTAATACACGTGCTTGTCATATAAGTATAATATATATATATATATATATAAATATATATTCAAATCTCTGTCTGTCGTTCAAGATCATTAATGGTACTACAGCTCCTCCATTCAAAAAGTTGATTTCACTGAGCTCAGACATTTGGAGCCACTCGGTCGACGGTTCGGGGCAGCTCAGCTTTCTCCAGCGTGGCGTCAGACGGTGGAATAATGTCGCCAACAGAGCTGACCACACTTTTTCACACCAGGCCAAAAAATTGCTTATTTTAAAACAAACTTGTTCCCATAATGTGATTGGTGTGTAGCAAGAGTGTGCAAATTAATGCTTTGGAATGAATTAAGTGTGTGTTTCATTTTAATGCTGTTTTGGGGAAATGTGTTATAAACATGTGCATTTATTTGTATGACTTTGTTGACATCAGCCTGCAGGTGGAAATGAGCACAAGTGCTACACCCTGGTACAAATGCATCTCTCCTCTTCGAGGTTAATGTATATTGTAAACTGTCCCTGTTCAAATAAATAAATAAAATAAACCAAACTAAATATCATGAAAAAGTTCACTATGCAAAGTGACATATCAAGCCTTTATTATATATCCATTTTTAAAATGGATTTTTGATTTGGGGTTTTTACAAGCTGGGCAATAATAATGGAATTAAAGGTTCATAGAAGATTCTTAAAGGAGCTATACCTGATTGTACAAAGAAACAGGGTCACTCAAATTTCAAATGACTATTTTCTGGTCCAAACTCATCTCAAACTTTCCTAATGCATTTACAACATTCGTCACAGGGACTGAGTTTAAACCAGGTTTCACAACTTTCAGGAAAACTGTCCCTTCACTGTAAACAATGCCTACTAGCCTGACATTTTATGACTGTTTAAAAGGCTTTAAAACCAGTGGTTTTTGGATAAATGTCTGCTTTTACCATGTACTAAAGGACAAAACAAATTTTCTTCCAATAAGAGAAAATAAAAAATCAAGGAGAGCTCCTTTAAGGAACTGCTGGGAGTCATTTTTGACCCTACTTGTGGAAGAGTGGGGTCGTGCTAAACAAAAACTGCAATTTCTTGCAATTAATGAAAACATAAATAAAAATGCAAATGGCCTCATGTCACAGGAAGGAAGGAAAATGTACCTCACATGACTTTGAAGAGCCGACATTAAAAGTGTATTCTGATGCACTGAGTAAAACATGCTATGCAATCGTCGTGTATTTATAATGTATTTATGATTACGCACACAAAGGAGAAAATATTTTTACTTTCGGTTTCGATTCACGTAGACAGTCATGGGTGGACCTCTGCTTGTTTAAAAGGGAGCATTAGGGTCATTTGGAAGACTTTAGAATTTATACATTAGCAAGTGGAAAAAGTGGCACATTTGCGAGATTTAATAGTAATACATCTGCACATTTTTGAGCAAAAAGCAGCAAATGTGCCTGAAAAAAGCGGCTTTTTTCCTTCATGTTTCCTCATAAATTAGCAATTTTTTTCTCGCAAAATTGCTGTTTCTTTCCTCACAAATGTGTGTGTTTAAAAACGTCATAGATTTGCCACTTTGTTCTCTCTAGATTTGCACTCAGAAACTCTGTCGTACAAATCAAAAATGTCAACAAGAACAGACTGTCTATATATAGGTCGGCAGTTCTCAGTCACATTTGCTTCGACTTACTGAAGCTACTTTAACTGCAGTTTTTGGGGAAGGTTTTTGTGCTCCACCCAGTAGCTACTATCTCCTTGTTCTAGCGTATTTTTATTTGTTTTTTTGAAGTAACTGTATGCTTGCTGGAGTAAAACATTGGGTTTTGTTCTCCCTGTGCCTGTGTAGGTTTACTCCAGGTGTGAGTGTGAGTCCTGTGTAGTCCCTATGATCACAATCATTGATGCTTGCATTAAAATGGCCTCACATTGTAATTCTGCATAGTTTTGACCTATTTTTATGAAACTCTGCGGCCCTCTGTGGTAAAATATGTTTGAATATTTCACCCACTCTTGCTCTCTTCTTTCAGATGTTGACGTCTCCTGTGTTTTTCGGGAGAGCTGTGTTCTGCCCTGTCCCTTCACTCCTGGAGATGATCCCATCATTCAATGGACAAAAGAACCAGGGGATACTCCTGTTCATAATTATTTCAAGAATCAACATCAGCTTCACCTCCAACATGAGAACTACACAGGCCGGACCTCTCTGTCTGATCAGGGCATCCGCACCGGAGACGCATCACTGCAGCTCCACAAGGTCAAAGTCACTGATGAAGGAAGATACAAGTGCTACGTCAGCACCGTCACACCAGACAACGCCGAGGAGTCTTTTGTTAACTTAAAGGTTAATGGTGAGTAATAGGGCAGGGGCGGGCAATACTTTTTTTTTTTACAAGGGGCCACGTAAGAGGTTTACACGACCTGTAGCTAATGCAACAAATGTTCTCCAGTTTTTCTCTTTGTGCTTTTTACTGATGTCAGTAAACATCAGCCCCGCTCATCTGCCTGAGCTGATGTTTGTGGATGTAGCATCTTGACTCCAGTGACTGTGGAGATGCTGAGTTTGAGATACACCAGCGGCCCGAAAAACAAAAGATGTACAAACCCATCGCTGTGAATGACTGACTGTAGAGACCGCAGTTACTCAACCCACTCACCTCCGTCCCGCATTGTTTAGCGGTTCTGGAGTCAGGAAGATGGTTTTGTAAAAAGTAAAAACAATATAAGAACGATACGACAGACATCTTTTCTCTCTTTTTTTATGTTTTTATAATATCTAGTTGATAATGCCTCAATGTTTTCATTAGAGTAGCTTCAGAGGCTGCAGTTTTGACCTGCACTAAATCAACTCACAGAACTGTTTATTATGTGTGCGTGTGTTACAGACATGAATGTGTCCTGCAGCTTGAATCAGACGTGCACTTTACCCTGTTCCTTCCAAGGGGAGTTTAAAGAGGCTTATTGGAGTCGTGAGGACAGCCAAGTACCGATCATTGTTAAACCTCCAGGGCAGTGGCACCTGCATCATGACTATAAGAATATAGTCTCGATGCCTGGAGGTGGCGCTGCACTGGAGATCAGAGGAGTTCAGCTGAAGCATCAGGGCCCGCACAGATGTTCTGTCACCTCCAGCACCGGGAAAATCGATCGATTCGTTAACCTTAATGTGCACGGTGAGTGTAAGGTTTCAGTGTTAAAGAAAACAGATGAGGTCAGGTCACGCTGGGTGGCACGGTAGTACAGCGGTTAGTGCTCGTGCTTCACAGCTAGAAGGTCCGGGTTCAATTCCCACCTGCAAGGCCTTTCTGTGTGGAGTTTGTATGTTCTCCCCATGTCTGCGTAGGCTTCCTCCGGTTTCCCCTACCACTAAAAACATGTACAATAGGAAGGGATCAATTTGAGAGTGCACATGGGGGACGACGGATGGAAATTAGCCCAAGGAAAAGGAGTTTTGTTATTTAAACTGGCCCAAGCCTCGGCAGACTTGTGGGGAACCTCGTACACCTTCAGCCTAGTGCTCCAGCTGCAGCCCAGTTAAAACCTTTGGGCCAGTGATAGAACACTGAGGTGTGGATCTGCAGCGCTAGAATAAGGCTGGTTTAAAGAGGCCCTGAAGAAACAAAATGCTGAGATTGTTTCCCTCCCTCAGATGATGCCGCTCTGTGTGACTGCATGAGACCTATTGTGGATAAAACTATTATAGCAGTTCTTTGAAAAATAATTATAGTCATTCATTTATTTTTAACGGATTCTCGGCTTTAGCTAAAAGTAATATTAAATCAAATGACCTGTATGAGCAGTATCTTGAAACGTTTGTTTTCTTTCTGATGACGCAGTTCCGGACAAACACCGTCAACGCTGGTCACTGCTGACTCTGATTCTGATTCCTGTTGCAGTAGTGGGTTTATTCTGCTACTGGTGGAAGGTACGTGATGTCAGTTTGATCTTTCTCGGACAGATCAAAGTCAGGCTGGTCGGGTCTTTTCCTCCTGCAGTATTTAGAAAAAGCATCCGGGAGCCTCCTCACAGTTAACTCCCATGAGTTTGGTGTCAAACCACGTTCAGCCTCATCAGTTCTTTCTCCGTCTGTTCTCTGTGAGTCTGTGGGATGTTTGTATTTATTGAACATTTGATTAGTCTTTTCTTTTTCAGAGAACAAGATCCAGCAATAAACCTCAGTAAGTATTTTTCATTAAGACCATCTTATGCACTCTATGTAGAAATTCAACAAATACATTTTCACCCCTGTTTTACTCCTGATACTTGAATATTGGCCTGTATACTTAAAATAAATTGTAAAAGTTTAATGAATGATAATAAAAGATTCTGCTTTGTTTTGTTTCTTCAGCAGACCTGTGGTGGAGCCTGAGGTACCTTTGAACGATGCCTTTGAGGACCCTAAAGCCAATCGTGATGATGAGAGTGGAGTCAACACAGAGCTGAATGAAACCTCTTGTTTTGTCTGTGAATCCACTGATTTTACAGCCCCTACAATCCTGATGTAAAACCAAAGTGAACCGACAGAAGAAAAATGTGTTTAATGAGAAACTGTAGTGTTGCGGTTTCCTTACTGTTACTGGATTCTACATTTTTATACTTATGCCATTTCAATGCTTTTTTTTTCTCTTCTTCTCTTCGGTTTTATAATTTACATGTTTATTTGGGGAATTGTAAAGTTTTCAATTACTTAAATTGTGTTTTTTTAAATTACATTGGGAAATACAGGGGGTTAAGTACAAAACCTACACATCTATGTATCTACATTTACTGTACATATCCACCTTATTCCGCCCCGCCCACTTTCTCCACTTTTTGCGTTGTCTTGGCACTTCCGTTGTACAGACACTTCCATGTTTAGTCGATTGATTTGTGTAAAATGTCCGATGTTCATTTGCACCGACATGTCGACACTGCAGCGTTTCTCTGTGCGGCCTGAAAACGGCTTTGTTTTCATGTAGTGAGTGATTTTATGTGGACTTCTCCGGCCCCATGTTAACACATAGGAGAAAAGGGGCGGGCACAATTAATGGCGGCGCCCACGCGAACGTCCGGAATAAGGTGAATATGTGGTGGTGCACAAGAAGGTCCTGTGTTCAATTCCCGCATTGCACGAGGCCCTTCAGTGTGGAGTGTGTGTGTTCTCGATGGATGGATGAAGGAAGGACAATGGATGGATGGATGGATGGACGGAAGAAAGGATAGGGGGAAGGAAGGATGCATGGATGGATGGGTGGATAGAGGGAAGGATGGATGGATGAAGGAAGGATAATGGATGGATGGATAGTGGATGGATGGATGGATGGATGGATGGATGGATGGAAGAAAGGATAGAGGGATGGATGGATGGATGGATGCTGGTTGGGATGATTTTGATCTGTACAGCACTGTCAAGCATATTGTGTTACATCTTGTATGAAAAGCGCTTTATAAATAACGTTTGATTTGATTTTGAAGAAAAGTTTTATCAAATATAACACATTTGTTTCATTGAGTCAATGAAATAAAAACAAAGTGATTGTCAAATGAGTGTTAACATTGTTAGATAAACACCAAGGAGATGCTTATATACACACGCTCACCCGCCCTGGACTTGGCCCCCACCATCATTCATAATCAGACTGTTGAAAGAGTAAATCATTTTAAATACCTTGGACTCACTCTGGACAATATGCTTACCTTTGATCAACATGTTACAGACATTCACAAACGGTCCCAACAAAAACTCTATATCATCCGCAAACTCCGCGCTCTATGTGTTTCCCCACACCTCCTGCTCCTCCTGTACAATAGCATCATCCAACCCATCCTGCTCTACTGTTCCCCCTGCTTCTTCAACATGCTCACCATCAAAAACAAGAAAAAAATCACCAAGGTCACACAAACAGTCTCCAAAATTATTAATCTCCCCATCACAGACCCCTCTGTCATCAATAAGAAAGCAGTCACACGCCTCGCACGAACTATAGCCATGGACTCCGATCACCCTCTCCACACTCACTTCGTCCTGCTGCCATCAGGCCGTAGGTACAGGACGGTGGGAGCGGGTACGCTTCAGGAAAAGTTTTATCCCCTCCGCCATAGCCGCATTGAACGACCTGTAAATGTCTCTTTTCATAATGAAGGTTACAGACTCCTGCTTTAAACCAATCAGCACCAAATCAACAAAAAACATTTCAAGATTTTCTTCTATAGCCGAGTTGTCAAAAGTGTGATATATGGTTTCTGATATTTTGTCCCAGCTCTAATAATGACCCTCTTTTTTAATCTCACCCCTTCCTGGGCTCTGCAGCTTAACCCCCCCAGTGGTCTATATTTCGTTAGCCTGTGAACATACAGCTTTAGTGGTGCCGACAAAGCCTTTGGGAGGAGAGACTCAGGCTTCTTCGCTAAGATATTATTGTAAAATATTTTGGACTCATCTTAAGAAAGCTTTTTTTATTTCAGGAAAGTGTGCATAAAGTGAACTGGGCTGACTGAAATGCAAACTTTAATGCATTTCTTCTTCTTCTAGTTTTTCAATCAAACATAAACAGGCAGGAAAAACATGACCTAATATCAAACCTCCTGATAATCCTTTTGTTTGGATGCTTGATTTTAAATGTAGTTTGTTTTCTGTTCCTCTTGTGGCCGGTAGAGGGCGCGCGTCGCCACCTGCAGATACAGTAAAAGTCAAAACACGTGAGTTTAAAGCATTGGCATTGTCACTACACGAAAACCTTTTGGAAAGACGTATCAAAATTCATCTACAACAAACTACATCTTTACCTAAATCTATTGTATGAGCAAATCATCTTTGGATGCTTCAATAGAATACAAGATGAAGACAAAGAATTTCTAGTAAATCTTTCATTACTGTTTGAAACATTTCATATTCACAAATCCAAATTTTCTGGCAGTAAACCTGTATTCACCGTGTACCAAAAGAATCTGACCACATACTTGCATTCTCTGGCCCCGATGGAACATTTGATGGCGATCAAAACTAAAAAATGTGTGCGAAAAGTTTAACATTAAGTAAATAGTACGGCTGGTCATGATGTGTATTCAAAAAAAACAAAGACAAACATGTAACAAAGTGTTGCATAACTGTTATGCTGTTTCTTGTTTCGGTACTATATTTTGTTTTGTCTTGTACACCCCGGCTATGTTTTTTTCCCCCTGTAAAAAGAAGGAAAAATAAAATGTATGTAAAAAATACTGCAAAACTACAATAACAAAAGTGTGTTTAAAGCTTAAACATGGTAGGAGGTGGGCGGGCTCGTAGGAGGTGGCGTTTTGAGCCTCGAAAACTTTCACTTTCGAACAGTTTCATATTGACATTCTGCGAAATGGACGACGCACCTAAACCATAGGCCTTACGCACTTGGTGCAGGTCCATTGACCTATTTGTGCGTAAAAGATTCCTGCAACACAAAACAGTCTCCCTAACAGTATGGATGTCTGTGGATTTATCCTGATCATCTCTTTATCCAGTTATTGTGTCTCAGCGCGCGCCACCGACTTCGGTAAGAGCTTTTCCGTCTCAGTTATAGATGATGTACAGGATCATAAAACCGCTCTTTAACCCACGTTAAACCTTATATAAAACACACAGCGGCTCAGTGACATAAGTTTTGGCTTGTTTAAAATGTATTTTCGTGACTTAAGTAACTACTCCCTTGTAACATGATAAGGAAGTTGATCTTATGAGTTAACCCATAACAAAGTTTGAAATGTAAACACATTAAATTAATAATATTCTGCAATAGATAATTTTCTAATGATATAATCCACTTCATTACTGTAGATTCAGAGGTGAAAAGTTACAAAGTAGCTGCTTCTACTCCGTTACTGTACTTTAGCAGTAAGTTAGTTAGTTAGCATTTATTTTCCTAGTGATTTTTCACTTTTAAAACATAAATAAGAGCCTATAATGTAATAAGAGCTGTTGCATGTGTGCGCTCAGTATGGAGCAGACATTGACATTAAATACAACATAGAAAAGCATTGTCATGACAGCCTGGAGCAGAGAGGGCTCCAAACTGACATTCCCTGACTTCTTCTTATTAGGAAATAGACTTCATGCTTTATGGACAGGCCAACATGCTGATCCGCAGGTTTGGAACGTGCTTACCACCTCTTTCAGGCGTACTGCACTCCCATGTATACTGCTCACCTGTGGAGGTGCTGCTAAAGGAGGAGTATGCATAAGCTAACTCTGGCACATAATAATGCCAGGCGGATGCTGCTGAGGGCCCCACGATGGAGCAGTGCAAGCCAAATGTTTGTAAATGTGCGTGTGCCAAACTGCCCTGCTGTTCTGTGAAATCTCATGTACAGGTGCACGTGCAGGCTGTCGAACTCGGGGACCAACCCTGGACTAAGCTCAGTGGATACCCCTCTCGTATATGGACTCACTGACTGTTGAGCCTATACAGGAGATAAATGTATAGATGGTTTTCCGTTCCCATGATCCTCTGCGCCGCGCCGCCATTTTGTGTGGCGTTCGACAATGTTTATGCACAACTTGCATGCACATTTAATGAATAATTGTGTCTACTACGACCTTTCTGTAGTCGCTAATGTGTTTTATTTAACTCACAATGAGCCATGTGATGGGTAGGCTAACATAATCATTGTGATGTACTCATGCACGGTAATCATAACAGTAAAACACGTAGGCCTGTGCACTTAAACTTGTCCATCGAACCAAACAAACAGCTGTTAAACAATGAGGAATGGCTGTATTTATAACGTGTATCAGTGCCAATCTGTGCTGCGTTTACCTCCTGATGAACGAAGAGAGGAGCAGCGGACGACTCGCTCTCGCCTCCCCGGCCTCCTCCTCACACTCTCCCCGGCCGCAACGCGCTCTTCCCCGGCCTTCTCCTCACACTACCCGGCCGCCTCTCGCTCTCGCCTCCCCGGCCTTCTCCTCACACTCCCCGGCTGCCTCGCGCTCTCGCCGGGTCTCACTTTACGGGGACTGCCTGTGGTTCCTCCGTCATTTGTCAGAGTCTCATTTCTCTGCTAGCTGCTAACTGTACCTGGTTTGCGTTTGGCAGCAGCATGAAAAAATACAAGTCTACTATGAGCTCATCGTAGACTTGCTTTATTTCATGCTAGCAGCTAGCCCCGTTGTCAAATCTGTTTGATGCCACTTTTTCTCTTTTATCTGTCAGATAAAAGCTGACAGACCCTGGCAAAACCAGGGAACATCAGCCAAGGCATGAGACTCAGACACAGACACAGAGCGGAATAAGCACAGGCTGCCCCGTAAAGTCAGACCCGACACTTGGGACGAGCGGTCGGCGGCCATAGTTTAAATCTCTCGTACGAAGGTTTTGATGTTTCTGTAACTTATTGATGAATTACTTTTGGGATATTGAGACGTTTTCTCTTCGTCGTGTCGGGATCAGCCCCACACAACACAGGTGTGAGCACTATTTCTTCACCATATTATCAATGATCCGTAACACAAACAATTAGACCCTAGACACACAAGATGGCGCCGTATGGAACTGTGTGGGAGTGTGACGTCAATGGAAAACTATCTATTGTTTTTATGTGTGTCTTTTCTTTTAATATGGACCATCTTTTAGTGTCCGGAATAAAGCCAATAATAATAGTAATACCGATTCTAATTGGATAATATTTTTAATCAATAAGTACATTTTTGATGAAGTACTGTAGTACTTTTACCTTACTTTTAGTATTTTTTTTGCCTATGCATCAGCACTACTGAAGTATTAAAATCTAGTACTTTTGACATCTCAGATTTAATGAAAACTAAATGTTTCTGAAAACGAGCCTTAAGTGAAAATTAAACCTACAAATTGTTGGAGCTCGACGACACTTGAAACCTTTATTTTGTTTTATTGTTATGATTAGTTTCATTATTCTGATCTTTCTCTTTCAGATGAGGAGGAAACATTATGTGTTTATATGAAGAGCTGTGTCCTGCCCTGTCGCTTCACCCCTGGTTCTGGTCTTGACATCGAATGGACAAAGACAGAGCGAGATCTGATGGTCCACAGTTTTCATCAGGGTCAGAACCAGGTTTTGGTTCAGTATCCGGACTACAGAGGCAGGACTTCTCTGTTTGAAGAGGAAATGATCACAGGAAATGCTGCACTGCTGCTTAAAGAAGTCACAGTCAAAGATGAAGGACGGTACTTGTGTTTGGCCAACGGTAACGTGACTTATGTCAACATGACGGTCTATGGTAAGAAACATGTAGATGATGTTTTCACCGATTTGACCCGAGCACATTTAAGAAAACAAATCCAAACTATTTAAATCAAATGTCCACTGAGGCCACAGCTTTAGAAAGTAAAAAGTAAACGTCCACTCCATTAATGTGTTTGTGGTGCTTAAAGGCTCAGCAACATTTGTGTCTTGATTTCAAATTAACAACAGTCGATTCAGTTATACTGACTTATGTTAGACTTCTGTTGAGAAACAAACTAAAGACACAAACTGCCCTCATGTGTCTGAGTGTGAACCAACTCAACATGTTCTTTGTCTCTTTGTCTCCAGTTTCAGAGGTGCATGTGAACTGCAGGGGTCGAAAACTGTACTGTCATGCTCACGATATCAACTGTCGATATTGTACTGTCAGCACTGAACACAGCACGAACAACAAGACGTACGAGGAGACAGGTGAGTGTTTCATTAAAGTAACAAAGCGAAACAATTCTAGAAGCACTTTTTCAAATCACATTCCTACACTCACACAGCCACTTAAAGTGCTTATGACAGGTTTTCATGTTTTTATTTTTTATTATTACACTGTTTTGTCCAGAATTTTGGACTTTCTGATTTAAAATGTGGCTTAAACAAGCTATTACACGTGAATACAGTATCTGTAGTAATTACATCTGTAATAATTACATCTGTAGTTTCCCCGTGCTCCCTCCGTGTCCATGAGACACACTTCTGTTGTTTTTGATGGTAAAGTCAAATCCAAGGAAAATTTGTGGGTCAAACTGAAAAAGACTTGTCCTGGTCTTAATCCAGATGGTGGTGCAGACTTTGAAAAAGACTCTGGTAAGATACACAATTACTTGTTCCAAAATCTATTCTAGAACTTAAGTGACACTCACTCATGGCCCTTGTTTACAGTTACAGAACTTCTACTCCCCTGTCTGTCATGTACACTTAAACTAGTTTAAATGTACAAAAATAAGATTAGTCATTTTTATTGCTGACTGAGAGCAGTACACAGTAATGGTGTAACAGTAAAAGTAGCTAGTAATATATTAATGATCACCCAAACAATATCCTTGGACTGTCATTCACGCACAAAACTCCAACGTATAAAACAAAAACAAATCATCCAAAATCACGGGCGACACACTCCCAACAGAGACTCTGTCAAAGACACGTCACACAGCGAGTGTCGAATATCACCTCAGATCAAACACGCCCTGCTCACCACCTGGTCACACTCATGCCCTCTGGGACTCAGACAGATTTTGTTATGACCTAAGCTTGGGGACCCAAAGAGTAGACGGAGAGAAGGTAACAAGATTTATTATAACAAATAGTAGGAAAGCTGGTTGCTGGCTGGTTGGGGGGCGCTGGGGTTGTGGTTGTTCTGAGCAGGTCACATGGTGGAATCAGGAGTGGAGCAGGTAGGTAAGGGCTGGGGCTGCACGAGGCTGGTATCCGGAGTGGAGCAGGTGAGTGTCTGGCAGGTTGGTGGCGAACTGGCACGAAGATCTGACGAGGAGCAGGAAAAAACAGTTAGTAAGATATCTGTATTCAAAAATAGCAAATTCAGAATAGGCCTGAAAAATCTTCTCACTGAAGTAGACTGACGATCTGGCAGAGAAGTGAAGGAGAGCCTTCATACTGCATGAGTGGATACAGGTGAGCCAATTAGCCGAGCAGGAGCAGCCACACCCACCAGGGAAGAATCCAATGCCACGCCCACAGCAGCAACAGACAGGACAGACAAACATACACTACAACAGATTTAAGAACAGTTTTTTCTCTACTGCCATACAGACACTAAACAAATGCCTACAGTAACTGTACCTAAGTCTGCTGTCTGTAATGTTCATCTGTGTGACTGACACAGGACAGATGTGAGCATGATGTGCTGTATCGAAAACAAATTCCACCAACTCTTGTGTGGCCAATGGCCATTAGTACATGATTCTGATTCTTCTGTGCAGATACTTCTGTTTAACCTAGACTAAATATTTGCCCTTTAGAACCATAAACAATAATGTTAATTTATCCCATAAAACACTATATATTTTACATTTGGATCATTTATTTGAGCTGAAACAACCAAGTCACTTTCTGTAATGCTGTCCCTGAACCAACAGTCAAAACTTCATCTCTAAAGTTTTTTTTTTCTTCAGTACCTGCTTTCAAAATGTTTTCTTAGTTGATGCCATAGTGGTATTACAGTGTCTTGTGTTTAACATCAGAAATTCTCTCTTTGCAGAGCGGACCTTTGTCAATTCGCCTACGTTTTGGGTGATCATTTGTTGTACTCCTTTTCTTGGTGCTCTACAAGTCTGGTTCTGCTTTATGTGCAAAAAGAGAAATAGATTCCAAGTCATATCTTCAAAATTTCAAGAGATGTGGATGGAAAAAACAGATGCTCCTGGGTAAGTGCAACTCATTTGTAAACAGACACATGGTTAGACATGAGTTTATCCGGTTGTTTTTTGTGTTATTTTGACTGTAAACTGCAGAGTCTGAACAAACATGGACAAACTCACTGTGACACAGTCAGAGGAGGCGCAAAACAATCCATTAACTAAAACAATGCTCTATATTACTCACTGATTATACTGAGGGATATTAACTTCTCCTTCTGCTACTGCCCTTGAGCAGCTCTGGATTAAATATTTCTGCAGTTTGAGTATCTTTTGTTATAGATATGTTTGAAGGTATTAATTATCCAAAATGTTGGATTTGACAAACAAGAGACATCCAGAAACTTACCATCCATCCATGCATCCATCCATCCATCTTCTTCCACTTTTCCGTTGCCGGGTCGTGGGGGCAGCTGTTGGAGTTGCCTCAATCATACTGCATCCGCCCCTTATGGCTCCTCCTGCAGGTGGTGGGTCCACAGAAGGACGGACTCACGATTAACCGGGTCTGTTGGTCTCTCAGTTATAAATCTGCAGATAAACCGTGCTATTTTTTCTGAAACTGACTCCAAGGATGTGATGTGTTACAAATGTTAGTGTCATTTCTGTCACCAGCTCCACTGGATCTTCAGAACTCTCCCTGTACCACAGACTCTCCTCATATCCAGACTCAAACTCCTCTTATCGTGGCATTATTATTTCATTTTATTGCTGTTTACATGTTTTGACTCCGCAGTGTTCTTGTGTGTCTTGAAAGGCACTTTTAAATGAAATATACTATACTTGTTTTTCATATTTACAGCAATTTCAATACAGGTCATTTATTGGCAAATAAGTGCATTTTTAAGGCTTATGCTTCTCTTATTTAGGTCAGTAAATATAAGCTTTAAAGGGTGAATAAAAGTCTATATGTTGATGTAAATATCTCATTGTGTTGAAAATAAACCACTGTTTCTTTGTACGTTTCAAAATGACGTTTTATGAATTTTCTGTTTGGCTAAAACTGGTTTATTTTTGCAGGTGAAGCTTTTTTTTTCATACATTAGAGCCGAGTCCTTGGGCAACACACTGGACTCGTCTCACCAGAGCGTCCGTGCTTTTGGACTGATGCTGTCGGTGCGGATTGGCAGCCCCAAGGCTACAAAGAAAACACAGTCTTAACAACAGTGAAGCGAGACTGAGGAAATAACAAAGCACAAACTGACAAAACCCCAGTGGCTTTCCTTAGTTTATAAGAGACTTTATACACAGTGATCGATTAAACGACCTCATCAGTAGTTTGAAAGTTTTTATTTTGATCTCATTTCCAGCAAAGTGAGATGTTTGTCGTTAAAGTGCAGATCTGTTTACACTGTGCACTCACATCCAGGGCAAAGGAACTTATTTCAAGATGACTTTGGAAACAACAGGTCAGGATGAAATAAGTGAGTCCATAACCTACTGCAGAGGAGGGCAGAGTGAAAGAAATATTTACTCAAGTAAGAGTCACGTTACTTTGAAATAATTCTACTAGAGAGGGGTGAGCAAAGTAAATACTCAAGTAAAAGTATGTACTACCTGGAGACAATGATACTCGAGTACTGTGAGTAACTGTAAAAGTCTGATTTATGTTTCAGTAATAATAATAATAATACATTTTATTTGTAACGCACTTTATATTTTCGACAAAATCCCAAAGAGTTCATTAGGTCACAGCTTTTTTACCTCTACTTGAGTAAAAGTATTTTAAGGTAAAGTTACTCTAACTTGAGTAAATATTTTAGCCACTCCACCCACCTCTGGAGGCACGAGCGCGAACCGTTCCCACTAACCCCTGTCTGTTTTATTCTTTGTGTAGTGAGTATTTGTCAACAAAAAAAAGGAAACTTAACATAAGAAAACGAACATTGAATCCTGCGCAAATGAATGTTGTAAACACGCGCTTCTACAGGCGGAAGAGCCTCTAGTTCAGACGTGGATGAGCTTGTTCTGAACCTAAACGTGTCCACTCTGAAACCGGACCTCATAAGCTGCTTTGGACCCGAGTGCGTAAAACTCGGCGGAGGCGGGGGCGCGGCTGAGGCTGTGCGTCAGCCTCACGACAACAGCAGCGCATGAACAGCGCCAAAGTTTGATTGAGATGCAATTTCTATGCTCTCTGTCATAAAGAGAGAGGAGCCAGTGCGCGCGCCGTCACGGTGACCTCGATTTACAACAGGAGTTTTCCTCATTCTGATCTGAGGAGCGAGAGGAGAAGGAGAAGCGTCTGTGCCTCATCATTGCTCCTCCTCTGCTGCTCACTTTGTTTCTGTCTCATGCACAGAATGTCCTGCGTGTAAATGATCTTCGCTTTAATGAGAGCTTAAACCAGCGCATTTACCTTTGTAGCTCCAGTGGTTTGACAGTGAGGGCGACGCAGAGGGGGCGGGGCCAGAGCGCAGTGTCCAAACCAGAGTCTGATGTTCAGAATGAGCCAAAGCAGAACCCTCAGCTTTACCCATTCACACCCACAGCCTCGTTTTCAAAACAATTTTCATTTAATATTTCAGTATTTATTTAGGACAAGACATTCTTATTGCCTCTCACTCAGGCGAGTAAAACTGTTTGGAAAACCTGCTTCACAGTAATAATGGATGATATAGATATTAAATAGATATTTTGTTTTGTGATATTCATCATGTCAAAGTGGGGGGTACGTGACTCGTCACCTAACACTTCAGGGGGTACACGGCTGCACCCACAGCCCATGGGTCGACTGATGGAAGTGAGGCCAGTCTGCACCATCTGCATGTCCGACCACCATCCACTCACTCACACATTCACTCAGGCTCCTCGTCCCAAACGGTGCAACAAAAAGCCATTTTTGAAAACAGCTTAAGGATGAGACAAAAGTGTTTTTGATCACTTAAAATACAGGAAATTATATCTGAATCTTTAAAAAATTCCTGGGGGAGGACCCCCAGACCCCCCGGTTTAAAGAATTATCCGGACCTCACTGTTTTTTAAATCCTGGCTACGGCCCTGCTTAGACGCACCCTGGGTTTTTTGGTTTTACGCAGCATTCAAAAGAGAACAATGTCCAAACAAACTTAAAGGTTCAAAAAGGGTTTATTTTCCAGATTTGAACGGCAAACAGCAAGATTTCATGTCAAGGCCGACTTGCTGCCTCTCTGACGTGACTGGTAAAAAGCCCCCCCAGGTGCGTGTTGGACAATGTGCGCTACACCCCTATATCCCCTGGGTGCGCAGTAGAAGACTAACCAAGTAAAATAACACAAAAAGGAAAACAATTAGACTTAACTTAGCATATTGAAGACTACATAATAAAAAAGAAAACATACTTATGTGTAACTAATAAACAAAGAGTGACATTTTAGCTTTAAATAAAAAAAAATGACAAAAAGCTCCTACACTTTGTATTGTTCTCTTCAGTGGGTCTGGCATGTAGCCTCGGACCGGCTCTGCTCAAAAGCACCAGCGCGTGCGGAGCCGAGATAAAAACAACTGTCAAAGCAAACGCAGAGGAGGAGGAGGAGGAGGAGGAGGAGGAGGAGCCTCTTCCTCCTCCGAGGAGGAGGTGTGTGGAAGTTCCGCGTAAAGGCCATAAAGCAACAGAGCCGCCCAAAGCAAGTGTCCTTCTTCCACGCGCCATTACGAGCGGAGACCATTTCTTTTCTTGTTTTGTTTCTTGTTTTTTCTCGTTTTCTTTTTTTTTGACAATAAAGTCATTGCTTTTGTATGGAAGCCCGTTTCCGCCATGTTACAAAATAAAAGCCCAACAGGAAGTCGAAATTACGAGATTTAAAGTCATAATTATGTGTTTAAAACACAAAATTTCGAGTTTAAATCACGAAATTACGAGTTTAAATCTCGAAATTACGACTTTTAAACTCGTACTACGAGTTTAAATCTCGAAATTACGACTTTTAAACTCGTACTACGAGTTTAAATCTCGAAATTACGAGTTTAAATCTCGAAATTACGAGTTTAAATCTCGAAATTACGAGTTTAAATCTCGAAATTACGAGTTTAAATCTCGAAATTACGAGTTTAAATCTCGAAACTACGAGTTTAAATCTCGAAATTACGAGTTTAAATCTCGAAATTACGAGTTTTTAAGAGTTGTAATTTCGTATTTACTACTTTTAAACCATAATGCGCATGCGCAAATTTTGCCGCTTCAACGATGTAGACGGACGTGGACAACTTCGGCAAAACAAACGCTGAATTACCCGCATGTTGAATATATTGGTCTTTAAAAGTAAGTACATTTGGAAATAGCAGTATTTTCCTGTGTTAAATTCTGTGATTGTATTTAGTAACCCAAAGATCGCCACATGCGGAGTAGCGAGCTAGCATAGCATGTAGCTTTCATACTACAAAGGCATCACTTTACCGATAAAATATGCGGCACACACTTTTTGAGATTATACGTACACGTTCTACTATAAATTAACAAGCACATGTATTTGGTAACCACAATAATATTAGACATGGTTCGTGAGCCTTTTGCTGGTAATTGTACACTTCGTCCTCTAGGTGTCACTGTTTTATAATAATTAATAGGAAGGTGGAAACATAACGTATGGGGTGGGAACCCGTCGGAGGAAGTCCAGTTTATTTACACTACAAACTAGATTATCATTAGGGAAGTTCTACGTGGGTAATAAACTTCAGTAATTACTCTCCCGTTTCTACATTTTAAGTTGTTTTCCATATTAATTTTGAATCAGTACAAGAATCAATGGTTCTGCATTATGTTACTGTGAAAGTGCCATTAAATAAGCTCACATTTCACCCACTTTTCACAGCAGGAGAACATAGGCCAGAAGATGGAAGAGCTCTCTGATTATTTAAGGTCAAGACATGTGACTGAGGAAATAATCCAGCGAATGGAACAAGAGAAGGTAGGCAAAACATTCTATTATGATACAGAACAATCATATACAAACACTGATAGAATCGATAAGCATTGTTATTTTTTTTTCTCTGTATTTTTCTATAGATTGATCAGACTGTAATAAAGCTCATGTCTGATGAAGAACTTAAGGAGTATCTACCATCGTATGGAGATCGAGTGGCTGTATTTGGATACTGTCGGCGTCAAGAGCAAGACCCGAGCAGTCGCAGATCCAAACTTTTTGAGAGACTTAAAGGAAAGCTTACTAAGAACTTAAAAGACACTACAGCAAACAAAGAAAAGCAAGGTGAAACTAGTGGTAGGAAAAACAACAGAAAAGTTGAGCTGGGTTGGCTGAATTTTAGAGAGAAAGAACAGGCTTATGTGCATATGCGCACTAAAAAGGGGGGTGGAACCCGAAAGGAGAGTGTGGCCAAGAAAAGTACAAAGAAAGACCTTATAGAAAGGGCACTACAGCTGTTTTTTCCCAGGGGAGTAAATGCAGAAGGCAATTGTTCAGATTTTGAAATAGATTTAACTGACTTCCAGGAACATCCTTTGCCTGATAATGTTACTGTTGAGGAACTGTATGAAAGAACCAAATTGCCTGTATTGAGGTTTTACTTGAAAACCAAAAAGAAGCAGACAGACACAGACCTGCTTCTTGAGGAGGACCTCAGCACAGATTCTGACTCAATTATTCATCCTGAGGTGCAACCACACTCCTCAGACACTGCCAATACATTTCCTTTGGAGGTCAATACATTGGATGTGACTTATGTTGTTACCACTGAGCCTAGTCATAATGATGGTGAAACTTTGCAAGAACAAGAAATAACACTTATCGTGAATGACTTGGAGGACAGTGGGATTGTTACTGTCCGCACTGAGGGTCTTTTAGAAACGGAAGCCATACCTGATCTTGAAGATACTTTGCCTCTTACTGATGATGAATCGTTGCCCTCTGTTTTATACATACCTGAAAGACCTAAAACTATTGTTGCAGTTCATCGAGGACAGATCCTTAAAGAGCTAATCCAAGTGTTTTCTGAGGAAAGCTTTGTGGATAAAACCATTGGCTTTAAAGTAATTCTTCCTGATGGAAAACTAGAAAAAGCAATGGATGATGGCGGTGTTTTAAGGGATGTGCTGTCAGAGTTTTGGAATGACTTTTATGAGCAGTGCACCATGGGGACGGACTTCAAAGTGCCAATCATACGACATGACTTTGGTCAAAAGGAATGGGAAAGCGTTGGTCGGATCATTGCTTTTGGTTGGAAAAAAGTAAAGTACCTTCCAGTCAAACTTGCTCCTGTTATTCTTGAGCAAGCCATCACTGGTGGTGTTGAGAGCAACCTATTAAATACCTTTCTGAAGTATGTGCCACAGTCAGAGCGAGTGATGTTTCAGTCATGTTGTTCAGATTTTGGAAATGTTGACTTGGAGGAGTTAGTCGAAGTTCTTGACATGCATAACTGTCGCAGACAACCAACAGAAGGCAACATACAGCAAATACTACAGGAGCTTGCTCATCAGAAACTTATTCAGGAGCCTGCTTTTATAATTGAGCAGTGGAGCAGTGTGCTTGAGGATGTGAAGTCCGAGTTGAAAGGGATTGCAGGTGCCTATGCTGCCTTACAGCCGACATCAAGAAAAATTATGAGCTCAATAACTTACCCAGATAACCCAAAAGCCAGTGAAAAACAAATTATGAAATATGTCAGTGCATATCTTCGAGAGTGTGACCCGGTGCACCTGTCCAGTTTTCTCAGGTTTTGTACAGGGTCAGATGCGTTCACAGGAAAGGCCATTACCGTGTCATTCACAGAAATGAATGGCTTTCAGAGGAGGCCTGTTGCTCACACTTGTGGTTGTGTTTTAGAGCTGCCAGTCACTTATGACAGTTACCCTGATTTTCGCCATGAAATGAACAGTGTGTTGGAGAGCAACATCTGGATTATGGATATTGCATAACTTAAGCCAAAACCAACCTGTATATTGTGTATATGACTTAACTTAAAGTTAAGAAGTTTAAATGTTAAGCGTTCTGTACCATTTAAAGCATTTTTGCACTAATTTTTCCATGTACATAAAATGACCCTTTTTGCATTAATAAACACTGTTTAAGTTTGCCTAAAACTGTGGCTCCACCAAGTGCCATTTCAGGCCTAGACCAAGATCCAATCAGGACAACAGGGCTCTAAAATAGACCCAAATTGGACCAATTTGTAAACCTGAAGTTTAAAGCATAGATAAATGTATTATTTATCATTATTTATTAACTTTCTCCTATTAAAATTGTGTAATTTGCAGATGACCCCAAAAAAATTGGTACTTGAATAAGCCAAATATCCTGTTTGAGAATCACAGACCTACAAAGTGTCATTGTTTTCATTAAGTTGCACTGTTCATTAGCTGGTCCATTTTTCTCTTTGTTTTCATTTCAATTTTGCCTATATTTGAAAACATTGTTCAGGCACAAACATCTTTTGTTAGGCAATGTTTATGCATTTTAAAATGTGCAGGAAGCCTAAAAACATTTGATTAAAAAAAGTACTGTACTTCTGTTTGGTGTGGTCATTCTGATCAGAATTGTATCATTTTCTGTCTCCTGTCTCTTGAGATCTTGTCTGCTGCTCCCTTGCAATCATACATGAAAAACCAAAATATTGTATTTGCATTTATTGATGAGCTAATCTGCCACTCACAACATGTATCTTGCGCAAATCATACACGAACAGTTTTGAGCATTATTTTTTGGTCTTACAGTAGTATAGTGTGTCATAAAATGTAATTCACTGCTGTAATTCAATATTGATAAGCTCTCTTAACCGAATGTAGACGTCGATAGTTTTGTACACATCATTTGATATATATAAATTATGCTCAGACATCAAGTCTACACAGATTTTGAAGACATCTTCATCACATGGAAATGTTTTGAAGGAGCATTCTTCAAGGCAGAGCGAGACTTTCTCCATAGGTACAGGGTGCAAATAATCTCTACCCCCATACAGATGTGGAACTGCATACAAAATATATGGACGTCCATGGGGTGATCTTGAATTGTTGACTTGACGGACACGGTGGTTATTCCAAGTCAGTGCAACCTCATTAAGTTCGTCCTATGACAGATAAAACACAACAACAACATGAGTATAGATTTACACATATGAATGGAACACACCTGTTATGGGGTGAAAATAATAACACTGTCTCATATCATTAAAAGAGTTAGGACAAAACAATGTTGAACGTGAATATTCATGATGACCAAAAATATGCCTACCTGTATTAATTCCATAAAACAGAATTGGATCAATGACTTATCCAAAAACGTGTCTGAAAAATGCCCATCTTCTCTTAGTTTGTCAAAGAGCTCAATCCAATATTGAACACATTCACTTCGTAGGGTGAGCCACCATCGTTCAATGCGTTGGTTTCCCGTGCTTGGACCTAATGATACAGGGTCTGTCTCATGGTTTGTAGGATAATGCAAAAAACGCACAAATTCTCCTATATGGCCATTTTCTGTTCCCAAGTCAAGCCTGACTCGAGCTGGACAGCCACCCGCAGCGACCACTGCATCCATGAAGTAGCCAGCTATTATTTTGGGGTTATTGTTTGTTTTGTAGGCTTCAAGCCATATCATCTTCCTGGAGAAGCCGTCTATGCAACCGCTGATTGCTATTCCAAAAGGCTTGATCTTGTCATAGCCATCTATGTGCCAGACATAATTTGGCCCCCTACTGTGGTATACTCTCCTTCGTAGCCTGTTTCTTGACCGGAGATCAACACCCTCACTGTCCAATAACCGCATCAATATACGAACAGTCTCCCTGTCGGTCACAATATTGTTTACCCAGCATTTTTGGTGCATCCATCGATAGCCGTGATATTGTCCAGATGTATCCAGCTGCTGCTCAATGAATGCGGCCACTTCAGCCACATCTGTTTTATTTTTACGTCTCCACAGGCCATTGTTGCTCAAAATCCGCTCGAGACTGCGTTTGCTTAAGTTGATTCCATGAGAATGTTCAAGTAAATGCAGTATTTCGTTTGTCGTAAAGCCATCTGCAAAGTACTTCTTCGCCAACTCGCGCGCCATGTTATTGAACGAAACAGGATGTAAACCTTCTTCTTTTAAATTTCCGCCAAGTGTAGTGCTAGAATACGTAATGCTGCCACCTATCGTTATAAATGGGCAACATAATTTGGACCATCATTGACTCCAACAAACTCGTAATTACGACTTTTAAAACTCGTACTACGAGTTTAAATCTCGTAATTTCGAGATTTAAACTCGTAATTACGAGTTTTGAAACTCGTAATTTCGAGATTTAAACTCGAAATTTCGAGATTTAAACTCGTAATTTCGAGATTTAAACTCGTAGTACGAGTTTAAAAGTCGAAATTTCGAGATTTAAACTCGTAATTTCGAGATTTAAACTCGTAATTTCGAGATTTAAACTCGTAGTAGGAGTTTAAATCTCGAAATTACGAGTTTAAATCTCGAAATTTCGAGTTTAAATCTCGAAATTTCGACTTCCTGTTGGGCTTTTATTTTTTTAACATGGCGGAAACGGGCTTCCATACTTTTGAGCGTTTGGAGTTGGGTAAAGTTTCAACTGCGCAGTAGCCTAAACGTCACGCATGCGCAAAGAGACGTAATGCTGGTGTAGCGTGGAGACGTGTGCTGATGTGTGCACATTCTGAAAGTGTATAACCTGCTTTACTTTGAATATGGACAATGTCTTACTCAGTGTCTTGGTGGGGGAAAAAAACCTTGTTTATTGGACGCACTTTACGCATTACCACAAGGAGAGATAGAGCCTTGCTGACACAAACACAATTTCGCAAATTGTATTAATTTCATGTTTGTTTCTTTCCCCCCCCGTTTTTTGTGTGTGTGTGTGTGTATGTCCACGATAGAAAAAAATTAAAAAAAAATGTCTGAAACTACATACATTATAATCATTGAACCTGCTTTGTCAGGGATTCTACGTAACGGGTTCGCACTCCCGCCACCCCCCCCCCCCCCCCCCCCCCTGCCTCTATGGCAGGAAGACTTGGTTGTTTGTCTATATTTATTAACTTTCTCTTTTGTTGATCAGTGCCATGATGAGGCCGCGTTTACAGATTTTTCTTCTGTTTTTGTCATGTCGCGGTTCTGCGGGTAAGTCCAGTCTGGGTTTATATAACGTTAGATTAGCCTAAATAAAATGAACACAATATCCGGTACCGTCCCAGGGTGTCAGTTTTTGAGAAGGGCGGAAAAATTAGCCAAGGCACGTCAATTATGTAACAACATTCCTGTAAACACACGTGACAGGTTATGTGCCACACTTTTCTTCAGGACAATCTACCTTATATGACCTTTGAAGCGCGTGAGCACCATAGCCTATATATAAATGTGAGCACGAATGTCGCTCATCTTCCTCTGACTCATGTCCTAAACATTTGCCTAAACCACAAGTGACTTCACTCCAGATGTTCAGTTTGTATTTTAAACAGTGTATTCTGAATCACTGAGTAAAACATGCTGAAGTAGGCTACACAATCGTCGTGTATTTATAAAGTATTTATGATTACGCACACAAAGGAGAAAACATTTGTACTTTCAGTTTCGAGTTCAGTTTGACGGTTAGGGGCGCCTCTGCTGGCTGAAAAGGGGAGTGCAGCCTATGTATTTCTAAATCTAAAGCTGCTATTTGCTTGTTCTTAGGTATTTTTATGTTGTTTTTTGAAGTAACTGTACTGTACTTACTGAAGTAAAACATTCGGTTCCTGTTCTCCCTGTGCCTGTGCACCCTCAACATATGATCAAAACAGAATATTTCAATATATTTCCCACTCTTGCTTTTCTCTCAGATGGCGACGTCTTCTGTGTTTTTCGGGAGAGCTGTGTCCTGCCCTGTGCTTTCACTCCTGGAGATGATCCTGTCATTCACTGGACAAAAGAGCCGGAGGAGATTCCTGTTTATATCTATTTCAAGAATCAACATCAGCGCCATATCCAACATGAGAACTACACAGGCCGGACCTCTCTGTCTGATCACGGCATCCGCACCGGAGACGCATCACTGCAGCTCCACGAGGTCAAAGTCAGTGATGAAGGAAGATACAAGTGTTACGTCAGCACCGTCAGACCAGACAACGACAAGGTGTCTGTAGTTAACTTAAAGGTTTATGGTGAGTAATGTTGTCATAATTGCGCTAAATAAAGGTTTACAGCAACAAACCCACTCATTTGGAGCGGATACAATTAAAAATTATTAACTGTACAAAAACAAAATGAAACATACCCTCACAAAACAAACAATACATGATATTAAAGTATCAAGAAACACAGTGATTCTCAGATGTCCTGGTTTAATGATATATAAATCAAGTCCAGGTCCAAGCTGGACATTTGCACAGCCCACTTTGACTCCTCGTGGTGCTTCACTAAACATTAGGCTGATTGGATCAGGAAATGTCTCACAAACTGAGGTTCATATTAATAAGAAGCTTTTGTTTTTTATATTTTATTTTAAGATTTTTTTTTTTCAACTCTCTCCCTGTCATCTGTCTTTCTGTGACCGTTTACTCGACCTGAAGCAGGTTCACGCACATTCAGTCGTTAATTGGTTATAGCTTTGTTTCTACTGAAATACTTGGCCTCGAGCAAGTTTTAATCGTCCAAACACCATCAGCCGAACCTTCCAACTGTTGCCCGAAATAAAGCAATAGCATCTACAAATACCAGAGCTGTCCATCAAATTACCTAATAGGGCAGGGGCGGGCGATACTTTTTTACAAGGGGCCACACAAGTGTAATTGAGTTTGAGGGCTGTAACTTGAACTTGATTAAATATGCTTAATTATGTCTGGAACCTGCTTGATGGTTTTTGTAATGTTTAAAGAAAGACAAAATAACTGAAGTGAAGTTAACAGAGAGGCAGATGTCATGAGATCGCTCTTCTCTCTTCTCCTTTTCATTCAAACTACATTGACGTAGCAGTTTTGTTGTATTTAATGTCATGAAAGAAATAAGTCAAAGGAAAAATGTGGAGCCATTAGAGCTCACTCTGTCGGGGGAAGGTCATGATGTGTCTGAAACACGCTACGCAATCAATCAAATTGAATAAATTATGGAGGGAGTCAAGGGCCGGACACAATTGCTTGGGGGCCGGATTTGGCCCACGGGCCGCAGTTTGCCCACCTCTGTGATAGGGTGTTCTCCTACAAAGTCTTTAGGGAATAGAGAGTATTTTTTTCCACATTTTTAGAGTGTCCTGTATATGATTTCTGATTTGTGAAATCATTTTAAACAAAATCCTCTTGGGGGCTAAAGGTTCTGTGGCCCCTGGGCCTGACGTTGCCTAAAGGTCATGCAGAACATATTCTCACTGACTTAAAGGAAAGGTGTGCAAGATTCTTTTTTGAATATTTCATAAACATGACCTCTGTGTACAGTGAGTGGAAGGTTTCAGTGTTAAATAAAACAGATGGATCCAGGTCTAACCCTCTCTCTCTCACAGCTCCAGTGCTGGATGTGTCGGTGCGTCAGGAGGGACAGGAGCTGATCTGCAGCTCTGAGAAGATTTATCCAAAGCCTACAGTGGACTGGACTCCTCCCTCCTCTGACTCTGAAACACGGACCTCAATGAACGTTACAGAGGATGGGCTTTATTCAGTCTACAGCTCAGTCAGACTCCAACCCTGCATTGCTTCACTGAGCTTCACCTGTAACATCAGCACCTCCTACAGCTGGGGGAACGACACATTCACACCACAGTGTAAGTAAAGCTGTAACAACACCTGCTGCTCTTCAGTCCAGTCATTGTCTACAGAATCTGTTCTTACGCTCTCCCTCTCTAATAATATAAGCTTTAAATCTACAGTATTTAAAGCTTAAGTGTTTATTTCAGAGCTGCAGTAGACACAGATTTCTCCAAATAAAAACGCTCATTTGACTAAAGGCTGGTCCAAACAGCGGCACTGCTTGACTTAGTGCTGTTCTAAAGTCTAACCAGACGAAAGATACAGAGACCTGACCAGGTGAAAAGGCGGTTAATGAGTTTGTTATTCCGACCTCTTTCTCCCTTCCTCAACTGTCCCACTTTTATGGACGAAGAATGTGCAGGCCACTGTTTGTACATACTGAGATATGTTCTTACCTGAATCACGCAAAAACAACAAACATGTTGTTAGCATTTAGCCTCTCCTCCTCTCCTCTATGGACCCAAACGGGGTGAAGTTAGAAGCGACTAAGCTCTTCCACGTTTCCCCTTTAAATACAGTTACGTGAGCCTTTACACGATCCAAGCATAGTTAAACATGTTGATTTTCTAAGCAGATAAAAAGGGGAACTATATTGTGCACTTCGACGTCCGTGCAGTTATGTCGAATATAGTACCAGTGTATTTTTGCTAAAACTTTCAAATTCCGCCGTTCATAAATAGCATTGAATGAGCTGCATTAGCGTTAACTTGGTGATCACAGAGGTGCACACTCTACTCGATGAGCTAAGTGAACAGAGGGTCAGGCTGCTGTATCTATTTGAGGGACTGACCCACGGGAACAGAAGGAAAACCCTTTCGAGATGTACATTTTGTAATGAGAGCTAATTCGTATGCCCAAAGGTGTCGGTGGCTCCTAACGTGGCTGAGATTTTTTCCTTCAGGGTTTTGCTGGTTTTTAGGTTTGGATTCGTGTTTTGTCATTCATATCCTCCTCTCGATGCCCTTTGTGTGCAGCACTTTTTGTCCTTATATGGTGAATCATAGGTGGTGAATATGCTCCTTAGTCCTCACACAAACACCAACTTCAGAACACCTGGGCGAAGTATTTTCCCTACTTCAAAAAGAAACTACTGAACAAAAGGCTGTGATTGTTTCCCTCCCTCAGATTACTCCGCTCTGTGTGACTGCATGAGGACTATTGTGGATGAAACTACAATAATGCTTCTTTGAGAGTTTGAAAAATGGCTCGTTTAAAGATCCCTGTTACACATTACCGTTTGTTCATTTTGTGATTAATTGTGATTAAAATTGAAAACTCAAATGAATTATAGTCATTCATTTATTTTTAATCGATTCCCGACTCTAGCTAAAAGTAATATTATATCAAATGACCTGTATTAGATTTATTTTGTTTGTTTCATAGAAATGTTTGTTTTCTTTCAGGTCACGCAGCTCCAGACAATCCCAAACTCCACTACCTCTGGATACTGTTTCTGAGTCTGATTCCTGTCGCAGCAGTATTGTGTATAATACACCGCTACAGACACTACATAATATACCACTGCAGACGGAAGGTACGTAATGTCAGTTTGATCTTTCTCAGACAGATCACAGTCAGGCTGGTCGGGTCTTTTCCTCCTGCAGTATCGTGTGGTGCTGCGGATGCTTTGAATTGCCCCGGCTTGTGGACGACTCGCTGTCTCACTGAGTTTAGACGTGTGAGGGGCATAAACAAAGGCAGAGCGTAGAGTAGAGCTAATAATGAATACCCCTGCTCCCCCATGTGCCCTCCTATGTCCCCTGTACCCTCCATGTGTCCTCCCATGTGCCCTGTGCCCTCCATGTGCCCTGTGCCCTCCATGTGCCCTCCCATGTGCCCTGTGCCCTCCCATGTGCCATGTGCCCTGTACCCTCCCATGTGCCCTGTGCCCTCCATGTGCCCTCCCATGTGCCCTGTGCCCTCCCATGTGCCATGTGCCCTGTACCCTCCCATGTGCCCTGTACCCTCCTTGTGTCCTCCCATGTGCCCTGTGCCCTCCCATGTGCCATGTGCCCTGTGCCCTCCCATGTGCCCTCCCATGTGTCCTGTGCCCTCCCATGTGCCCTCCCATGTGCCCTCCCATGTGTCCTCCCATGTGCCCTCCCATGTGTCCTCCCATGTGCCCTCCCATGTGTCCTCCCATGTGCCCTCCCATGTGCCCTCCCATGTGCCCTCCCATGTGCCCTGTGCCCTCCCATGTGCCATGTGCCCTGTGCCCTCCCATGTGCCCTCCCATGTGTCCTGTGCCCTCCCATGTGCCCTCCCATGTGCCCTCCCATGTGCCCTCCCATGTGTCCTCCCATGTGCCCTCCCATGTGCCCTCCCATGTGCCCTCCCATGTGCCCTCCCATGTGTCCTCCCATGTGCCCTGTGCCCTTCCATGTGCCATGTGCCCTCCCATGTGCCCTATACCCTCCCATGTGCCATGTGCCCTGTGCCCTCCCATGTGTGGATGTAGGATGTTTGTATTTGATGAACATTTAATTAGTCTTTTCTTTTTCAGAGATCAAGATACCGCCATAAACCGCCGTAAGTATTTTTCATTTAGACCATCTTATGCACTTTCTGTAGAAACTGAACATACATTTTCTTCACCCATGTTTTACTCCTGATATTTGAATATTGGCCTGTATACTTAAAATAAACTGTTAACAGTCAAATGATTGATAAAAAAAAAGATGTTGTTTGACTTTTTCAACAGAGACAAATATTATCCAGAGTTTACAGAGGTGGAGACACCCGTAAACTTTTTGCGGAGACCCGAAATGCCTTTGGAGAAACCCGTAATGCATTTGGAGAAACCCGTAATGCATTTGGAGAAACCCGTAATGCATTTGGATGGACCCGAAATGTTTTTGGCGGATTGTGAAACGTGTTCTGGGGATTTGGAAGTCAGTGATGATGATGAGTCAATATAGAGCTGAATGAAATCTGGTTCAGTCCATGAATCCAGCCCTGTCACAGTCCCTACAGTGACAGTGGCGCAGATGGTAGAGTGGGTCGTCTCATGATCGGAAGGTCGGGGGTTCGAATCCCACCTCCTGAAACGGCATATTGTCATTGTGTCCTTGGGCAAGACACTTCACCCACATTGCCCCCAGTGTCTGCGTACATTGGTGTATGAATGAGAGTATGAATGGGTGAGTGGATCCTTGCTGTAAAGCGCTTTGAGTGCCTAATGTAGATGGAAAAGCGCTATATAAGTTGAGACCATTACCATTTACCATTTACCATTTACCATTTACAATCCATATGTATAAACAAATGTGAGCGACACTGAAAAAATGTGTTGATGAGAAACTGTGATGTGACGCCCCCTGGTGGATGCTCGGTGTCCGGGCGGTTTCCAGGTCAGACGGCTGTGTAAGGTCACTAGGTCATATTTCAACCTCAGCCCCTCCTCAGGTCTTACTTTTTTTTAAATATCAGTTTGTGTAAACCTTGATTTGTTGTTTGTTGTTTTTGTAAAACTAAGAAAGTTCACACAAATGTTACTCTGTTTTTAAATCTTGAAGGTGTTACTGGATTCTCAATTCTTATTCATGCCACGTCAGTGCATTTCTTTCCTCTGCTTGTGTTCTGTTTTATTGTTTAGATATTTATTTGTGGAATTATAACGTTGTTTTATGACTTAAATTGTATATTTTTAAATTACATTTGTAAATACGGGGGTTAAGTACAAAACCTACACATCTATGTATCTACATTTACTGTACTTAATGTCAGGGGCGGACTGGGACTGAATAACAGCCCTGGACTCTGAGCAGCCTGGCCCAAATTAGCGTAAATGTGCACTTACCACCCGCCTTAACGGAGCGCATTTTCTCCAGTTTGGCTTTACCCAAATCTAAAAGCTTCTCGACTGGAGAGCAACAAGGTAACGCCTCATTTGAAAGCTAAGACCTACAAGAGTGATTGTAACTTTTTGTCAAGGCCCCCACAATTTTTAACCTCGTTTGTTTTTTCATTACTTTTTTGTGGCTTTTTGTTGTGTTTTTGTCACGTTATTTCTGTCATTTTTTGTTGTGTTTTTGTCACGTTTTTATTGTGTTTTTGTCACGTTTAATTCTATCTTTTTTGTTGTGTTTTTGTCACGTTTTTTCTATCATTTTTCATTGTGTTTTTGTCCCGTTTTTTCTATCATTTTTCATTGTGTTTTTGTCACGTTTTTTCTATCAGTTTTTGTTGTGTTTTTGTCACGTTTTCATTGTGTTTTTGTCACGTTATTTCTATCATTTTTTGTTGTGTTTTTGTCACGTTTTTATTGTGTTTTTGTCACGTTTAATTCTATCTTTTTTGTTGTGTTTTTGTCACGTTTTTTCTATCATTTTTCATTGTGTTTTTGTCCCGTTTAATTCTCTTTTTTGTTGTGTTTTTGTCACGTTTTTCTATCATTTTTCATTGTGTTTTTGTCCCGTTTTTTCTATCATTTTTCATTGTGTTTTTGTCCCGTTTTTCTATCATTTTTCATTGTGTTTTTGTCACGTTTTTTCTATCATTTTTCATTGTGTTTTTGTCCCGTTTTTTCTATCATTTTTTGTTGTGTTTTTGTCACGTTATTTCTATCATTTTTTGTTGTGTTTTTGTCGCCTTTTCGTTGCTTTGTTGTCATGTTTTTGTTGACTTTTCGTCACATTTTTCGTCACTTTTTGTGTTGCTTTTCCGGCACATTTTCGTTGACTTTTCATCCTCTGTTTGTCGCTAATTTGATGCTTTTCTTTTTAGCTTTTAGATTTGGGTAAAGCTCGGTTGAGGCGGGACCGGTGGCCCTAGAGCCAGTGGCCCTTCTGTGCTCTTCCAGAATGGACATATGGCCAGTCCGCCCCTGCTTAATGTGGTGGTGCACAAGAAGGTCCCGGGTTCGTTTCCCGCATCAGATGATGTACATTTGCTGCAGTTTCCCCTCCCACTAAAAATAGGACTCCCTTGGGAGAGAGGCAACTGTTATTTTAGTCGACAGACATTGTTTTATTCTGTGTTTTATTTTTGTCAATCCATTCACATTTCCCATGTATCCCTCGGTTCATACCATATCACTGACAGCTGCCGTTTGCATCACAGTAAAACACTGAAACGATCCTGGATCCAACATTTCTTTACCACGTCTGGACTGAGGAACACAAAGCTTTTCCTGTGGACAGACCTACCACTCTTTAACAGACTCTCCTGAAGGAATAACTCCTGAATGCTCATATGTATTTTAAGAAGAAGAAGAAGAAGAAGATCTTTATTTATATAGCGCCTTTCACAGACATTTAGTCACAAAGCGCTTTACATGAGACAATTGTACATTCACTCCATACTCGGTGGTGGTAAACTACGTTTGTAGCTTCAGTTTCCCCTGGGGGAGACTGTCAGAGGCGCTTTCGCGACTACACACGTCTGCGCCAACGGACCCTCTGACCACCACCATACATTCACTCACACACATCATTCATCCTGGCCTATTGTGCATGTTTAAGTTTAAGTGCTGTTCTAATGCTGTTGTAATTTATGTTGCTGCTAAATAAAAAAAGAAAAAGTTTTTGATTATAACAAATTGTGATTTTTTACCCAAGTGTAAGTTGAGTTTCCAAAATGTATAAATTAAATATGAATCTGATCTGATGAGAACATTTTGAAAAGCACAAATGACAGATGGATTATAAAAGTCTGTCTCTGGTGTTTGGGATCTGCACCTGCTACACAAAAAAACCCATAAAAATTAATATTTGAAGTATTTTAGGAGTACAGATGGAGGATAGCATATACTGCCAAATCTGGTGCAGCCACATTGTTCTGATATAAATAAACTAAATTATCATCATTATAGACGTATATTTATTTTAGACCTGTTTTTTGTTGTCCAGGTTACGGTGCTTCAATTAATTTCTGGCTGTGAAAGAAACTCCAGAGGACGAGAGCGACTATAAGCTGCAGTAAATGTTCAATTTATAATAAAGTGGGCTAAGTTTTTTATGTTGTTATTGTATATAAGTATAGGAAGGACACACTTAGGCCCTGCAGAGTTCTGTGTTTAATTCAGGGACTTCAAAGCAGGTCTACACTCACATGCACCAGTCAGCACCAACATGGTTTCCTATATCTAATACATGTTTCATCATCTCACTCCCTTATGTTCTTCCTGTACAGCTAACCCCTCCCCTTAGCCTGTGAACGTACAGCTTTAGTGTTGCCGACGAAGGAGGACTTCAGGAGGAGAGACTCAGGCTCAAAGAGCTGTAAGTCCGTGCAGAGAGAGAGAGAGAGAGAGAATGGCTGTGAGGTAAGTTAAGAGGTTAATTGGGTGAACGGCTTTACTTTAGGTGCGTGAGGCAACTTTTTATGTGGAGGGGGAAAAAGTCATCTAAGCCTCTATGTTTAAGTTATATTTCAAAAACATCAAGACAAAGGGGTTGAAAAGTATTTAAAAAAGCCTGAATGAATAAACAGGACCTTTATCCACTTCCTGAGCTGCAGTGAAGCTCCAGGATCTCATTTGCATAACCAAGGCCCAGTCCAGCTGACACATACTCTTTCTGCAGAACCCACTGATCCAGGCCTAAAGGTGCTGGAGTGGATGGTCACGGCTCTGTTTTTTATGAGTGTCATCGCCCTTGTCATCTACCGCTGTAAGGAAAAGGTACAGTAAACAAAAACATCTTCAACGGAACTAAAGCCGTTCTGAAAGGGGTTTCTGTCGTAATTAAGGCCGTATACTCTAGAACAGGGGTCGGCAAGTTTGCTCGGTGGAGGGCCGGTTTTCTTCATCGTCAAAAGACCAAGGGCCGGACCCTCCAATTGAAGCAATTGAAGTAAAGCATCACTTTCTACATATGCCAGTGTTGTACATCATATACACTGGGAAAACGTCCATCTTAAATGAGATAAATGACTTAAAATCACTTGATAAAAGTTTTTTTATGTTAAATTTGAGTCGGTTTGAACTAATTTAAGATCAGATTAAAACGCTAATGCCAATGGAACAAATAGAAATCCCACTGGAAATCAGACAAATTAACTTTTATTGTAAAAAATATTTATTTTTCACTTGAAATTATACAAAATGATCTGAATTAAGAAAAAAACTTGTGCTTGTTCCATTGGCAAGAATAGGTTTTATCTGCTCTAAGGCCAGACCAAATCCACTATCTTTTAGGATTATGGTCTAAAACGATGCTCTGCTAAGACATTTTAAGGAATTGATAATCTTTTTCACATTTCTAGAGAACTTTAACAAGCATTTGATCTCTGATGGGTCAAAATATTGACCCTGACGTTGCCTACCTCTGCTCTAGAACCACAGTTATTTGAATTAAATCTTTGTGATACATATCAAACCAACTCTAGCTTGTTTTTTTCCCCCACAGAAACCTCAATATATGACTCCTGTGTAAGTAAAGTCACTCACAGTCACTTAAACTCAAACTTGCTCTTGCAGGTGAAGCACTGACAGCCTTCTGAAGAAGTTGCGTGAGTCGGTGACAAGAGACAATGGTGAAGCGCAAACCACACAACCACAACCGATGCTCTGCTTGTTGAGCTTTGTCAGCGACAAAAAGAAAAAAAACACCAGCCTGTCAATTCAAATGTGTCAGAAATAAAAACTCAATATTTCAGAAGAACAAGGACGACGAGACGAACATGCAGTAAATATTTACTCACAGTGGAAAAAGTAACAATTATTTAGAATGTTAGTAGAATACAGATACTCCAATATAATATGACTCAAGTAGAAGGTCAATAGCACTGTATGAAGAAAATAGAGTACAATTTCTTCAAAAAGTTACTCAAGTAAACACGCTGAGGCTAAAGCTAAAATCTGGACGAGTCTTCATGAGGATGTGAGACTCAACTCTGACGATGTTCAAATCCAGGCTGAAAACAGTTCT
Organism: Gobius niger; assembly: GCF_951799975.1. Classification (NCBI taxonomy): domain Eukaryota; kingdom Metazoa; phylum Chordata; class Actinopteri; order Gobiiformes; family Gobiidae; genus Gobius; species Gobius niger. The sequence continues at coordinate 2,822,116 of NC_136869.1, forward strand.
TTTTACTCGTGCATATGACACTGAGAGTATTTTATCTGCCTTTTAGTGCAACTTTTTTTTTCATGCAACTGTGAAGCGCTTTGAAATGCCTTGTGTATGAATTGTGCTCTACAAATAAACTTGCCTTGCCAGCCTGCCCAAACCCCACACAGCTGTTCCACTTCTTGCATCACATTGACCACAAGCACGACAATCTGAATCCTCCAGCTTGGCACCTGCGGTGTTGAGGTATACGTTTGTTCACTCAAAGAAATAGCTCTGTTATATTCAAAAGGGTTCATGAGACAAAAGCTTTGTCATAGGAATAAAAAGAAGGGACCAAGATCATTTACTTTCACAAAGGAACAGCTCGGTGCTTAGTCCATAAAGCAGAATATCATTAAATGCTTCAGTAATATAGGCCTAAATGTAAAGTTTGACTAAATTAAATTGAATTAAACAACGCAAATGATGAAATATCCAGATGTTTTCACCACATTTGTTGCTGTGCGTTGAAAAACTTTGCTCCCACGTGATTCCAGCGTCATGCAGGGGCGGACTGGCCATATGTCCATTCTGGAAGAGCACAGAAGGGCTCTCGGTTTGGCCTCTCAATGTTCTCCTTAACCTCTTACCCCCTGATTTAACCAAGCTTTATCCAAATCTAAGAGCTTAAAACAAAAGCATCAAAATAGTGACGAAACAAGGATGAAAACGGAACAAAAATGTGCCGGAAAAGCAACAAACAAATGATAAAAAAAGAGATGAAAACCTCAACAAAGCAAAGAAAGAAAGCGACTAAAACATGACAAAAACACAACACAAAATGTGACAAAACGTTACAATCACTTTTGTAGGTCTTAGCTTTCAAATGAGGCTCTCCAGTTGAGAAGCTTTTAGATTTGGGTAAAGCCGAATCTGGAGAAAATGCACTTTTTGGGCCGGGCTGGTCAGAGTCCGGGGCCGTTTTTCAGTCCCAGTCCGCCCCTGCCGTCATGTTTCCTGGTAAATTACTTTGTTGATGACTATTTTATTTATTTATTTATGACAATGACTATTTTATGTTTTCCGGTCGTAAGAAGAACAGGGTAAGATAATGTGGTTTTACAGGCAGTAAATCTTTGAGTCTCATGTTCGTATTTCATCCTTTGCTGATGGTTTGATCTCTCTTTCTCGCTTGGATTTCAGGTTTTTATGAGTGAAAAAAAAAGTATTAATAAATCGTGTATTTATTGAAATCGTGTTATATTAACAAAAGGAACAAACAAACAAAAGTAAAAGGTAAGGCACATAAAATAAAAACAGGCCTAAAATACTTATGATAAATTGCAGAACAAAATTAGTAAAATAAAATAAAAAACAAATTAAAAATCAACCAATAGATATATTTCTATTCTCAAGAAATTTGTAGAATATGGTGCTATTATTTGTTGTGTAGCTTATCGTTTCCAAATTTTTTTTTAACCCCTTAACTCCCACCTGAACCGAGCACATTTTCTCCAGTTTGGCTTTACCCCAGTCCAAAAGCTTCTGGAAAAAAGCTGTGAAAATAGCGACAGAACTGAGATGAAAACAATGATTTCATAATCGTTATTATCATTTCTATCATCATCATTACAATTATTTATTTCAATGTATTTTACATAAATATAGCCGACATAATTTACACATTGCCTAATTAACACTTTCTCCATCTGTAAGATCAGTAAAGTATCTATCAAAGAGCTGCCGTAAACAAGCGAGGCCTGCGCATGCGCTAAACACCGTAGCCCCGATTCTCCAGCGTTCGCTAGCTCCGATTCACTTCCTGTCTCCAATTCTCTGTCCCCGATATGCCTGCCACAAGGCCCACAGCCTCAGGGCAGAAGCTGTGGCGCAGTAGTCGGGCCGTGGCCTAAGCCTTGTCACATCTGGGACGTGTAAGTGTCGTTTTATCTGTATCTATTTTAACTTAATCCATAGTACGCTAAAAACTATTTTATTCTTTATTCACAGGGGACCTATGTTTACCCTTTTCTTTTCTGTACTATTTGAGCTCGAAATAAACTTTGAAAAGCCGACTGATTCTCCCTGGTGATTTCGAGGGGGCAACACCAAAGACCAGCAAGACAAGCGGACTGCGAACGGGGAACAAGGTCTTCAGCCACACGCAGCGCAGCAGCCGTCATCGTGTAAGTGTAACCTTTGATAGTATTGTTGCAAGAGTAGTGTTTGGTTGAGCATTACCACCACCACGCCAGTAGAGGGCGCGCCTGACTTATCTTCTAGAGAAGAAGGGGGTGCGTGTTTTGTTTTGAAGTTATCATGGCCGCACGCATTCGGCTCGGCCCCGTAAGAAAAGTGTTGTAAGTTCTGTTTTTGTGGCGGTATAAAATAAATGCCAGCTACCGAAGGAAACTGCTGCCTCCTCTTTACTATCCTGCACTACGTGAGCAACGAATGGGTTTTAACTCGGAAGTCTGTATTTGTTACTTCAGCCCTGGAGCTGCACTGAGTTCCCCTGTTTCCCCTGTCTGCTAAGGGGGGTAACGGGAAAAGTTAACAACATGTTTAAATTTTATTTAATTTTATTTTTGTGTGTGTGTAGGTCCACGACAGATACAAAAAGTATAGGTAAAAAACCTTATGTCTGAAACTTCCTAAATTATAATTATTGAATTTGCCTTGTCAGAGTGATGACGTGACGAGGGCGCGCGCACTTCCCCCAACCCTATCTATAATAGAAAACGCTATCTCAATGGCCGCCGCCTGGGCGCCGCCATGTTTATTTCCAATACCGACTTTGAAGCTAAGCAGGGAAGGGCCTGGTTAGGACTGGGATGGGAGACCGCTCGCGGCCATTGGCCAGAGGCCAACACGTGACCGTCCCACCCGCCGCGGGCATTGGCCACGGGTCCATATGGACCGCGGTGCTGCTGTCCGATGACAACCCGCCGTCACAACAACGCGAGTGCACGAGATCTGACTGCCGTGCGTGTGCGCGCATCTAAACAGGGCGATGTGTTCGCGTGTGTGTGTATGTGTGCGCGCGCGCATCCAAACAGGCCGATGTGTCATCATCACTCACCGCTAAACTGGAGCTGCAGACGCTCCGCACAGGTACAGTGACATCCTCCAAAACACATCTGCGCGTCTTTGTTTAAGTTTCTCCTGCAGTGACCGAGGCTGTGGTTCATTATAGATCCAGTGCTGAATGTCCGAGGTGCAGACACATGCGTAAGATCCAATCCTGGCCATATTCCGTCTCCAAAGTTTTGTCTCCGAAAAAAAGTACACGCAGAAACACGAGCTTCAAATGACACGCGCTGCTCCGAGTGCTTCAGCCTCCGTGTGCGGAAAGCGAAACTGAAACTACCACTTAACGAGCGCATGGCCTGCACTGTAGCTTTTTTTTTTTAATGTATGTATTTTTTACCTTTGCTGCTGTACCATTTCTTTTCTATTTCTTCTTTACATTCTATAAAGCGGCTTTGACAGCATTGCCAATTGTATTCTAAGGATATAAATACTGTCTAATAAAAAACAACTTATTCTTTTTTTGATTGCACATACACGTGATGCACCAAACCACGTGTCCTGCACCGTGAACCGAACCGTGAGAGCTGAACCCCTAATATTTATCCATAGGCCTACATGTTCCACTGTCTCTTGAATTCGCTTCCCTGAGTTTGTCGCACATATTGTCGTTGTAGTATATACGAAAGGAGTACAGGTGCATCAAACACTCCAATTGCAGTTTGTTTGAAATTATTTTTAGCATTCATTATTTTACACATTTGTAGTGGCCATAGTTTTAGGAATGGCTTGGGAACCACTGGTCTACTTACTGCAGGTCTACAGCTATACCGAGTGACGGGTTATAGGGACTACACTGGACATTTCTTTGTAATAACTCATAATCTCTGAATATCAAATGTGGAGACTAGCGAGGCCCGGCCGAAGGCCGGGTCTCAGCTAGTAATATCGTAAATGGCAGGAAGACAGGAACAGCCTTTTCTTTTGTTTATCGGTGACATGATGTGGGCGCGTCTCGTTCTTACGATTAGTTGTATTTCTTGGTCATGTTGCATTTGTGTGGGTAAGTCCAGTCTGGTTTTCTATAACGACAGATTAGTCTAAGTAATATAACGGTGTATTCAGCAGAAGGAATATTTCTGTAAACACACGTGACAGGTTCTGAGGCTCATTTTTCATCAGGACAATCTACCTTATATGACCTTAGAAGCGCGTGAGCACCATAGACTATATATAAATGTCAGCACGAATGTCGCTCATTTTCCTCCTCGGACTCATAAAACACATTTGCCTAAATCACAAGAGACTTCACTCCAGATGTTCAGTTTGTATTTTAAACAGTGTATTCTGAATCACTGAGTAAAACATGCTGAAGTAGGCTACACAATCGTCGTGTATTTATAAAGTATTTATGATTGCGCACACAAAGGAGAAAACATTTGTACTTTCAGTTTCGATTTCAATTTTTGACGGTCAGGGGCGCCCTCTGCTGGCTGAAAAGGGGAGTGCAGCCTATGTATTTCTAAATCTAAAGCTGCTATTTGCTTGTTCTTAGGTATTTTTATGTTGTTTTTTGAAGTAACTGTACTGTACTTACCGAAGTAAAACATTCGGTTCCTGTTCTCCCTGTGCCTGTGCACCCACAACATGTGATCAAAACAGAATATTTCAATATATTTCCCACTCTTGCTTTTCTCTCAGATGGCGACGTCTCCTGTGTTTTTCGGGAGAGCTGTGTCCTGCCCTGTCCCTTCACTCCTGGAGATGATCCTGTCATTCACTGGACAAAAGAACCAGGGGATACTCCTGTTCATAATTATTTCAAGAATCAACATCAGCTTCATATCCAACATGAGAACTACAGAAACCGGACCTCTCTGTCTGACCAGGGCATCCGCACCGGAGACGCATCACTGCAGCTCCACGAGGTCAAAGTCGGTGATGAAGGAAGATACAAGTGCTACGTCAGCACAGTCACACCAGACAAAGCCGAGGAGTCTTTTGTGAACTTAAAGGTTTATGGTGAGTAATGTTGTCATAATTGCGCTAAATAAAGGTTTACAGCAACAAACCCACTCATTTGGAGCGGATACAATTAAAAATTATTAACTGTACAAAAACAAAATGAAACATACCCTCACAAAACAAACAATACATGATATTAAAGTATCAAGAAACACAGTGATTCTCAGATGTCCTGGTTTAATGATATATAAATCAAGTCCAGGTCCAAGCTGGACATTTGCACAGCCCACTTTGACTCCTCGTGGCGCTTCACTAAACATTAGGCTCCTTGGATCAGGAAATGTGTCACAAACTGAGGTTCATTTTAATAAGAAGCTTTTGTTTTTTATATTTTATTTTAAGATTTTTTTTTTTCAACTCTCTCCCTGTCATCTGTCTCTCTGTGACCGTTTACTCGACCTGAAGCAGGTTCACACACATTCAGTCGTTAATTGGTTATAGCTTTGTTTCTACTGAAATACTTGGCCTCAAGCAAGTTTTAGGCAAGTTTTGAGCGTTGGGACGGTTTTCTTAATCGTCCAAACACCATCAGCCGAACCTTCCAACTGTTGCCTGAAATAAAGCAATAGCATCTACAAATACCAGAGCTGTCCATCGAATTACCTAATAGGGCAGGGGCGGGCGATACTTTTTTACAAGGGGCCACACAAGTGTAATTGAGTTTGAGGGCTGTAACTGGAACTTGATTAAATATGCTTAATTATGTCTGGAACCTGCTTGATGGTTTTTGTAATGTTTAAAGAAAGATAAAATAACTGAAGTGAAGTTAACAGAGAGGCAGATGTCATGAGATCGCTCTTCTCTCTTCTCCTTTTCATTCAAACTACATTGACGTAGCAGTTTTGTTGTATTTAATGTCATGAAAGAAATAAGTCAAAGGAAAAATGTAGAGGCATTAGAGCTCACTCTGGCGGGGGAAGGTAATGATGCGTCTGAAACACGCTACACAATCAATCAAATTGAATAAATTATGGAGGGAGTCAAGGGCCGGACACAATTGCTTGGGGGCCGGATTTGGCCCATGGGCCGCAGTTTGCCCACCAGTGAGTGGAAGGTTTCAGTGTTAAATAAAACAGATGAATCCAGGTCTAACCCTCTCTCTCTCTCACAGCTCCAGTGCTGGATGTGTCGGTGCATCAGGAGGGACAGGAGCTGAACTGCAGCTCTGAGAAGATTTACCCAGAGCCTACAGTGGCCTGGACTCTACCCTCCTCTGCCTCTGATCAAAGTCTGATCTTATTGAACGTTACAGAGGATGGGCTTTATTCAGTCTACAGCTCAGTCAGACTCCCACCCAACAGCGCTGCACAGAGAGTCACCTGCACCATCAGCACCTCCTACAGCTGGACGAGCGCCACATTCACACCACAGTGTAAGTAAAGCTGTAACAACACCTACTGCTCTTCAGTCCAGTCATTGTCTACAGAATCTGTTCTAACTCTCTCTTTCTCCCTCTCTAATAATATAAGCTTTAAATCTACAGAATTTAAAGCTTAAGTGTTTATTTCAGAGCTGCAGTAGACACAGATTTCTCCAAATAAAACGCTCATTTGACTAAAGGCTGGTCCAAACAGCGGCACTGCTTGACTTAGTGCTGTTCTAAAGTCTAACCAGACGAAAGATACAGAGACCTGACCAGGTGAAAAGGCGATAAGTGAGTTTGTTATTCCGACCTCTCTCTCCCTTCCTCAACTGTCCCACTTTTATGGACGAGGAGCACCTCTGCTGCTCATACTCTCTGCCTTGGTGTGTGCCGTGAACAGAAGAATGTGCAGGCCACTGTTTGTACATACTGAGATATGTTCTTACCTGAGTCACGCAACAACAAACATGTTGTTAGCATTTAGCCTCTCCTCCTCTCCTCTATGGACCCAAACGGGGTGAAGTTAGAAGCGACTAAGCTCTTCCACGTTTCCCCTTTAAATACAGTTACGTGAGCCTTTACACGATCCAAGCATAGTTAAACATGTTGATTTTCTAAGCGGATAAAAAGGGGAACTATATTGTGCACTTCGACGTCCGTGCAGTTATGTCGAATATAGTACCAGTGTATTTTTGCTAAAACTTTCAAATTCCGCCGTTCATAAATAGCATTGAATGAGCTGCATTAGCGTTAACTTGGTGATCACAGAGGTGCACACTCTACTCGATGAGCGAAGTGAACAGAGGGTCAGGCTGCTGTATCTATTTGAGGGACTGACCCACAGGAACAGAAGGAAAACCCTCTCGAGATGTACATTTTGTAATGAGAGCTAATTCGTATGCCCAAAGGTGTCGGTGGCTCCTAACGTGGCTGAGATTTTTTCCTTCAGGGTTTTGCTGGTTATTAGGTTTGGATTCGTGTTTTGTCATTCATATCCTCCTCTCGATGCCCTTTGTGTGCAGCACTTTTTGTCCTTATATGGTTAATCATAGGTGGTGAATATGCTCTTTAGTCCTCACACAAACACCAACTTCAGAACACCTGGGCGAAGTATTTTCCCTACTTCAAAAAGAAACTACTAAACAAAAGGCTGTGATTGTTCCCTCCGTCAGATAACTCCGCTCTGTGTGACTGCATGAGGACTATTGTGGATAAAACTACAATAATGCTTCTTTGAGAGTTTGAAAAATGGCTCGTTTAAAGAACCCTGTTACACATTACCGTTTGTTCATTTTGTGATTAATTGTGATTAAAATTGAAAACTGGAAATAATTATAGTCATTCATTTATTTTTAATCGATTCCCGGCTCTAGCTAAAAGTAATATTATATCAAATGACCTGTATTAGATTTATTTTGTTTGTTTCATAGAAATGTTTGTTTTCTTTCCGGTGACGCAGCTCCAGACAATCCCAAACTCCAATACCTCTGGATACTGAGTCTGATTCCTGTCACAGCAGTATTGTGTATAATACACCGCTACTGTTGGAAGGTACGTAATGTCAGTTTGATCTTTCTCAGACAGATCACAGTCAGGCTGGTCGAGTCTTTTCCTCCTGCAGTATCGTGTGGTGCTGCGGATGGTTTGAATCGCCCCGGCTTGTGGACGACTCGCTGTCTCACTGAGTTTAGACGTGTGAGGGGCATAAACAAAGGCAGAGCGTAGAGTAGAGCTAATAATGAATACCCCTGCTCCCCCATGTGCCCTCCTATGTCCCCTGTACCCTCCATGTACCCTCCCATGTGCCCTGTGCCCTCCATGTGCCCTGTGCCCTCCATGTCCCCTGTACCCTCCATGTGTCCTCCCATGTGCCCTGTGCCCTCCATGTGCCCTGTGCCCTCCATGTGTCCTGTGCCCTCCATGTGCCCTGTGCCCTCCATGTGCCCTCCCATGTGCCCTGTGCCCTCCATGTGTCCATGTGCCCTCCCATGTGCCCTGTGCCCTCCATGTGCCCTCCCATGTGCCCTGTGCCCTCCATGTGCCCTGTGCCCTCCATGTACCCTCCATGTGCCCTGTGCCCTCCATGTGCCCTCCCATGTGCCCTGTGCCCTCCATGTGCCCTGTGCCCTCCATGTGTCCATGTGCCCTCCCATGTGCCCTGTGCCCTCCATGTGCCCTGTGCCCTCCATGTGCCCTCCCATGTGCCCTGTGCCCTCCCATGTGCCCTGTACCCTCCTTGTGCCCTCCCATGTGCCCTGTGCCCTCCATGTGCCCTGTGCCCTCCATGTGCCCTCCCATGTGTCCATGTGCCCTCCCATGTGCCCTGTGCCCTCCATGTGCCCTGTGCCCTCCCATGTGCCATGTGCCCTGTGCCCTCCATGTGCCCTGTACCCTCCTTGTGTCCTCCCATGTGCCCTGTGCCCTCCCATGTGCCATGTGCCCTGTGCCCTCCCATGTGCCCTCCCATGTGTCCTCCCATGTGTCCTGTGCCCTCCCATGTGCCCTCCCATGTGCCCTCCCATGTGCCCTCCCATGTGCCATGTGCCCTCCCATGTGCCACGTGCCCTCCATGTACCCTCCCATGTGCCCTCCCATGTGCCATGTACCCTCCCATGTGCCCTGTGCCCTCCCATGTGTGGATGTGGGATGTTTGTATTTGATGAACATTTAATTAGTCTTTTCTTTTTCAGGGATCAACATACCACAATAAACCGCCGTAAGTATTTTTCATTTAGACCATCTTATGCACTTTCTGTAGAAACTGAACACATACATTTTCTTCACCCCTGTTTTACTCCTGATATTTGAATATTGGCCTGTATACTTAAAATAAACTGTTAACAGTCAAATGATTGATAAAAAAAAAGATGTTGTTTGACTTTTTCAACAGAGACAAATATTATCCAGAGTTTACAGAGGTGGAGACACCCGTAAACTTTTTGTGGAGACCCGAAATGCATTTGGAGAAACCCGTAATGCATTTGGAGAAACCCGTAATGCATTTGGAGAAACCCGTAATGCATTTGGAGAAACCCGTAATGCATTTGGAGAAACCCGAAATGCATTTGGATGGACCCGAAATGTTTTTGGAGGATTGTGAATCGTGTTTTGGGGATTTGGAAGTGATGATGTGATGATGATGAGTCAATATAGAGCTGAATGAAATCTGGTTCAGTCCATGAATCCAGCCCTGTCACAGCCCCTACAATCCATATGTATAAACAAAAGTGAACCGACACTGAAAAAATGTGTTGATGAGAAACTGTGATGTGACGCCCCCTGGTGGATGCTCGGTGTCCGGGCGGTTTCCAGGTCAGACGGCTGTGTAAGGTCACTAGGTCATATTTCAACCTCAGCCGCTCCTCAGGTCTTACTTTTTTTTAAATATCAGTTTGTGTAAACCTTGATTTGTTGTTTGTTGTTTTTGTAAAACTAAGAAAGTTCACACAAATGTTACTCTGTTTTTAAATCTTGAAGGTGTTACTGGATTCTCAATTCTTATTCATGCCACGTCAGTGCATTTCTTTCCTCTGCTTGTGTTCTGTTTTATTGTTTAGATATTTATTTGTGGAATTATAACGTTTTTTTATTACTTAAATTGTATATTTTTAAATTACATTTGTAAATACGGGGGTTAAGTACAAAACCTACACATCTATGTATCTACATTTACTGTACTTAATGCCAGGGACGGACTGGGACTGAATAACAGCCCTGGACTCTGAGCAGCCTGGCCCAAATTAGCGTAAATGTGCACTTACCACCCGCCTTAACGGAGCGCATTTTCTCCAGTTTGGCTTTACCCAAATCTAAAAGCTTCTCGACTGGAGAGCAACAAGGTAACGCCTCATTTGAAAGCTAAGACCTACAAGAGTGATTGTAACTTTTTGTCAAGTCCCCACAATTTTTAACCTTGTTTGTTTTTTCATTACTTTTTTGTGGCTTTTTGTTGTGTTTTTGTCACGTTTTTTCTATCATTTTTCATTGTGTTTTTGTCCCGTTTTTTCTATCATTTTTTGTTGTGTTTTTGTCACGTTTTCATTGTGTTTTTGTCACGTTTTTTCTATCATTTTTCATTGTGTTTTTGTCACGTTTTTTCTATCATTTTTTGTTGTGTTTTTGTCACGTTTTCATTGTGTTTTTGTCACGTTATTTCTATCATTTTTTGTTGTGTTTTTGTCACGTTTTCATTGTGTTTTTGTCACGTTATTTCTATCATTTTTTGTTGTGTTTTTGTCACGTTTTCATTGTGTTTTTGTCACGTTTTTTCTATCATTTTTCATTGTGTTTTTGGCCCGTTTTTTCTATCATTTTTCATTGTGTTTTTGTCCCGTTTTTTCTATCATTTTTCATTGTGTTTTTGTCACGTTTTTTCTGTCATTTTTCATTGTGTTTTTGTCACGTTTTTTCTATCATTTTTTGTTGTGTTTTTGTGACCTTTTCGTTGCTTTGTTGTCGTGTTTTTGTTGCCTTTTCGTCACATTTTTCGTCACTTTTTGTGTTGCTTTTCCGGCACATTTTTGTTGACATTTCATCCTCTGTTTGTCGCTAATTTGATGCTTTTCTTTTTAGCTTTTAGATTTGGGTAAAGCTCGGTTGAGGCGGGACCGGTGGCCCTAGAGCCAGTGGCCCCTCTGTGCTCTTCCAGAAGGGACATATGGCCAGTCCGCCCCTGCTTAATGTGGTGGTGCACAAGAAGGTCCCGGGTTCGTTTCCCGCATCAGATGATGTACATTTGCTCCAGTTTCCCCTACCACTAGAAATAGGACTCCCTTGGGAGAGAGGCAACTGTTATTTTAGTCGACAGACATTGTTTTATTCTGTGTTTTATTTTTGTCAATCCAATATTCACATTTCCCATGTATCCCTCGGTTCATATCACTGACAGCTGCAGGTTGCATCACAGTAAAACACTGAAACGATCCTGGATCCAACATTTCTTTACCACGTCTGGACTGAGGAACACAAAGCTTTTCCTGTGGACAGACCTACCACTCTTCAGGCTCTCCTGAAGGAATAACTCCTGAATGCTCATATGTATTTTAAGAAGAAGAAGAAGAAGAAGATCTTTATTTATATAGCGCCTTTCACAGACATATAGTCACAAAGCGCTTTACATGAGACAATTGTACATTCACTCCATACTCGGTGGTGGAAAGCTACGTTTGTAGCTTCAGTTTCCCCTGGGGGAGACTGTCAGAGGCGCTTTCGCGACTACACACGTCTGCGCCAACGGACCCTCTGACCACCACCATACATTCACTCACACACATCATTCATCCTGGCCTATTGTGCATGTTTAAGTTTAAGTGCTGTTCTAATGCTGTTGTAATTTATGTTGCTGCTAAATAAAAAAAGAAAAAGTTTTTGATTATAACAAATTGTGATTTTTTACCCAAGTGTAAGTTGAGTTTCCAAAATGTATAAATTAAATATGAATCTGATCTGATGAGAACATTTTGAAAAGCACAAATGACAGATGGATTATAAAAGTCTGTCTCTGGTGTTTGGGATCTGCACCTGCTACACAAAAAACCCCATAAAAATTAATATTTGAAGTATTTTAGGAGTACAGATGGAGGATAGCATATACTGCCAAATCTGGTGCAGTCACATTGTTCTGATATAAATAAACTAAATTATCATCATTATATATAGACGCATATTTATTTTAGACCTGTTTGTTGTCCATGTTACGGCTTCAATTAATTTCTGGCTGTGAAAGAAACTCCAGAGGACGAGAGCGACTATAAGCTGCAGTAAATGTTCAATTTATATTAAAGTTGGCTAAGTTTTTTATTTTATTATTTTATACAAGTATAGGAAGGACACACATCGGCCCTGCAGAGTTCTGTGTTTAATTCAGGGACTTCAAAGCAGGTCAACACTCACATGCACCAGTCAGCACCAACATGGTTTCCTTTATCTAATACATGTTTCATCATCTCACTCCCTTATGTTCTTCCTGTACAGCTAACCCCTCCCCTTAGCCTGTGAACGTACAGCTTTAGTGTTGCTGACGAAGCCTTCAGGAGGAGAGACTCAGCCTTCTGCATCCAAGATATTGCAAAATGATTTGGATTCATCTCAAAACAGCTTTTTTATTTAGGAAAGTTTGCATAAAATGAACTGGGTTGACTGAAATATCAACTTTAATGATCTTTTTTCTTTTCTTCTTTTTCTTCTTTTTTTTCTTGTTCTCCTTTTTCTTCTTCTTTTTCTTCTTTTTCTTCTTCTTCTTCTTTTTCTTCTTCTTTTTCTTCTTCTTCTTCTGCTTTTTCTTCTTTTTCTTTTTCTTCTTTTTCTTCTTTTTCTTTTTCTTCTTTTTCTTCTTCTTTTTCTTCTTCTTTTTCTTCTTCTTTTTCTTCTTTTTCTTTTTCTTCTTTTTCTTCTTTTTCTTCTTTTTCTTTTTCTTCTTTTTCTTCTTTTTCTTTTTCTTCTTTTTCTTTTTCTTCTTCTTCTTTTTCTTCTTTTTCTTTTTCTTCTTTTTCTTTTTCTTCTTTTTCTTCTTTTTCTTCTTTTTCTTTTTCTTCTTCTTCTTTTTCTTCTTTTTCTTTTTCTTCTTTTTCTTCTTTTTCTTTTTCTTCTTTTTCTTCTTCTTCTTCTTCTTTTTCTTCTTCTTCTTCTTCTCCTTCTTCTTCTTCTTCTTCTTCTTCTTCTTTTTCTTTTTCTTCTTCTTCTTCTTCTTCTTCTTCTTTTTCTTCTTCTTCTTCTTCTTCTTTTTCTTCTTCTTCTTCTTCTTCTTCTTCTTTTTCTTCTTCTTCTTCTTCTTGGATGCTTGTTTTTGAATGTAGTTTGTTTTTCTCTTCCTCTTGTATAAACGTGTACATGTGATTCTTCCTGTTGTCGTTTAGTGTCATGTGGCCGGTAGAGGGCGCGCGTGCAGATACAGTAAAAGTCAAAACAAGTGCGTTTAAAGCTTAAAGAGCTGCAAGTCCGTGCGGAGAGAGAGGGAGAGAGAGGGAGAGAGAGAGAGATGGCTGCGAGAACTTTATCTTCTCTTTTCTGGACTCTATTTTTCATCTGTTTTACTGACGCTGCGTTTGGAGGTAAGTCACAACTATGAGCGTGATGCCACTAATCTTTATTTAAATAACAAGACTATGTTACCTGCGTGCGTCAAATCGAAACCACATTTAAAAAAAAAGTGCGACATCACTTCCTCACATTGTTTTTATTTACAGTCTGTTGTTCTCCATAAAAAATAATATTCGAAGTATTTTAGGAGTACAGATGGAAGCTAGCATACTGCCAAATCTGGTGCAGCCACATTGTTCTGATATAAATAAACTAAATTATCATCATTATAGACGTATATTTATTTTAGACCTGTTTTTTGTTGTCCATGTTACGTTGCTTCAATTAATTTCTGGCTGTGAAAGAAACTCCAGAGGACGAGAGCGACTATAAGCTGCAGTAAATGTTTTATTGATATTAAAGTGGGCTAAGTTTTTTTTATGTTGTTTTTGTATATAAGTATAGGAAGGACACACTTAGGCCCTGCAGAGTTCTGTGTTTAATTCAGGAACTTCAGAGCAGGTCTACACTCACATGCACCAGTCAGCACCAACATGGTTTCCTTTATCTAATACATGTTTCATCATCTCACTCCCTTATGTTCTTCCTGTACAGCTAACCCCTCCCCTTAGCCTGTGAACGTACAGCTTTAGTGTTGCCGACGAAGCCTTCAGGAGGAGAGACTCAGGCTTCTGCATCTAAGATATTGTAAAATGTTTTGGATTCATCTCAAAACAGCTTTTTTATTTAGGAAAGTTTGCATAAAATGAACTGGGCTGACTGAAATATCAACTTTAATGATCTTTTCTTCTTCTTTTTCTTCTTCTTTTTCTTCTTTTTCTTCTTTTTTTCTTTTTCTTTTTCTTTTTCTTCTTTTTCTTCTTTTTCTTCTTTTTCTTTTTTTCCTTTTCTTCTTTTTCTTCTTTTTTTCCTTCTTTTTCTTCTTTTTCTTTTTTTCCTTTTCTTCTTTTTCTTCTTTTTCTTCTTCTTTTTCTTCTTTTTCTTTTTCTTCTTTTTCTTTTTCTTTTTCTTCCTTTTCTTCTTTTTCTTCTTCTTCTTCTTCTTCTTCTTCTTCTTCTTCTTCTTCTTTTTCTTCTTTTTCTTCTTCTTCTTCTTTTTCTTCTTTTTCTTTTTCTTTTTCTTCTTTTTCTTTTTCTTCCTTTTCTTCTTCTTTTTCTTCTTCTTTTTCTTTTTCTTCTTTTTCTTCTTTTTCTTTTTTTCCTTTTCTTCTTTTTCTTCTTTTTCTTTTTTTCCTTTTCTTCTTTTTCTTCTTTTTCTTTTTCTTTTTCTTCTTTCTCTTTTTCTTCCTTTTCTTCTTTTTCTTCTTCTTCTTTTTCTTTTTCTTCTTTCTCTTTTTCTTCCTTTTCTTCTTCTTCTTCTTTTTCTTTTTCTTCTTTTTCTTCTTCTTCTTCTTCTTCTTCTTCTTTTTCTTCTTTTTCTTCTTCTTCTTCTTCTTCTTCTTCTTCTTCTTCTTTTTCTTCTTTTTCTTCTTTTTCTTCTTCTTCTTCTTCTTCTTCTTCTTCTTCTTCTTCTTCTTCTTCTTCTTCTTCTTCTTCTTGTGTTTGGATGCTTGTTTTTAAATGTAGTTTGTTTTCTCTTCGTCTCGTATAAACGTGTACATGTGATTCTTCCTGTTGTCGTTTAGTGTCTTGTGGCCGGTAGAGGGCGCGCGTGCAGATACAGTAAAAGTCAAAACAAGTGCGTTTAAAGCTTAAAGAGCTGCAAGTCCGTGCGGAGAGAGAGGGAGAGAGAGGGAGAGAGAGAGAGAGATGGCTGTGAGAACTTTATCTTCTCTTTTCTGGACTCTATTTTTCATCTGTTTTACTGACGCTGCGTTTGGAGGTAAGTCACAACTATGAGCGTGATGCCACTAATCTTTATTTAAATAACAAGACTATGTTACCTGCGTGCGTCAAATCGAAACCACATTTAAAAAAAAAGTGCGACATCACTTCCTCACATTGTTTTTATTTACAGTCTGTTGTTCTCCACCAGATACAAAAGACGTTGATTACTTTGATATTGCATTTGTTTGTTTGTGCTGTTTTCAGATAAACAATGACACTTCTCTCTCTCTCTTTCGTGAGGTCAGGAAACAGCGTTTGTAGCAACAAAGAAATGAAACAAAAAAAGCACATTTTATAAAACTTTTTCCCCCGAGCTTTGTACAGAGATGTTAAATATTGTGCTGATCCTGTTTAACATTAATATTTGTGCTTTTTTTTTTTTTTTTTATCAGAGAAGTTGTAAAAGTTAACGACAGAATTGAAAGCGCATCGTTCAATCATCGGGGAGAACGGCTTTACTAAGGCCAATGATACACTGGACGCGTTTTTGTAGCCGAATTGGTCTGGGAGTGCCTCTCCGCGTGCATTCGCAAGGCTCGCTTCAGTTGCTCCCTGTTTATCAGATGAGCGCGCTCTCGTGCGTGTACACTGCAGCCGAGGCGGCGCGCAGCTGAGCGCCTCAGCCCGCAGCCGCTTCCGCTCCTAAACTCAAAAATGCGCTCCACGCGCATTTTTCTCGTCTGCGGCTCGCGGTGCGGAGCCGATTTCTGTCCGAAAATGTATAAAACACATTATTACTAAATAAATAAAAGATTGTCCGGCATTGTATGATTATTTACATGAGTGTATACAAGTTTAAGATTATTATTATGATTTTTATTATGATAATTATTATTATTACGACTATAGTAGTAGTATTAGGTGCTTATTTCATAAAGAGAGAGGAATATTGCCTGACATATGGCAGTATAGCTACACCACCTTGTCTTTCCCTCAAGTCACTCTGCTGCTCTTTTTTTGTGGCCTCGTCACTTTTCCCAAAAAGAAAGCAGTGAAGGTGGATGACATCAAGTTGATTGAGGCCAAGACATGTTCAGTTCAACAAAGAAACAGGTGGAGTTAACATCGTGGCGCTTCTCAGCGCTCGCCTGCAGTGTACATGTACGCGCTCTGCGCGAGAGAGCTCGGCCGCTCAGCGCGCTCAGCTCTGAAAGGCGCGTGCGGTGTATCACTGGCGTTAACCTCTTACCACCCGCCAAAACCAAATGCATTCTCTCCTCTTTGCCATGTCACCAATTTCCCCTATGTGTTTTTGTCACTTTTTTATTACTTTTTTTGCTGTTCTTTTATCACTTTTTAGCTGGATTTTTGTCTCTTTTTTTTGCTGGATTTTTGTCATTTTTTTATTTGCTGGATTTTTGTCTATTTTGCTGGATTATTGTCACTTTTCTACTGGATTATTGTCACTTTTCTACTGGATTTTTGTCATGTTTCTGATGGATTTTTGTCATTTTTTTGCTGTTTTTTGTCCTTTTTTTTGCTGGATTATTGTCATTTTTTTTGCTGGATTTTTATCACTTCACTAGTGTGAAATGTTGTGCCTCCTGAAGCTAGTATAAAAATAGGTTTACTCTAAAAAAAAAAAAATGTAAATTTAGATTGATTTGTTTCCTCTGTCTGAGAGATCAAATCAGAAGTGCCTCCTAAAACGATTAACCTCTTAACTCCCGCCTGAACCGAGAGGATCTTTTTCCTCATGTCATCAGATTTTTTTCCCATCATTTTTTTGTTGGGTATTCAACTCATTTTTTCGTGTATTTTTTTTTGGTCAAATTTTTATCACATTTTTGTCATTTTTTGGTCATTTTTGGTCCCTTTTTGTTTTTTTCGTCAAATGTTTGTAATTTTTTTGTTACATTTTGGTATTTTTTGTGTCAAATTTTTGTCACATTTTTGTCATATTTTTGTAATTTTTTGTCAATTTTTTATCACATTTTGGTATGGTTTTTTTTGTCACTTTTTTGTCACTTTTTTGTTTTGTTTTTGTTTTTCATTTTTTGTAGATTTTTTGTCATTTTTTTGCTACATTTTTATCACATTTTTGTCATATTTTTGAAAAAAAATTGTCACATTTTTGTCACTTTTTCATCAATTTTACGTCACTTTTTTGTCAAAGTTTTCTCACTTTTTGGTCACATTTCCATCATTGTTTTCGTCTTAGTTTTGTTGCTATTTTCACAGCGTTATTCCAGAAGCTTTTAGACTGGGGTAAAGCCAAACTGAAGAAAATGTGCTCGGTTCAGGTGGGAGTTAAGGGGTTAATAATGACTATAAAGGTTGATTAGTTGTGAGCAAATGTATCTGTGTTTCCTCAGACGACACAGTGACTTGTTTGTACCAGAGCAGCTGTGTCCTGCCGTGCAGCTTCAGCTCTGGACCCGACGCTCTAATCACCTGGACCAAGAGGGAAGGACCTTTGATCGTCCACGACTTCTACAACGGTGAGAACCAGCTCCAGCTGCAGCACGAGGGCTTCAGAGGCCGCACCGCCCTGTACGAGGACCGCATCAGGTCCGGAAACGCCTCCCTGCTGCTGCGAGACGTCAGGGTGGAGGATGAAGGGACGTACGAGTGTCTGACCGCCAACGGCGCCGTGAAGACCACACGTGTCCGAGTGAGAGTGGCAGGTGAGTGATTGTCATTGTTTTTATTATGCAATTAAAAAAATAGCACAATGGCAGGGCAAACAGACATCTGGTCTTCCATCCAAGTAATAGCCAAGAGTAAACAATGTACAATAGGGGGAGGGGAAAGAAAACCAAAATGTACATTCCCCTAGGACTGTGTAATTAATCGAAATTCGATTACAATTTCGATTATTACACTAAACGATTACAAAATTAGCTTAATCAAATATATATATATTTTTTGCAATACAGACTTGCATTATTTCACGGCGCTGGGATTATTTTCCCCTTGCATTTCACGTGCCATGGCTCGTGCTTTTGCCTGACATAAAAACAGCGCTGTGTGATGATGTCATCAGGCCGCACTGCTCAGTTTGCTTGCGCAGGTGTGAGGGCTGGCCAGCAGGGGGCAGGTGTGAAACAGAGACCTCTCCTTAATCGAGGCTAACTTCAAATTATTTGTACTTTTATGACTGTTCAGAAAACAGAAAATATTCAGCATCGTTTTTTTTATTAATAAATATATATATACATAAAATAAACACTTTTTTTTAAAGGCAACAAACAATCGTTTGAATAATCGTGATTTCAATTATGACAAAGATAATCGTGATTATTATTTTTTCAATAGCCCTACATTCCCCTTCAATTTACATGCAACGCTTTTTCTTTATTACATATAAGACAAGGGACATTGACAAGACAAACAATTTAGACAAATAACACAAAAGACAAGACACACAAACAAGACAAAACAAAAAAAACAAATGAAAAACAAAACAACAAAAAGAAAAAGAAAAAGAGGACTCATTCATTCACACGCTCACACAGAAACGCACACGTTACACTGGTGGTGCTTCTTTGAACGAACTGTAAAAGAAAAAAAGGAAAAAAGAAAAAGTTTAGCATTACAAAGTTAGAATTAGCAACCACTAAAATAAAGAAAAAAATGAGTTAAGCAGAGCTAGCGTTGGGCAGTTACAGGGCATCAAATATTGCTTTCCACACAGAGTTGAACTGTTTTTGTTTATTATGATCTACTGACATAGTATTCTCAATGTTAAAATAATATTTCATTAAGTTTTTCCTTTTATACAACCCTGGGGTATCTGTGTTTTTCCAGTTTTGTAACAGCAGCTTCTTATAGACTAATGAGGAAAGTATTAATTGCCATCCCATAGGATATTTGATTTCTGTCACATTTTGGAGTAAGCAGGCTTCTGGTGTGAATACAAATCTCTGCTTGCAGATGTTAGCGAGCCATTTCTCAATATATATCAAACCAGGTTTTCTTTATTTTGTCACAGTACCAAAATGAGTGAGTTGGCTGGTCATTATTACCGCACTTTAACCCCTTACCTCCCAACTGAACCGAGCACATTTTCTCCAGTTTGGCTTTACCCCAGTCCAAAAGCTTCTGGAAAAAAGGTGTGAAAATAGCAACAAAATGGACACGAAAACAATGATGGAAATGTGACAAAAAAGTGAGAAAACATTGACAAAAATTGATAAAAAGTTGACTTTTTTTTTTTTTTAAATGGGACCAAAAATGACATAAATTTGAAAAAAAAAATTGGTGAAAAAATGACAAAAATTGACCAAAAAAATGACAAAAATGTGCCAAAAAAATGACAAAAAATTGATAGAAAATTGACCAAAAAAATGACAAAAAAATGACAAAAAATGACAAAAAATGTGATAAAAAATTGACGAAAAAATGACAAAAAGGTTACAAAAATACGTTGAATACCCAACAAAAAAATGATAGAAAAAAAATCTGATGACGTGAGGAAAAAGATCCTCTCGGTTCAGGCAGGAGTTGAGAAGTTAAGCAAGGTGAGTGAAAGTTCAATCTTAATGATAAACACATGGCGACAGATACAGCTCTTTTACCAGGGCTCCCATTTCAGCATTTTTATCTGATCTTATTTTAGTTCAAACCATGGATCTATTATAAAAACGTTCAAACCGACTCACACTCAACATAAAGAACCCTGATTCGTTTATCTCACTTACGATGGTCATTTTTTCCAGTGTATAAAAATGAACTGCTCTTACGGGGAAACACTCTCTTCTTCTTTGGTTTGTCGCAGCTCCCGTTGTTGCTGTGACTCTGGGGCGGCGAGGAGCAGAGCTGGTTTGTGGATCTGAAAACATCTACCCCAAACCCGCCGTGACCTTCAACCCTGAACCTCCGGACAAACCACTGACCTCCTTCACCTCCTCAGAGGCCGGACTGTTCTCTGTGAACAGCTCTGTGCCTCTGACACAGCGCCCCCCACTGGAGTACAGCTGCAACGTCAGCACGGGGCACGACTGGAGGAGCGCCACCTACAGGAGGAACGGTGAGTACAGTAAATGAGTGTTGAAAATTGAATATTTAATCCATTACATGTAATGATAAGATCTAAATGTAGTTTAATAGGGCTGATCGATTATTGAAAAAATAATCATCACGATTATTTTAGTCATAATTGAAATCACAATTATTCAAACGATTGTTTGCTCCCTTTCAAAAAAGTCTGTCTTTATTTTATCTATTTATTAATCAAGAAACTTTACCAAGCGACTTCAACATCAGGAAAAAGGAACATGAGAAACTAGAGAAATACCAGGGGCTCAGAGAAGAGCTGGAGAAAACCTGGAGGGTGAAGCATCAGTGGTGCCCGTGGTCGTTGGGGCACTCGGGGCAGTGACCCCCAAACTGGAGGAGTGGCTCCAGCAGATCCCAGGAAATACATCAGACATCTCGGTCCAGAAAAGTGCAGTTCTAGGAACAGCAAAGATACTGCGCAGAACCCTCAAGCTCCCAGGCCTCTGGTAGAGGACCCGAGCAGGAGGAAGAGACTGAGGGTGAGAAGAGGGTGAGGAAGAGTAAAAAAAAAAAATGTATATATATTTTCTATTTTCAGAACAGTCATTAAAGTACAAACGATTTCAAATTTGCCGCAATTGAGGAGAGGTCTCTGTTTCACAACTGCCCCCTGCTGGCCAGCTCTCACACCTGCTCGGCCTGATGACATCATCACACAGCGCAGTTTGTTTTCAGGCAAAATATGAGCCATGGCAAGTGAAATGCGGAGGGAAAATAATCCCAGTGGCCTGAAATAACGCACGTTTGCTTTGCTTCATGAGATCGCTTCTGATGGACAAGCGGGAGGGCATCCCATATAATCGTTTTTTTCAATAATAAGTTAAAAAGATGAACATCCTCATCATCAACCAAACATTTACTAAAGCAACTACTATTTGTTTTCTTTTTTCTTTTTGGAATGCATTGTGCGGAAGTGCTGTTTGTCAATTGTATTGTAACTGTTGAAATTGCTACGCATTGTTTGTTTGTCTTTTTTATTAAAATAATTAAACAATATATAAAAAAATATATATATATTTATTTTGGGGGGGAAAAGTTATGCTAATTTCGTTTAGTGTAATAATTGAAATCGTAATCGAATTTTGATTAACTGCACAGCCCTGAGTTTCAAATTTATCAAATTTAAGTTGCATTCATTTTCTGGCGTCATAGTCTTAATGAAAGTGTTTGGTTGGCTCATAAACCGGCATGTTTAACACGACACATATTTTTCATGTTACTACTGATTTATTTACTTATTTACATTACTAGTTATGAATGCGATGGTGGTTCTCGTCTGCTCAGCTCAGCTTGAAAATGATAACAATATCTCTATGCACGTAGTTATACATTTCAAAGGCCTTTTTATTACAGCGCAAATGACTTTCAAATGAAACATTGTTTCATTTAAAGCATTGGAAAAGGCTATTGTAAAATGTATCATTTGAAGCTTAAGTGGCACAAGTGTTGATTTCAGTGCAGAAGACACAGGTTTCTCATACTGAAACGTTAGGCTCATAGTGCAGTTCTAATGAAGGGACTGCAGTGAACAGGTAAACAGGCTGTTAGTGAGTTTCTTATCCTGCATGTGCTCTTTTCCCGCCAGCTGACATCGCTGTTTCAGACTCGGTGACCGTCCCCTGCACTGAACCAGCAGCTCCAGTGAAGCGTCTGCTCTGGAGCTTCAACCACAAAGGGATCCTCTCTAAGAAGACCGGATCAGAGCCGGTCATCAGCGAGTCCTGGAGGCCGTTTGTGGATGGACTGACGAAGTCCAACAGTCTGGTTTTGAAGGATCTGACCCAGGATCAGCTGGGGCTGTTCTCCTGTGAGCTCTCCACCGAGTCTGAGGAGTTTATCGTCCACACTGAAGTCACTGAAGCCACTGAAGCCACTGAAGCCCTGGCAGTGGGCGCAGGTCAGTCCTGTAAAAGCGTTTGGGAAATCATTTGTAGCTCAGTGACGATCATAAATAAGATGACAAAGTGTGAGACATGGCAGGTGAAAACATCTATGTTTCCAGTCCAGCTGACACAAACTCTTTCTCTTTCTGCAGAATCCACTG
Organism: Gobius niger; assembly: GCF_951799975.1. NCBI lineage: Eukaryota > Metazoa > Chordata > Actinopteri > Gobiiformes > Gobiidae > Gobius > Gobius niger. Next base: position 2,844,407 of record NC_136869.1, read on the forward strand.
ATGCTGGCTTAAAGGTGCTGGAGTGGATAGCGACGGCTCTGTTTTTTATGAGTGTCATCGCCCTTGTCATCTGCCACTGTAATCAAAAGGTACCGGAAACAAAAACACTGTCAGGAACAGAACGAAAACCTACATTGTGTAAATTATACTTTCATTTTATTTATAATATTTATATATATTTATAATAATCCTGCCTGTGTAAGCCTCTTCTTGTGCAGAGGTGGGGAGAGCAGCCAATATATTTACTTAAGACTAAAAAGTACTGGGAGAAAACATTACTTGAGTACTTTGAGCAACAGAGAAACTGTTTAAATCAAGTAAAAAGCAAATACTTCCCTTTATTATTACTCAAATAGAAGTTAAAACAGATGAACAAACTACTTGCAAAAGTGTGGATACTTCAAAAAGACGAGATGCAAGTTGGCCATTTTGTACTCACTACTGCCACCTCAGGTCATACGTGCAACTGCAGCTTCTATATTAAGCTGGTGCAGGATGGCACTTCCTGAATTAACACTTTCTGAGTGACAGTGCAGGATTCTAGAGGCAGTTGTGGTGAAGACAAGGCTGTAACATGTAGGAGGAGGAAAACACTTAACTTTAACATTTTTAAACCTTTCCCTTTAATGCATGTATTTGAGCTACTTGATTATTAATACCAACTTCAAGTCCTTAAAGGAACAGGCCACCGTCTTTACATACAGAGATATGTTCTTACCTTAGACAAGTTCATTTGTACCTGTCTGGTCTTCACACGTGCCCTCAGTCACGTAAACACAGCACAGACCTATTTAAATATGGTTACGTGAAGTGTTACACGATCCAAGTATAGTTGCACAAAATTAAACAATGTGGATTTTCTAAGCGGATAAAGAGGAACTATATTGTAAGGCGTAATAATACCAGGAGTAGTTCGACCAGACAGGTACAAATGAACTCGTCCAAGGTAAGAACATATCTCAGTATGGAAAAACGGTGGCCTGTTCCTTTAAATAACTGGGCCAATCCAGGAGAAAGAACAAGATATGACATCACCAACTTACTAAGAAGATAAAAAGATAGAAAGAAAGAAAAGAAAAATCACCGCACATTATTAAAACAAACAAGGAAAACCATAAATTACGAATAAAAAGATCAAAACAATCGACCACCACCATTTTCTTCTCCTCATTTCCCTTTCATAAAGTCTGCGCATCTCACCACAAGCATCTCCTCACTTTTTCAACACAAGTTATTATTATCAATGCTTTGTGATATAACAAACTAATTCCTGCATGTTTTTTTCTTCTCAGAATCCTAAATTTAAGACTCTTGTGTAAGTAAAATCACTTGTCACTGAAACACCTGTAAAGATAGTCATTTTATTACATAACCACAGCATGTTTAAACTTGCTCTGCAGGAACACACTGAAAACCGTCCCAAGTGTAATTCAGAATCAGCGCAGCAGCAGCGGCGAGAGGAGAAGGTCACCTGACGACACAGAAAGTCTGCCCATGAGACAGACGGGACGGCGCGAAGAGGAAACATCCGACTGTCGCTGAGGCTCTTGTCTTGGGGCGTTGTCAACAACATATCGTCATGGTGACGTGAAAACAGGAAGTGACCTCCCTCTCTCCTGGTGCAGCTGAATTGTTTTTCCTTTTTCAGTGAATTGTTTGCCTTTTTCAGCGAACCACGTTGTTTTTCTGGATACTTTTGTACGTCTTTACCTTGTTTTTGTGGAGGTTTGGTGGATTTGTTTACTTTGAGAGTCCAAAATGGTCCTGAAGAAAGCAGCTTTTTGAAGGTAAACAAACTGCTAGCTTATCAGCTAAACCCATTTGAGATCTACAAACATCTTCTTCTGAGACACTGGACAGTGAAGAGGCACCAAGAGCCCCCACACCTGCAGCACGGAGGAGGCGTCACAAGAGGAGCTACAGGAAACAACAAAAGGGACCAACGAGGAGATGGTGATAGACTGAGGAGGGAGCTGTGCAGGAGGAAGAGGAAGGACGAGGTGGAGCTGACCAGTGCAGGACACCACGCTCTGAGACGGGGACAAGCCCAGGAGGTGGTGCACCGTTTCAGATGATCAGAGGAGACAGAGGGCAGCTACAGTTTCTCCATCCTCCAAGGTCATGCGGGTGGAGTGGCTGAAGGACAACGAGATCATCGACCCGGCCGAGGACAGGAACTTCTACATCACCGTGGACACAACCTGATCATCAAGCAGGCGCGTCTGTCCCACACGGCCAAGAACATCGTGGCCAAGCGCAAGAGCTCCACCGCCGTGGTCATCGTCTACGGATTTCCCATCAACCAGTGCTCCTCCTGTGACCAAAACAGTGAAGATGGCGGCCGCGACACAACGATCTTTCACCAAAGAAAAAAAAGAGTGGAAAAAGAGTTGTGCGCACTGAATGGGTGCTGCTGCCGGATGCTCTCTCATCGAATGCAATTTCTCCATCTGTGAGATCAATAAAGTATCATCTTATCTTATCAAACCACAAGAAAAGAACTGGTTTCCTCTGTTCTGCGCGGCTATTTCCCGCATCACCTCGAACATGTGCACAACAGTCTGAATCCTCCAGCGTGGCACCTGCAGTGTTTACTTAAACTGTAAGTTTGTTGTGGAAAATATTTGGTCATAACTTCACTCAAAGAAATATTTTTGTTATATTCAAAGTGGTGCATGAGACAAAAGCTGTCTTGTAAAAATAAAAAGAAGGGACTAAGAATTCACATCAACAAAGGAACACGCAGAATAGCATTACATATTTGTGAATACTGTAATATAGGCCTAAATGTAAAGTTTGACTGAATTAAATTGAATTCTAATCAAACAAGAACGTCACAAATGATGAAATATCCAGATGTTTTCAGCGCGGGTCAAGTTTTCACCACTTTTAGGTGTCAAAGGCTACTTACTGTACTTTGAACACATTTGCTTCCACGTGATTTTGTTTTGTTTCTTAAACCGTCATGTTTCCTGGTAAACGGCTTGTTTTATGTTGTGTCCGGTCGTAAAGAAGAATAAGGTAAGATGATGTAATGTGGCTTTAGTGGTCACAGCACACAGGAAGTCAATCTTTAAGTCTGATTTGACCCTGATGTTTTTTTTTTAATTTAACCTTTATTATTTAACCAGGAAAGTCCCATTGAGATTAACCCCTTAACTCCCGCCTGAACCGAGCACATTTTCTCTAGTTTGGCTTTACCCCAATCCAAAAGCTTCTGGAAAATAGCGACAGAACTGAGACGAAAACAATGATGAAGATGTGAAAACAACAAAAAAATTGACATAAATTTGACAAAAAATTGATGAAAAAATGACAAAAATGTGACAAAAAATGGACAAAAAAAATGACAGAAAGTGACAAAAAAATTTACAAAAAATCTATGAAAAAATGATGAATAAATGGCAAAAATGTCACAAAAAATTGACGAAAAAATGTACATAAAAATGACAACAAAAACACAAAAAATTGGCAAAAAAAATGATGAACGTGTGACAAAAAGTGACAAAAAATGTCCTATTTGACAACAAAATTACAAAAAAGTTACAAGAATTAGTTGAAACCCCCCCAAAAAAATGATGGGGAATAAATCTGATGACGTGAGGAAAAAGATCCATTTAGATGAGTTTTGTAGATCTTAGCTTTCAAATGAGGCTTTACACTGGCCTACAGGATTTGGGTAAAGCTGAACTGGAGAAAATGCTCTCGTTTTTTTTTCAAGAGAGTCCTGGACAAGAGGCAGCAAACGATACAGAATTAGAATTACAATACACGTTATACACATTATGAAAAACAGATAAGTAACTCAAGTGTTCTCAGTTATGGGAAGTTGTGGTTGGGCTTCGAGTTTTCTGTTATTAGTCATTACAACACTAATAACTGAACTCAATGTGTAGTGATTACTTGTCAACAAAAAAAAGGGAAACTTAAATTGCGACACAAGCAAACTTCAAATAAACACTTAGACGCACCCTGGGTTTTTGGTTTTTCGCAGAATTCAAAAGAGAACAATGTCCAAACAAACTTAAAGGTTCAAAAAAGGGTTTATTCTCCAGAGTTAGAAGGCAAACAGCAAGATGCCTCTCCTCCTCCACTGGTAAAAAAACATTAGCCCCCCCAGGTGCGTGTTGGACAGTGTGCCCTACTCCCCTATATCCCCTAGGTGCGCAATAGAATAACCAAACAAAATAAAACAAAAAGTAAACAAATTAGAATTAACTTAGCATATTCTTTTATTACATTCATTGTGTCTTCTTGAGTCAGAGGCGTCTCAAGAGACGCCTCTGACGAAGACGGAAGTGGTTCCTTGTCCGTCGAAACGCGTAAGGTAATAGAACAGCTTTTGTTTGTTCCAACCTAGTGTCTTTTAAAAAGAAACCAGAAAAACTTAGCATATTGAAGAACATATTACAAAAAGAAAACATACCTGTGTGTAACTAATAAAAAAAGTGCTTTTTTTTTTTACTTTAAACCAAAAACGGACAAGTAGCTCCTACACAATGTTTTATACTAATGCAATATTTCTCCTGTATATATTGATGTGTTGTTACATCTGTTTTTGATACATTATTATATTTTAACAAGTATGTACATTTCAGTTTGTAATACAAGTTTTTATGCATTGACTTTCCATTATTAAACGCAATAATTTTAATATATATGTTTTACCTTTACCATACCAACTTTATGTACACTGCGTTCCAAATTATTATGCAAATTGGATTTTTGTGTCAAAAAGGTAAAAAAAAAAACAATAATAATGAAACTCATGGATGGTATCGTGTCTTGGGGCTCTATGAATCACTGACATTAATCTCAGAGACCTGGGATGATTAGTTGTCGGGTTAAGCCCAATTAAGGGAAAAACTACTGAAAAAGGGTGTTCCACTTTATTATGCAGATCATCATTTTCAAGCAATAAGGGAAAGAAAAAGGGTCTTTCTGCTGATGAAAAGCGTGAAATAGTTGAATGCCTTGGTCTAGGTTAGCCTGGCTAACACCAGACTAAAATCACAAGTGATAATTAGTCTGGGGACTATCGATCGTCCATACTCGTTTATTGGGCGATACGAAAAAAGAAAAAAAAGTCTATCATGCGTCTGCACGTAGCCATGGCCAATTGTATCATCGTATGAGACGACGTATGACGTATCCACTGTAAACTTTTGAGCTAAATTATTTAGAACAAGGTCTAAAGCTTGATCGAACAATAGCATCGCGTCTGCTGCCGTCATGTTGGATCCGTAAATAAACTTTTTTTTAAATCCGTAAATAAACTACAAGCTTTCGAATAGCGCGTCATCGTCTTGCCGTCCCTCCTCGTTCTGTGATTGGTTCCCAAATCCACCGGAAAATTTGGGCCATGGTCTCCAGGCTGTTGTGCAGTTCGAAATAATTCGAGCGCACACAGCAGCCTGGTGTTAGCCAGGTTAGGTCTAGGTATGAAAACCTTCGATATTTCATGAAAGATTAAGTGTAATCATCGTACTGATAAGAGATTTGTGGCTGATTCAGAACACACTCCGTTTTGTGCCGATAAAGGCACAATATGGACGGTTTCTGCCAGACAAACACATCAGATTAAGAGAACAGATGCTACAAAGCAGCATACAGGTATTTGAAGCTGCTGGTGCCTCTGGAGTCCCCCGAACATCAAGGTGTAGGACCCTCCAGAGGCTGCAGCTGTGCATAAACCTTCTATCCGGGCCTCCCCTAAACGGTTAATTGAATGTTCATGAACAGAAACGGCTGCAGTGGCTCAGGAATACATGAGACTCATTTTCAAACAGTCTTGTTCACTGATGAGGCCGTGTGACCCTGGATGGTGAGATCAATGGAGTAGTGAATGGTTGGTGAATGGCCACAATGTCCCAACAAGGCTGTGACGTCAGTAAGGAGGGGGCGGAGTCATGTTTTGGGCCAGAATCATGAGGAGAGAGCTGGTCGGCCCCTTTAGGCCCTTTTAGGCTCCCTGAAGGTGTGAAAATGACCTTTGAAAAATATGTGGAGTTTCTGACTGACCACTGTCTGAGCCGTGTTTTCCCTAACACAATCCTCTTCATGCATGACAACGCACCACGTCATACTGCAAAGAATACCTCTGCATCACTGGCTGCTATGGGCAGAAAAGGAGAGAAACTCATGATGTGGACCCCCTCCTCCCCTGACCTCAACCCTGTTGAGAACATTTGGAGCCTCAACAAAAAAAAACTTCTATGAGGGTGGGAGGCAGTTTTCATCCAAACGGCAGCTCTGGGAGGTTATTCTAACATCCTGCAAACAAATCCAAGCAAAAACTGTCCAAAAACTTACAATTTTAATGGATTTAAGAATTTTGAAGCTGCTTCACACAAGGGCTCCTATGTTAAAATATAACTTGACCTGTTAATATTTTTTTGATGGAAATAGCTTTTGATTTCAGTAAATATGACCTCCTAATGCTACAAATTCAACAAATTACCATTTTCAGTTAATTACAAGCTTTAAAATGTACTGAAACGATGAGTTGCATAATAATTTGGAACAGTGGATTTTGAGGTTTTTACTATATTTATTTTTGAAAAAAATACTGTTATCACTAGGAAATTTTTTCCACCACATTTAAATGATCCTCTACCAGTTAAAGACTTGAAAATTATGCTGACTCTCATTTGAGTTGACAATTTAGAAAATCTTAGAAAAATGTAATTTGCATAATAATTTGGAACGCAGTGTATATGTGTGTATATGTACAACGATCTTTCACCAAAGAAAAAAAAAAAAAAAGAGTGGTGCGCACTGAATGGGTGCTGCTGCCGGATGCTCTCTCATCGAATGCAATTTCTCCATCTGTGAGATCAATAAAGTACCATCTTATCTTATCTTATACATGTATGTGGGTGTGTATGTGTGTATGTGTATACATGTGCATGGGTGGATATGCAAATATATATACATGTATTTATATATATATATATGTCTATATATGCTTATATGTCTTCTCAACTATTATTATTATTAGTACTATTATTATTTTTATTTGGTTTTTTTTTTTAATTATTATTATTATAATTATTACCATGTATTTGCTTTCTCTGCACTGGGTGTAAAAAAACAACAACTAAAAGACAAAACATATATTTGTGTTAATTCTGACATGCTAATTGTGTAAATTGTAAAAATGAAACTTATGGCACAATAAAGTAAAAAAACAAAACAAAAAAAAGACCTGAGTTGGCAGTAGAGAGTATAAAAATAACAACTTGCATATAGTCCCTTTCTTCATTCTCACTTTCAGTTGAATGTATTTTTGGAAGGAACATGAAAAAACATCCATATGGACCTTAGTTTGCTTGACTTTATTGATGTGTGATAAATATGTTTATGGTACAAAAGAGTGAAACATTGTGATTCCCATGAGAGGTTTTCTGCCCCCTTGGCGAGGCCACTCCCCCTTGTATTGTATTGTATTACTGTAGATCTACATGGGTTCCAATGGATTACCATGGCAACGCCCTAGAGTTCTATCACAGCTGTGTGGAATGTTTACAGCTGTTCTAAATGTGATGATGTCATCATCTCTGTATGACCTCATACCTCAGACAGTCATTCCTTCACACACACACAAGCCTTTCGACGCATTAGACACACTTTGACGTATCTCCACGCATTTTGACGGTTTTCGACGCATTGAACTGCATTTTGTAGCATTTCAACGCATCTGCCACATTCTCCGACACACTTTGTCGTGTACTAACGCATTTTCCCGCTTTTTTCACCAACGCATTAGTGAAAAAAGCCATGAAAATGTTTGGGAAGAAGCGTTCTTCCGACGCCGCGCTCATTCAGGAGCTCCGACTTGCGCTCTGTTCAGCGGAGAGGATCAACCTCTCTTTGCAGGAGCAGGTGCAGAGCGAGCGTCAAGTAAACTCCTCGTTAGCGAGGGACCTCGCCGACAAAACCCTGCGTTCACAGGACGAGCTGTACGTGGCCAGCGAAGCCCTGAGGCACAGTAGAGCCGATGTCCTGGCTCTAAACGCCCAAAACCACGGTCTGAACGAGGAGAACTTAAGGCTTCAAGTCTCCATGTCGGAGAAAGATGCCAAAATCCTCCTCCTTCAACAGGAAAACGATCACCAGACAGACAGTATGAAGCTGGTTATCAACGCCCTGAAGACGAACTACGGACAGTTAAAAGTAGCAGACGCGAGTCTTCGTCAGAAGATTAAAGACCTGGAGAACCAGGTCGGACACAAATCGCTTTTGCTACAGCGGCAGGACGAGGAGCTGGCGGAGAATCGTCTCAAGCTTGAACAGTTTATGCTGCTTGAGATGAAACACGCCGCCCTGAACGAGGACGTCCACCAGATGGAGGAGGAAATGAAGACACTTCAACAGGAGCAGCTGTCCATGAAGGAGGCCCATAAAACCTCAGCAGAAGAAGCTCAGGAGACCATTTCTGCCTTGAGGAAAGAGGTTGAAGTCCTCAATAAAGATCTGGACTCACAGCAGAGAGCGAACCGGAATCTGCAGCTGACCCTAGACAAAAAAACGGTCTCCTGCAAGAAGATACAAGACCAGGTCCATCAGACAAGTCAAAAGCTGATGGAGGAGCAACAAAAGAACCTTGTGCTCCAAGATGAAGTCTCTAAACAGTATGACAACCTGGAGGAGAGTGTGAGAGACAGACTCCACGCTCTCCAAGAGTCTCATCGTATGTTCGAGACATTTCAACAAGAGAAATTAGCCATGAAGACGGACTGTGACAAGGCTAACGAAGAAACGGACAGATTTAGGCAAGAAGCAAGTGTTCTCCGTGGACAGGTGGAGAAACTGCACGAGAATTTGAACTCTTCTGCAGCTGCCAGAGAACTACTACAGTTAGATATTCAGGACAAAGATAAAATAATCAGTCACTTTGAAGAAATGAACAAGTCGCTTGTGTCTGAAAAATGCGTCCTCTCAGAAGAGCTAAAGACGTCGAAAGCACAAACATCTGGGACCATATTACAGCTGGAAACCCAGCTCCAGGAGGCCAAGATGGAGCTGGAAAAATCAAAGAACTTCCAACAGCAGCTGCAGCCAAATATGGAAACCGACCTGATCCTTAAGAAACTGGAAGAGGAGAAATTAGAAATGAAGGCGGACCGTGATAAGGCCGTGGAAGAGGCGGACAAGTTGAGAGAAGAAGCTCGGGTTCTCCAGATAAATAATAAGGTCATTTATGCGAATCTGGAACACAGCGCCAACGTCTATGTGGAAATGAAGGACGACATAGAGGCACTTCGGAAAGACAACATTAGCCTTTTACGCCAAAACATCGCTTATGAGAAGGCAGCGAAGGCAGCAGCCGTACAGCAGGAGACGAACGAAAAACCTCCAGATCTGCTGAAAACCGTGGAGCCAGAGAGGAGCTCAGAACCTCAGGACACACGGGCAACCAACAACTACGCCTCACAAGACATCAGGAACCGGAGACAGAACGAGCAGAGGAACGATTCAGACCAGAACATGCCCAACGTTCAAGGCCGGTGGAGGCAAAATGGCTTCAACAGGAGACGCTAGGAGGAGCAGGGTCAGAGGAGAAACGGTCACTGGGCCTGAAGGGACGGATCTCTCTCGAGGTCTGAGGAAAAAGATCTCTCACGAGGTCTGAGGGAACAGATCTCTCACGAGGTCTGAGGAGGACAGATCTCTCTCGAGGTCTGAGGGAACAGATCTCTCACGAGGTCTGAGGGAACAGATCTCTCTCGAGGTCTGAGGAGGACAGATCTCTCACGAGGTCTGAGGAGGACAGATCTCTCACGAGGTCTGAGGGAACAGATCTCTCTCGAGGTCTGAGGAGGACAGATCTCTCTCGAGGTCTGAGGAGGACAGATCTCTCTTGGGCAAGACACTTCACCCGCCTTGCCTCCAGTGTCTGACGCTGGTGTATGAATGAGTGTGAATGGGTGAGTGGTTCCTTGATGTAAAGCCCTTTGAGTGCCTCAGGCAAGTACAAAAGGCGATACATATATGGGACCATTTACCAGTTCCCCTTCTCTCTCTTCTTTCATTTTTTTCTTTTTCTGGGGTGACAGTGGCGCTGGGTCGTCGCTTAAGCGGAATGTCCTGTAGGCGCACACTGTCGTTGTGTCCTTGGGCAAGACACTTCACCCGCCTTGCCTCCAGTGTCTGACGCTGGTGTATGAATGAGTGTGAATGTGTGATTTTCTTTCTCTTTTTCCCTTCTCTCTGTTCTTCCCCCTCTCTTCTCTCCATTCCTGTCTTCTCTCTTTCTCCCCCGTCCTCTCCACTCCTGTCATCCATCCGCTCCTGAAAACCATCTCGTTTCTCATCCGCAGACCTCCTCCCTCTCACCAACAGATCCTGTAGGCTCTTTGTCCTCAAGCAGACCCCGTGTGTCCTCATCGCTGAACATCACGCTCCTCAGATGAGACTCTTAACGCCTGACTTCTCGTCTCATCTCATTATTCTCTCTCTTCCTCTCTGTGTTCCAGGCGGGCGGTCGATCAGTCTTCAGCCCTGTCCACGGTTTACCACCGTCCAACAGCGACTGGACAACAAGGACTGAATCTCCAACAACTGGACGTTCTTTCACCGTGATCTTGGCCCCGCCTACAGAGGGACTCCCATCAGCCCCCATAACTTCTCCCCTCCTCCCTTCGGCCCTGGGTCTCTATAGCCTGTCCGTCCATGGGAGTGGATCTCTCCTTCTGTGGTTCTCCCCAAGGTTTCTCTTTTGTCCCGCTGGGTTTTTGAGTTGTTCCTTGCCGTACTGGAGAGTCTAAGGACAGGGGACACCCGCGCCGCTCGCCGCCGCCTGCTGCCGACTTTTTATTGCTCTGTTTTATTGCCTTAATGTTCGGTGCAGCCCTGTGAGGCGACTTCTGTTGTGATATTATACCGTTTGCACTGCTCTATTGCACTATTTGTATAGTTTATTATTTATCTAAGTTATGTGTTAAATGTTTTATGTTTCATGTTTGAACCAGAAAGAATTCCTGGTTGTGAACCTGTTCATTAACAATGGCAAATAAAACATTTCTGATTCTGATTAGTCTACGTCTGCTTTCTGGTCACATTAGCATCATTTTTCTTTCCTGACGGCTTTACTTTTGTTTATTTCCTTTGAAACAGCTCGTCCTGGTAACAAAGGCCTGTATTAAATGCTTGATGTCATTAAACAAGGTTGAATGAACATCTAAACTTCATACGCAGGAAACAAATCCCAATCGAGACGGGTTAGTGAGTTTCATATTACTGACGCACTCGGATACACAAAAATATATCTATAAAATAAAACCATAAATTAAACCATACATTTAATCTCCCTATATTAAAGTATTGATTTTTCACACAGTGGTTGAAGTGGAGATTTTCTTCCCATAACATTTTAGTTTTCAAGTATCAAATTTGTCAAAACTTAGACTGTATGATGCTTATTTTGTGATGTTTTGAAGAAGCTGCAACATCTCTGTGGTGAATATTGACATATTTTATATCCACTTGTCCAAGATGACGCTGTAAACCAAATATGGAGTTTTTCCTTCTGTGAGACACTCGGTTCAGAAAAGCGGAGAAATGTTACTAAACAGTTTGGGCTTTTTATGCACAAAATGCCTTATTCTTATATGAAAACCAACGGGTGAGGAAAGCTCTTCTCTTTGGTCGTTTGCACTGCTTAAAAGCCTGGCGAATCTGCAGTTACGCGTAAGACCTGAGGTGGCAGTAGTGAGTATAAAATGACGAACTTGCATCTAGTCCCTTTAAGTATAATTGTCAGGGGAGTTTCAGCCTCAGAGGTGATCATATTGAACATTTATTGTTTAAAGCAGTACTAAGTAACTCATGCCCCTAAAGGCCATAAGCGCCACTGCAGGTTTCGTAGCATGTTATGTTTTCTTACTCATTAATTGTCCATTAATACACTGACAAAAAGGACAAAGGGACAGAGGGATATTGTTCATCCAATTACACAATGGAGATCATTTTTTTCACTCAAACTTGGCTGTAAATACTGTTTAAGTGGCGCTAGCCCGCAGTTAGCTTTGCCCGTTAGCCTGTTAGCTTCTTCTTCGTGATTCCTTTGTGTGTTTTTGGGCGCCGGGTCGGGAAAGTTGCAATTATGGTTTTCTGGCCAGAGACACCAATCATCCCATTAACATTTGTATTACCCCCAGAGGGACCATGAAAAGGATTTGTTAAGGTAAACCAGTTACTTAGTAATGCTTTAAAAATGCTAATAACAGTGCTCCGGATCAAAGTCGCCACCTCACTGGAAGAAGAATAATCACCTTCAGGAAGAAATTAAATCAATTGTCCTGACTTACAAGATGAAATCTAAGGTTTGAAAAGTGAAAAGTTAATTTTTCTCATTTCAAGTGGGATTCCTTCTTGTTCCATTGGTATTTGCATTTTTCTCTCATCTCAGATTAGTTCAAACTGACAACAACAACATAAACATCATTTATTCAAGAAATTCTGAGTCATTTATCAAATTTAAGAGGATTATTTTTCTAGTCCAAACTGTTATGATCTTCAGTTGGTCAGGTCTTGGTTCAGTAACACTATGAGCCCAAAGAATGAGATCAGCAGATGACCCGGTCTTCCTGAGGTTCATGGTCATTCAGGGAGGTTCAAATCCATAACTCTTTACCTTCTGCATTAGGTCCAATACTTTCCAGTCAAACAGGGAGCTTTAGGTTACAGTGAAAGTGACCAACAATTGCATTAAAAGTCTTTTTAACACACGCTGATAAACTAACGCGCTGCTAAACTGACGCGCTGCTAAACTGACGCGCTGATAAACTAACACGCTGATAAACTGACACGCTGATAAACTAACACGCTGATAAACTAACACGCTGATAAACTGACACGCTGATAAACTGACACGCTGATAAACTAACGCGCTGATAAACTAACGCGCTGATAAACTAACATGCTGATAAACAAACACGCTGCTAAACTAACACGCTGATAAACTAACACGCTGATAAACTAACACGCTGATAAACTAACACGCTGATAAACTAACACGCTGCTAAACTAACACGCTGCTAAACTAACACACTGATAAACTGACACGCTGATAAACTGACACGCTGATAAACTAACACGCTGATAAACTAACACGCTGATAAACTAACACGCTGATAAACTAACAGGCAGATAAACTAACACGCTGATAAACTAACACGCTGATAAACTAACAGGCAGATAAACTAACACGCTGATAAACTAACACGCTGATAAACTAACACGCTGATAAACTAACACGCTGATAAACTAACACGCTGATAAACTAACACGCTGATAAACTAACATGCTGATAAACTAACAGGCTGATAAACTAACACGCTGATAAACTGACACGCTGATAAACTAACACGCTGATAAACTAACACGCTGATAAACTGACACGCTGATAAACTAACACGCTGATAAACTGACACGCTGATAAACTGACACGCTGATAAACTAACACGCTGATAAACTAACACGCTGATAAACTAACACGCTGATAAACTAACACGCTGATAAACTAACACGCTGATAAACTAACACGCTGATAAACTAACACGCTGATAAACTAACAGGCTGATAAACTAACACGCTGATAAACTAACAGGCTGATAAACTAACACGCTGATAAACTAACAGGCTGATAAACTAACACGCTGCTAAACTAACACGCTGATAAACTAACACGCTGATAAACTAACACGCTGCTAAACTAACACGCTGATAAACTAACACGCTGATAAACTAACAGGCTGATAAACTAACACGCTGATAAACTAACACGCTGATAAACTAACACGCTGATAAACTAACACGCTGATAAACTGACACGCTGATAAACTAACACGCTGCTAAACTAACACGCTGATAAACTAACACGCTGATAAACTGACACGCTGATAAACTGACACGCTGATAAACTAACACGCTGATAAACTAACACACTGATAAACTGACATGCTGATAAACTAACACGCTGATAAACTAACACGCTGATAAACTAACACGCTGATAAACTGACATGCTGATAAACTGACATGCTGATAAACTAACATGCTGATAAACTGACATGCTGATAAACTAACATGCTGATAAACTAACACGCTGATAAACTAACACGCTGATAAACTGACACGCTGATAAACTAACAGGCTGATAAACTAACACGCTGATAAACTAACAGGCTGATAAACTAACAGGCTGATAAACTAACAGGCTGATAAACTGACATGCTGATAAACTAACACGCTGATAAACTAACACGCTGATAAACTGACACACTGATAAACTAACAGGCTGATAAACTAACACGCTGATAAACTAACAGGCTGATAAACTAACAGGCTGATAAACTAACAGGCTGATAAACTAACACGCTGATAAACTAACACGCTGATAAACTAACACGCTGATAAACTAACACGCTGATAAACTAACACGCTGATAAACTAACACGCTGATAAACTAACACACTGATAAACTAACACACGCTGATAAACTAACACGCTGATAAACTAACACGATACGCTGATAAACTAACACGCTGATAAACTAACACGCTGATAAACTAACACGCTGATAAACTAACACGCTGATAAACTAACATGCTGATAAACTAACACGCTGATAAACTAACACGCTGATAAACTAACACGCTGATAAACTAACACGCTGATAAACTAACACGATACGCTGATAAACTAACACGCTGATAAACTAACACGCTGATAAACTAACATGCTGATAAACTAACACGCTGATAAACTAACACGCTGCTAAACTAACACGCTGATAAACTAACACGCTGATAAACTAACACGCTGATAAACTAACAGGCTGATAAACTAACACGCTGATAAACTAACACGCTGATAAACTAACACGCTGATAAACTAACACGATACGCTGATAAACTAACACGCTGATAAACTAACACGCTGATAAACTAACACGCTGATAAACTAACACGCTGATAAACTAACACGCTGATAAACTAACACGCTGATAAACTAACACGCTGATAAACTAACAGGCTGATAAACTAACACGCTGATAAACTAACAGGCTGATAAACTAACACGCTGATAAACTAACACGCTGATAAACTAACACGCTGATAAACTGACGCTGCTAAACTGGCTGCACAGCGGACGTGAGTGCAGAGCCAGTTTTTTCCTATATGCAAATTACGCAAGCTGCGTAGGGCCCCGGTTCAAACCCAGTTTCTTATTGACATTCTGCAAAATGGACGACGCACCTAAACCATAGGCCTTACGCACTTGGTGCAGGTCTATTGACCTATTTGTGCGTAAAAGATTCCTGCAACAAAACAGTCTCCCTAACAGTATGGATGTCTGCGGATTTATCCTGATCATCTCTTTATCCAGTTATTGTGTCTCAGCGCGCGCCACCGACTTCGGTAAGAGCTTTTCCGTCTCAGTTATAGATGATGTACAGGATCATAAAACCGCTCTTTAACCCACGATAAACCTTATATAAAACACACATATTATCATATCAGTCTTTGGCTTAATGACTGCAGCTCAGTGACAAGTTTTGGCTTGTTTAAAGATTTTTTCTGTGACTTAAGTAACTACTCCCTTGTAACATGATAAGGAGGTTGATCTTATGAGTTAACCCATAACAAAGTTTGAAATGTAGACACATTAAACTTATAATATTCTACAATAGATAATTTTCTAATGATATAATCCACTTCATTACTGTAGATTCAGAGGTGGAAAGTTACAAAGTAGCTGCTTCTACTCCGTTACTGTACTTTAGCAGTAAGTTAGTTAGTTAGCATTTATTAGCATTTATAATAACAAGAGCTGTTGCATGTGTGCTCTCAGTATGGAGCAGACTTTACATTAAATGACATTAAACACAACATAGAAAAGCATTGTCATGACAGCCCGGAGCAGAGAGGGCTCCAAACTGACATTCCCTGACTTCTTCTTGTCAGGAAATAGACTTAATGCTTTATGGACAGGCCAACATGCTGATCCGCAGGTTTGGAACGTGCTCACCACCTCTTTCAGGCGTACTGCACTCCCATGTATACTGCTCACCTGTGGAGGTGCTACTAAAGGAGGAGTATGCATAAGCTAACTGTGGCGTATACTGATGCCATGCGGATGCCACTGAGGGCCCCACGATGGAGCAGTGCAAGCCAAATGTTTGTAAATGTGCGTGTGCCAAACTGCCCTGCTGTTCTGTGAAGTCTCATGTACAGGTGCACTTGCAGGCTGTCGCACTCGGGGACCAACCCTGGACTAAGCTCAGTGGATAATCCTCTCGTATATGGACTCACTGACTGTTGAGCCTGTACAGGAGATGAATGTATTGTCTTTATGTGTGTCTTTTCTTTAAATATGGACCATCTTTTTAGTGTCCGGAATAAAGTCAATAATAATAGTAATACAGTTTCTAATTGGATAATATTTTTAGTCAATAAGTACATTTTTGATGAAGTACTGTAGTACTTTTACCGGAGTATTTTTTTGCCTATATATCAGCACTACGGAAGTATTAAAATACTTAGTACTTTTGACATCTCAGATTTAATGAAAACTAAACGTTTCTGAAAACAAGCCTTTAGGGAAAATAAACCTACAAATGATTGGAGCACGACGACACTTGAAACCTTTATTTTGTTTTATTGTTATGATTATTTTCATTATTCTGATCTTTCTCTTTTAGATGAGGAGGAAACATTATGTGTTTATAATGAGAGCTGTGTCCTGCCCTGTCGCTTCACCCCTGGTTCTGGTCTTTACATACGATGGACAAAGACAGAGCGAGATCTGATGGTCCACAGTTTTCATCAGGGTCAGAACCAGGTTTTGGTTCAGTATCCGGACTACAGAGGCAGGACTTCTCTGTTTGAAGAGGAGATGATCACAGGAAATGCTTCACTGCTGCTTAAAGAAGTCACAGTCAAAGATGAAGGACGGTACTTGTGTTTGGCCAACGGTCAAGTGACTTATGTCAACATGACGGTCTATGGTAAGAAACATGTAGATGATGTTTTCACCGATTTGACCCGAGCACATTTAAGAAAACAAATCCAAACTAATGAAATCAAATGTCCACTGAGGCCACAGCTTTAGAAAGTAAAAACTAAACGTCCACTCCATTAATGTGTTTGTGGTGCTTAAAGGCTCAGCAACATTTGTGTCTTAATTTCAAATTAACAACAGTCGACTCAGTTATACTGACTTATGTCACTTCAGTTTAGAAACAAACTAAAGACACAAACTGCCCTCATGTGTCTGAGTTTGAA
The DNA here is from genome assembly GCF_951799975.1 of Gobius niger. NCBI lineage: Eukaryota > Metazoa > Chordata > Actinopteri > Gobiiformes > Gobiidae > Gobius > Gobius niger. The sequence continues at coordinate 2,861,697 of NC_136869.1, forward strand.
CCAACTCAACATGTTCTTTGTCTCTCAGCTCCAGTTTCAGAGGTGTGTGTGAACTGCAGCGGTGGGAACCTGATCTGTCAGGCTCAGGATATCTACCCAAAGCCTTCACTGAATTGGACCATAAACCCTGAACCTTCCACAGACCCTCAGGTCTCTGTGTATCCCACAGAGACAGGATTGTTCTCTGTGTGCAGCTCTGCACCTCTGCCCGACCCTCCTTATGAATACACTTGTACAGTCAGCACTGAACACAGCACGAACAACAAGACGTACGAGGAGACAGGTGAGTGTTTCATTAAAGTAACAAAACAAAACAATTCTAGAAGCATTTTTTCAAATCACATTCCTACACTCACACAGCCACTTAAAGCGCTTATGACAGGTTTTCATGTTTTTATTATTTATTATCATGACACTGTTTTGTCCAGAAACACTTTCTGATTTAAAATGTGGCTTAAACAAGCGATTACACGTGAATACAGTATCTATTGTAATTACATCTGTAGTAATTACCATCCATCCATTTTCTTCCGCTTTATCCGGGGCCGGGTCGCGGGGGCAGCAGTCTCAGCAGAGATGCCCAGACTTCCCGATCCACACACACCTCCTCCAGCTGTTCTGACCCCGAGGCGACACCAGGCCAGCTCGGAGACATAGTCCCACCACCGTGTCCTGGGTCTTCCACGAGGCCTTGTCCCACTAGGACATGCCTGGAACACCTCCCACGGGAGGCGACCAGGAGGCATCCGGAACAGATGCCTGAGCCACCTCAGCTGCTCCTTTCGACGTGAAGGAGCAGCGACTCTACTCCGAGCTCCTCTCGGGTAACTGAGCTCCTCACCCGATCTCGAAGGGTGTGCCCAGCCATCCTGCGAAGGAAACTCATTTCGGCCGCTTGTATTTGGGAGTAATTACATCTGTAATAATTACATCTGTAGTTTCCCCGTGCTCCCTCCGTGTCCATGAAACACACTTCTGTTGTTTTTGATGGTAAAGTCAAATCCAAGGAAAATTTGTGGGTCAAACTGAAGAAGACTTGTCCTGGTCTTAATCCAGATATTGGTGCAGACTTTGAAAAAGACTCTGGTAAGATACACAATTTCTTGTTCCAAAATCTATTCTAGAACTTAAGTGACACTCACTCATGGCCCTTGTTTACAGTTACAGAACTTCTACTCCCCTGTCTGTCATGTACACTTAAACTAGTTTAAATGTACAAAAATAAGATTAGTCATTTTTATTGCTGACTGAGAGCAGTACACAGTAATGGTGTAACAGTAAAAGTAGCTAGTAATATATTAATGATCACCCAAAAAATATCCTGGGACTGTCATTCACGCATCAACAAATCATCCAAAATCACGGGCCACACACTCCCAACAGAGACTGTGTCAAAGTCACACAGCGAGTGTCGAATATCACCTCAGACCAAACACGCCTTGCTCACCACCTGGTCACACTCATGCCCTCCGGGGGGCGCTACAGGTCTTTGAAAGCCAACAGACCCTGCGGAGCAGGGGTTGTGGTTGTTCGGAGCAGGTCAGATGGTGGAGGCTGGAGTGGAGCAGGTAGGTAAGGGCTGGGGCTTGAACGAGGCTGGTGTCCGGAGTGGAGCAGGTAGGTAAGGGCAGGGGCTGGACGAGGCTGGTGTCTGAAGTGGAGTAGGTAGGTAAGGGCAGGGGCTGGACGAGGCTGGTGTCCAGAGTGGAGCAGGTAGGTAAGGGCAGGGGCTGGGGCTGGACGAGGCTGCCATAAAACAGAACAATAATGTGAATTTATCCCATGAAACACTATATATTTTACATTTGGATCATTTATTTTAGCTGAAACAACCAAGTAACTCTCTGTAATGCTGTCCCTGAACCAACAGTCAAAGCTTTGTCTCTAAAGTTTTTTTTTCTTCAATACCTGCTTTCAAAATGTTTTCTTAGTTGATGCCATAGTGGTATTACAGTGTCTTGTGTTTAACATCAGAAATTCTCTCTTTACAGAGCGGACCTTTGTCAATTCGCCTTGGTTTTGGGTGATCATTTCTTTTGTTGCTGTTATTGTTGCTGGTATTGTATACTTCTGCTGGAGGAGAAGGAGAAATAAAGATGAGAAGAAGAACATAATACCAGACACTCCTGGGTAAGTGCATCTCATTTGTAAACAAACACATGATTAGACGTGAGTTTATCCGGTTGTTTTTTGTGTTATTTTGACTGTAAACTGCAGAGTCTGAACAAACATAACTAAAACAATGCTCTATATAACTCACTGATTATACTGAGGGATATTAACTTTCTCCTACTGCCTTTGAGCAGCTCTGGATTAAATATTTCTGCAGTTTGAGTATCTTTTGTTACTGATATTTATGAAGATATTAATTATCCAAAATGTTGGATTTGACAAACAGAGACATCCAGAAACTTCCACTAAAAGAAAATACAAATTCCCTTTACTTTTAACCATGAGGGGGCAGTACACACGGTTTTAGACTGTTTAGTTTAGTTTAGTTTAGTTTATTTTAGAGCAAAATATACCCATTTACATTAAAATGACAAAGAATTAAAAAAAACAAAGTGGGAACAGCAGATAACACTCTAAAATCATCATATACAGTTTATCAGCAGACGATGGTTTTGGTCTTAGTGCATTTAAAGTTCATACCTTTTTAGTTCATAATTATAATTGTTCAAGAGACATTACATCAAATACAAGTGCATTTTTCTGTCCTGCTACAGGAAAATAACCTCTTTACTGTCTGGACCTGACTCTTGCTCTGGTGCTGATGTTGAGACTGTGGGTGTTCCAAACCCAGAGGAGGAACATCTTGAACCGAACATCTCTGAAGAGGCTGAGACTGAACGAGGACAGAGACTCGGAAAATACTGACAATAGACTTTTTTTTTCATCAGCAGTTATAAATCTGCAGATAAACCGTGCTATTTTTTATGAAACTGACTCCATGGATGTGATGTGTTACAAATGTTAGTGTCATTTCTGTCACCAGCTCCACTGGATCTTCAGAACTCTCTCCTCATATCCAGACTCAAACTCCTCTCACCGTGGCATTATTGTCCTGTTTCATTTCACTGTTTCTACTTCACAGTGTTCTTGTATGTTTTGAAAGGCATTTTTAAATGAAATATACTATACTACAGCAATTTCAATACAGGTCATTTATTGGCAAATTAGTGCATTTTTAAGGCTTATGTTTCTCTTATTTAGGTCAGTAAATATAAGCTTTAAAGGGCGAATAAAAGTCTAAATGTATTGATGTAAATATCTCATTGTGTTGAAAATGAACCACTGTTTCTTTTAACCTCTTAACTCCCGCCTGAACCAAGAGCATTTTCTCCAGTTCAGCTTTACCCAAATCCTGTAGGCCAGTGTAACACCTCATTTGAAAGCTAAGATCTACAAAATTCATCTAAATGGATCTTTTTCCTCACATCAGATTTTTTTTCATCACTTTTTTTGTTGGGCAGTCGTCTCATTTTTGTCACATTTTCGTGACTTTTTTGTCACTTTTTCATCAAATCTTTCGATTTTTTTTGGTCAAATTCTTGTCAATTTTTGTCGTTTTCTTGTACATTTTTTGTACATTTTTTGGCACTTTTTCACATCTTCATTGTTTTCGTCTCACTTTAGTTGCTATTTTCACACCTTTTTTCCAGAAGCTTTTGGATTGGGGTAAAGCTGGAGAAAATGTGCTCGGTTCAGGTGGGAGTTAAGGGGTTAACGTTTCAAAATGACGTTTTATGAATTTCTGTTTGGCTTATACAGATTTTAGATTTAGAAAACGCAGTCTAACAACAGGGAAGTGAGACTGAGGAAATAACAAAGCACAAACTGACAAAACCCCAGTGACTTTCATTAGTTTATAAGAGACTTTATACACAGTGATCGATTAAACAACCTCATCAGTAGTTTGAAAGTTTGTGTGAGATGTTTGTTCTTCAAGTGCAGTATCTATCTATCTATCTATCTATCTATCTATCTATCTATCTATCTATCTATCTATCTATCTATCTATCTATCTATCTATCTATCTGACACAAACACATTTTTAAATTTTATTTAATTTAATTTTTTTGTGTGTGTAAGTCCACGATAGAAAAAAAAGTATAGGCAAAAAACCATATGTCTGAAACTTCCTAAATTATAATTATTGAACTTGCCTTGTCAGAGTGATGACGTGACGAGGGCGCGCGCACTTCCCCCAACCCTATAATATCGTAAATGGCAGGAAGACTTTGTTGTTAGCCTGTGTTCATTTCCAACAGCCTTTTCTTTTGTTTATCGGTGACATGATGTGGGCGCGTCTCGTTCTTACGATTAGTTGTATTTCTTGGTCATGTTGCATTTGTGTGGGTAAGTCCAGTCTGGTTTTCTATAACGACAGATTAGTCTAAATAATATAACGGTGCATTCTGCACCGTCTATGGGTGGCAGGTTTTGAGAAGTACGGAAACTCATTGCTGCCAATGTGAGTGAAACATTTTTGACTGCGCTTTCTCGTTCGAACGTAATACCATCTCGTTCTAACGAGTTGCCAATGTCGTTCTAACGAGTTGCCAATGTCGTTCGAACGAGTTGCCAAAAGCCCAACGCGCACCAGTGCGCAGCGGCACATCATCTCAGGCGGCGCGTCAGGGCACTTAAGTTCAGAGGCTTTTCCTCAAACCATGTGGTGCTTTAAACGCGTAGTTCATACATTTATCATTAATAAAATAAGACACGTATGTCCGTGTTGCGAGAGAGAGAGAGAGAGAAAACGTGGCTCTCTTTTGCAGGTTAACAGGGGGCTGGTGAGTTTAACATGCTCCACCTGAACCCTGATGATGGTTCTGTCTCCGCTGCTTCCATCATCCCCTTAAACAAAGTGTACGGCGTCTCCCTGTTTGTCACAGCCGAAACCAGTCTGTGCCTCTGCAGCAGGTCAAAAACATAGGCCTAGGTGTGTTTACCCCGCGGCACCGCGTCTGAGGAAAAGCCTCTGAGCTGAAGTGCCCTGACGCGCCGCCTGTGCCGAAATGGACGCGCGTCAGATGATGTGCCGCTGCGCTCTGGTGCGCGTTGGGCTTTTGGCAACTCGTTAGAACGACATTGGCAACTCGTTAGAACGACATTGGCAACTCGTTAGAACGACATTGGCAACTCGTTAGAACGAGATGGTATTACGTTAGAACGAGATGGTATTACGTTCGAACGAGAAAGCGCAGTCAAAAATGTTTCACTCACACTGGCAGCAATGAGTTTCCGTAGAGAAGGGATATTTCTGTAAACACACGTGACAGGTTCTGAGGCTCATTTTTCATCAGGACAGTCTACCTTATATGACCTTAGAAGCGCGTGAGCACCATAGACTATATATAAATGTCAGCACGAATGTCGCTCATTTTCCTCCTCGGACTCATAAAACACATTTGCCTAAATCACAAGTGACTTCACTCCAGATGTTCAGTTTGTATTTTACACAGTGTATTCTGAATCATTGACTAAAACATGCTGAAGTAGGCTACACAATCGTCGTGTATGTATAATGTATTTATGATTACGCACACAAAGGAGAAAACATTTGTACTTTCAGTTTCGAGTTCAGTTTGACGGTCAGGGGCGCCCTCTGCTGGTTTAAAAAGGGAGTGCAGCCTACTGTATTTCTAAATCTTTTTATGATTTGCACTCAAGCGTTCGACCGCGTCCCTCGTGGTGCCCTGTGGGGGGTGCTCCGGGAGTATGGGGTCCGGGGCCCTCTGCTAAGGGCTGTCCGTTCCCTGTATGACGCAGCAGGAGCTTGGTTCGCATTGCCGGCAGTAAGTCAGACCTGTTCCCGGTGCGTGTTGGTCTCCGCCAGGGCTGCCCTTTGTCACCGGTTCTGTTCATTACTTTTATGGACAAAATTTCTAGGCGCAGCCAGGGGCCGGAGGGTGTCCGGTTTGGGAGCCTCAGAGTCTCATCTCTGCTGTTTGCAGATGATGTTGTTCTGTTGGCTTCAACAAACCAGGACCTTCAGCACGCTCTGGGGCGGTTTGCAGCCGAGTGTGTAGCGGCCGGGATGAGGATCAGCACCTCCAAATCTGAGGCCATGGTTCTCCACCGGAAAAAGGTGGTTTCCCCTCTACAGGTCGGTGGGGAGTCCTTACCTGAAGTGGAGGAGTTCAAGTATCTCGGGGTCTTGTTCTCAGTGAGGGACGGATGGAGCGTGAGATGGACAGACGGATCGGTGCGGCGTCAGCAGTGATGCGGTCGCTGTATCGGTCTGTCGTGGTGAAGAGGGAGCTGAGTCGGGGCAAAGCTCTCGATTTACCGATCGATCTACGTTCCCGCCCTCACCTATGGTCAAGAGATTTGGGTCATGACCGAAAGGACAAGATCGCGAATACAAGCGGCCGAAATGAGTTTCCTTCGCAGGGTGGCTGGGCGCACCCTTCGAGATCGGGTGAGGAGCTCAGTTACCCGGGAGGAGCTCGGAGTAGAGTCGCTGCTCCTTCACGTCGAAAGGAGCAGCTGAGGTGGCTCGGGCATCTGTTCCGGATGCCTCCTGGTCGCCTCCCGCGGGAGGTGTTCCAGGCATGTCCTAGTGGGACAAGGCCTCGTGGAAGACCCAGGACACGGTGGTGGGACTATGTCTCCGAGCTGGCCTGGTGTCGCCTCGGGGTCCCCCCAGAACAGCTGGAGGAGGTGTGTGTGGATCGGGAAGTTTGGGCATCTCTGCTGAGACTGCTGCCCCCGCGACCCGGCCCCGGATAAAGTGGAAGAAAATGGATGGATGGATGGACTCATAAAGTCTGTCGTACAAATCACATCACAATCGCATTTGCTTCGACTCACTTAAACTTTTTTAAATGCAGTTTTTGGAGTAGGTTTATGTCCTCCGCCCAGTAGCTACTTGGAGCGGCAAAAATGCCCTGTGCAGTGTCCGCTCGAATTTCTGTGTTTCAAGGCATCTCGGACGCGTGTCTTCCAATAAAGTCCATACAAAATACTGTGTTCCAAAGAGGTTTTATTGCCATTACCTTCAGCCATCCACAAATACACAGCTTCTCCACAGACAATAAATTCATAGACACGGTAGGTATTTTTATGTTGTTTTTTGAAGCAACTGTACTGTACTTACTGAAGTAAAACATTCGGTTCCTGTTCTCCCTGTGCCTGTGCACCCTCAACATATGATCAAAACAGAATATTTCAATATATTTCCCACTCTTGCTTTTCTCTCAGATGGTGACGTCTCCTGTGTTTTCCGGGAGAGCTGTGTCCTGCCCTGTCCCTTCACTCCTGGAGAATATCCTGTCATTCACTGGACAAAAGAACCAGGGGATACTCCTGTTCATATTTATTACAAGAATCATCATCAGCTTCAGCTCCAACATGAGAACTACACAGGCCGGACCTCTCTGTCTGACCAGGGCATCGGCACCGGAGACGCATCACTGCAGCTCCACGAGGTCAAAGTCAGTGATGAAGGAAGATACAAGTGTTACATCAGCACCATCAGACCAAACAACGCCAAGGAGTCTTTTGTTAACTTAAAGGTTAATGGTGAGTAGTGCTGTCATCATATCATTACGCTAAATAAAGGTTAACCGAAACAAACCCACACATTTGGAGTGGATAAAATTAAAATCAAGTTAACTGTACAAAAGCAAAAGAAAACATGTAGGGTAGACCTGGTCTGGTTGTAGCATGGGGAGAGTTGTAACACCACCAGATCCACCATTCAGGGATAACAGGAGTCGCATGATCATATGAGTGTTTACCCACTGATCCCACATGGTGGTTGTTAAGGTTATAAACAGGTTCATGCAGATTCTATAGAAAAAATGATTTTGAGGTAAGAAAGTTTTTTTTTTTTCAAGACTATATTTTGTTTAGAGCTTATACTATTGCACATGAAACCATGTGACTTAGATTAGAACTGCTTATACAGCTCACTAAACAATGGCTGACAGGGGTGGGGATGGTTGTAACACAATCATCCCTTATACAGTTAATAACACTTGATTTTAAAACTTTTACATAATTCCTACACATTGGAAAAGAAAGACTGACAGATTTGTGCCTGCAAATGTAACTGTTACAACCTTCCCCGGTATTGGGGTAGGTTGTAACAGTTGACCACCATGTATTTGACATCAAGTCACAAGGTCTGTGTTATTTTTTGCAGAGGTTTGAATTGGTGCCATTTGTAGTCAACAAATGTGGTTACTTTGTATAAAAGTTTGAGAACTCTAGCTAAAAAATTCTGTGAGTTACAGGAGCTGAAGCAAAAAGTGTTGCAACCACACCCGGTCTCCCCTACCCTCACAAAATCAACAATAATCACAGTGATACTCAGATGTCTTGGTTTAATGATATTGTTGGAGCCATTTCAGCCATGTTTGTTCCTCCTGCCACTGCGTGGCGCTGTGTGTGCACTTATGTAATTGCCTGCCCTATATAAGGGGGGAGGCGGGGGCACTCAGGTATGGCAGTGTGGAGGCAAACCTCTTTTGACCGTGTCTATGTATCTACGACTGGAATCTGTGTATTGTGGATGGCAATGAGGTACGCCAAAAAAACCTTGGAACACAGAACACTTCTTGTTATTTGTGGAGGAAGACACGCGTCCGAGACGCCTAAACACTGCAACCAGAGCGGACGTTTGCACAGGGCAAAGTTGGCCGCAACAGATATATAAACCAAGTCCAGGTCCAAGCTGGACATTTGCACAGCCCACTTTGACTCCTCGTGGTGCTTCACTAAACATTAGGCTGATTGGATCAGGAAATGTCTCACAAACTGAGGTTCATTTTAATAAGAAGCTTTTGTCTATTTAGAAAAAAGAAAACATTCAATATTTTTTTTCAGCTCTCCCTCCCTCTCGGTCTCTGTGATTTTGTTTAGTTCAGCAGTTCTGTGGTCAGGAAGAAGGTTTCGTAAAAAGTAAAAACAATATAATAACGACACAAGTAAACAGATATAAATTTTCAAATGTTTTATGTTTTATAATATCTGTATTTGATAATGCCGCAGTGTTTTAATTTGAATAACTCCGGAGGCTGCAGTTTTGACTTGGCCTGAACTTGTCAACTGACAGAACTGTATATTATTTGTGCGTGTGTTACAGGCAATAATGTGTCCTGTATCTTGAATCAGACGTGCACTTTACCCTGTCCCTTTCAAGGGGAGTTTAAAGAGGCGTATTGAACACAGGAGGACAGTGCAGTTTTGATCAGTATTAAACCTCCAAGGCAGTGGTCCCTGCCTCATGACTATAAGAATATAACCTCGATGCCTGTAGGGGGCGCTGCGCTGGAGATCAGAGGAGTTCAGCTGAAGCATCAGGGCCTGCACAGATGTTCTGTCACTTCCAGCACCGGGGAAATTGATCGATTTGTTTATCTTAATGTGCACGGTGAGTGCAAGGTTTCAATGTTAAAGAAAACAGATGAATCCAGGTCTAACCCTCTCTCTCTCACAGCTCCAGTGCTGGATGTGTCGGTGCGTCAGGAGGGACAGGAGCTGATCTGCAGAGCTGAGAAGATTTACCCAAAGCCTACAGTGGACTGGACTCCTCCCTCCTCGGACTCTGATCAAAGTCTGACCTCACAAACAGAGGATGGGCTTTATTCAGTCTACAGCTCAGTCAGACTCCCACCCAGCAGCGCTGCACAGAGAGTCACCTGTAACGTCAGCACCTCCTACAGCTGGAGGAACGACACGATCACAGCACAGGGTAAGTAAAGCTGTAACAACACCTACTGCTTTTCAGTCCAGTCATTGTCTACAGCAGAGGTCACTAAACAGCGGACCGCGGTCCAGGTCCGGACCCGTGCGCCAGCCAATCCGGATCTGAACCTCGGATCCGAATCCGACCCTGAATCGGAAGACGCCCTAATTAAATATGCAAGCGCGATCGTAAAGAGCAAATAGCGCGGCTGTTTCGGGATCGACAGCGAGCAGGTCTGAATCAGGACTAAACCAGGACAAAGCCAGGACTAAATGTGGTCTGAACAACGACTAAACCAGGACTTAACACATGCACATTGTGTATAACAGAGGTGATATGCATTCTGCAATTTAGGAGCTCTCTCTCTCTCTCTGTCTCTGTTATTAGGTTTGGATTTGTGTTTTGTCATTCATATCCTCCTCTCGATGCCCTTTCTGTGCAGCACTTTTTTGTCCTTATATGGTGAATCATATGCTCTTTAGTCCTCACACACACGCTTCCAATTTGGGATTCACCAACTTCAGTATTTTCCCAACTTCAAAAAGAAACTACTGAACAAAAGGCTGTGATTGTTTCCCTCCCTCAGATTACTCCGCTCTGTGTGACTGCATGAGGACTATTGTGGATAAAACTACAATAACGCTTCTTTGAGAGTTTCTGTGGTTTGAAACATGGCTCGTTTAAAGAGCCCTGTTACACATTACCGTTTGTTCATTTTGTGATTAATTGTGATTAATATTGAAAACTGGAAATAATTATAGTCATTCATTTATTTTTAATCGATTCCCGGCTCTAGCTAAAAGTAATATATCAAATGACCTGTATTAGATTTATTTTGTTTGTTTCATAGAAATGTTTGTTTTCTTTCCGGTGACGCAGCTCCAGACAATCCCAAACTCCACTACCTCTGGATACTGATTCTGAGTCTGATTCTTGTCACAGCAGTATTGTGTATAATACACTGCTACTGTTGGAAGGTACGTAATGTCAGTTTGATCTTTCTCAGACAGATCACAGTCAGGCTGGTCGGGTCTTTTCCTCCTGCAGTATCGTGTGGTGCTGCGGATGGTTTGAATCGCCCCGGCTTGTGGACGACTCGCTGTCTCACTGAGTTTAGACGTGTGAGGGGCATAAACAAAGGCAGAGCGTAGAGTAGAGCTAATAATGAATACCCCTGCTCCCCCATGTGCCCTCCTATGTCCCCTGTACCCTCCATGTGTCCTCCCATGTGCCCTGTGCCCTCCATGTGCCCTCCCATGTGCCCTGTGCCCTCCCATGTGCCCTCCCATGTGTCCTCCCATGTGCCCTCCCATGTGCCCTCCCATGTGCCCTCCCATGTGCCCTCCCATGTGTCCTCCCATGTGTCCTGTGCCCTCCCATGTGCCCTCCCATGTGTCCTCCCATGTGCCCTCCCATGTGCCCTCCCATGTGCCCTCCCATGTGTCCTCCCATGTGCCCTGTGCCCTCCCATGTGCCCTGTGCCCTTCCATGTGCCATGTGCCCTCCCATGTGCCCTATACCCTCCCATGTGCCATGTGCCCTCCATGTGCCCTGTACCCTCCCATGTGCCCTGTGCCCTCCCATGTGTGGATGTAGGATGTTTGTATTTGATGAACATTTAATTAGTCTTTTCTTTTTCAGAGATCAAGATACCGCCATAAACTGCCGTAAGTATTTTTCATTTAGACCATCTTATGCACTTTCTGTAGAAACTGAACATACATTTTCTTCACCCATGTTTTACTCCTGATATTTGAATATTGGCCTGTATACTTAAAATAAACTGTTAACAGTCAAATGATTGATAAAAAAAAGATGTTGTTTGACTTTTTCAACAGAGACAAATATTATCCAGAGTTTACAGAGGTGGAGACACCCGTAAACTTTTTGTGGAGACCCGTAATGCATTTGGAGAAACCCGTAATGCATTTGGAGAAACCCGTAATGCATTTGGAGAAACCCGTAATGCATTTGGAGAAACCTGAAATGCATTTGGAGAAACCTGAAATGCATTTGGAGAAACCCGTAATGCCTTTGGAGAAACCCGTAATGCATTTGGAGAAACCCGTAATGCCTTTGGAGAAACCCGTAATGCATTTGGAGAAACCCGTAATGCATTTGGAGAAACCTGAAATGCATTCGTAGAAACCCGTAATGCATTTGGATGGCCCTGTCACAGTCCCTACAATCCATCTGTATAAACAAAAGTGAACCGACGCAAGAAAAATGTGTTGATGAGAAACTGTGATGTGACGCCCCCTGGTGGATGCTCGGTGTCCGGGCGGTTTCCAGGTCAGACGGCTGTGTAAGGTCACTCTAGGTCATATTTCAACCTCAGCCGCTCCTCGGGTCTTACTTTTTTTTAAATATCAGTTTGTGTAAACCTTGATTAGTTTTTTGTTGTTTTTGTAAAACTAAGAAAGTTCACACAAATGTTACTGTTTTTAAATCTTGAAGGTGTTACTGGATTCTCAATTCTTATTCATGCCACTTCAGTGCATTTCATTCCTCTGCTTCTGTTCTGTTTTATTGTTTAGATATTTATTTGTGGAATTATAACGTTTTTTATGACTGAAATTTTATATTTGTAAATTACATTTGTAGATACCCATGTGGGCGGCACGGTGGCGCAGCGGTTAGCGCTCACGCCTCACAGCAAGGAGGTCCAGGGTTTGATTCCCACCTGGACAGGGCCTTTCTGTGTTTGCATGTTCTCCCTGTGCCTGCGTAGCTTTCCTCCGGGTTCTCCGGTTTCCCCTACCACTAAAAACATGTACAATAGATTCCCCTCTGGGGCCAGGACTCCCCTGAAAAAGAGATTCTTAATCTCAGTGGGACTATCCTGGTTAAATAAAGGTCAATAAATAAAAGATACGGGGGCTAAGTACAAAACCTATGCATCTACATTTACTGTACTTAATGTGGTGGTGCACATTCCACTTCGATTCCCGCTTCAGACGATGTGCTCCAGTTTCCCCTACCACGAAAAATATGTACAATAGGATCCCTCTAGTCCCTTGGGAGAGAGGCAACTGTTATTTACATTGTTTTATTCTGTGTTTTATTTTTGTCAATCCAGTATTCACATTTCCCATATATCCCTCGGTTCATATCACTGACAGCTGCCGTTTGCATCACAGTAAAACACTGAAACGATCCTGGATCCAGCGTTTCTTTACCACGTCTGGACTGAGGAACACAAAGCTTTTCCTGTGGACAGCCCTACCACTCTTTAACAGACTCCCCTGAAGGAATAACTCCTGAATGCTCATGTGTATTTTAAGTTTAAGTGCTGTTTTAATGCTGTTGTAATTTATGTTGCTGCTAAATAAAAAAAATAAAAGATTTTTGATTATAACAAATTGTGATTTTTTACCCAAGTGTAAGTTGAATTTCCAAAATGTATAAATTAAATATGAATCTGATCTGATGAGAACATTTTGAAAAGCACAAATGGATTATAAAAGTCTGTCTCTGGTGTTTGAGATCTGCACCTGCTACACTAAAAAAAAAAAAAAAATGAATATTTGAAGTATTTTAGGAGTACAGATGGAAGCTAGCATACTGCCAAATCTGGTGCAGCCACATTGTTCTGATATAAATAAACTAAATTATCATTATTATATATGACGTATATTTATTTTAGACCTGTTTTTTGTTGTCCATGTTACGGCTTCAATTCATTTCTGGCTGTGAAAAAAACTCCAGAAGACGAGAGCGACTGAAATTCTAATGTTACAGTGCCTCTCGTAAGTATTCATACACCTTGAGCCTTTGCACATTTTGTCATGTTTACAACCCTAAACATAAAGATTTTATTTTGATTTTTTTACTGAACGTTCACACACAAGTAACAGACAACTGTGAAGTGAAAGCGAAATGACACATGATTCTGTTATTTTTCAAATAATAGAAAAGTGAAAAGTGGGGCTTGCATAAGTATTCATACAGCATTTTCTGAGTGCCTTAAATTGCCTTTATAACATTCCTAATGACTCCAGAATGTTCACACCTTGGCCTAACGATTAAATAGAGGCACCTGTGTGTAATCTACTCTCAGTTTAATTTCAGCTGTTCTTTCAGGCCCTCAGAGCTGTGGTCGGAGTGTATCGGTCACTAAACAACATCATGAAGGCCAAGGAGCACCAGAGAGGTCAGGGATAAAGCTGTGGAGAAGTTTAAAGCAGCGTTAAGTTCTACAAAGATTTCCCAAGATTTAAACATCTCCCGGAGCAACTGTTCAATCCATCATTCGGAAATGGAAAGAGCAAACAAGAACAAACTGAACAAGGCGAGCACTGGTAAGATATACACCCAAGTGCCCCAAGATAACTCTGGAGGAGCTGTGAAGTCCTGCCTCTGAGCTGGGGGAATCTGGACATGGGACAACTATAAGTCGTACTCTACACAAATCTGGCCTTCATGGATGAGTGGAAGAAGAAAGCCATTATTGAAAGGAGGCCATAAGAAATCCCGTTTGAAGTTTGCTGGAAGTCATATGGAGGTCACAGCTCCATGTGGAAGAAGGAGCTTTGGTCAGATGAGACAAAAATTGAACTTTTTGGCCCAGATGCAAAACGTTCTGTATGGAGCAAATCTGACACTGCTCATCGTCCTGAGTGCACCATCCCCAGTGTCAAATATGGTGGGGGGAGCATCATGCTGTGGGGCTGCTTTTCCTCAGCGGGGACTGAGGAGAGTGTAAGAATAGTTGGGAACATAGATGGAGCCAAATATCGGGAAATTTTGGAGGAAAACCTGCTGGAGTCAGAAAGAGAACTGAGGCTGGGGCGGAGATTCACCTTCAGCAGGACAATGACCCTAAACACAAAGATAAATCTACAATGGAATGGTTCAATAAAAACATATTAATGTGTTTGAATGGCCCAGTCAAAGTCCTGACCTAAATCCTATTGAAAATTTGTGGAATAATCTGAAAACTGCTGTTCACAAACGCTCTCCTTCAAATTTGACAGAGCTTGAGTTGTGTCAGTCTCTACATGTGCAAATCTTGTAGAGTCAGACCCCAAAAGACTTGTGCTGTTATTGCAGTAACAGAGGGTTCCACAAAGTATTCATTCATGCTGTATGAATACTTATGCAAGCCCCACTTTTCACTTTTCTATTTTTTGAAAAATAACAGAATCATGTATCATTTTGCTTTCACTTCACAGTTGTATGTTACTTGTGTGTGAACGTTCAGTAAAAAAGTAAAAATAAAATCTTTATGTTTAGGGTTGTAAACATGACAAAATGTGCAAAAGTTCAAGGTGTATGAATACTAACGAGAGGCACTGTACTTGCATTCTTTGGCCCCGATAGAATATCTGAAGGCGATCAAAACTAAAAAATGTGTGCGAAAAGTTTAACATTAACGAAATAGTACGGCTGGTCATGATGTGTATTAAAAAAAAAAAAAAAACATGTAACAAAGTGTTGCATAACTGTTATGCTCTTTCTTGTTTTGGCACTATATTTTGTTATGTCTTGTACACCCCGGTGTAGCGATTTCAAACTACCCCCCCATTCACCTTACCCCCCGGTACTTTGAAATTGATTTCAGACTACCGGGGGGTAACTTGAAATCGATTTCAAATTACCCCCGGGGGTAACCTGAAACTGATTTCAAGTTACCCCCCCTGATTTCAGATTACCCCCGCCACAATATGTATTGTTTGTTTGGCACGGCTGTGTTAAATAGAAAATGCCCGGATGTTAATTGCTAATAATAGCTACAACTCTCGTAACTTTTCATCTGGTAAGGTTAGCTTTAGTTCGGAAACTCCACTATCCTTAAGGTTAGGGCTACGGTAATGTTAGCTTTAGTTCGGAAACTCCACTATCCTTAAGGTTAGGGCTAAGGTAAGGTTAGCTTTAGCTCGTAAACTCCACTATCCTTAAGTTTAGGGCTACGGTAATGTTAGCTTTAGTTCGTAAACTCCACTATCCTTAAGTTTAGGGCTAAGGTAAGGTTAGCTTTAGTTCGCAAACTCCACTATCCTTAAGGTTACGGCTCCAACTGCGGTTCCTGTAAGGTATTTTATGGATGAAGAAAGCAGTTGAGAAGGGGGTAGTCTGAAATCAGGGGGGGTAGCTTGAAATCGCGTTCATCTTACCCCCGGGGGTAACTTGAAACTGATTTCAAATTACCGGGGGTTAGCCTGAAATGGGGGGTAGTTTAAAATCTTTACACCGGCTCTGTTTTTTACCCCTATAAAAAGAAGGAAAAATAAAATGCATGTATAGGCTACAATACTGCAAAACTACAATAAAAAAAAGTGTGTTTGAAGCTTAAACATGGTAGGAGGTGGGCGGGCTCGTGGGAGGTGACGTTGTTGCGTCAACTTCAGCCTCGAAAACTTTCACTTTCGAACAGTTTTATTTTGACATTCTGCAAAATGGACGACGCACCTAAACCATAGGCCTTACGCGCTTGGTGCAGGTCTATTGACCTATCTGTGCGTAAATGATTCCTGCAACACAAACAGTCTCCCTAACAGTATGGATGTCTGCGGATTTATCCTGATCATCTCTTTATCCAGTTATTATGTCTCAGCGCGCGCCATCAACATCAACATCGGTAAGAGCTTTTCTGTCTCAGTTATAGATGATGGACAGGATCATAAAACCGCTCTTTAACCCACGATAAACCTTATAAAAAACACACATATTATCATGTCAGTCTTTGGCTTAATGGCTGCAGCTCAGTGACATAAGTTTTGGCTTGTTTAAAGTGTTTTTCTGTGAATTAAGTAACTACTCCCTTGTAACATGATAAGGAAGCAGTGAGTCTTATCACATGAGTAACGCCTTAACAGAGCTTGAAATGTAAACACATTAAACTTATAATATTCTGCAATAGATAATGTTCTAATGATATAATCCACATCATTACTACAGATTCAGAGGTGGAAAGTTACAAAGTAGCTGCTTCTACTCCGTTACTGTACTTTAGCAGTAAGTTAGTTAGTTAGTATTTATTTTCCTGGTGATTTTTCACTTTTAAAACATAAATGAGCCTATAATGTAACGTTTCTAGTTGGATAATGTTTTTAATCAATAAGTACATTTTGATGAAGTACTGTAGTACTTATTTTACTTAAGTAAGTACTTTTACTGGAGTATTTTTAACCTATGTATCAGCACTACTGAAGTATTAAAATACTTAGTACTTTTGACATCTCAGGTTTAATGAAAACTAAATGTTTCTGAAAACGAGCCTTTAGTGAAAATTAAACTACAAATTGTTGGAGCACGACGACACTTGAAACCTTTATTTTGTTTTATTGTTATGATTATTTTCATTATTCTGATCTTTCTCTTTCAGATGAGGAGGAAACATTATGTGTTTATAATGAGAGCTGTGTCCTGCCCTGTCGCTTCACCCCTGGGTCTGATCTTTACATCCAATGGACAAAGAGAGACAGAGATCTGACTGTCCACAGTTTTCATCACAATCAGAGCCAGGTTTGGGATCAGTATCCGGACTACAGAGGCAGGACTTCTCTGTTTGAAGAGGAGATGAACACAGGAAATGCTTCACTGCTGCTCAGAGACGTCACACTTGAAGACCAAGGACGGTACTTGTGTTTGGCCAACGGTAACATGACTTATGTCAACATGAAGGTCTTTGGTAAGAAACATGTAGATGATGTTTTCACTGATTTGACCCGAGCACATTTTAAAAACAAAAAACAAATCCAAACTAATGAAATCAAATGTCCCCTGAGGCCACGGCTTTAGAAAGTAAAAACTAAACGTCCACTTAATTAATGTGTTTGTGGTGCTTAAAGGCTCGGCAACATTTGTGTCTTGATTTCAAATTAACAACAGTCGACTCAGTTATACTGACTCATGTTAGACTTCAGCTGAGAAACAAACTAAAGACACAAACTGCCTCATGTGTCTAAGTGTGAACCAACTCAACATGTTCTTTGTCTCTCAGCTCCAGTTTCAGAGGTGCAGGTGAACTGCAGGGGTCGAAAACTGTACTGTCATGCTCACGATATCAACTGTCGATATTGTACAGTCAGCACTGAACACAGCACGAACAACAAGACGTACGAGGAGACAGGTGAGTGTTTCATTAAAATAACAAAGCAAAACAATTCTAGAAGCACTTTTTCAAATCACATTCCTACACTCACACAGCCACTTAAAGTGCTTATGACAGGTTTTCATGTTTTTATTTTTTATTATTACACTGTTTTGTCCTGAATTTTGGACTTTCTGATTTAAAATGTGGCTTAAACAAGCGATTACACGTGAATACAGTATCTGTAGTAATTATTTACATCTGTAGTAATTACATTTCCCCGTGTTCCCTCCGTGTCCATGAGACACACTTCTGTTGTTTTTGATGGTAAAGTCAAATCCAAGGAAAATTTGTGGGTCAAACTGAAAAAGACTTGTCCTGGTCTTAATCCAGATATTGGTGCAGACTTTGAAAAAGACTCTTGTAAGATACACAATTTCTTGTTCCAAAATCTATTCTAGAACTTTAGTGACACTCACTCATGGCCCTTGTTTACAGTTACAGAACTTCTACTCCCCTGTCTGTCATGTACACTTAAACTAGTTTAAATGTACAAAAATAAGATTAGTCATTTTTTATTGCTGACTGAGAGCAGTACACAGTAATGGTGTAACAGTAAAAGTAGTTAGTACTATATTAATGATCACCCAAACAATATCCTGGGACTGTCATTCACGCACAAAACTCCAACGTATAATCAACAAATCATCCAAAATCACGGGCCACACACTCCCAACAGAGACTCTGTCAAAGTTGAATATCACCTGAGACCAAACACATCCTGCGCACCACCTGGGGGCGCTACAGGTCTTTGAAAGCCAACGGACCCAAAGAGTAGACGGAGAGAAGGTAACAAGATTACAAGATTTATTATAACAAATAGTAGGAAAGCTGGTTGCTGGTTGGTTGGGCGGAGCTGGGGTTGTGGTTGTTTGGAGCAGGTCAGATGGTGGAGGCTGGAGTGGAGCAGGTAGGTAAGGGCTGGTGCTGGACGAGGCTGGTGTCCGGAGTGGAGCAGGTAGGTGAGGGCTGGGGCTTGAACGAGGCTGGTGTCCGGAGTGGAGCAGGTAGGTGAGGGCTGGGGCTGGACGAGGCTGGTGTCTGGAGTGGAGCAGGTAGGTGAGGGCTGGGGCTGGGGCTGGGGCTGGACGAGGCTGGTGTCTGGACTGGAGCAGGTAGGTGAGGGCTGGGGCTTGAACGAGGCTGGTGTCCGGAGTGGAGCAGGTAGGTGAGGGCTGGGGCTGGACGAGGCTGGTGTCTGGAGTGGAGCAGGTAGGTGAGGGCTGGGGCTGGGGCTGGGGCTGGACGAGGCTGGTGTCTGGACTGGAGCAGGTAGGTGAGGGCTGGGGCTTGAACGAGGCTGGTGTCCGGAGTGGAGCAGGTAGGTGAGGGCTGGGGCTGGACGAGGCTGGTGTCTGGAGTGGAGCAGGTAGGTGAGGGCTGGGGCTGGGGCTGGGGCTGGACGAGGCTGGTGTCCGGAGTGGAGCAGGTAGGTAAGGGCTGGGGCTGGACGAGGCTGGTGTCTGGAGTGGAGCAGGTAGGTGAGGGCTGGGGCTGGACGAGGCTGGTGTCTGGAGTGGAGCAGGTAGGTGAGGGCTGGGGCTGGACGAGGCTGGTGTCTGGAGTGGAGCAGGTAGGTGAGGGCTGGGGCTGGACGAGGCTGGTGTCCGGAGTGGAGCAGGTAGGTGAGGGCTGGGGCTGGACGAGGCTGGTGTCTGGACTGGAGCAGGTAGGTGAGGGCTGGGGCTGGACGAGGCTGGTGTCTGGACTGGAGCAGGTAGGTGAGGGCTGGGGCTGGACGAGGCTGGTGTCTGGAGTGGAGCAGGTAGGTGAGGGCTGGGGCTGGACGAGGCTGGTGTCCGGAGTGGAGCAGGTAGGTAAGGGCTGGGGCTGGAGCTGGACGAGGCTGGTGTCCGGAGTGGAGCTGGTAGGTAAGGGCAGGGGCTGGACGAGGCTGGTGTCCGGAGTGGAGCAGGTAGGTAAGGGCTGGGGCTGGAGCTGGACGAGGCTGGTGTCCGCAGTGGAACTAAATATTTGCCATATAACAGAACAATAATGTTAATTTATCCCATAAAACACTATATATTTTACATTTGGATCATTTATTTGAGCTGAAACAACCAAGTCACTTTCTGTAATGCTGTCCCTGAACCAACAGAGTCAAAACTTCATCTCTAAAGTTTTTTTTTCTTCAGTACCTGCTTTCAAAATGTTTTCTTAGTTGATGCCATAGTGGTATTACAGTGTCTTGTGTTTAACATCAGAAATTCTCTCTTTACAGAGCGGACCTTTGTCAATTCGCCTCAGTTTTGGGTGATCATTAGTTGTACTTCTTTTCTTTGTGCTGCACAAGTCTGGTTCTGCTTTATGTGCAAAAAGAGAAATAGATTGCAAGTCATATCTTCAAAATTTCAAGAGATGTGGATGGAAAAACCAGATGCTCCTGGGTAAGTGCATCTCATTTGTAAACAAAGACATGATTAGACATGAGTTCATCTGGTTGTTTTTTGTGTTATTTTGACTGTAAACTGCAGAGTCTGAACAAACATGGACAAACTCACTGTGACACAGTCAGAGGAGGCGCAAAATAATCCATTAACTAAAACAATACTCTATATTACTCACTGATTATACTGAGGGATATTAACTTTCTCCTACTGCCTTTGAGCAGCTCTGGATTAAATATTTCTGCAGTTTGAGTATCTTTTGTTATAGATATGTTTGAAGATATTAATTATACAAAATGTTGGATTTGAAAAACAAGAGACATCAAGAAACTTACCATCCACCCATCCATCCATCCATCCATCCATCCATCCACCCATCCATCCATCCATCCATCCACCCATCCATCCATCCATCCATCCATCCATCCATCCACCCATCCATCCATCCATCCACCCATCCATCCATCCATCCATCCACCCATCCATCCATCCATCCACCCATCCATCTTCTTCCACTTTTCCGTTTCCGGGTCGTGGAGGCAGCTGTTGGAGTTGCCCAAATCACATTGCATCAGCCCCTTATGGCTCCTCCTGCAGGTGGTGGGTCCACAGAAGGACGGCCTCACGATTAACCGGGTCTGTTGGTCTCTCATAAGGGGCTTCTGAACCGCTCTTTGTCTGACCCGTCACCTAGGACCTGTTTGCCATGGCCCCGACAACAGAGCTCAAGGATCATTCGGGTGCTCAAACCCCTCCACCACGTTAAGGTGGCGGTTCCAGGAGGGGCCAGAAACTTACACCAAAAGAAAATCCAAATTCCCTTTTACTTTTAACTATGAGGGGACAGCACACACGGTTTTAGACAGTTACAGTCTGTATAAGGGCAAAATATACACACATTACAAAACACAACTGGGATCAGCAGGTCATTCTGTAAATAATTAAAATTGTTCAAGAGACATTAGATAAAAAACAAGTGCATTTTTCTGTCCTGCTACAGGAAAATAACCTCTTCACTGTCTGGACCTGACTCTAGTTACAGTGAATCCAGGGCCGATGCTGATGCTGATGTTGAGACTGTGGATGTTCCAAACCCAGAGGAGGAACATCTTGAACCGAACATCTCTGAAGAGGCTGAGACTGAACGAGGACAGAGACTCGGAAAATACTGACAATAGACTTTTTTTCTTATCAGCAGTTATAAATCTGCAGATAAACCGTGCTATTTTTTCTGAAACTGACTCCAAGGATGTGATGTGTTACAAATGTTAGTGTCATTTCTGTCACCAGCTCCACTGGATCTTCAGAACTCTCTCCTCTGTACCACAGACTCTCCTCATATCCAGACTCAAACTCCCTCACCATGGCATTATTGTCCTGTTTCATTTCACTGTTACTGTTTTACATGTTTTGACTCCGCAGTGTTCTTGTGTGTCTTGAAAGGCACTTTTAAATGAAATATACTATACTTGTTATTCATATTTACAGCAATTTCAATACAGGTCATTTATTGGCAAATAAGTGCATTTTTAAGGCTTATGCTTCTCTTATTTAGGTCAGTAAATATAAGCTTTAAAGGGTGAATAAAAGTCTAAATGTTGATGTAAATATCTCATTGTGTTGAAAATAAACCACTGTTTCTTTTAACGTTTCAAAATGACGTTTTATGAATTTCTGTTTGGCTGAAACAGGTTTATTTTTGCAGGTGAAGCTTTTTTCATACATTAGAGCCGAGTCCTTGGGCAACACACTGGACTCGTCTCACCAGAGCGTCCGTGCTTTTGGACTGATGCTGTCGGTGCGGATTGGCAGCCCCAAGGCAGCTGTGGCTACAAAGAAAACGCAGTCTAACAACAGTGAAGTGAGACTGAGGAAATAACAAAGCACAAACTGACAAAACACCAGTGACTTTTATGAGTTTATAAGAGACTTTATACACAGCGATCGATTAAACGACCTCATCAGTAGTTTGAAAGTTTTTATTTTGATCTAATTTCCTGCAAAGTGAGATGTTTGTTGTTAAAGTGCAGATCTGTTTACACTGTGCACTCACATCCAGGGCAAAGGAACTTATTTCAAGATGACTTTGGAAACAAAAGTAAGTGAGTCCATAACCTACTGCAGAGGTGGGCAGAGTGAAAGAAATATTTACTCAAGTAAGAGTCACGTTACTTTGAAATAATGCTACTAGAGAGGGGTGAGCAAAGTAAATACTCAAGTAAAAGTATGTACTACCTGGAGACAATGATACTTGAGTACTGTGAGTAATTGTAAAAGTCTGATTTATGTTATAATAATAATAATACATTTTATTTGTAACGCACTTTACATTTTCGGCAAAATCCCAAAGAGTTCATTAGGTCACAGCTTTTTACCTCTACTTGAGTAAAAGTATGTCAAGGTAGAGTTACTTAACTTGAGTAAATATTGTAGCTACTCCACCCACCTCTGGAGGCACGAACGCGAACCCCACTAACCCCTGGCTGTTTTATTCTTTGTGTAGTGACTGAGTATTTGTCAACAACAAAAAAAGGAAACTTAAATTGCGACATAAGAAAACTTCAGATAAACACTTAGACGCACCCTGGGTTTTTTGGTTTTACGCAGCATTCAAAAGAGAACAATGTCCAAACAAACTTAAAGTTTCAAAAAGGGTTTATTTTCCAGATTTGAACGGCAAACAGCAAGATTTCATGTCAAGGCCGACTTGCTGCCTCTCCGACGTGACTGGTAAAAAACCATTAGCCCCCCCAGGTGCCTGTTGGACAATGTGGCTACTCCCCTATATCCCCTGGGTGCGCAATAGAAGACTAACCAAGTAAAATAACACAAAAAGGAAAAAAAATAGACTCAACTTAGCATATTGAAGACTACATAACAAAAAAGAAAACATACTTATGTGCAACTAATAAACAAAGAGTGACATTTTAGCTTTAAATAAAAAAAACTGACAAAAAGCTCCTACACTTTGTATTGTTCTTTTCAGTGGGTCTGGCATGTAGCCTCGGACCGGCTCTGCTCAAAAGCACCAGCGCGTGCGGAGCCGAGATAAAAAACAACTGTCAAAGCAAACGCAGAGGAGGAGGAGGAGGGGGAGGAGGAGGAGGAGGTGTGTGGAAGTTCCGCGTAAAGGCCATAAAGCAACAGAGCCGCTCAAAGCAAGTGTCCTTCTTCCACGCGCCATTACGAGCCTTCCTTCTTTTCTTTTCTTTTCTTTTCTTTTCTTTTCTTTTCTTTTCTTTTCTTTTCTTTTCTTTTCTTTTCTTTTCTTTTCTTTTCTTTTCTTTTCTTTTCTTTTCTTTTCTTTTCTTTGCGTTTGGAGTTGGGTAAAGTTTCAACTGCGCAGTAGCCTAAACGTCACGCATGCGCAAAGAGACGTAATGCTGGTGTAGCGTGGAGACGTGTGCTGATGTGTGCACATTCTGGAAGTGTATAACCTGCTTTACTTTGAATATGGACAATGTCTTACTCAGTGTCTTGGTGGGAAAAAAAACCTTGTTTATTGGACGCACTTTACGCATTACCACAAGGAGAGATAGAGCCTTGCTGACACAAACACAATTTGGCAAATTTGATAAATTTCATGTTTGTTTCTTTATTCCCCCGTTTTTTGTGTGTGTGCATGTCCACGATAGAAAAAAATTAAAAAAAAATGTCTGAAACTACATACATTATAATCATTGAACCTGCTTTGTCAGGGATTCTACGTAACGGGTGCGCACTCCCGCCACCCCCCCCCCCCCCCCCCCCCCCCCCCTTTCTCTTTTGTTGATCAGTGCCATGATGAGGCCGCGTTTACAGATTTTTCTTCTGTTTTTGTCATGTCGCGGTTCTGCGGGTAAGTCCAGTCTGGGTTTATATAACGTCAGATTAGCCTAAATAAAATGAACACAATATCCGGTACCGTCCCAGGGTGTCAGTTTTTGAGAAGGGCGGACAAATTAGCCAAGGCACGTCAATTATGTAACAACATTCCTGTAAACACACGTGACAGGTTGTGTGCCACATTTTTCTTCAGGACAATCTACCTTATATGACCTTTGAAGCGCGTGAGCACCATAGCCTATATATAAATGTGAGCACGAATGTCTTCCTCCTCTGACTCATGTCCTAAACATTTGCCTAAACCACAAGTGACTTCGCTCCAGATGTTCAGTTTGTATTTTAAACAGTGTATTCTGAATCACTGAGTAAAACATGCTGAAGTAGGCTACACAATCGTCGTGTATTTATAAAGTATTTACACACAAAGGAGAAAACATTTGTACTTTCAGTTTCGAGTTCAGTTTGACGGTTAGGGGGGGCCCTCTGCTGGTTTAAAAGGGAAGTGCAGCCTATGTATTTCTAAATCTAAAGCTGCTATTTGCTTGTTCTTAGGTATTTTTATGTTGTTTTTTGAAGTAACTGTACTGTACTTACTGAAGTAAAACATTCGGTTCCTGTTCTCCCTGTGCCTGTGCACCCTCAACATATGATCAAAACAGAATATTTCAATATATTTCCCACTCTTGCTTTTCTCTCAGATGTTGACGTCTCCTGTGTTTTTCGGGAGAGCTGTGTCCTGCCCTGTCCCTTCACTCCTGGGGATGATCCTGTCATTCACTGGACAAAAGAACCGGAGGATGCTCCAGTTCATATCTATTTCAAGAATCAACATCAACTCCATATCCAACATGAGAACTACACAGGCCGGACCTCTCTGTCTGATCACGGCATCCGCACCGGAGACGCATCACTGCAGCTCCACAAGGTCAAAGTCAGTGATGAAGGAAGATACAATTGTTACGTCGGCACCATCAGACCAGACAACGACAAGTTGTCTTTTGTTAACTTAAAGGTTTATGGTGAGTAATGTTGTCATCATTGCGCTAAATAAAGGTTTACAGCAACAAACCCACTCATTTGGAGTGGATACAATTAAAAATTATTAACTGTACAAAAACAAAATGAAACATACCCTCACAAAACAAACAATACATGATATTAAAGTATCAAGAAACACAGTGATTCTCCGATGTCCTGGTTTAATGATATATAAATCAAGTCCAGGTCCAAGCTGGACATTTGCACAGCCCACTTTGACTCCTCGTGGTGCTTCACTAAACATTAGGCTGATTGGATCAGGAAATGTCTCACAAACTGAGGTTCATTTTAATAAGAAGCTTTTGTTTTTTATATTTTATTTTAAGATTTTTTTTTTTCAACTCTCTCCCTGTCATCTGTCTCTCTGTGACCGTTTACTCGACCTGAAGCAGGTTCACACACATTCAGTCGTTAATTGGTTATAGCTTTGTTTCTACTGAAATACTTGGCCTCGAGCAAGTTTTAATCGTCCAAACACCATCAGCCGAACCTTCCAACTGTTGCCTGAAATAAAGCAATATCATCTACAAATACCAGAGCTGTCCATCAAATTACCTAACAGGGCAGGGGCGGGCGATACTTTTTTACAAGGGGCCACACAAGTGTAATTGAGTTTGAGGGCTGTAACTTGAACTTGATTAAATATGCTTAATTATGTCTGGAACCTGCTTGATGGTTTTTGTAATGTTTAAAGAAAGACAAAATAACTGAAGTGAAGTTAACAGAGAGGCAGATGTCATGAGATCGCTCTTCTCTCTTCTCCTTTTCATTCAAACTACATTGACGTAGCAGGTTTGTTGTATTTAATGTCATCAAATAAATAAGTCAAATGAAAAATGTAGAGGCATTAGAGCTCACTCTGGCGGGGGAAGGTCATGATGCGTCTGAAACACGCTACGCAATCAATCAAATTGAATCAATTACGGAGGGAGTCAAGGGCCGGACAAAATTGCTTGGGGGCCGGATTTGGCCCACGGGCCGCAGTTTGCCCACCTCTGTGATAGGGTGTTCTCCTACAAAGTCTTTAGGGAATAGAGAGTATTTTTTCCCACAGTTTTAGAGTGTCATGTATATGATTTCTGATTTGATCTTCTTGGGGGCTAAAGGTTCTGTGGCCCCTGGGCCTGACGTTGCCTAAAGGTCATGCAGAACATATTCTCACTGGTTTAAAGGAAAGGTGCGCAAGATTCTTTTTTGAATATTTCATAAACATGACCTCTGTGTACAGTGAGTGGAAGGTTTCAGTGTTAAATAAAACAGATGAATCCAGGTCTAACCCTCTCTCTCTCTCACAGCTCCAGTGCTGGGTGTGTCGGTGCGTCAGGAGGGACAGGAGCTGATCTGCAGAGCTGAGAAGATTTACCCAGAGCCTACAGTGGACTGGACTCCTCTCTCCTCTGACTCTGATCAAACACAGACCTCAAAAACAGAAGATGGGCTTTATTCAGTCTACAGCTCAGTCAGACTCCCACCCAGCAGCACTGCACAGAGAGTCACCTGCACCATCAGCACCTCCTACAGCTGGAGGAACGACACAATCACACCACAGGGTAAGTAAAGCTGTAACAACACCTGCTGCTCTTCAGTCCAGTCATTGTCTACAGAATCTGTTCTAACTCTCTCTTTCTCTCTCTCTAATAATATAAGCTTTAAATCTACAGTATTTAAAGCTTAAGTGTTTATTTCAGAGCTGCAGTAGACACAGATTTCTCCAAATAAAACGCTCATTTGACTAAAGGCTGGTCCAAACAGTGGCTGTGCTTGACTTAGTGCTGTTCTAAAGTTTCAAGTTTCAAGTTTAATGGTTTTGTTTAGCCCAATATCACAACAGAAGTCACCTCACAGCTGCACCAAACATTAAGGCAATAAAACAGAGCAATAAATATGACAATTAAAAGTTCAGGTGAATCCAGGCAAACATAATGTCATAGCGTCAGCAGCAGATAGCGACGAGCGGCGCGGGCGTCCCCTGTCCTTAGACTCTCCAACACGGCAAGGAAAAACTCAAAAACCCGGCAGGAGAAAAGAGAAACCTTGGGGAGAACCACAGAAGGAGAGATCCACTCCCATGGACGGACAGGCTATAGAGACCCAGGGCCGAAGGATCCCTCAGCAGACGGGCCAAGATCACAGACCGTCCAGTCCTCAGATTCCAGAATGCAGGTTCCTCCGTTCACCCAGGTTCCTCCGTTCGATCTAGACAGGCACTCCCGAGGGGGGGGACAGGAGGCACCATGTGAATAGTGATGAACAGACTACAGATAAATTAAATATTGTATCATAATAACCCAAAGTCTGCAGTAAGAAGAAGAGGATAGCGCTCAGTGGACTGTACTTCCCACAGCAGTGTTTCTCCTGAGGCAGCTTTACTTCAGGCTGTGGGTTAGAGCTTTACCTAACTGACCTGATTATAAGCTAATTCTAAGAGGTACGTTTTGAGCCTAGTCTTAAATGTAGGGACTGTGTCTGCTTCTTTAACGTGGGCTGGGAGTTGATGAGGGAAGCTTATCATTTATTTTATCTCTAATGGTTTTGATTTTATCATAAAAAAATTCAAGGAAGTCATCGCAGCTAAGGGTATCAGGGATTGAAGGTTCTACTGCGCTGTGACTGAAGGTCACGGTACTGAAGAGAAACCTAGGGTTGTTTTTATTTGCTTCAATTAATGAAGAGTAGTAGTCTACTAACCAGTTCAACCAGACGAAAGATACAGAGACCTGACCAGGTGAAAAGGCGATAAGTGAGTTTGTTATTCCGACCTCTCTCTCCCTTCCTCAACTGTCCCACTTTTATGGACGAGGAGCACCTCTGCTGCTCATACTCTCTGCCCTGGTGTGTGCCGTGAACAGAAGAATGTGCAGGCCACTGTTTGTACATACTGAGATATGTTCTTACCTGAGTCACGCAAAAACAACAAACATGTTGTTAGCATTTAGCCTCTCCTCCTCTCCTCTATGGACCCAAACGGGGTGAAGTTAGAAGCGACTAAGCTCTTCCACGTTTCCCCTTTAAATACAGTTACGTGAGCCTTTACACGATCCAAGCATAGTTAAACATGTTGATTTTCTAAGCGGATAAAAAGGGGAACTATATTGTGCACTTCGACGTCCGTGCAGTTATGTCGAATAAAGTACCAGTGTATTTTTGCTAAAACTTTCAAATTCCGCCGTTCATAAATAGCATTGAATGAGCTGCATTAGCGTTAACTTGGTGATCACAGAGGTGCACACTCTACTCGATGAGCGAAGTGAACAGAGGGTCAGGCTGCTGTATCTATTTGAGGGACTGACCCACAGGAACAGAAGGAAAACCCTCTCGAGATGTACATTTTGATTTTGTAATGAGAGCTAATTCGTATGCCCAAAGGTGTCGGTGGCTCCTAACGTGGCTGAGATTTTTTCCTTCAGGGTTTTGCTGGTTATTAGGTTTGGATTCGTGTTTTGTCATTCATATCCTCCTCTCGATGCCCTTTGTGTGCAGCACTTTTTGTCCTTATATGGTGAATCATAGGTGGTGAATATGCTCTTTAGTCCTCACACAAACACCAACTTCAGAACACCTGGGCGAAGTATTTTCCCTACTGTCCCTACTCCTTACTTTTCCAATCTTTCTGTTCGTCTGTGTCGTCCAGGAGTCAACGAGACGTGTGTGTTGAACGAGACCTGCACTCTACAAATCCCTGCAGACCGGCCGGTGAAACAATTCTTCTGTCTCATTGGAAGAGACGAGGTTCCAGTCGCCTTTTACCCGACCGACCGGCAGTTGCACCAGCACAAGGACTTTAAGAACAGAACCTCAGTGTTCCTGGAGCAGCCAGGGAGGGGTGTGGTTCTGCAGATCCGGAGAGTTCAGGAGATTCATCAGGGCGGATACACCTGTGAAGTTAGTTTCAGCTCTGGAAACCCCACAAAGCACTGGATCAACCTCACAGTGCTCCGTGAGTTTAAGTCTTTACCCTAACGTTACACATTGCTGTTTTTTTTTTTTAAATATTTATATTTGAATTTCTTGCAAATCCTTGTAGAAATGTTATGTTATTCAGGCCAAAATGTTCAAACAGTAAGACATCCAACCAAAACCAGTTCATAAACCGCTTTTACAGTTGTATAGAGTGACAGTTTATCACATGATTTGACACGTGGATTTTAGCCTCTTAACTCCCACCTGAACGGATCCCATTCTATCCAGTTTGGCTTTACCCTAATCAAAAAGCTTCTTGGGGATAAAGCACCAAAACAGCCACAAAAAATTAAAAGAAAACAAGGATGTAAACGCAACAAAAATTCCACAAAAATATGACAAAAATGTGACAAAAATTCCACAAAGATGTGACAAAAACTCAACAAAAAAGTGACAAAAATTCAACCAAAAAGTGACAAAATTTCAACAAAAATTCAACCAAAAAGTGACAAAAATTCAACAAAAAAAGGACAAAAATTTAACAAAAATTCAACAACAATGTGACCAAAAAAAAAAAAACATAACAAAGTTGACACAACACAGCAACAACACGAGGAAAAAGATCAGTTTTGTGGGTCTTAGCTTTCAAACGAGGTGCTACACAGGCCTATATAACAGCCAAAGAGAACAGAATACATTTGGTTTAGGCAAGTGGTAAGAGTTTAAGGCATAAACTGTGACTCTACTTGCATTTACAAATCCCAGTTTTCCCAGATACATTCTCGCCTGGATGTTTAACCTGACGTTTAAACATTTTAGTGCTACTTTTCTGAATACTGTGATTTCTGTTTTCTCTCAAAGATTCTCCAAACACTCAACAAACTCCTGCTCCAAACTCTACACCCACAGTGGCCCCCCCGCTCGGTGAGTCTTTGCTCAATCTACTGTTTAACTGTTTTGCTCATATTCTATGAATGTAATTATAATTTCTTTGTATTAACACTAACAAGTAAACCAAAAATAATTATATATATGTTTTACTTTTACCATACCAACTTATGTATAATGCACTTTAACCACTTAACTCCCGCCTGAACCGAGAGGATCTTTTTCCTCACGTCATCAGATTTTTTTTCCCATCAGTTTTTTGTTGGGTATTCAACTCATTTTTGTAACTTCTTTGTCATTTTTTGTCACATTTTTGTCATTTTTTTTGTGTCAAATTTTTATCACATTTTTGTCTCATTTTTTTCCTTTGTCTTTTTTTTGTTGTCATTTTTTGTCAAATTTGTCTTCATTTTTTCATCAATTTTTTATCAAATTTTTGTCATTTTTTGTCATTTTTTTGTCACATTTTTGTCATTTTTTCATCAATTTTTAATCATTTTTTGTCATTTTTGTCATTTTTTTGTCACTTTTCTGTCGTTTTTTAATCAAATTTTTGTCATTTTTTGTCATATTTTTGTCCATTTTTTTGTCATTTTTTGCCATTTTTTTGTAATTTTTTTTGTCATTTTTCGTTCTTTTTTTGTCAATTTCTTGTTTCATTTTTGTGACATTTTTCCACTTTTTCATCAATTTTTTGTCACTTTTTTGTCACATTTCCATCATTGTTTTCTTTCAGTTTTGTTGCTATTTTCACAGCTTTTTTTCCAGAAGCTTTTGGACTGGGGTGAAGCCAAACTGGAGAAAATGTGCTCGGTTCAGGTGGGAGTTTTGGAACAGACACGCCCCTTTACCAGGACAGCCCTGCCCACTAATGTTATAAGAAGTTTGACTGACAGAGGGCCAATGCCTCACGGGGCTTCATCATCACTAGTTTTTGTTGATTTGACCTGAATTGACCCAGACATTGTCCCGTTAGGTCTAGTTCTTTCTTAAATATTTTCTTAAACATAAATTTCATGTCATGTGGTTGTGTTTTCAAAGCTCCGGACAGATCCCATCTGCAATACCTCTGGTTTCTGTCGATTCCGGTCATAGCACTGGCGGTGGGTCTGGCGGTGGGTCTCTATGTCTGGCGTAGGAAGGTACAGAATGTTTTTTTTTTTTTTTTAAGTACAATAATCATACTACATTTTTATTCCTACAGCCACACAAGTGATCTAATAGTGTTAAATCTGCTGACCCTGTAGTTTAGTTCTGTTTAACTGTGCACTGTGAACTGATCTGGATTTCAAAGCATAAACTGTGACTCTACTTGCATTTACAAATCCCAGTTGTCCCAGATTGTTCACGCCTGGACCATAAGCGCGACGTTTAGACATTTTAGTGCTGCTTTTCTGAATACTGTGATTTCTGTTTTCTCTCAAAGATTCTCAACGAACTCCAGCGCCAAACACAACGCCCCTACGACTCGGTGAGTCTTTGCTCAATCTGATGTTTAACTTTTTGTTCATATTCTATTAATGTTATTATCAGTGCTTTATATCAACACTTTTGGTCAGCGGCCATTGTGGTTTTCTGAAGTTCCTGGCCATGCGCTGAAACTAAAATGAGTGACTGTTCAAAAGTGAATCAGTGTCAAATCAATGTAGGCTTGATATTAACTTGATCAGATAACATGGAAAACACATAAAAATGAAACCAATATAATTAATGCATTCCCCCTCCTGGAACCTCCTGGGGTTTGAGCGCCTGAATGATCCTGGAGCTCTGTTCTCGGGGGCTTCGTGCCCCAGGGCAAACTGGTCCTATAGGTGACGGGTCAGACAAAGAGCGGTTGTCTGTTGGAGAGACCAACAGGCCTGAGAATCGTGAGGCCGTCCTTCTGTGGACCCACCACCTGCAGCTCCAACAGCTGCCCCCACGACCCGGTAACGGACAAGTGGAAGAAAATGGATGGATGGATAATTAATGCATTAATCACATCATATACTGTATGTTTTGACCAACCTCACTCCTGTATCTGAGCCACACTCATGACCTGAGAGACAAAGCACTTGTATTAACTACAGAATGTAAAGCCAGGGGTCTCCAATAGTGATGCGCGGGTTGTGGCTGCCCGCGGGTCGGGTCAGGCCATGAAATTCTCCTCTGATGGCGGGGCGGGTTGGGGCGGGTCAAAACATGCCGGTCGTAGCCACTATTTGCTGCCGTATGTGCATTCCTTGAATTCTATCACATCTTATTTCGTCATCTTTAGAGCAGGTTTTAGACGTAAATATGCGCCGGATTTTCCAGGGAACGTGTTTCTGGAGCTCACGTCTCGCTTTGTCCACGGCGTTTGCGACTGTGTATGACCTCGCGTTACCTCCGCTCTCTTCGGATTTTCATACGGATCACATTTGTAACACGTCATTTTTAATCGTTGCGGAGGCAAGGCGGGTTGTAAAAATATAAATAACTTCCGGGGCGGGCCGGGTTCGAAGCCTGCTCCAAACGCGGGGCCCGCGGGCATCATTAGTCTCCGACCTTTTGACATGATGAGCTACTGTTATGTAACAAAAGCTACTTATGCATCAAAGAGGTTAGTCTAATGATGCCATTTCTAATTTAAAAAACAATGTGCTTTATGGAGCTTTGTTATACATATACATAGTGTTTATGTTTGCACTTTAATGTGAGTTTTCAACAAAACTACTCGTATATGGCTTTGACTTAATATTTCATTTCACAGCTTTCACTTTGCAGAAAAAATATCGGGATATATATCATATATCGATATTCGAACAGAATCCTTGTTATGAACTGTCGGGCTTTTCCTTTTAGAATGATGAAACTGAATATTTGGTTAATGAAAGGTGTAGTGATGTGGCGGTCATGACCAACCGGCTCTTTCGAATGGCTCTTTAAGGTGAACGTTCTGAACTGGATCTGAACTGTGAAAAGAGCCGGATCTATTTTTTAAAGTCCAACAACGGAGCAGGCGACACAAGTGAAAGTTTCTTGCACTAAAGTCAAAGCCACACGCACTGAAAATGATTCGTTAGTAGTTGTGGAGCAGGATTTTGTAATTTTAGATGATTTGAATGAAATAAGTGTGCCTTTTATCCATTATTAAAATGTAATATTACAAAGAGCCAGTCTTTTGAACGGCTCTTTGAAACGAACGTATCCCAAAGACTCGGCCCTCAGTAAAGAGAGTGTTTTATGTCTGCTAAGTATTGATAAATTAATAAAGCCTACTGCAGCTATAGGCTATAGGAAGTTTCTGAATACGTGCCACCCATAAGTGCAGCCTTCCTCATCACGAGTTTGTTCATTAACCTCTTAACTCCCGCCTGAACCGAGAGGATCTTTTTCGTCACGTCATCAGATTTTTTTTTCCATCATTCATTGGTTGGGTATTCAACTCATTTTGATAAGTTTTTGATCATTTTTTTGTCATTTTTGTATCACATTTTTGTCACATTTTTTGTTATTTTTTCGTCATTTTTTCGTCATTTTTTTGTCATAATTTTATCAAATGTTTGTCATTTTTTGGTAATTTTTTGTCCATATTTTTTTTTTTCATTTTTCCGTCATTTTTTTATAAAATTTTTGTCATTGTTTTGCTACATTTTGGTCATTTTTTGTCACATTTTGGTCATTTTTTTTGGTCAAATTTTTATCACATTTTTGTCTTTTTTTTGTCACATTTTTGTCACATTTTTGTCTTTTTTTTGTAAATTTTTTGTCAATTTCTTTTGACATTTTTGTGACATTTTTGCCACTTTTTCATCAATTTTTCGTCACTTTTTTGTCAACGATTTTTCACTTTTTTGTCACATTTCCATCATTGTTTTCGTCTGTTTTGTTGCTATTTTCACAGCTTTTTTCCAGAAGCTTTTGGACTGGGGTAAAGCCAAACTGGAGAAAATGTGCTCGGTTCAGGTGGGAGTTAAGGGGTTAAAAGCGTGGATGTCTGCACTTTCAGTAATTGCTTCCTTGTGAAATCCTTGTGTGTTTTTAAGGTTCCACAGGCTCCACCGGGGGATTCGTCCACTCAACAGAACGGTCATCAAAACGGCCTGAACAAAGCAAACGGGCTGCAAAATGGAGAGTGCGACACAGGGGTTTGAGAGCCGATCTGGACCAGTCACAGCCTGGAGGAGGCGTCTAAACCAAAGAGCAAAGGAGACCAGTCAAACGCCTCCGAGTACCCCCTTCCTCAAGGGGGCACTCTCAGTTTAACTGTGACTCCTGTTTGTTACAAAGAACACATTGGGGGTCATTTACCAAGCGTTTGCCCAAGCTTTTGTTTTCATTGATGCAGCATTCCATCCTTTTACATATCAGATCTGCAAAAGGAACAGGCACCGTTTTTCCATTCTGAGATGTTCTTACCTGAGCTTAGACGAGTTGATCCGTACCTGTCTGATCTTTGTGCCCGTGGAAGAGCGTGGTCGCTTCCAACATCACCCCGGGTTTGGAGCTATAGGAATATATTGGGAGAGGCCAAATGCTAACAACATCTTTGGTCGTTTTGCGTGACTGAGCGCACACACAAAGACCAGACAGGTACGTATCAACTCGTCTAAGCTCAGGCAAGAACAGATCTCTGTTAGGGATGTCACGGTTACCGGTGTAGCGTAAACCCCGGTAAAAATGTTGACAATAATAATTACCGTCTTGTTTTTGAAAAAATCTTTTACCGCGGTGGATTACGGCGCCCGCGGTTTAGGCAAAGTGAGCCTCATGAGCCGCCGTCTCATCTGCTGAAGCTGCCGCAGGCGCCTCTGTAGCTACAACCAAAACTAAACTGTCTCTAAGCTGGAATCATGTCCGACACGACAGCGCAGGATCAGCCTCAGAGACCGAGCCTGAAGTCTGGGCATGTTTGTGTATTTTAAGAAGCTGAAGGACAGTTGATAGAGACAGTTTTCCTGTTTGTGGAACGTGCAGGAAAAAGTGTCTCTAAAGCAGCAAGACTTCGAACCTCTGACTCTCCTGCGTGACCGTCTCCCACAGCTCTATAGCAGTAAGCTAACGTTAGCGTTTTAGCTGAAATGCTGATGTGGGACTTTGGGTTGAGGGAGAATGTAACGAGTCGCCCCATAGTGCGGCTGCAGCGCCACCGCCAGCATAAGCCGTGTCCGGATACCTCCGCACGATGGCACAATGCGTTACGGGGCTCCCGGTGGCAGATTCACTCTCGCCGCAGTTTTATGAATTTAATAATGATCACTGTCTGAGGCATTTCCCAAATCTGCAAAGCGAAACCTCACTGGATGGACAGAAACTGAGAACAATATTCCTGATATAGACGGTTTATCTTCAAAAATATTCTTCTTCGTTTCGGGCGCTATAAATAGTTCATGTAATACCCTCGAAACGATCAACAACACATCGTGAAAGTTCCTTTGCTTTGATGTGAAAAGTTGCACTTTTGATAAGGCTTTGTCTGTATTTGTCTGTGCAGGACGATCAATGCTTTCTGAACATATTAACAGACATTAAAAAAAAATAACGCGATAACACCGAAAACCGTGATCATTTTGGTCACAATAACCGTGAGGTAAAATTTTCATACCGTGACAGCCCTAATCTCAGTATGGAAAAATGGTGGCCTTTTCCTTTAACAAAGTTACGCCGTATTTCAAATGTTAAATAAGGTGGAACACGCCAAATGCTACATGCTACTATTTGGCCCCGTCTAGATAAATGACCCCCATGTGTCGTCTCAAAAAAAGAAAAAGAAAAATAGAAATCCTAAACTTGGATATGATCTAAATCGATTTCTCATGAACCAAACCTAACAAATTTTACTGGATTTTTAAAATTTGAAATGAGTGCCTCCTGGGGGTCCCTGTGCCCCTGTTTGAGAAACACTGGTTTAAACCAAAACAACCAAACAGACCAAGTTTGGACTCTTGATTGTGACACTGGACCGTGTGCACAACTTCACTATGGGCGTCTGTCCAGCCCATGTCCAGGCCTGAAGCTGAAGATTACACAGAGCGCACTTCGACTGCACAAAAGTCTCGTTTACTGTCTGTGTTTAAAATCAAAAGCTCAGGAATTGGACTGAAGGCTAGGGCTTGACTTAAAGGGATATTTCAGGATTTTTTACACAAGGCCTCATTTCCTAGTTATCCAGAGTGTTGCTGATTTCTGGAGATGTTTTTTTTGTAATTCATGCAGTTCTTATATTTCAAGAGTTTAGTGGTGTTAGGCTAGTGCAAGGCTAGTGCATGTCTATGGTATCAGCTAGCCTGCATTAAAAACAGTCTGACCCGCTCCACAGAGCACCTGAGGCAAATCACTTATAACACCAGTAGGGCTGCAACTAACGATTATTTTGTAATCGATTAATCTATCGACCATTTTTACGATTAATCGATTAGTCGCTTGGCTATGAATGGTGTAGGAAAATTTTATTTTTTCCATTTTTTTAATCACATAAAGCTAAAGTGGATCCGCTTGAGGACGTGTAGATGGAGTAAACTTAAAGTAAATGTTTGTTGGAAGCTCTTGGTGCTAATTCTGCTTCTGATTGGATGAGACACAAACAGATATTCATGAAATTTACAATGTACAAAGTGTACTACATATACTTGCTATAAAAGCAAAGTAGGTTTTCATCAAAAATTCTACATTTTCATGTCATTTTTGCTCTATTTGAGTCTGTGTGAACCAGAAAACGATTAATCGATTACTAAAACAGTTGTCGACTATTTCAATAATCGATTAGTCGTCGATTAATCGATTAGTTGTTTCAGCCCTAAACACCAGACTAACCATATAAATGTCTGTGTCCATAGAATAATGTTTGGAATATAACTGACCTTGCATCACATGAATGATCGCATTTTGAGGGACTATTTTCTAGCAGATCACTCCGCCGCTGCGTAGCTTATACAACCACGAAGCTACATGCTAATGCTGCTTAAATATAAGTTATTTTAAATACAAAATGGTTGAAAGTATTCTATTAACACAGACATTTATATGATTAGTCTGGTGTTATAAGTGATTTGCCTCAGGTGCACAGTGGAGCGGGTCAGACTGTTTCGTTTCGTTTCGTTTATTATGAATATACAGTAAAAACATTTACATTCATTCATGAAGTATTGCATATTCATAAATGGGACACCCTTGAAGCAACAGTTTGCTTATATATGGGGCCCAAGATAGAACACAATATTAAAAACACAAACATACATTAATACATTAGCAACCTAGGAAACATTACCTTTGTTGCCTATTTTCCTTTCCAAACTGTTTTTAATGCAGGCTAGCTGATACCATAGAAATGCACTAGCCTTGCACTAGCCTAGCGCCACGAAACTCTTCAAACATAAGAACTGCATGAACTACAAAAAAAATATCTCCAAAAAGAAACACTCTGGATAACTAGGAAACGAGGCCCTATGTCAAAAATCCTGAAACATCCCTTTAAGGTCTTATTATGTACCTTCAAACTACAAACACATACATAAGAAGTAAAAACACTGCACATTCTGTAGGTGAAGATTGTGTTTTTTGTTGTGTGTGGATCCAAAGATACTATATGCACTTTTTCAAACTTAGCACATTCTGTAGCAGCGTTTTTGTAGTGTTTATCTTTATATTTGAAATCGGTCATTTTCCTAACCCTTTCCTGCACTTTACCCGAGGCTTTGGTGGCACTTTACTTCCAGCACAGTCATGACATGCTAAAGCGTGGTACTGAAGGATGTACTTTATTAGAGTACGGTGCACAACAGTCCACTTCGAAACTACCTCCAGTTCCTCTCAGTGAAGTTCCTGTTTTCCATTTTCTTCATGGACTTCTTTAAATAGTTAATGTTTTCAAAGAGTTTTAAGGCATGACCGGGGCAAGTCTTTTATTCTAGAATGATGTGAACGCAACCATCAGTTCACACTTTCCATCATTCTCTTTTAAACTCTAAACTAAATTATTGATGCTTATTCAGATGTACTTTTAGCATAGGGTATTTCGGTTTATAATAGTGTTAGTAAATTATTGTATTATTGGTCATTTGACTGATAAATCCTTATCCCTGTCTATTGTTACCATGTATTACAGTAATTTGCATCCAAAGCCTTAACCTCGCTTATAGTGTTTATTAACCTCTTAACTCCCGTCTGAACTGAGAGGATCTTTTTCCTCACGTCATCAGATTTTTTTTCCATCATAATTTTTTTGTAATTTGTCAATTTTTGTCTTTTTTTTTTTTCATCAATTTTTTCATCAATTTTTTGTAATTTTTTGCTACATTTTGGTAATTTTTTGTCACATTTTTGTCACTTTTTCATCAATTTTTTAATTACATTTTTGTCTTTTTTTTTTGTCAAATTTTTGACATTTTTTCATCCATTTTTTAATCAATTTTTTGTCATTTTTTTTGTCAATTTCTTGTCACTTTCTTGTGACATTTTTGTGACATTTTTGCCACTTTTTATCGATTTTTCGTCACTTTTTTGTCACATTTCCATCATTGTTTTCGTCTCAGTTTTGTTGCTATTTTCACAGCTTTTTTCCAGAAGCTTTTGGACTGGGGTAAAGCCAAACTGGAGAAAATGTGCTCGGTTCAGGCGGGAGTTAAGGGGTTAGATACATTTGCACACACTGTTAGACACTTTTTCAGCGTTAGATGACTGGCCTTATATTTCTTATCATATTGTGACGTGTTAAGTTTGAAAAGCTGTTTTTGGTTTACATCATCTTTGTGACCTTTGTGCCTTCCTCTGTATATAGATGAACTGAAAGTGCCAGCTTTTATACTCTCTAGTACTTGTAGCTTATCAATATAATGCAATAAGTTTAAGTCTAAGTGTTATTGAAGTCTGTGTACAAAACTTTCATTGGATATTTTTTTTAAAAACTGCCAAAGTTTTTATGGAATTTGTTTTTTAATGTGAAAATGTATCTTTTGCTGGTCAAAAATTGCACTGTTAATATACAACACTGTATTTTGCGATTTTAAAAAGTACATTTTTCATAAAGCCAGTGTCCTTGAACAGACGGCGTGTTTTGTTTTATTCACTTGTAGTTTGTTGCAGTAATTGTTCAGGTCATTTCATAGATTTCGGGGGCAGTCGCACTAAAACATTTATTTATTAATATGATTGGATCAGTGACTCTTACACAAGCGCTCACATTCTAGCATATAATCACACATCATTGCACATTTGCTCTCACTTTCCTCTGTAAACAAAGAGCCTAGTGACAAATGGAAATTGACAAAGAAGGAATAGTTGAGTTACAATGGAATGAGGAGTCTTTAAAAGTTAAATAACAAACCATAAACACAACTTAAATTACAACAATCTAAATGTTGACAAGGGTTTATGTAACACCTAGACTCCACCAGATGTCAAGCAATATTCCTGATATCTGCACAAAATGAAAAAGGATCTGTCATTCACTGCTTATGGGAATGTCTCCATAAACAGAATACTGGCAGTGTTAATTTTGACAACATATTTTAATTTAGTTTTAGTCTTTTGACTAAAATGTAATGTAATTTTAGTCGAGATTTAGTCGAAAAAATCTTTTCAATTTTAGTCTAGTTTTAGTCGACTGAAATTGCATGTCAATTTAGTCGACTAAATTTAAGACTAATTTAGTCGACTTTGCATTGATGATATTCATTATAATCATATTTAATCTTGTTCCTCTGCTTCATGGAGCTGCTCCACATGAACAAAGCTCAGAGCTGATCCTTTGGCAGAGAATTTACATGATCTGAGGCTCTTTCAGACGCTCAATACAAGTTTGGATGATTTTAGTCTCTCCTTTTCCTGTCTTATTTTAGTCGAATAAAATATCTGGACATTTTAGTCATAGTTTTAGTCTCATCAAAAACTTTTAATTTAGTTTTAGTCCAATTTTAGTCGTCAAAAACATCACTTTGACTAAAATTAAGACTAAATATTTTAGTCGACGAAATGAACACTGAATACTGGAATGATGTTATAAATTGTGTTTAATGTTAAAGTTAAATAACTTTATGCCAAACCTTATTTACTGGGAATTTAACCTACATGTTCCTCACAAACTACGAAACAAACTGGACTCATGTATTTTGGATTGTTAATGAAGAATAGAATAGAATAGAAGAACCATTGCTTTTCAGCAAACGCTGATTTTATGTGCACAAACGAAGCACAAACGAATGACACCATTTTGAAGCAAATCGGACACTATGGGGCGGGCGAACTTCACAGCATGCAGAAGGCTTTTTTCTTCTTTTTTTAAAATATTATGTCATGTGTAAAAACCTATTATTAACCTTAATCATCTGTGTTAATAGTAAAGGCAGTCAAATGGAGGGCTGTCCCATTACTTAGGGCGGTCTTTTCAACCCTCACTCTAAGCCCTTGGTTTCAGGCTGTAGGGATAGGGCAAGGGCAAGGGGAAGGGGTAGAAAAGAGAATTGAGGTTGGGCCTTAGAGATTTGATTTGTATTTTATTGTTTCTGGGCTTATTATTTTATTTTATTCTACAATTCCTGTTTTCTCTGTGCTTGGCTTTATTCAAGTTTCCGTCTGTAGCCCATGTTTAAGACCTGGTGTTATCTGCAATTCACTATTTCCTTTATAAATAAAATAAAACAACTCAGGCTCCTCCAAATCCATCCACCAGCAGTCACTCACCACATTGTCAGCACTGAAGTGTGTTTCCCGAGGACACTTGCCTCTAGGGGGCGCACACACACCTGTACAAACACCTTGATGAGGGAAGAATCATGAAATGAATGATGGGGGTAATAAAGCTGACTTGAACATTGAACATTGAGATTAAGCAAATGCATTGGCTGTTTTCTTTCTAACTGCGTAGTGAGGACAACTTTAGGTGAAACAGACGACGGTTCTTTCAGGTGAAATAATACATTTTTCATGACTTTATATTTGATATGAAAAGAATTTCACCATCTGCAAACTAAGAAAATGGCTTCGTCATCAGTGCATCTTCTGTTTTTGTGGATTCTTTATTGTGTTTTCCCACAATGTGCTCTTGAAGGTAAGTCAGAAACGTCCGTCTGCAGCCCAGTGTTTACATAAAGGAGCTATACTTGATTATTTAATATTCTGTATTGGATTAAAATTAGCTTTGTCCTTTAGTATATGGTAAAAGCAGACATTTATTCAAAAAACACTGGTTTAAAAGCTTTTTAAACAGTCATAAAATGTCAGGCTAGTAGGCATTGTTTACAGTGAAGTGACAGTTTTCCTGAAAGTTGTGAAACCTGGTTTAAACTCAGTCCTTGTGATGAATGTTGATGTTGTAAATGCATTAGGAAAGTTTGAGATGAGTTTGGACCAGAAAATAGTCATTTGAGATTTGAGTGACTCTGTTTCTTTGTACAATCAGTTAAAGCTCCTTTAAATATATCGTTTGTCTTCAGGGCTTTATTTGAAACACAACTTCTGTAGTGTGTTTTTTATTATTATTATTTTCAAGTTTTTTCAGAATGTGAAAGTGTTAAACACCATTTTATCGTCTGCAGTTGTTGAAACAATATCTGAATAGTAGGATTGTCTTTAATTTAACCAGTGCTAGAATCACCATCTTTCTTCTTAAAGCCACTCTCTCTTGTTCAAACACAAACATG
The DNA here is from genome assembly GCF_951799975.1 of Gobius niger. Taxonomy (NCBI): domain Eukaryota; kingdom Metazoa; phylum Chordata; class Actinopteri; order Gobiiformes; family Gobiidae; genus Gobius; species Gobius niger. The sequence continues at coordinate 2,903,127 of NC_136869.1, forward strand.
TGTCATGTGTGTCCTCAGAGGTGGTGTCCTGCAGCCTGGGGCAGACCTGTGTTCTTCCCTGTCGTTATGAGGGACAGTTGGACCAGGTCCACTGGACTCGGTCTCCAAGAGGCTATAATGTCCACGTGTACGTCAACGGCAGAGACGAGCTGAGAAACCAGTACCCGCTGTATTTCAACAGAACGTCTCTGTCTGAGGATCTGTCCAGAGGAGACGCCTCTCTGCTGATCTCTCAGGTCACACTGAAGGACCAGGGCACATTCAGATGTTTCACCAGCTCCAGCCGAGGACAACAGAGACACAGCCTGGAGCTCACGGTGTTCGGTGAGAGACGCTCTGTCACATGAATGACTGTTACTACTGCCACACAACCACAGTACGACTGATAACTCTCCCTCAGCTCCAGTGCTGGAGGTGTCTGTGGAGCAGCAGGAGCAGCAGCTTCTGTGCAGATCTGAGGGGATCTACCCTGAGCCTTCAGTCGTCTGGACTCCCTCCACTGAACACAGAACCACAGTGTCTGAGTCCGAGCAGGGCCTGTTCTCTGTGATCAGCTCTGTCCCTCTGTCAGACTCTGAGGACAAATACATCTGTAACATCAGCACTGCACACAGCTGGAGGAGCTCTGCTCTGCGATTCGAACAGGCATGCATGTATGTTTCAGATAAACTGTCTTCAGATCAGAACAAACTTTACACCTGTTCCCATCGGACTGACAGTGATTCTAAGGCTCAAAAAGGTTGAACGTAAGTCACAATTAAGAAAATCCAAACAGATCAGGCAGGATTTTAACTCTTCTTTTTACAGGGACAAAGCCTGATGATTGGTTATATCTTTATGCCGGTGTCCCGTTGTGGGTTTTCATGTTCCTACTGTCCTGTCTCATTTTGTATCATCAGCAGAAGGTAAACAGTCCCACATTTGTTTCACACTGTAACTTGTAACACCAAAAATCACATTCTGACTTTTCTTTTTCAGGTCAAGCGATGGATAAACAAATATTTCAATTGTTTTCTGTTTTTGTTTTGTTTTGTTTTTTGTTTTTTGTTCGGGCTTTTTATTATTTTATTATTATTATTTTTTATTTAAAAAATAAAATTATTAAAAATTATTTAAAACATTTCAACAAAACAAATAAGGCACATAGACAAATAAAACAAAGATCAACTTAAAATATAATTTACAAATGAAGACCAGTTTTCCATAAATTGGTCAGTTTTCATTTGCAATCTTGCTCTAATTCGCTCCATTTGATGCACTTCTTTCAGTTTATTTTTTCATTGGGAAATGTTAGTTTGATCTGAGATTACTCGGGAATATTCACAATATTACGACATTCGGTTCCAATGGAATTTCAACAAATATATATATTTTTTTTTATTTCACTTCGTATGCCTTTTCAATCATTGCTTAGTTTTGTACAGACCTTAAATATGAGAGTGTGTTCTCCAACCTGACCACAGCCCCTCCAGCATCGGTCTGAAGTTCTTCCAAACTTAGATGTGACAAAGTGAGTTCCTTTTGAAAATACAATCTAGTTTTAGTTTTCCACTCTAACTCTCGAAGAACTGACGTTGATTTTTGATCTTTTCTGACATGGAATCAATGTCATGCAAATAACATTGATTAGGAGTTGAATAGATGTCGAAATTCAAACGTTTTTTAAACATGGATTCAACATTGATTAAACTATTGAAATATACCTATATTCAACCTTTTTAAAATTATATTTTGATTATTGGAGCTACTTACTGCGCTACTACCTGAATCAGCCCATAAACAGCTTTCACCGCGGTCATCACGTTGAGTCATTTCCACAGGCATAACCAGTCCAATCTATAAATTTGAGGCATACAATCTACTCCCTCCTGTTTGTGTACATAATGCATCCACAAAGTACTCAAAATCACCACTTTATCGAAGTTTACCACGGTATAACATTACGAAACTTTAAAATGTTTGTTTGGTGCCATGACAGCGCCTCCTGTCGTCCAAGACAGATATTACAGCGCAAGTTTACAGCATTTGCAATTTACAAGACAAAGCCCAAAACTTTTTCAGCCTTTGCTTCCATAAATAAATATAGTTTGACCCACAACCAGAAGATGAAGAATGTTCGGTAAATTCAATCAAACAAACAAAAAGCATTTGGAGCAGGAGTGCATGAGACATGGAGGACGGGCAGGAGATCGAGTTTGTGACCAAATAACACCAGATAAAATGATACACTCGCTACTTAATATTCATTTTTCTAAAAGGTGATCTATTGGGGTAGGTTAAAGTATAAAACAGTCGTCTCCACAGCATTGAGTAAAGAATGTTTGATTTTTGTGCATTGAATTCCCTCAATTTGTAGTTGACAAGATAAGCATCATAATGAAGGCTATATCCAGGTAATTGTAGAGTGGCTGTAAACATGTAACAGTTGTTGCAATCAATATTCAGTCAGTAAAGTTGAATTGAAAAGAATAACTTTATTCCTTTTGCAGCAAAACATGTTAATCTATATACATTTTTCATAGTGTTAATTATAACAATCCAAAAATATAAAATCCAAGGGTTCAGACTAGGGGTGTAACGGTACGCTAAAATTGTATTCGGTTCGGTTCACGGTTTTGGAGGGCTCGGTTCGGTTAATTTTCGGTACAAATAAATAAGAACTAACAAAATTTTTCTTTTGAAAAGCTGCCAATACACAATAGAATTCTTGCATAAAATAAATAAAAGTGACCCATTTGGGTGATATTTTAAATAAATTGCACTCTTATAATGAGAGTTACTGTAACTCATGAGAACCATGTGGATTCAACTCAACAAAAAGGCCACAGTGAATGGCTTTTTACTCTCGTCTACTCGCCAAACTACTGTCCTGATACTCTAGACTCACCAGACACAGTAAGAAGAGGGTTTAAATGAGAGTGACGCCCAGAGTCTGCGCAGAGAAAACATGAGAGCAGCGCCCGGACACGGGTGACGTGATGCAGCCGCGGAGGAGCCGCGCATGAGGCGAAGCACCGGGAGGCAGACGGCCGAGCGGGGACACGAGCGGAGAAAGCACTCGCGCTTTGGAAGAGACAGGGGGAAGGCGGTCGGTCTCTCCTGCTCATTCACTTCACCAGACTACTCCGTTTTGGTGTTATATGTGGCGAAGTAGGCGGAGAGTGGGTGCGCGCTGGAAGAGCCTGTCCCCGTAACAACAACGCGTTGATTAATCAGTGAAACAACACTACGTAGTTTGCGTATAGGAAGAACCGGCTCTGAGCGCTGGTATAACTTTTTGGCTGAAGTGCGGACGTGACGGGATATTGTAGCGAGGCTCAAGACTTTCAATCAAATACTTAAAGCCAGCGCCTGTAGATTCTCTCGGCTACTCATGCAGCTTCAATGTACGTCACTCAATAGCGTCCGTGCGGAAACTCGCGTAGGAACTTTGTTCCGCGGCACTTAATATGACGCTAATAATAAATTTACATTATTTAATGAAAATAATACACCGAAACGGTACGCAAGTGGACCGAACCGAACAGGCCGAACCGAACGGTTCAATACATCCCCGTGAACCGTTACACCCCTAGTTCAGACACAAAAGTGCAAATTACAGTTGATAAAACGGCAAAATATGGACTATAGGAAAAGAGGGGAAAGTAAGTTTGTGTTTAGTTCCACTGGGAAACAGCATCAGACGAAAATGGGAGAAGGTTGAGCAGATGCAGATGTTGATTACCTGTTGACAAGTTATTTGGTTCCTGGGAGCTTTTCTCAGCAACTGCACCTACAAAAAAAAGGTAGTATTTAGTAATCATGGTTGATGGGGAAAACATAATAAAATAATTGGAGCAACTAAACCATTAGGAAGCATTTTGTTTATGTATTTTTCCGTGTTATGTCTCTTTTCTGAACCAGGTCAGCCCCACGAAAGTAGTGATTCACCCATTAAACCGTCGGAATAGTTATAGTCTTGACTAAAGGCAAATGTATTATTTGTGTAGAACAGTTCATTCACAAGTCAAAGAGCTTCACAATCCTACAGTTAGCCTACATAAAATGCCAACTGAATCCAAACGAAACCAACGGCAAGATTGTGGGGGCAGATCAAACAGATTTATTGGCTATTCTATTGGTATTATTAAAGGTAAATTTATTATGGCATCGTAAATTAATCATTAATCATGTCTTGTTATGTTTCTGGGATGCGTGGAACATGTAAGCTTTCTTTAGTGGCAAACAGTTATAGGCTAGTATCGTTAGCTTGGCATACACATCAGCTTATGATAAACAAATGACAAATAAATAGCCTATAGCAAACAGTGGCATTTTATTTGACTTAAAACAACCAAGATGACAATTAAAGTTTAAAAATGTCTGAGCACTTACCAGTTTTGTCTTTCTCCGTCTCCTCTGTGTCTGCCGAGATGCGAAAATGTGAGAATGAGCCAGGAGAGCGCTCGGGAAATTAGTTGAAATTTCCCTGGCTTTTCACCCCATACGTTGAAACAACATTGATTCATAGTTAATATTTCAATAACAAAAAATAAAATGAATTCTCAATATTGATTCAACGTTACACTTTCAATGGTTGAATTTACATTAGGGCTGAAACAACTAATCGATTAATCGACAACTAATCGATTACTAAAATAGTTGTCAACTATTTCGGTAATCAATTAATCTTTTTCTCGTAAACACAGACTAAAATAGAGCAAAAAAGACATGACAATTATGTAATGTGGATGAAAACCTACTTTGTTTTTTAAGTGAGGGTCTGCAGTGTTTTGTACATTGTAAATTTCATAAATATCTGTCTTTGTCTCGTCCAATCAGAAAGCAGAATTAGCACAAATAGCCTTGTACAAACGTTTACTTTAAGTTTACTCCATCAACATTTCCTAAAGCGGCGCCACTTTAGCTTTATGTGATAAAAAAATTGAAAAAAAATACCATTTCCATGCACCTTTCACAGCCAAGCGATTAATCGATTAATCGTAAAATAATCGGTAGATTAATCGATTACCAAAATAATCGTAAGTTGCAGCCCTAATTTACATTAGTAAAATAGCATTGATTCAACGTTATGCTTTCAATGGTTGAATTTATATCTGTAAAACACTGTTGATTCAACATTATCTTTTAAATTATTTATTTATTACCCATAATAAAGCATTGAAGCAACATTATTTTTTCAACCTCAACCAAAAGTCAACCATCTGACCCTAAATCAATGTTGAAACAATGTCCTTTTGCTATCTGGGTAGTCTCCGCTCCGGCCGCCCGTATCTCGCCGCTCTCCTGTGGATTTCCGGAGGCTTCTTTCCGGTCGCCAGGCAGCAGTGGGAATGAATGGAAGCTCGCCGCTCGCCTCTCTGCCGCCGCTGTAGGTCTGAGCCCGGAGTCAGACCTTTTCCCCTTGCCTGGCTCTGCCATACTCTTCCCTGTTCATTCCATGCAGGGAGTTAGTCTGGTCACGGAGCAATTGGAGCAGTTTGAAGGGGCGGGCCTAACGCGCACAGATTGTCAGTGAAATAAACCAATTAGCGATTAGCGGACGTGACGACAGCTGCGTCCAATTAAACAAATATGAAGTGAATATAAACTCACGCGGAAGACGCGAGGCAAAATCCTTGACTACTTCATCCAATGATTAGTTTTGGCTGATGTTAACGTTAATTAAACTAAAAACACAGAGGTGCAGCGAGTGACGTAACCTTCTCATTTCTCTGGGACGGTCGTGATTGGTTCGGCTCGGCCTTAGCCGCCAATCAACGGCTGTTTCTCAATTGCGAGGATCCGTCCTCCGTTTGGCCACTTCGTTGACGTCCTCGGTGGCGGCTCCTCCAAAACGGAGCGGAGTGTCCTCTCTCCGCCGCCTTTGAGCTCAAATGGAACGACCTCCGGAGCGAGCGGCTGCGTCAGGTCACGTGTCAATCTATGCTCATTAAAACAACTGTTTTATGAATAACAGAGGCCAGGAAACTGTTTATGTGGAACAAACCTTTTTTTAAAGTGAGTTCAAACTAATAAAGTTTTGCGAGAGAAGAAAAAAGAAACTATGCTGCAGTGCATCATGGGTAATTTCAGCTCTCCGAGGCAGCGGAGGATCCACTGCTGTATCCTTCGTAAATGAGCCAAACGGAGGAGTCGAGCTGCGAGGGGGCGAGTGGTCCAAGTGAAATGGAACCACTTGGCGGCGCCGTGATGACGCAAATGACGTCCGAAGTGGTCGAGACGCCGAGGATCCTGGCAATTGGGAAACAGCCAGTAACTTGTCTAACGTGCGTGGGTGTGGGTGTGGCCCACCTTCGGCTCCCGTTGCGTCGGCTCCTCTCCCTTGTTTACCCAATCAGAAAGCAGTACATTGTGTGACACGATATGATTTTTGACCAGTGACGCGCCTAGATCTGTCATACGTATACGCCGCTTTCTTGCGCGGAGCCATTCGTGCTTTCTAACTTTTCGAATCTCACTTGAGGGGATCGATCTACGCAGAAAACCGTGTCGTAAACACTTCTTTGTATGAACCTGGACTGCCCGAAGACTGAGCGTGAAAGGAATGTGGCTACTGTCTTTTCCCTTTAGAGCCGCGCGACGATAGCCTTCTGCACCCGTTTTACCTCATCACACGCGCAGCAGCGGTCCGTCCGTCCTCAGGTGATAATCTTTAACTTTTATGTCATTATTTTTCTATAGAATGTCATGTTTATGCGCTTTATTTGCCTGGTTTCGCCGTTTAAAGTCCGTGCGCGAACTTTCCCTCCGCTGCTTTCTGACACTTTCATCCATTACGCACGTCTCTGGTTGTGGCGCATGTGTTTATTTGCTTTTCATTTGTTGGTTTTGCACTTTTCTGACACCAGTAGGCTACGCGCGGATTTGGGGCAAACGAGGGGGCAGTTTGATGCAGTAAAGCGATTCAGATGCGGTTGGTGCGCGGACAGTGTGGGGTTAAATGAAGGGAGGGGGAGAGAGAGCGGCAGCAGAGGCTCGTGGTCATGTGCTTTACCAGGGCGCACACAGGCAGAAAAATGGTGTGTGCGCACGTGAATCATGCAACAACATTCCAGACACATATTTGCAGAGGGCACTTGAGGTAAAGCTGTTTCCTTATGTGTGTAATGAGGATAATGGTGGCGACAATTGTTTCCGTAATAAACACTATGAACTCATTGTTTGCACAGAAAGTTTGACAACCTTTGGAACTGTTTAGTAACTCATATTTATCCTCAAAACAGTTTATTGACTAAATATTCAATAGCAAATCTGTAATAACCTTGAAAAGATGTCCCTTAATGCCACTTGGTCTGGTATTAACATGGTATTAACACAAGTACCGGGTGTTTCTCACCTGAGCAAATACGTTTATGTGATTTTCATGATGCAGAGTTTATCTGAGTGTCATGGGTCTCTGAGCTTCAGCTTTGTCTTTGACATCTCTGATGGCCTGGGTGTTTTTCTCCAAAACACACTTTTTCCTTCAGGCTCATGTTGCAATGGTGATGAAGGTCGAGGGGGGTTTGTGTCTTTCATCAGGCTCTTGTTCCTTTCCAGGTTCACATTCAGGACTGACACATTTATTTGCTCCTGTCACAGAGTTCGTGTCTCTGGCCTCACAGTAAGTGAGTAACACAGAGTTGTTTTAGTCAAAATCAGTCATATTTAGTTTCTCTCTCCTGTGGCTGTTTGTGCCGAGGACACTGAGCTTCACCAGAGACGTCTCACAGATCCAGGAATGGCTGGACCAAAAACAACTTTACATTTTATCATACTTCATACTTTTTTTGTTCCCAAATTCCTAATTTTCCAGTAATTGTGGATCATTTTTATCTGGTCCTCTCATGAGGCTTTTCTTTCATTTTATTAGACATGACACAGTTTAATGTAAAAGACTCACATGTGTCATGTAGTGTCATGTTTTGATGAAGTTCTTTTTATCGAGTGGATTATCTCGGGTAAAAATCACCCGGCGTTAGTGACGGTGTTTTGAATTTAGCGATAGTGTTCTAGGGTTAATAAATGCCTCGAAATGTGCTTGAATTTAGACAATTAATGATGATTGAGAAGGTTTGGAGTCAATGGAACCAGCTTTAATTCACTTGAAATAAGTGATATTTTCTTGTGCACTTAAATGAGACAAATAAGTCAAAGGCAAGAAAACTCATTATTGTTAAATTGGCAATAATAAAGCCCACATCAACTTGAAATTAGCATAAGGCGGCATCTCAAATGTTCCTCCTTCGTAGACTCTCCCTCTCTGTTAATGACAAGAATCTATTAACAAGACTGTGTAAATGTTATATTCTACCTCATTTTGAATATGCATCACCTGTCTGGGCCGCCTTAAATGTCACACAAACTAACCGCTTGGAAAAACTCCAACACCGAGCCATTAGGATCATACTACATTACTCCTACAACCAGTTACAGATGACGACTATGAAGAACTCAAACTGGCTCCTTTAAAACACAGAAGAAACTTTGCAGTTATGTGCTATGGCTACAAGCTGTTACGAGGATCACTTCCAAAGGCTCTCCAGTCCCTATGTCCAACCATTAAGAGAACTCCTTTTGAAACACGGAATAAAACACTTGTCCATCCAATAGAAATGGACCGATCTCCATTTCTATTTTCAACAAAGTTACTAAACAAAATTCCAGAACTGTGGGACTGTCCTACTTTGGACTGTTTTAAAAACAAATTATGGGACATTGATAAGAGGCTCATCTTTGATGTTATGTTTTAATGAACCCAGCCGTCAATGCCTTTGGGCACGACGTTTTTACTTTAAAGTTGTAATAATAAATTAATTAATTAATTCCAATTATTTCGTCATTTTTTTGGAAGATAGCCACAGTTTGTCGGAGGAGGAAAGTTTCCTGCTTGAATAATTGGGATGAACATGATGCAAAGGGACTGAAGTGTGTTGTGTTTTAGGAGGATCATGATGAAGGTGACGGTCCTGATTGTGACCACTCTGACTTTTGTTACTGCGCTCTGTGGGGGTGAGTGACCCACCACATACATTTTTAATTACGCACATCATTTTATGAGACACCAGACATTTCTGATTTGTTCTGACTGTGATTTGGTTTTCCAGGACATTTCGGAGCCGAAGCCCAACAGTTCCCTCAACATGAAGCAGGTTCACACACATTTACTTTGTTTCTACTGAAATGTTTGGCCTGAAGCAGGAGTGGGCCAGTTTTCTTATGGGAAACACCGAGGGCCGAACCTTCCAACTGTTGGCCGGAATAAAGCAATGCTGTCTCCAAATACCTAATAGAGCAGGGGCGGGCAATACCTTTTTACAAGGGGCCACAGAAGTCACTTATTTATTTAATATGGACATAGCAATTGGACGACCCAGATTTAAAGTGTTATAGCACATGTGCTAATTGTCAGCACCTGTCCATAGGGGACTTTTAGGTTACAATAGATGAATACATTAGTAAAGGGACTATACTGAGTTTAAAAATGTGCTATACAGAGATTAAAATGATGTAAATTCCCCTTTAAACAAGATAAGGCACATTTAACTTGAACTTAATTACAGGCGCTCATCATATAATTAGAACATCATGAAAAAGTGCATTCCTGTTATTCAACTTTAACTGTGAAACTAATGTGATCGACTCATTACATGTAAAGTGAGATATGTCGCCTTCATGTGTTTCGATTATTGTGGCTCAGTTTGTAAAAACCCCAAATTAAAAATCTCAGAAAATTAGAATATTTTAAAGGGGGCCTATTATGCAAAATCGACTTTTTCAAGCTTTACATCATGTTATTAAGTCATTCCCTCATTAAAACCATGCCTGAAGTGTTGCCTTGGCACATTCACGTATTTTCGAGTAATCTGTAGAAACTCTGATGGCGGCCATTTTAGGGATAAAACGCCTGATTCCTTCAGGAAACGCCCTCGACCTCCAGGATACGCCTCCGACCTTTCGTCACCAGCCGAGTAACCAACCACTGCTCCTCAGCAGAACCCCCTCCCGCAGTGTCTAGCTCTAAGATGTAAACAGAGTCATCATGGAGGATTAGCTTCATGTGTTGTGAAACAGAGCCACAGCAGACTTTTACAAAGACACACATCAGTGTTTCTGTTACCGAAACACCCAGTATTCAAACCGGTGACAAGAACACTTATTTCAGTGTCTGGTTCTGCGCTGGGCCTTGATGATGCACAGAGCCTCCGGAGAAAGCTAATGCTAAGCTAAACCTCGAGTCATCACGTGAAAACGAGAAATATGCACAAATAAAGTCAATAAAACCACCACACACATAAAGAACCGTTTAACAATGATCACACACGGAGCCAGGCTTGTTGATTTGGAAGTTTATTGCTCACATTTCATCTACAATGGGTCATAGCCGAGTGGTTTTCTCCCGGAGCTAACAAGCTAGCCGCGACAAGCTAACGGGAAAATTCACTGAATACAAGCAGCATATTATGCATTGAAAACGTCACTAAAACAGGCAACTGCTTGAAGCAGCCTTTATGATGATGACACACGGAGCCTGGCTTGTTGATTGTGTAGTTTATTGCTCACATTTCATCTACAGTGAGTCGTAGCCGAGTGGTTTTCTCCCGGAGCTAAGGCACTATTAGCCGCGACAAGCTAACAACCTTCACCTTCACAACATTCATTGAAAACAGGCAGCATATTATGCACAAATAACGTCAATAAAGCCGGCAACTACTCGAAGCAGCCTTTACGATGATCACACAATGAGCCTGGCTTTACACATTTGTGGTTTATTACAGACTTTTCATCAACAATGAGCTGTAGTCGATTATAACAAGCTAACGGGTAACCTCGAAAAACCATTGTCCACCTGCACAGATAATGTCCGTCTTTGAATGGTATGGGCTCCTGCAGATCCTGGTGTCGTCCATGGGGGTATAGTTAGAGATCCATAGGGCATGGTAGATGCAAAGAGATAACCTCCAAACAGCAGTTATTTTTCAGGCAAGAGCCCCTTCCAAGCGTCCGGTGTGGAAGGTTCGTTTCCAAATAATATCCTGTGTGGCCATTGTTCACAAAGTGATAAACAGTAGCTCCTTTCCAACAATAAAAAATAAAATGCACCGATCGTAGTTTCAATACTGTTGAGACAAGCGCAGTGTTGTTGTGATGCCACAGACAGCGTGTGGAGGGGGCGTGTCGGAAAGGGTCAGAGGTTCTTAAAGAGACAGAAGCCTATTTCAAGCCATTTGCTACGCCATTTTGAAAGAGCAATTTTATACAAGGCAGTTATTCTAATTTACTGCATTGACAGACCAACAGAAGGTTTGGTCATCATTGTAGTGTGCTATAGACTGGTGCTATGTGGCTGAAAAAAGCATAATACCCCCTCTTTAAAAATGGACAGTGATCCATAATCATCAAAACTTAACAAATAATGATAATGTGTCACTTATTTTAGTTTCACATTTTAAGTTGAATAACTGAAGTTAATGCACTTTTATCTGATGGTAATTGTGAAGTTGTTTAACCCCTTAACTCCCACCTGAACCGAGCACATTTTCTCCAGTTTGGCTTTACCCCAGTCCAAAAGCTTCTGGAAAGAAGGTGTGAAAATAGCAACAAAACTGAGACGAAAACAAGGATGAAAATGTGACAAAAAAAGTGACGAAAAATTCATGAAAAAGTGGCAAAAATGTCACAAGAAATTGACAAAAATGTGACCAAAAAAAATCACAAAAATGTGACAAAAAATGGCAAAAATGTGAGAAAAATGAGTTGAATACCCAACGAAAAAATGCTGGGGAAAAAATCTGATGATGTGAGGAAAAAGAGGTTCGGGCGGGAGGTTAAAGAAAGACAAAATAACAGAACTGAAGTGAAGTGAAGTTAACAGAGAGTTATCAGATATCATGAGATCGCTGTTCTAGACAGTTTTGTTGTATTTAATGTCATGAAATAAATAAGTCAAATGAAAAATGTGGAGCCATTAGAGCTCACTCTGGCGGGGGAAGGTCATTGGGGCATTTGAAACACACAGTTTGGTGTGGAAAATGTCCCAAAAATCATGGGCCGGATTTGGCCCACGGGCCGCAGTTTGCCCACCTCTGTGATAGGGTGTTCTCCTACAAAGTCTTTAGGGAATAGAGAGCATTTTCCACATTTGTAGAGTGTCATGTATATGGGGTAGAGATCGGTGATGTGTTTAAGACAATACATTAAGACAATACATTAAATCCTACCTTTAAATAAGGATATATTTTGGCAGATGCTTCAGGAAGAAAGTGGCAGGTCAGGCTTCCCATTTCAGCAGATGTTGGTATTCAGTATTTGGCTCATGGATGTGACAAAGAGGTTTCCGTAACAGTTGAAGTGACTCCAGAAAGGAAGGAAGTACGAACCCATCGCCGTGGATGACTGACTGAGACCGCTGTTATTCAATCCACTCACTGGTTTCATAAGAAGTAAAAACAATCCAATAATGATGCAACTAAACAGATATTCTTTTAAACGCAGTTTTAATTTGAGTAGCTTCAGAGGCTGCAGTTTTGACTTGACCTGAACTTATCAACTCACAGAACTGTTTATTATTGTGTGTGTGTTACAGACATGAACGTGTCCTGCAGCTTGAATCAGACGTACACTTTACCCTGTTCCTTCCAAGGGGAGTTTAAAGAGGCTTCTTGGAGTCGTGTGGGCAGCGAAGTACCGATCATTGTTAAACCTCCAGGGCAGTGGCACCACCTGCATCATCACTATAAGAATATAGTCTCGATGCCTGAAGGGGGCACTGGGCTGGAGATCAGAGGAGTTCAGCTGAAGCATCAGGGCCTGCACAGATGTTCTGTCACCTCCAGCACTGGGGAAAAAATCAACCAATTCATCCACCTCAATGTGTACAGTGAGTGGAAGGTTTCAATGTTAAATAAAACAGATGAATCCAGGTCTAACCCTCTCTCTCTCACAGCTCCAGTGCAGGATGTGTCGGTGCGTCAGGAGGGACAGGAGCTGATCTGCAGAGCTGAGAAGATTTACCCAAAGCCTACAGTGGACTGGACTCCTCCCTCCTCTGACTCTGATCAAACACGGACCTCACAAACAGAAGATGGGCTTTATTCAGTCTACAGCTCAGTCAGACTCCCACCCAGCAGCGCTGCACAGAGAGTCACCTGTAACGTCAGCACCTCCTACAGCTGGAGGAACGACACAATCACACCACAGGGTAAGTGAAGCTGGAACAACACCTGCTGCTCTTCAGTCCAGTCATTGTCTACAGACTCTGTTCTAACTCTCTCTTTCTCTCTCTCTAATAATAATATAAGCTTTAAATCTACAGTATTTAAAGCTTAAGTGTTTATTTCAGAGGTGCAGTAGACACAGATTCCTCCAAATAAAAACGCTCATTTGACTAAAGGCTGGTCCAAACCACTGAAGGCAAAGTGCAATGTGAAAGTTCTTTCTGATTTCAACATCTCAGTCATTTTATTTGATCGAAATAAAAAAAGTTTGTGTAACTTGTATCTAAAACAAATCAAATTCACTTTGTCTATCTGCCAGGAACTTGACTTGCAGAGGAAGTGCCAGTACGGGCTCAATAAAAAAAAAAAACAGTGCATCCACAGGCACACAACACAATCATCATGTGCTACAATAAATATTTAAAAACAACACAGTGGGCCTGTGATAGACCAAGGTCCACACAGTCGGTTACTGGAGGTGGGGAGGAAAGTGGAGGGAGCCAGAACCTGAACATATCAGCTGTATCTTGTTGATATTTCATTTAAACGTTTGTTTTCTTTCAGGCGACTCTGCTTCGGACAATCCCAACCTCCACTACCTCTGGATGCTGAGTCTGATTCTTGTCGCAGCAGCAGTGGGTGTCCTAATACACCGCTACTGTTGGAAGGTACGTAATGTCAGTTTGATCTTTCTCAGACAGATCACAGTCAGGCTCAGCTGGTCAGGTCTTTCCCACTGACTGAGCTCTCTGTCCTCAGTGTTAGTGTAAATGTGAGAGAGAGAGAAGTGTCTGAATGAGAAATGCTTTGTCCAAGTCCAAAAGTGCTTTACATGACTGTTTATCTTTTCTTTTTTATCTTCAAAGCCTCACCAGGAAAAAAAGCTGCGTAACAACAACAATCCTACCTCACGGTGAGTTCTTTCTGAATGATTTCTATTAACTTAGATCTCTGAAATAGATCTCTCTGAAATAATACACACCAGTTCAATTTGCAGTTAAAGCCTTTGGGTCAGTAAAAGCACAACTGTGAGAGTCCAATAGAATTTATGATTTTAGTGCTCGGGGAAGGGTAGGAGAGACTGGAGTACCCGGAGGAAACCTACACAGACACGGGGAGAACATGCAAACTCCACACAGAAGGATCAAATCTGGAAACTTCTAGCTGTGAAGCACAAGTGCTAACCACTGTGCCACCGTGTCTCCTGAATATGAACTATTTTCACAACATGGACTCTCTGTCTCTCCCTTCGAATTCTGCAAGTGGCCTAAAATAACTTTTTTATGATTTATATTATTGATTTATTTTATCCAAGTCAGAACTGATCCCAGTCACTTGATCCCTGAGGAATGAGGAAGTAATGAGCCGCCATTTTAGGCCTTTTATGTTCATATTATACATATAAGAAAGAGTTTAAGCTGAAGCGACAGCAGGAAACAAACCTTCTTGTTGTGAGGCACTAACCACTCACCAAGTGTAACGTTTGGTCCTGTCTCGACCTCACTTTTATGAGACTCTTTTTCATGTGTTTTAGTGAAGAAGAACCAGACTTCAGGGTCAATTTGAATTCAGAAGGAAACAGTGAGCCTCAGCTGCCGAGTGGGAACGGTCACGCAAACGGTCACGCAAACGGACAGGGAAACGACCTGGACGAGGAAACCCCAATGTGAAACTCCAGTCAACAAAACACCTCAAAGGAAACAACTGGAATGTGCTGAAACAGAGCCTGTTCATGTTCATCAGCATCAACATGTGGTGGAAATACTTGTTTTCATAATGAGCTGGTGTTAAAAGGCAGCTTTTCTTCCAGCCAAAGTATTATGACCTTTTTTTTCCCCTCATTCCTACTTTTCTTGCACCTTACAGAAGCATAAGCTGAGGCTATTCTCTTCTTTTCATCACTTTGCATTACACTGACTTAAGTCTTTCATTAAGCTGGAATTTAACTTTATGGTTATTGAGCTGTTTATTCTTACCTCAATCACTACGGTACGTAAGGGATTTACTATAGGGAACGTATCTCATCACGGTACTCTGGTTATTGTTACATTGCTAATTTCTAACCTCTTAACTCCCGCCTGAACCGAGAGGCTCTTTTTCCTCACGTCATCATTTTTTTTCCATCATTTTTTTGTTGGGTATTCAACTCATTTTTGTTACTTTTTTGTCATTTTTTTATTTTTTATCACATTTTTGTCATTTTTTAAAATCACATTTTTGTCATTTTTTTGTCAAATTTTTATTTTATTTCATTTTTTAATTACATTTTTTGTCACATTTTTGTCATTTTTCATTTTTTTTTTGTGTCATTTTTTGGTAATTTTTTAATCACATTTTTGTATTTTTTTTGTCACATTTTTGTCAATTTTTTGTCATTTTTTTTGTCAAATTTGTGTCATTTTTTCGTCTATTTTTTGTCAATTTCTCGTGACATTTTTGTGACATTTTTGCCACTTTTTCATCAATTTTTCGTCACTTTTTGTCACCGTTTTCTCACTTTTTTTGTCACATTTCCATCATTGTTTTCAGCCAAACTGGAGAAAATGTGCTCGGTTCAGGTGGGAGTTAAGGGGTTAAATCCAAACTGTCAAATAATGTGACGAGTTATTGTTGACTTTGTGCCTTTTATTACGACTGTCATGAATGTGTTTACAGAGACAAAAGAGCGTCTGCACTAAAACTCGAGACTCTCGTCAGTCCCTTTGTCGTCTTTATGACTGACCCTCAGGGAGTACTTTCAAAGCACTCATTTTAAGCGTATCCTGAGGGATTTCTATGTATTTTTGAAGAGTAGTATTTATTTATTTAAACAATGAAATATTTTTACTGATTGAATGAATTCATACAGTATGTATTTAAGTGACGTGTAAAAAAGAAGGATCAAGAAATCTCGTGTTTTATCCTGGGAGTATTTTTAATCTAATGTAAAGATGTATTCTTTGGAAACATGAGAACTTTTACAAGTGTTTTTGCAAATGTTCGGTCTTGTTGCATCTATACTGAAACCCTTCTACTCTGTGGTGAAGCTGTGTTTTAACAAAGTACTTGGGTCATAGTTTTATTTTTATTTTGTTTTATTTACTTCTGCTTGAAAGTTTTGTTTTTCTACACTTTTGCATTAAAACAAACTGAAACTGTTCTCGTGTGCTTCTTCATTCGTTTATTTGACACAGTAAGAACTCTCGGTTAATCTTTGCAAACACTGGTTTAGCTCAGTGAGATTCAGACTTTACACTCTCAGCTTCCTTACTCTCTATATTGAAACAGAGACGGAGACAATACTTAGAATGACTATTGGTGCACAGATGCACAAAGAGATGTCAATGGAAACAGCTTCAATCAAGCACTCACCTTGCATCTGTCATCCAGTGCAGCACTGGTGTTTCTGAGTCAAAGAAAGCAAAAGAGTAGTCAGAGGATCTGCAAGAAAAAGTAGTTGAACTGTATAAAATGGGAAGGTTTATAAAAAACGATATCCAAGTTACTGAGAGCATCAATCAGCAATGTTCTAAATCTAAAATCTAAATCTGATACTGTATTAATCTCTGTAGAGAAATTAGTTCTCTGCATTTGACCCATCCTCAGTATCGCATGGGGCGACCTGTAGGAGCAGTGAGCTGCCAGCAGTGGCCGGCGCTTGGGGACCCGTCTCCATGATGTGGAGCCAGGCTGGTGGTCAGAAACACCTGGCTGGAGGATTAACCTATTGCACATGTTTTTTATAACCTACCACTAACCTACACAGACACGGGGAGATCATGCAAACTCCACATATGTGTTTACTGTGAGGCACGAGCACTAACCGTTGCGCCACTGTGTTCAAACTCTTAAGTGGATAATGCCGGATTCTGTTGAGTCCAAACCATGGTCAGGTCGACCAATAAGGCTGCACTTGATGAAACATGGGCTGCTCGGCCAAGTCGCCACAAGAAAACCATTACTTCATAGATGCCACAAAGAATCTGCTTACAATATGCCAAAGAACACAGCGACAAGCCTCAACATTTATGAAACAATGTCATTTGGTCTGATGAAACCAAAATAAACCATAAATGTTACAATTGGAGTCAACAAGGTTTGTGATGAACGGTGCACATTCCTCCAGTGAAACACGGAGCTGGATCACTGATGTTTTGGGGATGTTTGAGCGTCAGGGAACTTGGTCCAAACTGATTTCAGGATGAATGCAGCACATTATTAAAGAATACTGGAGGAAAAGTGTCATCAGCCTGGAAGCTGCACATGGGGAGCACACGCTCCAACATGACAACGATCTAAAGCACAAGGCCATGTCGACCATGGGCTCCTGCAGAATAAAGTGAAGACTTTGGAGTGGCCAGCTCAGTCTCCTGACGTCAATATCATTGAGCCACTCAGGGGAGATCTCAAACGTGCAGTTCATGAAGGCAGCCCAGGAATTTATAGGAACTGGAGGCTTTTTACCGGAAAGAATGGACAGTTTTACCATCCGAGGAAATAAAGAGGCCCATCCCCAACGACCACAAAGGAATCCAAGCTGTTATTGATGCTAATGGGCAATACACAGTTTTAAGAACTGGGATGTACATTTTTTTTGCACAACTGTACATGTGTGAAAACTATGTTGCAAGAATCAACACCAAGAAGGGCCAAAGTCGCCTCCACCTTCTGAGGAGACTGAGGTCCTCTGCTCTCCACTGCTGGGCCCAGCACAGAGTGGGACAAGAACAGACTGAACAAGCTGGTCAGGAGGGCCAGCTCCGTCCTGGGCTGCCCCCTGGAGGTGAGTGACAGAAGGGCATTAGCCAAGCTCACCTCCATCATGGACAACACCTCCCGCCCACTGCACAGGACTGTAGAGGAGCTGCTCCTTCAGTGGAGACAGACACCCTCAGTGCAAAAAGGAGTGCCGGCTCCAGAAGGAATCAGTTTCAACAGGGCGCAACTAGAGATTCTTTCCACTAGAATACATTGTAATGCCATTAAAACTGAGGGGGTAAACATTTCAAAATTAGGTAGCAAAGCACCCTTTTGCACCCTTGTATATCCGAGCCTGGCAAGAAGAAGCTACCGCAGGTCCTTCACCCCCACCGCTGTCACACTACAGTCAAATAACTCATGGTTCTATAAAATAATAATGATAATAATGGATTGCACTTGTATTGCACTTTACAAGCCTGTATTACCAAGTTCCTCAAAGGCTTCACTGTCATCATTCACTCCGTACTTGGTGGTGCTACTATTGTAGTCACAGCTGCCCTGGGGTAGACTGACAGAAGCGAGGCAACCAGACTGTAACCCAGTATCTTGGTGTCATTTTGGACACACATTTACTTTACCTTCAGCAACTTCAGACACATCTGGAACCAAATGTCAAAACAAGCAGCACAAATGCACATGCACTCAATGATCTTTCACATTTAACACACTGTTTAACTGCCTGGTCACATGTTCATGTCACAACCCTCAAACCCCTGCAGTCCCTGTACAAACACACCATAACAACTCTGGACTCCACTCTCATGTCATCACTGTCCACTATTACAAAAGCATCATTTACTCAGTTGGGAAAACATGGTCAAATACTCTCATCTCTGCCTCATCTATAAAATAATACATGGTTTGTCATCACCTCCACTCAGACAGTTCATTCACACCTGATCAGCAGAACTCAGGAGAACCAGAGCAGCAGCGAGAGGCGCCTGCCTCATCCCTCTGAGGAAAAGCCTCTTTGGTCAAACCACCTTTTCTGTCCAAGCTTCACCCCCACAACCATTAGAAATATTAATACATATAACTCATTTAAAACACAGTTAAAATGTCTCTTTGAGATTCAGAGCTGTCACTGACAGGATCACCTCTCCTGCCCCCTGCTGGCCTCTTGTCCTCGTCTGTTGTCTCTGTCTCTGTAATTGTTGCGTTTGTAATAGTCTTGTTGTAATGTCAGTGTTTGGTTTGTCGTATTGAGAGTGCTGTCTTCTGTTTTCTTTTTAAAGATAGTATTGTGTTGCATTTTACTAGATTGTGTTATGTGTATAATTGTACTTTTATTCCCTTCAGGAGGACACATAACAGCTGTGCAGGGACGACAGATGAAAAATAGTCCTTAGGCTAATTCTTGTATATTTACATGTATAATATATATTAATATGCACTGTCCCTATAATAAATAAATAAAACCAGTCTGTGCCATCGGCCCCTCCGACCACCACCAACCACTCACTCACTCACTCACTCACTCACTCACTCACTCACTCACTCACTCACTCACTCACTCACTCACTCTTATGTTATTGTGAGGTTCATGATCAGTCTGACTTTTCTGCAGCTTCAGTTTCTCCCACTGTGGTCACAAAGAGGTCACTGTGGAAACAAACCACCATTTAGGAAACGCTTGGAACCCAAAATACAATTTAAAAAGAAAATGTAGTGCTGTAGAACGTGGATCCCTGCTCTCAAATGTACTGACGTAAAATAGAAAAGTACTCTTCATAAAACTACATCATCTCTAGTGAAGGTTTGCGTCGTTACAATTTTGCTTCATTCTACGATTCCTGTTTCCTCTGTGCTTGTGTTCAAGTTTCAGTCTGTTACTTATGTTTAAGGCCTGCAATTATCAATGCACCATTTCCTTCATAAATAAAATAAAACGACTCAGACTCTTCCAAATCCATCCATTAACAGTCACTCACCACATTGTCACGTGCTGAAGTGTCTTTCCAGAGACATTATTGCCCTCTAGGGGGCGCACACACACCTGTACAAACACCTGGATGACAGATAAGATTTAGGAAACGCCTTGGCTGTTTTTTCTCATATAACGTCAGTACAATTTTAGGTGAAACAGACGACGGTCCTTTTAGGTCAAATCATCTTTTTCCACATATCTGATCAGCATCTGCGAACTAAGACAATGGCATCACCATCAGTTCTGTTTTTGTGGATTCTTTATTGTGTTTTCCCACCATGTGCTCTTGAAGGTAAGAGACAAACATGTCCAAACAATGTAGGGCAAGTCTGTCTTTAATACATCGTTTGTCTTCAGGGCTTTATTTGAAACACGACGTCTATAGAGCATTTTACTGTTTTAATTTGATTATTGTGATTATTTTTAATTTAGGACCTTGCGTGTGTTTTTTATCCGCCCAATGTGCAGTTGTGCAAACGAAAGTGAAAGTGTCAAACACCATTTTTCCATCTGCAGTTACTGCTCATTGAGCAAAACGCCTCGAAAACTGATTTTTGTGCATTTGTAGATTTTACTGAAGAGCTTCACATAAACTGTTTTTGTTTTAGTTTTAGTTTTACCATAATCTATTGAACAGCTGGTTTATTTATATTTATCAGCATTAACATTGGTTTTCATAGTTTGTTTGTTGTTTGTTTGTTTGTTTGTTTAGACTATACTTGTCCCTGTTGGAAAATTTATCCTCTGTAAAACTGCATATTGTGGAGCCAGGCTGATGGTCAGAATCACCTCTTGGTGAAATAATATTTGAACAGTTGGGATTGTCTTTGTGGGCAATTTCACAGGAAATATTAAAACTCTAAATTTACATGAGGTCTGACTCCATAAGATAATTTTAAACACATTTAAACAGTTAAGTTTAAATATTAAAGTATCAAAAAGGTCTCCTCAAGCGTGTTCGTTGATCCCCTTGGTCCAAGGAGAAACCACCAGAATTCAGTAGCTTTAGTCAAAGAAGATTTATTCCTTATGACAATTACAATTCTAAACACAGATTCTCCGAGCGCTAAAGTCCCTACACTAACACACACACACGGTGCTCGAGCGGGGCAGTCCCGGAAAAAGCACCTTCTGGTCTGCGCTCTTACAATATATATTATCAAAAATGTGACGTTCACGAAGAGATAGGAGATGAGTTGAGCTTAGGCCAAGGTCACCAAGCTTTTCTCTCAGTAGTTTTCCACTAGAAGTGTCTTCCTGATGCCTTATTTGGAGTTATTATTGTCCACACTGGTGTGGGCACCTGGACGTCTCCATAGATATGAGCAAAAGAATGCAAGAGCGAGAAATGGGGTATTGTTGCAGCAATGTGCGTGTGAAAAGATTGGTTTTCAACTGAAACTTTAAAGCACATAGATTAAATTCATCAAAAACATTCAATAGCATTATAAAATATGACATTAGCTAAAAAACATCAATTTCCCACATTCCCTCTTTTGATCTCTAACCAGAGATCACATAAATGGCAAAAGCAAACAATGAATTGGCTGTGTATAAAATATATATATAATTTTTAAATGTCCAATACAAATCCAAACTTACAATACAAATGTGTGTGTGTGTGTGTGTGTGTGTGTGTGTGTGTGTGTGTGTGTGTGTGTGTGTGTGTGTGTGTGTGTGTGTGTGTGTGTGTGTGTGTGTGCGCGTGTGCATGTGCATGTGCGTGTGTGTGTTCAATGCATACTGTTATGGCAGGAGTTCATCAGTCTCTGTGGTGTCCACTGTCTCCGCAGCATCCGTTTATACCGGCATCAGTATGTAATGTACTGTCCTCCTGGTCCCATCATCGAGGTTATCATTTTAGACAGCATGCTGCGAAGACAGGGCACTATGCACATGGCAAAGACACAGAACCAAATCAGTATGATTAGTACAAGCAACAGAAACTTCTGGTCTCTGCCAGTTTTTGCAGGTCAGCGATGGCTTTTGTGGCAAAATTCTATAGTAATTTCTAATTCAAAGGTGGGGGTTCTGTTCAATATGAGTGATATATTTTAACAGTCCTTTAGACAGGACAGAGGGTAGTATGTCAGAGCTGGTTTGGATTGGTGTGGTCTGACAAATAAAGATGGGGTTCCTGAAGCTTTGGGCATTTGGGTACACACAAAGCAATTGATCAGATTCCTGTGATTAGCAGTCCATTTGGCATATTTGTACCATATATTGACTTAATGCATATTTTTTTTGGTTGTCTGTGTCATGCCATGCAGGTCAATGAGGTTGTTATAATAATCACTGCGTTGGGCACAAATTTTAAAAAGGTCTGGTCACATCATACCATAAATCGTTGTTCTGGAAAGTGTGGTTGCATGTGGTCATGGCAGTTGCCATTATGTGTATGCCCCACCTCCCGGTCTGGGTTACGACCACGGAGTTATTGCAATAGAGTAAGTGTGTGCCATATTGTCTCGTGGCATCACGCCAACATTAAAAAATAATAGTCCGAGATTGTAAGGTCTATACATGCCGCTATTAAGTGAGTGATATCTACTGTTAATGGTGAATGTTGTGGTTGAGGTGTTTATTTGTAAAAAAAAGAAAAAGAAAAATTCCCGCCATTATAATTCCCATAATTATTATACTACCAATCTTCCCTCTTTTGGACTGGGGTAACCCAGGCCATCAGAGTAGTTCAAACGAGGCATGTAAGCGGTGTAAAGTGTGACTTATGACCAGGGAGTAATATATCCACGTACAGTGGGAACAGGAAACACTCCTAAGAACCAACTGGAGACCTTAACTTGCAGCTCTGACCTGGAGACTAACTGACACAAGTGGTTAGCGGAGGCAGAAAAAGGAAAATTATTCAATGGAAGAAGAGACGTCCGGTGTGGAATAGTTTGCAGCCGGCCTGGTTCGAGTCAGATGATACCACCTTTCAGGGCTGTTTTCAAATTCAAAGTAGGATGGGCTCGATGGGAAAAATGTTAATCATTAGCTCATAATCATGTGTTTCAAAAAGGAATGTGTGAGGAGTGTTGCGATGCGCTGCTGGAGCACTTCCTGTCCTGACCTTGGCCTGATTAGAGCACCTTTCGGATACAACCGAAACAATGCTCTGTGTTTTCTGGAAGTGGCCTCTTACGTTACAATATCCCAGGCGCTTCATTTTCATATATATTTAAACTACGTGAAAGTGACCCTTACTATACCCCGTTAGCTTGTCCACCCATGACAAGCTACAAACCCCGGAAGTGTAACATCATATTACTGTATAGGCAGGAAGTGGCTAGATATGCAGATCTCCATTTAAACCATCAGAAACGAGCACTGCCAGGCCAGCACATATCCGGTCGCCATGGAGATAGATACCAAACCACTATGGTGCCCCATCAGCGGCTATGTGTAAGCAGCAATGATGTGGCATAGCAGCACAGAGTAAGAATGTGTCATAACAACGGGTGGAAAAGAAAAAATGCCCTAAAACTATTAGTAAACTACTCTCAAAATCAGCCCCCTTCTTTACGGCAAGAAAGTTTCAGATGTGCCGGTACCAGGCATGAATTTGCGACGAGTACCAGGAGATTCAAACCCTCTCTATCCCTGCCTCGTCGTCTGTCCCTGGGCCGTAACTAATGGTGTACCTGATTAAAACCTATTTGTTTGCTCCAGCTCTAAGTGTGTGAAATGTGGTTCCAGGAGAACTGAGATCAACAATTTAGAAGTTATCATTTTAAGGTTTAGTTTAATATGATAATTAGAAAGACAAAATTTAAACATGGCATTTACGTAAAGATATATAATAGAGAATCAACACTGTTCTTAAAATAATTTGATTATAACACATGGGTATAACGTGAGTGTGATAACAGTGCATATATTTCTGTCACAGAATATATCAAATGAGTATAAGGTTTGTGGTGAAGTAGAAAGCTTTCATACAATGGCTACTACATTATTAGTCATTAATAATGCTAATAATGCTCTTGTCAGTAAGGCACATGTGATATATAATTGATCGCACAGTTCTCATGGAACAGTTGTCTGTAGTGAAGGTGTATTAGCAAATCGTAAAGTGTGTATTGTGTGCTACAATCAATATTAGGGACAGGGAAGATGTCTTCATCCGGGTCTTCACCCCACAAAGGGGCCATTTTGGTACCAGGGAACGCTCAGAGTCCGTCATGTCAAAGTCAGGGTCAGTCAGGGTAACTGTCAATGGCACCGTCACCATTACCTGGCAGTGCCAGGGCTCACTGAAGCCCTTAAAATACAATTTTTGGTTCAAATTAGCATTAATTTTTGCCCATGTTTTTTATTTTTTCCTTTAGAACCCTTATCAAAATAGGTCAGACAATAAGAATGGTGACTGCGGCCAGGTTGATCAGGTCTGTCCACGTTCCACATTCCAGTCTCTAGAACGGCTTTCCCCCCATTCATTGTTCAGGGGTCCGTGTCAAGTATCCCCCTCATTATTGTTATATCCCTGGAAAGGTCCTTGCCATCAGGGTGTTCAAGTCAATCTCCACAATGTGCCAGGTACCTGAGAAGATAAACACTGCACCATATTGTTTAGTGTTCAAGTCCATTACATTTATTTATTTCATTTAGAGGTGCCATTAAAATGATAATACTAAAACTGCTAAGCCAATACAGTTTGAATGTAAGGGATCAGGAGATCAATCTAATGATCTGCCCCTCAGTTCCTTCTATTAATTCACAT
Source organism: Gobius niger (assembly GCF_951799975.1). Classification (NCBI taxonomy): domain Eukaryota; kingdom Metazoa; phylum Chordata; class Actinopteri; order Gobiiformes; family Gobiidae; genus Gobius; species Gobius niger. The sequence continues at coordinate 2,927,716 of NC_136869.1, forward strand.
CAGGCTGTGTTCAATAATATTTTCAATTATCAGTTAGTTCTTGGCAATATTTCAACGTTCATGTCCGATACTCTAAATATTTACAGTTGTTTTTTGTATCTTCTGCACAGTATTTACAAATCTTCACAATACAAAACCATCACATTCATCTTTGTTCATATAAAAACTAGATTTTTCATATTTCTTCAGAATTGTAGCTCATACAACATGTTTGGCCCATTGCTGTGGTTCTTATATGGTCAGTCATTTCAGATTAAAGTGATTTTTTTTTTTTTTTTTCTCAGTCAGTCTTGGGTGAATGGGTGTTCATTGGCAAAATGGCGATATCTTGTTTGCTTTATACATAACTTGAAGACTATTAAAATCAAATAGATCATAGAACTTTAGTGACTGTGTTAGTGGGTTTAATGGCTCTTTATATGCCAGCATCTTGTTTGTAGAGCCCGTTCTGTAGAATGAACTGCGGCTGTGGAGTGTGCATAGGTTTTACAAGTTAAGGCTAGAATTTCCTCACAGTAAGCATAATTGTTATGCTATAAAGTGAGTAAAGTTTTGTCATATAGACAATTTGAAATATTCTTTTTATACTACAGTAATCTTATTAACAGTTTGCCTTTCAGATATGAACTCTTAATCAAGACCCTTCCTCTGAACCTCACTCATATCATCTTTACCCCATGTTTCTGGAAACACAATAATCTTGGAATGGGTAGAGTAATGTCTTCTAAGTTTTTCCATTTAATGGTTCTTCATTACAACCCTGCATTTTGGTCTAAAGTATATATCTATGTTATATTTTGATCAGTAGCATTTCATTTTCCTGGCAAAGGTGGCATATTTTAAAAACTCTATAACTCTATATAGTTCTCTCAACCCATGTCAGTGTTTTCCTTATATGTTTACTGGTTTGACTAAGACGTTAAGTCCAAAATGTGTACACTGCCGGGGAAAATATCTGTAGATATTGTAACCATTTTTGTTTGAATTCCTTTATGATAAATATCCAGTTCAATTTAGACAACTCCCTCCAGAAAATGCCGTTCTTTCAAAACCGTACAGCACACGCCATCACACGGACCTTCACCTCTCACCAGCAACTTCACTGGCTTCCCATAAAACAAAGAATCTAATTCAAAATACAAAAATCATTACATTCAAAGCACTTCCTAACCTGGCTCCTCCGTGCATATCTGACCTCCTGCCCACACACTCTGCTCTTCCTTCTCTCCAGCTCTGTCACCAGGGGTGAGCCTTCAGCCGCTCTGCCCCCAGCTCTGGAACTCACTCCCCCGACCTACGTACCATAGACTCTCTGCCACTTTTCAAATCCAGACTGTCCCACACCATCGAGTCACACACTCACCATCTCTCACCAATGCTTTGCTCTATTTTATTCTGTTCTACTTGTAAATATTGGTAGGGGAAACACTGCATGTTGCTACAATGTGATTTAGGTTTGTGTTATCTTTCGTCGACTGCTCACAGGAATATTTGTTTCAGTAATTTGTCGCAATTAATACATTTTTGTGTTTTTCTTTCACACGGTATTTAGTTTCGAGGCCAGATATCAGCAAAGGTTTTCCTTAGGTCTATTAAAACTGACATTTGTCATGTGCATGATTATGGCATTAGACAAACCTTGTGCTAAAACATTTAAAACAATTATACTTAAGATTCTGCTAAAAATGTTAATATTCATTAGGTTCTACCTACAACACAAATACTATGGTCTCACTTCCTCATTGGACAGTAACAATAAGTGACATAAATACAAGTAAGATTTAAACTGTCGTCATCTTGTAATTCTTTTCTATGGATTTCCCTACAGGGATTAAAGTTTAACTTCTATGGGACTATCCTTCTGTTATTAACTATATATATTGATAGAAATAATTTTTCTTCCCATTTGTCCTTTATTAAATTGCTGCTTCACTAAACAAATCTTATCTCTGTAAATATAAAAGAAATTAAAACCTCCCATATGCACTTAAAGTACGGACGTTTGAGTCCATAACCTAAAGCAGTGTCCTTTTATTTATTTAACCTTTTGCATTTGATCTATTTCTGTTAGTATGCATGTTATAGTTTATTATATCCATTATATTTTTGCTTCCTTTTATATTATTATTATTATTATTATTTCCTCCTCAACTTTAGTTATGTGAACTCCTTTCAATGCCAGACGCTAGTTTTAAGGAGCTCTTTGCACAACTTTTATTTATACACATACTCCCACATATCCATCCATCACATCCATATTTTTCCACACTCTCTCTCATGTTCACCATCCATTTTCACTCAACGTTTTCACACAATACTTAATATCACGGGTTACATGTACCATGTACATTTTTCTATACAACACGGCACGCCGACCGTACAACGAGTTACTTTTATATTTACAACAGTTTTCTGGCCCGTTACTGACTTCTATAGTATCACGCGGTGCCCGTTACTGACTTCTATAGTATCACGCGGTGCCCGTTACTGACTTCTATAGTATCACGCGGTGCCCAAGGTGGCCTGTTACTGACTTCTATAGTATCACGCGGTGCCCGTTACTGACTTCTATAGTATCACGCGGTGCCAGTTACTGACTTCTATAGTATCACGCGGTGCCCAAGGTGGCCCGTTACTGACTTCTATAGTATCACGCGGTGCCCGTTACTGACTTCTATAGTATCACGCGGTGCCCGTTACTGACTTCTATAGTATCACGCGGTGCCCGTTACTGACTTCTATAGTATCACGCGGTGCCCGTTACTGACTTCTATAGTATCACGCGGTGCCCGTTACTGACTTCTATAGTATCACGCGGTGCCCGTTACTGACTTCTATAGTATCACGCGGTGCCCAAGGTGGCCCGTTACTGACTTCTATAGTATCACGCGGTGCCCGTTACTGACTTCTATAGTATCACGCGGTGCCCGTTACTGACTTCTATAGTATCACGCGGTGCCCAAGGTGGCCCGTTACTGACTTCTATAGTATCACGCGGTGCCCGTTACTGACTTCTATAGTATCACGTGGTGCCCGTTACTGACTTCTATAGTATCACGCGGTGCCCGTTACTGACTTCTATAGTATCACGTGGTGCCCGTTACTGACTTCTATAGTATCACGCGGTGCCCGTTACTGACTTCTATAGTATCACGTGGTGCCCGTTACTGACTTCTATAGTATCACGCGGTGCCCGTTACTGACTTCTATAGTATCACGCGGTGCCCGTTACTGACTTCTATAGTATCACGCGGTGCCCGTTACTGACTTCTATAGTATCACGCGGTGCCCGTTACTGACTTCTATAGTATCACGCGGTGCCCGTTACTGACTTCTATAGTATCACGCGGTGCCCGTTACTGACTTCTATAGTATCACGCGGTGCCCGTTACTGACTTCTATAGTATCACGCGGTGCCCGTTACTGACTTCTATAGTATCACGCGGTGCCCGTTACTGACTTCTATAGTATCACGCGGTGCCCGTTACTGACTTCTATAGTATCACGCGGTGCCCGTTACTGACTTCTATAGTATCACGCGGTGCCCGTTACTGACTTCTATAGTATCACGCGGTGCCCGTTACTGACTTCTATAGTATCACGCGGTGCCCGTTACTGACTTCTATAGTATCACGCGGTGCCCGTTACTGACTTCTATAGTATCTTCTATTGGAATCACGTCGGGCAGGTCACCAAAACTGTAGGCGATTTTACAGGAAATATTAGCACTCTAATTTACACAAGATCTGACTCCATAAGATTAATTTATACACAGTTAAACAGTTAAGTTTAAAATATTAAAGTATCAAAAAGGTCTCGCCAAGCGTGTTCGTTGATCCCAAGGTCCAAGAAGAAACCACCAAAATTCAGTAGCTTTAGTCAAAGAAGATTTATTCCCTATAACAATTACAATTCTAAACACAGATTCTCCGAGCGCTAAAGTCCCTACACTAATACACACACGGTGCTCGAGCGGGGCAGTCCCGGGAAAAGCATCGTCTAACTGCGCTCTTACAATATATATTATCAAAAATGTGACGTTCACGAAGAGATAGGATAGCTTAGGCCAAGGTCACCAAGCTTTTCTCTCAGTAGTTTTCCACTAGAAGTGTCTTCCTGATGCCTTATTTGGAGTTATTATTGTCCACACTGGTGTGGGCACCTGGACGTCTCCATAGATATGAGCAAAAGAATGCAAGAGCGAGAAATGGGGTATTGTTGCAGCAATGTGCGTGTGAAAAGATTGGTTTTCAACTGAAACTTTAAAGCACATAGATTAAATTCATCAAAAACATTCAATAGCATTATAAAATATAACATTAGCTAAAAAACATCAATTTCCCACATTAGCATTCTCTGTTTTTTAATGTATTTATGGGCTGTTGAACCACTTTGCTCCTCCCCATGTCTTTATTTAGTAGAAAACTATATTCATAATTCAGCATTTGTTAAAGTAGTTTCGGAATAATTAGAGAAAGTTTCGATTTTTTTCTAAATTGTTTTCCCCCTTAACTGTTTTCAAACATGACCATATATGGGCGAATCCAGAGATCCCGTCTGTATCTATTTCAAGTTTTCTGTCATTTTGTGTTTTCATATAAACATAAGTCATGGGAATTTCAGCACTAATTCACGACGGCCTCGTTTCAAAAAAGCTTCTGCAACGTCAAAAGATCCAGTGATTTTGTACAAACACGAACATTTTCAGTAAATTTACAGTAAATCTGAAAAAGTAAATGGTTGTTTATTTTACAGTGAATACAATTGTTTTAAAACCTATGACAAAACTTATTTATTTTCACATAAGGGTCTGGGAGATCCACCAGGGCTCAGTCAGGCCCTCAGACCCCAGGAACTATGGGTTACCACGGCAACGGCCCTAACGCCCTGTGGAACGAGCTCAGCTGTTTAAATGTGATTCTGTGATGACGTCACGTTCTATCGTCATGGCGATCCATTCTCCTCATGACATCACTCTGCGTTAGCCGAGAACCTCAGCATCACTGATCCAGATACGTTTGTCCGAAGCAGCATTTAGACGCACTTCCTCGCCATTTGTCGCATTTTTGCCGAATTTCGTCGAATTCCAGCATCATTTTGCCGCATCGTTTTGCCGCATCGTGTTGCATCCTTTAGCTGCATTGTGCATCGTTTTGCAGCTTTTTTCAGAGACACGAACCATTTTTTCCGGTTTGAACATGAAGCTCTTTGGAAAGAAGCGTTCGTCCGACGCCGCGGTCGTCCAGGAGCTCCGCCTCGCGCTCTGTTCGGCCGAACAGCAGCTGCAAAGCGAGCGTCTGGATAAAGCCGCGTTAGCGAAGGCTCTCCACGAGAAAACTCTGTTCTCACAGAGTCTCCAAGACGCGCTGAACGTCAACACTGAGACTCTGACGGCGATTAGAGCCGACGTCCAGGCTCTAGACGCCCAAAACCAGGGTCTGAACGAGGAGAACGACCGGCTTCGAGCCTCCGTGTCGGACCGGGACGCTCAAATCCTCCTCCTTCAGCAGGAAAACGATCACCAGACAGACAGTATGAAGCTGGTTATCAACGCCCTGAAGACAAACTACGGACAGTTAAAAGTAGCAGACGCGAGTCTTCGTCAGAAGATTAAAGACCTGGAGAACCAGGTCGGACAGAAAACGCTTTTGCTACAGCGGCAGGACGAGGAGCTGGCGGAGAATCATCTCAAGTTTGAACAGTTTATGCTGCTTGAGATGAAACACGCCGCCCTGAACCAGGACGTCCACCAGATGGAGGAGGAAATGAAGACTCTTCGAGAGGAGCAGCTGTCCATGAAGGAGGCCCATAAAACCTCCACAGAAGAAGCTCAGGAGACCATTCTGGCTTTGAGGAATGAGACAAAAGTCCTCAATAAAGATCTGGACTCACAGCAGAGAGCGAACCAGACTCTGCAGCTGACCCTGGACAAAAAAACGGTCTCCTGCAAGAAGCTACAAGACCAGGTCCATCAGACAAGTCTAAAACTGATGGCTGAGGAAACGAAGTCCCTCACGCTACAAGATGAAGTCTCTAAACAATACGACAGCCTGGAGGAGAGCGTGAGAGACAGACTCCACGCTCTCCAAGAGGCTCATCGTATGTTCGAGACATTTCAACAACAGAAATTATCGATGAAGACGGACTGTGACAAGGCTAACGAAGAAACAGACAGGTTTAGGCAAGAAGCAAGCGTTCTCCGTGGACAGGTGGAGAAACTGTACGAGAATTTGAACTCTTCTGCAGCTGCCAGAGAACTACTACAGCTAGATATTCAGGACAAAGTTAAAATAATCAGTCACTTTGAAGAAATGAACAAGTCGCTTGTGTCTGAAAAATGCGTCCTCTCAGAAGAGCTAAAGACGTCGAAAGCACAAACATCTGGGACCATATTACAGCTGGAAACCCAGCTCCAGGAGGCCAAGATGGAGCTGGACAAATCAAAGAACTTCCAACAGCAGCTGCAGCCGAACATGGAAACCGACCTGATCCTTAAGAAACTGGAAGAGGAGAAATTAGAAATGAAGGCGGACCGTGATAAGGCCGTGGAAGAGGCGGACAAGTTGAGAGAAGAAGCTCGGGTTCTCCAGATAAATAACAAGGTCATTTATGCGAATCTGGAACACGCCGCCAACGTCTATGTGGAAATGAAGGACGACATAGAGGCACTTCGGAAAGACAACATTAGCCTTTTACGCCAAAACATCGCTTATGAGAAGGCAGCGAAGGCAGCAGCCGCACAGCAGGAGACGAACGAAAAACCACCAGATCTGCTGAAAACCGTGGAGCCAGAGAGGAGCTCAGAACCTCAGGACACACGGGCAACCAACAACTACGCCTCACAAGACATAAGGAACCGGAGACAGAACGATCAGAGGAACGATTCAGACCAGAACACGCCCAACGTTCAAGGCCGGTGGAGGCAAAATGGCTTCAACAGGAGACGCTAGGAGCAGGGTCAGAGGAGAAACAGTCACTCGGCCTGAGGGAACAGATCTCTCTCACGAGGTTTGAGGGAACAGATCTCTCTCGAGGTCTGAGGGAACAGATCTCTCTCGAGGTCTGAGGGAACAGATCTCTCTCACGAGGTCTGAGGGAACAGATCTCTCACGAGGTCTGAGGGAACAGATCTCTCTCGAGGTCTGAGGAGGACAGATCTCTCACGAGGTCTGAGGGAACAGATCTCTCACGAGGTCTGAGGGAACAGATCTCTTTACGAGGTCTGAGGGAACAGATCTCTCTTCTCTCCCCCCTCTTTCAGGGGCGCACACTGTCGTTGTGTCCTTGGGCAAGACACTTCACCCGCCTTGCCTCCAGTGTCTGACACTAGTGTATGAATGAGTGTGAATGGGTGAGTGGTTCCTTGATGTAAAGCCCTTTGAGTGCCTCAGGCAAGTACAAAAGGCGATACATATATGGGACCATTTACCAGTCCCCCTTCTCTCTCTCCCTTCTCTCTCTCTCCCCCTTTTTTCTTCTCCCCCTTTCTTTCTGTTTCTGGGGTGACAGCGGCGCTGGGTCGTCGCATGTGCGGAATGTCCTGTAGGCGCACACTGTAGTTGTGTCCTTGGGCAAGACACTTCACCCGCCTTGCCTCCAGTGTCTGACGCTGGTGTATGAATGAGTGTGAATGGGTGAATGGTTCCTTGATGTAAAGCCCTTTGAGTGCCTCAGGCAAGTACAAAAGGCGATACATATATGGGACCATTTACCAGTTTTGTCTGTCTTCTCTCTCTCTTCCTCTTCCTCCCTCTCCCCCCTCTCTCTCTCCTACATCCCCTCTCTCTGTCCTCTCCTCTCTCCTTCAGTCCTCCCTCTCCTCTCCTGAAAACCATCTCGTTTTACATCCACAGACCTCCTCTCTCTCGCCTGTCGTCTCCTTGTCCTCGAGCAGAACCTGTGTGTCCTCATCGCTGAACATCTCGCTCCTCAGATGTGACTCTAGCACCTGACTTCTCCTCTCGTCGCTGATTATCTTTTTCTCTTTGTTTCAGATGATCGGTCATCGTATCACAGCCTTCAGCCTTGTCCCCGGAGGAACCGAACTGAAGCCCCCCCCCCCTTATTTACTTTAATAAAGTATACAAACAAATATAAGTGTAAGTGCTTTCTGATCATATTAGTATCATTTTTTCTCAACTGAGGGTTTTGCTTTTGTTCATTTGCTTCACAGCACGTCTTGAAAAGGGCTTAAATGAAGAACTTTGTCATAAAACACGATTATATGAAGGTCTAAACTACAAATCCTAGTAGAGACGGATTAGTGAGCATAGTTTCACCAACAAACAACAACTACCAATATATCAACAACATGAAACCAAACATTCATCATTTAAAGGTGGGACAATAATGATCTTGGTAAAGGGATTGTGATTCACGACATTTGCTTGAAACTTGCAGAAAATTCAGAAATTATAGGAATTAGGTAATGAAATATTCCTCTTCATCGTCTTCTATAAATGTCATAATAAACTAATTCAAGTCAAAACTGGGCGGGCAACAGCGTTAGCACACAGGGCAGATACTTTTCTTAAACATGTTCTGCATGTGGGACTTTCATCTCTTACATTTCTTTTTGTCGATCCATAAAGATCCCACACCTCAGACTTTACTTTCTGAGGTGAAGGGGGTAAAGTGTGGAGTTATTCAGATCCACCTCGTTCACCTGAACACTCGCCTTGACTGAGGCGATTCTCATCAACTCGCTCAATCTGCCAAAGCTTGCACTGATCAGGGGATCCATTATTGAACAGTGTTGGGTAAAAAAGCGCGGCCCTCGTCTCGTTGGGTGTCACCAGCACCTCTCGGCTCCACATTCCTGCTGCTTGGGACTCGCCAATGTGTTCATAACAGTTTGTTCACGGGCAGCACAGCCCTCACAGCACCTCCAACCATCCACCGCTCACAAAGTGTCTGAGAGTCTGCTTAGCACACACTCCCCACGTGCTCTGGGTCAGCAGATCACCAGTTTCTCTTCTCCTTTCTGCTGCTTATGTTGTATGAATAAGAAACACATTTGAGATTCCAGCCCGGGGGCCCTTGAGCCAGAGGCCCTTCTGTGCTCCTCCAGACTGGACATATGCTCAGTCCGCCCTGATCACCATCTGCAAACTAAGAACATGGCATCGTTATCAGTTCTGTTTTTGTGGATTCTTTATTGTGTTTTCTCACAATGTGCACTTGAAGGTAAGAGGAAAAAATGTCAGAAACTTCCGTCTGCAGCCCAGTGTTTCCTTAAATACACCGTTTGTCCTCAGGGCTGTATTTGAAACGCAACTTTTTATTGTTGTTGTTTTATTTTAATATTGTTTTCATTGTAGGATCTTGCATGTTTTTTCCAGAATGTGCACATGAAAGTGAAAGTGTGAAACACCATTTTACCGTCTGCAGTTACTGGTCATCAGAAGAGCTTCACGTAAACTGTTTTTGTATTTGTTTTAGTTTAAACATAATCTATTGAACGGCTAAAGGTCTGGGTTTATTCATATTCATCAGCATTATTTTCATAGTTTTTGTTATTTGAACAGTAGGATTGTCTTTAATTGAAGCAGTGCTAGAATCTTTCTTCTTGAAGCCACTCTCTCTTCAAAAACAAATCTAATTGTTTAGTGAGTTCCAGGCTCTCGTGTCTTTATGTCTCTGGTCTTTATGAAGTTCCCCTGAGGCCAGAGATCAATAGTGTCACTGAAGAAGCTTCTTGGATGAAGAGGAGAAACGTCCTAAACTGTAGATGACGCTTTACAAACACAAACATGTGTCATGTGTGTCCTCAGAGGTGGTGTCCTGCAGCCTGGGGCAGACCTGTGTTCTTCCCTGTCGTTATGAGGGACAGTTGGACCAGGTCCACTGGACTCGGTCTCCAGGATTCTATATTGTCCACGTGTACGTCAACGGCAGAGACGAGCTGAGCGCCCAGTACCCGCTGTTCTTCAACAGAACGTCTCTGTCTGAGGATCTGTCCAGAGGAGACGCCTCTCTGCTGATCTCTCAGGTCACACTGAAGGACCAGGGCACATTCAGATGTTTCACCAGCTCCAGCCGAGGAAAACAGAGACACAGCCTGGAGCTCACGGTGTTCGGTGAGAGACGCTCTGTCTGAACACATGAATGACTGTTACTACTGCCACACAACCACAGTACGACTGATACTTTCTCTAACTCTCCCTCAGCTCCAGTGCTGGAGGTGTCTGTGGAGCAGCAGGAGCAGCAGCTTCTGTGCAGATCTGAGGGGATCTACCCTCAGCCTTCAGTTGTCTGGACTCCCTCCATTAAACACAGAACCACAGTGTCTGAGTCAGAGCAGGGCCTGTTCTCTGTGATCAGCTCTGTCACTCTGTCAGACTCTGAGGACAAATACATCTGTAACATCAGCACTGCACACAGCTGGAGGAGCTCTGCTCTGCGATTCGAACAGGCATATATGTATGTTTCAGATAAACTGTCTTCAGATCAGGACGAACTTTACACCTGTTCCCATCGGACTGACACAGTGATTCTACGGCTCACGCAGGTCAAACGTAAGTCACAGTTAAGTCAATCCAAACAGATCAGGCAGGATTTTAACTCTTCTTTTTACAGGGCAAAAGTCTGATGTTTGGGTATTTCTTTATGCCAGTTTCCCTGGGTTTTTTATAGGCCCACTGTCCATTCTCATTTTGCATCATCAACAGAAGGTAAACAGTCCCACATTTGTTTCACACTGCAACTTTTAACACCAAAACTCACATTCTGACTTTTCTTTTTCAGGTCCAGCAATGGATGAACAAATATTTCAAATGTTTTGTGCTTTTTTTTCTTATTCTTTGTACTTGTACGTATTGTTGTTTGATCACAATTTTTACTAAAAATTTTCAACAAAACAAATAAGGCACAAAAACAAAAATGTTGGGACATGTAAGTTTGATCTGAGATTACTCGGGAATATTCACAATATTACGACATTCAGTTCCAATGGAATTTCAACAAATATATATTTTTGATTTAACTTTGTATGTCTTTCCAGTAATTCATTCGTTTTGTACAGTCCCAAAGTATGAGAATGTGACCACAGCCCCTCCAGCATCAGTCTGAAGTTCTTTCAATATTGAAATACAAGGGAGTTCTAAACACAAATTTAATTTTAGTTTTCCACTCAAACTCTTTCAGGACTGGAATATTTGTTATTTTTTGTCCCTCCTGCAGCCTCTGTTCCCAGTCCTCTTCTTTCATAATTAAGTTCATTTCCAATTCCCATTTCCCTTAATGTCTAACATATTCTCTGTGTCTTGTAAGAATAAGCTAAGATTATACTAATAATTGCTCTTTTAAGCACTGAAATTTAGAAATTTTGTTGGAGCTTCTGGACATCAGACTCTCAGTCATTTGACCCATATAATAAAGCATTTTTCAGTCCAGTTTTTCAAAGCAGGAGCAGGAGGAAACTCTGGATTATGATGAATTCATATCAATCTGCAAATCAAACTCGGGAGATTCAGCATCTTTCAAATATTTGTTTAGCGCCGAAGTCCATCTCTGACACGTTCGAGCCGTATGAACCATCTCAGGGAGGGGAGGGGTCGCCTGGTGGTCCCAGAGTCAGGACTAAACACGCTGAGGCTAAAGCTACAATCTGGAACAGTCTTCACGAGGATGTGAGACAGGCCTCAGACTCAGGCAGAACTCAGACAGTTCTTTTTACTCTTGAATATGAAACTGAAAGTGTTTTATCTGCACTCTTGCCTTTTACTGTGATTGATTCACTTTTATGTTGATGATTCATTGATTTGATCTGTTTTCTTGTCGAACTGGAGGAAATGTGCTCAGTTCAGGTGGAGGTTTAAAGCTTAAAGATATAAGACACTGAAACACTTCAAACTTTGTCTTGATAAATTCTCCAATGGTTGAGGACACGGACGTCCTTCTGGGCTTTCTCAAATTACAACTAAACTGCTTTAAACTGGTTTCTGTAAACCTATTTGCTGACTTATCCTCTTGAGATTTGATGTGAATTGTATTGTTTCTGGGCTTTCATTTTAGTCTATGATTCCTGTTTTCTCTGTACTTTTTTTTGGCTGTTTCTATTCAAGTCTCAGTTTGTAGCCTAAGGCCTAGAATGGATAATCTATGCAGTATTTCCTTTATAAATAAAATAAAACAACTCAGGCTCCTCCAAATCCAGCCACCAACACTCACATGTCAGTACTGAAGTGTCTTTCCCGAGGACACTTGCCTCTAGGGGGCGCACACACACCTGTACAAACACCTGGATGATCCATGAGGATAATAAAGGTTAATTGAACTTTGAACAGTGAGATCAAGGAAACGATTGGGCTGTTTTATTTCTAACTGCGTAGCTACTAGTGAGCACACTTTTAGGGCCTTTAGGTCAAATAATCCCTTTTCCACATATTTATCACCATCTGCAAACTAAGAAAATGGCTTCGTCATCAGTGCATCTTCTGTTTTTTTGGATTCTTTACTGTGTTTTCTCACAATGTGCCCTTGAAGGTAAGACAGAAACTTCCGTCTGCAGCCCAGGGTTTATTAAATACATCGTTTGTCTTCAGGGCTTTATTTGAAATGCAACTTCTATAGTGTGTTTTTGTATTATCATTATTTTCAATTGAGGACCTTGCCAGTTTTTCACGAATGTGCACAAAGTGAAAATGCCACCATTTTACCCTCTGAAGTTATTGGTCATTGAGCAAAACACCTCGAAATGTAAATAGATTTTTATACATTTATACATTTTACCGAAGAGCTTTACAACTGTTTTTGTGTTTGTTTTATTTTAGCCATAGCAGCTCAGTGGCTAAAGGTCTGGGTTTATTTATATTCATCAGCATTAACATTAATTTTCATAGTTTTTGTTATTTGAACTTTTGAATTGTTTTTAAGTTAACCACTGCACCACCTCCCCCCATCCCCCTCGGCCCCACCCTAGAGTGATTCATGCGCAACTACTGTTGATTGACAGGAGCACATATTAAATAATAAAAATATATATATATATGGGATAAGATTGTGCACAAGCCAAACTTTATAAAAGTGACAAAATCCATGTTGTCGTCTCGACAGCTCAGTCACATGTCAGTGTTAAAGAGCCGCCTGAGGAAACGGATTAAATGAAGACAGTTTGTGCTTTTGCTTTCATTTAGTTCAGGGGTCGGCAACCCGCGGCACCGGAGCCGCATGCGGCTCTTTCATCCTTACACTGCGGCTCTGAGTGGCTTGGGAAAATAAATTACAAAAAAAAAAAAAAAAAACTAAGTATTTAATTGAAGTGTGTTTTATTTGTGTTTGTTCTTTAATATTTTAGTTCTAAATTGGAAGATTATTGTGATCTTGACATATTAGAATAAATATATTTTATTGTTTTTCGTCGCTCAAAATAAACGTCATACTCGTGAAAGCCGGTACCCGCCAAAACGCCGGCTTTTCCTCCTCCTGCGGTCGTTCCTCCTGATGTTTGGGAGCCAGTCCCTGTCACCCCTTTTGCCCCCCGCTGGAGAACCCCACTGTTTATATTTGTCACGATTTTCCCCGCGTTTGTGGGAAAAAAGGGACAGTAAGAAGCGCCTTTCCCGCTGTCCCTGAATGCATCTCCCTCGCACCAAAACAACAGCGCGTGGTTCCAGCAGCTACACCATGGATACGTTAAGGCTTATTTACAACCTTAGACACCAAAAACAAGCGGCGGTGGGCGCGAGGCAGGTGGAGACAGGCCTGTGTTTGTGGATTATAAAGTTTTCCAACTGGAGCTGAGACTGACCAGACGAGTGAGAATCATGGATAAAGAGGTTTAAGAGCAGCAAGTTCTACGACGGATCCTCAGGAGATCGAGTGCACAGTGAGTGTAGTGTTTTTATGCTTATTCTGTGAAGTAAAGTCAGCCCAAGTCGTGCGGCTGTTGCACGGACTTATCTGACATGAAGCGCGTGCGTTTGTTGATGCGTTTGCCCGTGTTACACGTTGACAGGAGTGAGGTTGAACTGGTGCAGGGGTCGGCAACCTTTAACACCGAAAGAGCCATTTGATCCGGTTTCCACGGAAAAGAAAACACTGGGAGCCGCAAATACTTTTTGACATCTAATGCTGGGTTTACACATAACGACGACAAGTCACGAATCCCGAGGATCACGAATGTGAGTGATTCGGGGTGGAGGTTTCACGCGCCGCCGCGAACTGTTGCGACCTGTTACTGCGTGTTACGATTAATGACACGAATTATTACGCACGGTCACGAATATGCGTCCCGCACTGCTGCGAGCTGCTGCGCGCTGTTGCGTTCTGCTGCGAGTTATTGGGAATTGTCGCGTTCTGTCAAAAATCTGTCAAGAATTGGGCGATTCACCCAATTCTTGGGTGAATTCTTGACCGTGCATAATAATTCGTGTCATTAATCGTAACACGCAGTAACAGGTCGCGTGAAACCTCTACCCCGTATCACTCACATTCGTGATCCTCGGTCACGAATGTGGATTCGAGGCATTCGTGACTTGTCGTTATGTGTAAACCCAGCATTAGATGTCAAAAAGTATTTGCGGCTCCCAGTGTTTTCTTTTCCGTGGAAACCGGATCAAATGGCTCTTTCGGTGTTAAAGGTTGCCGACCCCTGATTTAGTAGAAACTTAAGCCACATGGATCATTTGCTGCTGTAGCTTTAAAGAGGGGGTATTATGCTTTTTTCAGCCACATAGCACCAGTCTATAGCACAGTACAATGATGACGAAACCTTCTGTTGGTCTGTCAATGCAGTAAATTAGAATAACTGCCTTGTATAAAATTGCTCTTTCAAAATGGCGGTGGCAAATGACTTGAAATAGGCCTCTGTCTCTTTAAGAACCTCTGACCCTTTCCGACACGCCCCCTCCACACGCTGTCTGTGGCATCATCACAACACTCCGCTCGTTGTCTCAACAGTATTGAAACTACGATCGGTGCATTTTAATTTGTATTGTTGGAAAGGAGCTACTGTTTATCACTTTGTGAACAATGGCCACACAGGATATTATTTGGAAACGAACCTTCCACACCGGACGCTTGGAAGGGGCTCTTGCCTGAAAAATAACTGCTGTTTGGAGGCTTCTCTTTGCTACTGCCATGCCCTATGGATCTCTAACTATACCCCCATGGACGACACCAGGATCTGCAGGAGCCCATACGATTCAAAGACGGACATTATCTGTGCAGGTGAACAATGGTTTTTCGAGGTTACCCGTTAGCTTGTTATAATCGACTACAGCTCATTGTTGATGAAAAGTCTGTAATAAACCACAAATGTGTAAAGCCAGGCTCATTGTGTGATCATCGTAAAGGCTGCTTCAAGCAGTTGCCTGTTTTAGTGGCGTTTTCAATGCATAATATGCTTGTATTCAGTGAATTTTCCCGTTAGCTTGTCGCGGCTAGCTTGTTAGCTCCGGGAGAAAGCCACTCGTCTTTGACCCATTGTAGATGAAATGTGAGCAATAAACTTCCAAATCAACAAGCCAGGCTCCGTGTGTGATCATTGTTAAACGGTTCTTTATGTGTGTGGTGGTTTTATTGACGTTATTTTTGCATATTTCTCGTTTTCACGTGATGACTCGAGGTTTAGCTTAGCATTAGCTTTCTCCGGAGGCTCTGTGCATCATCAAGGCTCTAAGACATTCCCAGCGCAGAACCAGACACTGAAATAAGCGTTCTTGTCACCGGTTTGAATCCTGGGTGTTTCGATAACAGAAACACTGATGTGTGTCTTTGTAAAAGTCTGCTGTGGCTCCGGTTCACAACACATGAAGCTAAACCTCCATGATGACTCTGTTTACATCTTAGGGCTAGACACTGCGGGGAGGGGGTTCTGCTGAGGAGCAGTGGTTGGTTGCTCGGCTGGTGACGAAAGGTCGGAGGCGTATCCTGGAGGTCGAGGGCGTTTCCTGAAGGAATCAGGCGTTTTATCCCTAAAATGGCCGCCATCAGAGTTTCTACAGATTACTCGAAAATACGTGAATGTGCCAAGGCAACACTTCAGGCATGGTTTTAATGAGGGAATGACTTAATAACATGATGTAAAGCTTGAAAAAGTCGATTTTGCATAATACCCCCCCTTTAAGAAACAGCTGTTGAGATAAAATAACACTAAAGGGAGATGTGATGGCATCTGGATTTTTCCTTTTTTTCTCCTTAAATGGGCGACATATAGGGGCGACATGTGCTTTTGTTTGCCTGCCAATGACCTTAAAGAAGAAAAACAGCTGCTGGTGATGTCACTTCCCCTTCCCCTGGGTAAGGGCAGTGGAATAGAGCTCCACAGTCCCACCCACTCCCGGTCACGTGTCAGGGTCCAACATAAAAAATCCCATGTATTTTTAGCATTGACTTTTCGAAAAAGTCAATTACTAAGAGTTTAACATCACGGCGCCGATAAGATAATCCTTTATCTGGTATCGTCCTGCGGTGGGAGGACGATACCAGACTGGCATGAACAGATGTGTAAAGATGACCATGGTACAAGTGCCCGTGCCGACCTATTGCTCTCCAAAGTCAGCAATGGCTGGTGGAGTGTTCTGTATATAGGTTACCTGTTGTTCATTTAGCCTGTATACCTACGCTGTCCAGACTGTTGATGCCACATCTGCCTCATGACCCACGGACATATTGGCTGTTCGCCAGTTTGCTGAACTTACAGCAAGTTGTTCCCATAGTGAGGATGATGCCAAAATGATTCCCTCTCACCCAAAGAGAGAATCTACAATTTATAAAACACTGCATTGGAATCCTTCTGTTACTCAAACACCCACCAGGCCATGCTTCGCTTTACGCATCTGTGTCTGCCAGTCTGGAACCAGCAGCGCCACTTTTAATGCTCTCAGACCGCAGACACACTGGCCACGCTTTGTGCACGTTTATGAACCTGCTCTGCGTAAAGTATTTCCTTTTGGACACGTTTTGACATAGATTTTGTAATCATATTTTTAACATTGCTATGTTCAAATTACATTATAAATGGATAAACACGCCAGTGTGTTGAGTTAGGAGTGTGTAACGTGTATTATGCCTACGTTAGTGGAAATTACTGGTAAACCTATAGGACAAGGAATGTGTTTTTCTATCTATACATACAGTAGCTGTCCAGCTACCATGACAGTGACGGATACGTCTGACAGTCTGTCTCAACTAACCCCCTACCGAGAATAACTCAGAATACTTAGAATTTGTGCTGGCCTATCATGTTTTTGGATACGCCCTAAACATACTAGGATAAAAACCCCACGTCTATCGTTGTGAATTTGTGAAGATGTAACTATACTATGTACTCTTCTCCCAGTAAATATTCGATCCACTTAATTGTCTCCAGTTGTTTTTCGCACCTCATGATTTCAGATTTCATTGCAGGTGAAATGGTGCGGCCACACCGAGCTGTGCGTAACGCGCACCAGGGGCGACGCACAAGGCCCCTTTCTCCAAATTGAACCAATCGTACTTTTCCACACGTGCGTTAAGCGTTGTGTGTTACGTCAAAAACAAAATAGTTCTTTTTCTATATTGCAACAGTGCAGAATATGTAAAAAACGCATTTCTTGATTTTGCATTTTCCTTTTAAAATCGAAAATATAATGAACGCAAAAGTTCACGGACCCAGTGCTAGAATCATTCTTAAAGCCATTCTCCGCTTATTCAAAAACAAATCTAATAGTTTAGTGAGTTCCAGTCTCTCAGACCCTGTCCTGGCCCGATCACTAGACAAAATAAGATAAGATACGCCTTTATTGATCTCACAATGGAGAAATGTACTTGTCACATACAGCTCTGAGAAACACTCAAATGCAAACTGCAAATAGGCAGAAAATGTGAGAAAATAAACAAAAAATGATTAAATAGTAAAATAGTGGTATCTTATGTGGGGACAGAAATATAATCAGTAAATAATTAAGTAAACAGATTATAAACAAGAATGTTTTAGCAGTGCAGGTTTATCATATCATATCATAGTGCAAGTTGATAAAGTGACGCAGGTCAGTGATTTAAATAAAGGAGTTTTTGCACATGTTACTTCACAGTCTTGTCACACAGTCTGACAGCAGTGGGGATGAAGGCTTTGCGGTAGCGCTCCGTCCTGCACTGAGGGTGTCTCAGTCTGCCACTGAGAGAGCTGCTAGGCTCTTCTACAGTCCCGTGCAGTGGGTGGGAGGTGTTGTCCATGATGTCCCTCACCTCCTCCACAGAGTCCAGATCTGGCCCTCTGACCAGCTTGTTCAGTCTGTTCTTGTCCCGCTCTGTGCGGCCCGGGGCCCAGCACACGGCAGCGTAGTGGAGAGCAGAGGCCACCACAGAGTCATAAAAAGTCCTCCAACTCCAAAGGACCTCAGTCTCCTCAGAAGGTGGGGGCGTTGGTGTTGTGGGACCAGTCCAGTTTGTTGTTGAGGTTGTCACGGGGCTTTGTGCCCCAAACCTTTAAAACAATTTGGTCCAAAGAGGAGTAACTCTATTAAAAACAATACACAACGCAGAGGAAAATTTATAAAGTTTATTTACTACAAAAATATAAGGATTAAAAATATAGTCCCAGGCCTAGGCTAAAATGGTCTAAGAAGCGTCTAAAAAGGGGAATTTGTTGGTCGGTAGGTGCGCCGGTCCATCCGGGGGGGAAGCGCTCTGCTGACGTGGAGTGCGCCGTCCACGTCTGCGCATAACGGGGGCTGGAAGTAGGACACAGGCCGTCAGGACAGTAGTTCAACTTTCTACAAAAAAAAAGTGCCAAACAGGGCATCTGCCACTCAACGCCAAAAATACGCAAGAAGGCCACTTAGCTGAGAGGAGTTGGATGGCGAACTCTCCCCCTCCACTGCTCCAAAGATGCGTCCGCCTAGAAGACAGGCCGTCACAGGTTAAGGCTCACTCGTAAGCTGGTCACACGAGGGCTAGCTGATACGCATGGCACAGCAAGGCACGCACACAAACACAGCAGTAGCCCTGTGCACACAGCTTTACAAAACAGGCACTTAGCTGGGAGGAGGGGGGTTGCCGTACTCTCCCCCTCCACAGTTCCCACGACGCGTCCTGTCACCGGCCGCTCCTGCTGTTCCACTGTCCCGTTGGCGTGTGCCCTTAGTCCGGGTCGGTCCCCTCGCACTTTGGCTGACTGCTCCGCAAATCCGAGTCAGAGTCCAGTGCTGCGCGCTCCCTGACTGCTCGCTGTTCGGCGTCTGGCAAGCTGTCACCCCCCTAGCAACACGCACACCTGTGCCCAATTATTCACTGATGTTGTGGGCTGGTTCCGCACACACTCCCACTCACTTTGGTCACGCCCAGCTCTCACACCCAGTCTTCAGTCTCTCCGTGACAAGGTGAACACCCATGTAGCTACTTGAAACTGTCCACCTCCTCAATGTCCTCCCCCTGGATGTTCAGCGGTGTGTGCGGTAGTGGCTTCCTCGTGAAGTCAATCACTATCTCCTCACCATCTCTCCTTACTGATGTTCAAGCAGGTGGTTGCGCTCACACCAGTCCACAAAGTCTATGATGACTGACCGGTCCTTCAGGTCGTTCCCCTTAGACACACAGCCCACGATGGTGGAGTCGTCGGAGAACTTCTGGAGATGACAGCTGTCCGTGTTGTATGTGACAGGTAGATGACAGCGTCCTCCACTCCGATGTTGGGTCTGTAGGCAAACTGCAGCGGGTCAAGGGTGGGGCTCACCACAGAGCGGAGGTGGGTGAGGATGAGCCGCTCCATCGTCTTCATCAGGTGGGAGGTCAGGGCGACTGGTCTGTAGTGGGCCGGTTCCCTGGCGTGCGCTGTTTTAGGAACCGGGATCAGACAGGAGGTCTTCCACAGGACGGGGACCTTCTCCAGGCTGAGGCTCAGGTTGTAGATGTGGCAGAGGACCTCGGAGAGCTGGTCTGCACAGGTCCTCAGCAGCCTGGGACTGATGCCATCTGGTCCTGCAGCTTTCCCCCGCTTCAGTCGCCTCAGCTCCCTCCTCACCTGGTCCGGTGTGATGGAGAGGGGGGAGTGAGGGGGGGACTGCCGGGGGTGGGGCAGGTGCTTGAGGAAGTCCGTATGGTGGGGGCTGGAGATGTGGGTGCAGGGGGGCTGGAGGCAGGTGAAGGTGGTCGGGGGAGGGGGGCAATGTCTACTGGGCTGGATACGTGTGAAGAAGTGAGAGCAGAGAGGGGGGCAGAGGGAGTGGGGGGAGAATCACTGTGCTGGTCTCCATCAGCTGTCCCTCTGGCACTCTGTCCAAAACCGGAGATGTTCTTCAGTCCCCTCCACACGTCCCGTGCGTTGCCCTGCGCCAGCTTCTGCTCCAGCTTCTCGACATAGTCCTTCTTGGCCTTCCTGATCCTCCACTGGAGTTCATGCTGGACTCTCCTCTGCTCCTCTCTGTCCTGAGTTGAAAGCCCTTTTCTTTTGGTTCAGGAGGGCTTTAAGTTCAGGGGTCACCCAGGGGTGGTTGTTGGAGAATCACCGTACCTTCCGGGTTGGTACAGTGTTTTCCACACAGAAGTTGATGTAGTCTGTGATGCAGTGGGTCAGGCCGTCGATGTCATCTCCATGAGAGCCGCAGATCATGTTCTGGAAACAGTCTCTAAGTCTCTCTCCAGCCTCTTCACTCCACACTTTCACAGACCTCTTCTGTGCTGGCTCCCTTCACACCTTGGGTGTGTATTGTGGGGGGAGGGGGGCGAAGGTGCAAGCGCCCTTCACATTTGCATAGAGTAAATCCAACGTCTTATTGTTCCTTGTGTGGCACTTAACGTACTGTGTAAAAGTTGGGAGGGTGGCTCCCTCGGTAGATACCTAGGCCTCATGCTCACAACGATCATCTCCAGGTCCCGGGTGCAGATCTGTTCTTTCACGAAGATGCGGTCCGGGTTGCATCAACCCTCACCCTCACTGCTCGTTTCTCTCTCCCGATGGTCTTTGTGAAGTTCCCCTGAGGCCAGAGATCATTAATGTCACTGGAGAAGCTTCTTGGATGAAGAGGAGAAACGTCCTAAACTGTCGATGACGGCTTTACAAACACAAACATGTGTCATGTGTGTCCTCAGAGGTGGTGTCCTGCAGCCTGGGGCAGACCTGTGTTCTTCCCTGTCGTTATGAGGGACAGTTGGACCAGGTCCACTGGACTCGGTCTCCAGGAGACTATAATGTCCACGTGTACGTCAACGGCAGAGACGAGCTGAGGTCTCAGTACCCGCTGTATTTCAACAGAACGTCTCTGTCTGAGGATCTGTCCAGAGGAGACGCCTCTCTGCTGATCTCTCAGGTCACACTGAAGGACCAGGGCACATTCAGATGTTTCACCAGCTCCAGCCGAGGAAAACAGAGACACAGCCTGGAGCTCACGGTGTTCGG